>NC_056680.1:127374991-128032907 GCF_018350215.1 Panthera leo
TCTTTTTTTTCACCAACCTCCAGATACTCATAAATGCCACAAACACCAGGGCAAGAACAACAGTTATAAGGTTCTTTCCATCATCAACAAAAGGCATTAGGATTCATTACAGAATTTTAATAAATATACTTACAAAAATACTTTGATAATTACTTCATAATTATCACCAAGGATATTTGTGGAATTTTGGAACTTAAACTGTTTTACATATAGGCACTCCCAAAGTCTCTCGATATTATCATGACAGAAATATTAAATAAGTATAGAATACCTAAATTCAGTGGTTTAAGTTCTTCATTTTTCAACTGTTTAATTTCCAATGATTCAGTGTGGCAATAACTACCTAATTCCAACCAAAATCACATGCTATTATTAAGAATTATAATGTCACAAATAACTGTAGAGCAGAGAGATCTTAATGATGGAATTGAGATAAAGAGAAATTGCCTTGATTGCCTTTAAAAGACCTTTCCATGCCTTAGGGATATGACTTCTCTCCCTTAAACAGTGAATATTCTAGGTCTTTAAACCAGGAATGTTCCTTAGGTGTGGGTGAAAATCTGATTAGCTTTCTAACTGGTCATGGTATTTTGTTATGGAATTTAATTTCTGCTGTCATTAGTAGGAACTCCTCTTGATGCCCAGCAGATTGTAGATTAATTATTTCAATTTCTCTGGTGCAATTTTGCATTTTCTCCATTTTTCTATAGATAATTTGATGAAGAGTTGGAGGATTTCAAATTGGACACTAACTAGCTACCACCTTAACTCTGAAATTTGAAGAAAACTTTTCAAATAGCAGTACATGATTCCACATTGAAATATACAATGTAACTTTTATTCATAAAAGAGTTATAACAGTCTTGTCAAATATTAGATAGAATATTACAGTTAGGCAATGGCTTTCCAAGAAATGGGGATTTATTTTTTTAACATACCTGTGATCTTCACTTAATATGTGTATCTCTTAAAGACTAGAACTTTCCATTTTGCTGGCAATTCTCTAGACACAAAGATTGTAACTTCTCTGAATATGAAGGTGACCCTTAGTGCTTTTTTTTGCTTCAAAAAATTGTCGGCCCTGAATGTGCCAACTAACACACATTCGTTTCCTCCACTGGATACTCAAATACTTACTTATTAGCTTGTACCTGTATTCACTTTCCATATACTTGTGCATAAATTCCTTATCACACTTACTCTCTATCTTTGTGTACAGTGGAGAAATCTGGATGATTAGAAAGAATAAGATGTCTTTATGTTTACAGTGATTTGAACTTTTGAATAGCAAGGAGCATATAGGCCACAGGTGGGAACATGACATGGCCATAGGAGTGTTGGGTTAAGGGTCAGGGCAAGGAAAGCCCTGGAGTATTAGATCTATACAGTCAGGTCCAAGAACCAAGGTGGGCTATTCCCTTTAGCCTTTTACTTGGTCATTTATTTTTTCCAATCTATCAGGAGATAGGTTCTGGGCATCCCCTTGGGCATATATGGACTAAGTCCGTGCTCTAGAAGTTGGCCCTGGGCCTCCTGATTGTCTGGATTATTTTCTACTTTTGCATATGAAATGGAGTCAAGTCCATAGGCAAGATGAGGTGTTCTGGCTCATCCCTAGAGTCCCTAGGCACCCTTACAGAGATCTCTTTGAAGAACTCAGAGAAAGAGTAGTTTAGGAGAAATACATGATGAAAATAGGGGAGTTTCTTACTGTGCTTACTAATAATTAGAGTGATTGGATAAATGAATGTCTGTGATGGTTTGCTAACAATAATGGGAAAATTTATGAAAATGATCATGTCAAAGACTTAATGAAACAGTTCTCAAATGAATGGCAACTAACAGAAAGTACCAAAGACTCATAGCATCAGGAAGATGTTCTCTGCTTGTGAAATATCATGTCTGCATAGTTGAAACATATTTCTTATTTCCTAACCTTTAAAACAGACTCTTGATCAAGGGAATAGATCCTTATTTTATGAATAATCAGTTGACAACATGTTAGTTTGGAGAGATTATCACTTTTTGCCAAAGTCTACACCATCTGTTCCACACTCTAATTACCAATAAAAGAAGGACCTAATTCACAATTGCATCATAAAAAAGTTAGATGTGATTTAAATGCATTTGTTTGTTTTTTATTTAAAGAAGTTTCAATGATGCATCTGTTACACATTTTTCAATATTTTGACACAGATGATAAGAAAAAGATAGGTATATAGAGGCAAATATGCAAAGTTTCCAAATGGATAATTCCTGTCAGTATATGGACCTACAAATAGGTGTTATTAACCATTACATTAATAATTGAATAAGAGCAATTTATTATAAAGTTAATTCATATTTTGAAACAGCATTTAATTTGTTTTAAGTTTTTAAGAATATTTATTTCTTTTTGAGAGAAAGATAAGACTGAGCAGGGAAGGGTCAGAGAGAGAGGGAGACACAGAATCTGAAACAGGCTCCAGGCTCAGCTGTCAGCACAGAACCAGATGCAGAGCTCAAACTCACAAACCGTGAGATCATGATCTGAGGCAGAAGTTGGGACACTTAACCCACTGAGCCACCCAGGCGCCCCTAAAAAAATTTAAATTCACATTACCTAAGAAATTACATCTGTGAGTTTACAAACTACTATACTTCAAGAAGAGTCAATTAATTTATATTAGGATTCAGGGCATTTGGAAGTTAATTAGGATTAGATAAGCTCCTGAGAGTAGAGCTGTCATGAATGGAATTACTGCCCTTATAAGGAGTGAGGAGAGAGGTTGCTTCCTCTCTCTGCTCTTCATCATATGAAGATTCAAGGAGAAATCAGGAATCTGAACACAGAAGAGAGCTCACCGGAACTCCACCATGCTGACACCCGGATCTGGGACTTCCAGTCTCCAGAACTGTGAGAAATAAATTTCTGTTATTTATAAGCTATCAAATTTATGGTACTTTGTTATAGTAGCCAGAACTAAGCATGTGAGTTTGGACTACTTTGGAGCCACCTTGAGGCTCCATGAGGAAAACAGAGCCAGGAGGTGGAGAGAACAGATTTCCTGTTGCCATTTTAACTGTTTGACCAAGCTGTGTTGAAAACCAAGTAGTACTTAGACATGTCAGTTATATAATCCAGTAATTTTATAAATTATACAGGCTTTATTTTAGTCTCTAACCTCGCAACTGAGTCCTCATTAATCGTTATTAAGAGCTCATTAATTTAGGAACAAAAAGTATTCAAACCTTTTACACAAATCATTTATATAAAATTAGTTATATATCATTAGGAATTTAGAAGGAAATGTAAAAGGTTTTTATAGTAGTTTACTGCTTTTGATTATCATATGGATTCATATAAGAATAATATTATTATTGGGAGCCATCATGTGATTATATCCCTGACAATCAACATATGGTAGGTTCTGAAAAAGATGCTTTTCATATATTATTTAATTTAATCTCTTTCATACAATAAAGTTCTCAATTTAATTTTTAAAATTTTTCATTATTTGACTTATTTAAAAATATTTCAAATATAGACATAAAAATATAAAAGTGTACTGAAATCTCTGCATGCCATCCAGTTTTATAACATATTTGCTTCTAATACTTTTAAAATACAAACATAAAATACACATCACAAAAAAAAACTGAGGGCTCTTTCTCTAGTCTCACTTCTGTTCATCTCTACCCAAAGATTACCATCCCCACCAATGTTTATCCTTTCCATGTATGGTTTCATACTTTAATCACATGCTTATATCTAATAATCTTCTATAATTGGATTATTTATATTTTAAACACTATAAAATTGTGTCGTAGTGTGTGGACCCTCAGCTTAGCTTTTATTTGTTTACTCTTCATTATTTTTGGAGACTGGTCTAAATCTTAAGTTTATTCCTTAAAAAGTGCCATAGAGTTGTCTATTTTATACATGTGCCACAATTTATTTTTTGATGTCAGCATTACCTGCATACTGAAAATTGAAAAGATTATACAAAAGGCAAAATTGCAAGTCAAACTCATTAAATAACTGAGATATAGAAATTCTAAAAAAAAAAAAAAAAAAAAGTACTAAGAAATCACATTTCCCAGTATGTGAATAGGATAAATCATCCTGGAAAAGTTGGGTTGATTCTATGAATACAAGATTGTCTTAGTATTTTCTAAACAACAGAGTAATTCATATTTTAGCAAAATAAAGGAAAACAATCAGATCATATCAGTCAATGAATAAAAAGCACTGTGTGAGTTTTGTTATCTATTCTAGGGAAAAAAATTAAAATGTTGCCTTTAGTTCTAAAATAAGATAAATAAGCCTGCTATTATCAATTCTTTATAATATTTTGTCTTCTGCCATTGAGGCATGCAAAATACAGAAACAAATATTATAAGGATTTTCATGCAAGAAATAAAAAGTTATTATTTTCAAAGAATATTATGTTCCTGTGGTTTTAAAAGAAAATAAAAGTCAATGAATATCATTACAGTGACTTAAAAAGTTGCTAGATACCAGATCAATATACAAAACTCATCTACATTTCTCTATACCATCAATAAGCATACAATAAAATAAATATATATGTGCCGTCTAAAATTATGGCATCAAATTAAAATATATATGAACAAATCTAATAAATAATACCTAAGACATCTTCCAGAAAACAATGAAGTATTCATAAAAGAAGGCAAAAAGACTAAGTAAATGAAGGAAGATTCCTTGTACATGAACTAGAAGATAGTCTCATAAAATGTTGTTCTCCATAAATTGATTCATTGATATACTTCCAATAAAAATCTCTGTATGTGTTATGTGAAAGTATGAGTGTACTTGAAACTAATTGCAAAATACACATAAAAGCTTAAAGAGCCACATACCGCACAGTCACTGTTGAAGAAGAAAAAAAGAGTACTCGTGTAAGTGTACAAATTGATCAATGTAGCAGAACAAAGAGCTATGAAACAGCCCTGGACATATGTGGACCCTTGATTTATAGCAAAAGTTTACTGCAGACAGTAGGGCAAAATAATTATTGTCAATATATAGTATTGAACAATTGGATATCTATGGAAAAGAAAAAACAAAAACCAAAAACTTGATCCTTGCTAGATACCAAACAAAATCATGTCAGGTTGGAGGAGGGGGAAGTTTACCTAAATGCAAAAAAGTAAAGCTGTTACAATTCTATAAAATAATATTGGAGATTATTTTCTTGACTCTGAGTATGGAAGCATTTCTTAAGTAAGCATCAGAAAACTCTTACCAGAAAGTGAAAGGTGGATAAATTGGACTACCTTGAAATTAAACCCTTATTTTCTTTAAAAGAATCCACTAAAGGAATGGAAAGATAAACTAAGAAATGGAAAGATATATTGGGGCGCCTGGGTTGTTCAGTCAGTTAAGCGTCCGACTTTGACTCAGGTAATGACCTCAGTTTGTGAGTTCGAGCCCTGCTTTGGGCTCGAGACAGCTCAGAGCCTGGAGTCTGCTTTGGATTCTGTGTCTCCCTCTCTCTCTGCCCTTCCCCCACTCATACTCTATCTCTTTCAAAAATAAAAACATTTAAAAAAAAATAAATGGAAAGATACATTTACAATACATATATCCATGATATATATATTACTACTACTATATTTTCATTAACAAATACAAGAAGAAAAATGGGTTAGAGTCATAAAAGATATTTTACAAAAGAGGATATCCAGTGGTCACAAGCCTATGAAAAGACACTCAACTTCATTAGTAAGAAGGAAAATGGGAATTAAAACTATAATGGATAACTCTACAACACTTACCCGAATGCATAAAATTTAAAAGTCTGATGAATGTTAAATGTTAGTATAGATGTATAGGCGAGGGTGCTCACATAAACTACTGCTATGTGAGGAAAGTTTAGTATTATTTACTGTAGTTGAAACTTCATGTCTTATAAGAACCAAAATCATATACCCAGATATATATAGCCAACAGCAATTGATGCACATATGCACCAAGAAGTGTATAAAAAATTGCCCAATGGCAGCAATATGCATAACTGGCATAAATTGGATTGTCCATCAATATTTAAATGAATAAGCAGATTTTTTTGTAGAGTGGAATAATATTCAGCAATGGAAACAAGTATCACTACATGCAATAACATAGTTAAATCTCATAAAACAATGTTGAACAAAAGAAGCCAGACAAAAAATCTAAATACTCTGTAGTCTATATATTTAATGTTTAAAATGAGAAGAAACCAAACCACAGTGTTTAGACAAATACTTAGTTGGCATCTAAACACCTAAATACTTAGTTGGGTTTATGAAGAAAACTCAGGAGCACTTCCATAACTGCCGGACTAGTGGTTACCGTAGGATGGGAAGGGGGGGTTAAGTGGTTTAGATAGGACAACATGAGGAGTGGGTTCTTGAGGGTTCCATTTGCTCTTTTTTCTCTTGATATGGGTAACTATCACATGGGATTCATTTTGTGATAAAGCACTGAATAAAACAAAACACAACAAGAAGTACAGTCTTAACCGTTACCCCTTAGCAAAATATCATTTAGATTATCTGGACTACAAGGTATCATGTGGCAGGAATGTAATAGGTATTTCAGGTAAGAGTTTTCATGATCTAATACAATTTAGGTGTTTTGTTGTTGTTGTTGTTGTTGTTGTTGTTTTGTTTGTTTTGTTTTGTTTTGTTTGATTAGCTATACAGAAGATTGAAGTGATGGTCTAAATGTCCATCTCATTTAGAACTTGTTAATGACCTGCTGGGCGACAGCCTTAGGCAATCTTTTGCTTTTACTAAGTCAGTCATTAAGAGAGGAAACTGTAAATGACCAGCAGGGAGTAAATTGCCCTTAGTTAAATGGAAATGTGTTAACTTCATTTGACTAATAAAATTACTTTTGGCACTAAGCCACAAAATGGGAAATAGCTACAATTCCTACTAGGAGCTTGAAGTAAAAAAAAAAAAAAAAAAGACATTATATACTTTGATTCTTCTGAATTTGAAATATCTTAATTGTGTTTAATTTATTTCAAAAGACTAGACATTCCTTTGTCATTGGCAAATAATAAATAATTTTTAAAAAGCATAGGAGCTGTACTAAAGCAGTATACAGCATTTTGAACTACTTTTGTTAAGCAAATTTTAAAATAATTTTAAAAAACACAAATTTTATTCAGGAAAATATGTCTTACTTTATTGGCATCTCCTCTTGAGGCAAAATATTGACAATTAAATCCTTTGTTTTCAAATGTACTCATTACATTTATATGCACTACAAATTGATACAATGTGCTAGTGACCTTTAACATTCTTGCTTGCCTCTCTGCCTTTGAGCCCTCTGTTTTCTCTAGTTGGAAAAACATCCCTTCTCACTTTTCTATTTTCTTACCTATGGCGTAGCCTTGTTCCGATGCTAAGTGTTCTTCCCCTTTTGTTCTTAGGCTAAATGAATAATACCATGCTTTGTTCCTGGATCCCTGTGTTTACATTTCCACTATATAAAATATAATCAGAGAGTTTTTTTGTTTTGTTTTTGTTTTTTTATCCAGGTATGTTTCAATGGCACTAGATTATAAAATTCTTTGAGGACAGGGACAGATCTTATTTATCCTTTATACCTGTAGGACACCAACTTGGTATCTTAAAAGCTTATTTATTGAATTGCTTATTTATTGAATTGAACTAAATTTAACTAAGATGAAGAAGACTAAGGTCTAAGATAGAGTGCAAATTTCATGTTTTCTCCTCTCAAGATAAAATCATTTTTGGCTAATGTGATAATGCATCCCTGCTTAGTGACAAAGTTAGCTCTATCATTTTTCAGTGGCCCATGTTTAGAGATTTATTATTTGGACAATATTAAATCCAAGCCAGTGCTTTAAGGTGCCTTTAAGGAGCCACATTAGGAAGGATACATGATTAAATTCATATTTATTATTTACAGATGCCTCTGCCATTTTAATAGCTAACATTTATTAAACACTATGTGTCAGGTAGTCCGATAAGTACTTTAGTTGATTTATCTTTTCTCAATCATATCACAGACCTGAGGCTGTACTATTGTATCTCCATTTTATAAATGAAGAAATGGAAACTCTCAGGCAGTAAAAATAGACACAAAGTAGCTGAGCTGGTAATGGACAGGATAAAACAATAGGTAAGGTCATGACCTAGGGTTTAACATCCTAAGATAGAAAAACCCATTCTACTACCCTGAGTAGTGTGAATGCTTCCAAATGTTATGATAAGCTCAAATATACAAATATATAATGAAAAATCTCCAAAATGCCTAGGCATCAAAGTTTGTAATTTTTTTTTACTTGATAATATTGCTAGTACCAAGAGGTTTTATTTAAAAACAAACCAGTGTGTTTGAAATGGATGAAGGTAAAACAAAAAGTGCTGAAAGCTAAATAGATATTGATAGTTCAAGAAGGTACATAATCATGAATGAAATCATAATTAAGTTTTGTAGTATAATGTGGTGAGTTTAAAGTTAACAGTAGCTTCAGTTTGGCCCTATTGTAAACTTTAGAACAAATTACTTGACAGAAAATGCTGAGGCTATGGTATTTCAGGTTATATTTATAGGATTTATGAATTAATATTTGAAAAATGTCTTTAAAGAACCTGTGACTTAAGGAAATATATGAAGTTATAATCGTATGATCTTTCTATCTAAAGCAACATTTATGATGACAAAAATATATCAGGTCTATTTATTTATTACTCAGGAGTAGAGGAGTTTCCTTAAAATGTCAATTAGGAAAAGAGCTGGTATAGTGTTTGCTCTCAAATGTTTTACTTACTAAGATTTCTGTAGACAGATTGATAAGAGATCTATGATCTTGAGAGGGCTATTGTAGCCACACTTCTTTTCATTCTAATTCAGATGACATTTATTGAAACAGGGGTCTGAACCATTTAATAACTAGACTTGCTCGACTTTAGTTGCTCTTAAGTAGAGTATTTTCAGACTAGCTAGTTTTTGAAGGGCTGGTTATATACAATGTCCAAAACAAAGTAACAACTCAGAAAACGTTATAGAATGATCCTTTGGATAAGGAGTAAGTTGGGGAACGTATAATTACTGTGACATGAAACTAAGATAGATAGAGATCTAAAGAAGATTGTAAGAAATCAATTCTTTTCACGCCCCAAGAAACCATAGTAAAGCAAGTGCCCGTGGCAATATGTGAATTCCACGATAGTCTTTGCACTGACTTGTGTGTTCTGAAGTGAAATAGTTCAATGCTTATGGGGTTGTAAACATGTCTATTTCTCATAGAGCTCCATAGTCCAGGATTCAGCTTTTTACAAGCAAACTTCAGAGCACAACATGGTATTTTATGAACTACTGTTTTAGCAACTTAGTCTAGGTGGAGAAATTCACAAACCAGTTCAAATCAGTAAAATCTGGAAGGATCTTACATCCTCAGAAATGGTTCAGGTAGAGCAATTCTAGTTCTAGTGTACCCAAAAAAAGAGCATACAGTTACTGCTTAAATAAGCAGGTCTACCTTAGTACTATTGTGGCTGAAATTGTGGAATAATTGGTATGGTTCTCCAATAGTGCAAGATTGACACTTCTACCTAGTTGGTGCTCTGCTTGAAAGTGGAAAATATACTTTCACACATTTACGAAGAATCAGCAGGTGGCCTGCCTATCTTACCTCATTTATCAACATGATGCAGTAAGACAAATCCTATTTCTCAGAGCTATCTGGGCATTCTGTGGTTTCTAATGCTACTAAAACTTTTTACTTATCTCTCTCCTAGAATAGCCTCCATTGCACAATACACATCTTTTACAACTCGAAAAAAGACTATAAGGTCAAAAGGGCATCACTCAGGTGTCCTGTCCCAATTTCTTACTAAAATAGAGTGAAGATACAGAACAAGATTTTAAAAGGTCACAAATGAAGACAGACAAAATAAAACCCAGGTATTAGAAAATGAATGCAACTTTCTCTGATTATAAGACAGATGAGACTATGTGACAGATTCCTGTTACGTAGGTATATCTGGCTTCCCTTTACAGAATAAAGATAAGACTGCCTGGACAAATATAAGAAGGGAAGGGCATCCTGTAACACATCCCACTTGGGCCATTATCATTGGAATCTTGATTCTGAAATGCAGAGCCCAACAATGGATCTTAGCCTCTGTCTCTACCTTTTGGATGTGTTGTGTAATCATTTTTGTGCAGGAAGAGATTCCAGATCCCTGCTACAAGCAAACAAAAAACATGTCAGGAAAAAGTGGGAGAAGTAACCGACTCTTGGTGATGATCTGCAGGATTGGAGTTATAATTCCTGTTAGAAAATTAGAGTTTTCAGGAATGAATATAGAAAAAACTGTGGAAAACATACCATAATGGTTCATTTAAAAAGAATGACAGGAAAGATAGTACTGATATTAAAATGTTTTCTATATTTTCTTTCTTTAAAAAAGTGTGGTTATATTTAAATTACAGAAGTAATTTGTGTTCATTGTAGAAAAACTAGAAAGTTCATAAATTATGGCTAAGCAAAGTTTTAAAACTTGTCCCTCCTCTACCTTAAAAACCTTTGACGGTTTTTAAGTTTTGGAATTAAATTGTAGCATTTTTACTATTGATTTCTAGTTTGTCTTGGCTCTAAAATATTTACTATATTATTCCTATATTAAACATTTTAAATATTGCATATAACTTAGAAAAAGTTATTATCTAAGTTTATGGGAATCATAGGTTCCCTTTTTATGTCTCCATCACATCAAGACTAAAAATCATATGCTAAATTATCCTAATATTATAATTCTATTATTAATTTTTCTCATATGCTTCAAACTAAGGCTTACATGTAAAAATTTGAAATATTTACACTTACTATAAATTGAACAATTTATCTATATAAATGATACTGCTTTTCATTCAACAATTTTATTCATTATATATTTCTTAGTGTTACTATTGTAACTGCTATTGTCTTTTGATATTTCCATACTTGTGCTGTTACCCATAAAATCCCAATCTTAACACTCAGGTCTTATTTTCTACATGATCTTCCTGGTGATCTGATCTATTTTCATGCATTAAATGCCAACTTTATAATGATAACTCCCTACGTATTTATATATGTAGTCTGTCCTCTGAGTTCCAGATTCATATTTTCAGGTGTCCATTTCACATCTCCATTTTGATATATCACAGACATCTCAAGTATAAGTATAAGTATTTCAAAAAGGAAGCCCTAATTTTTTCCCTACTCAATTCCTCCCACTACCTATCTATCTACTTGCCTTCCAGTATGTCTTCTGTATGTCAGTAACTAGAATTAATATCCACCCAGATGATAAAAGCAAAAGAAAAAGTTTCTAGTATATCAGGCTAGCAGCAGAAAACAAAAAGTACACCCAAATTGGGTAAATTTGAAAGAGTTTAATAAAGTTTTACACGCATATGGGGGGGGGGTGGGTTAGGAAAACCATGAAGATAGCGAAGTATCCCAGGACTAGCAAAAGTGGGAAGATGACACCACCTGAGACTTGAATGGGCTTGTTGAAGGGCATTTATCAAAATATGGGCAATATAGCTGTTTGGAGATAGCTACCCTTCGCAGGAGCTGTGGTTTCAATAGAGGGTTACGTCATCCCATCATGAGTCATAGAAAGAAATCTGAAGGAATAAACACCGTGCCCTTGTTCTCTTCCACTCTGATCTCCTGCTTGTACCTGCCATTGACCAAACTCAGTAAGAACCCAGATAGTAAGGGGATTCTGTTGATATAGTCCATGAAAGTCAGGCTTTCAAGGGCACAAAGCAGGATAGACTAGAGTAGAGGGGAATTTGAATGGACAGTTTAAAAAGTATGAGTATTAGGTATATGGTTCAAAGACAATTATCTCTAAACTATAATATGAAGTGAAAAAATGAAGTTTTAGAAAAAATATATGGTATGATTGCATTTATTTAAATCAAAATTACCTAAAGAATACTGCATATTATTCAGAAATATGTGAAATAATTTAAAAATGTTAACCAAATTCCTGCTTATGGGGGTCTCAAGGGAAGTGGGGATAGTTTAATAACTGTCTTTATGAAAGGAAAACTCAGAGGTTATTTCCACTTTCTTTTCTCAAAATAACAGCAATAACAAATCAAGTTAATGTGATGAAATATGTTACAACATTTATTTTTGTATTTCTATTAAGAGGTTTCCATCTGAAAGTAATTTTCATCAAAAAATAAGGAAGTATATATCATATATGTATATCCATTTCTTCTTCTGAAACTCCATTTTCATTATAGTCACACCCTATTCTCCCCTGCCCTCAGCCACTGAGAGTCATTAGTCTACCTTCTGTCTCTAGAGATTTACCTATTCTTGATATTTCATATAAGTGAAATTAAATAATATGAGAATTTTTGTGTTTGGCATTTTTCAACCTTAGCATGATGTTTTCAAGATTCATTCATGTTGTACTATAACTTCATTTCTTTTTAGAGCTGAATAATATTCTATTATATGAGACATCATTCTCAGACTTTGTCTTGACTTTCAAGGCATGGTTTTCTTTTCTTAAAAAAAATCTATTTAAAGTAGATTTAGTCTTTGTCTAGTAAGTCCAGTATCTGGTGTTGCTAGAGACAATTTTTATTGACAACTTTTTTTTCTCCTGTATGGATCATGCTATTCTGTTTCATTGTTGTATCTCCTAACTGTTTGTTTAAGCCTGGCTATTTTAAATAATATGGTGTGTAAACTCTGGAAATCAGATTTATATCCTGCGTCCTGGATTTGTTGTTTCTGCTTATCACTATTGTGCTCCTACTGCTGTTTGTTTAGTGATTTTTCCCGAATTAAATCGTTAAATTCTATATTCTTTATTGTATCCCATTACTAAAGTTTCTTTACTATTAATTTCGTAGTCAGTGGTGATCATACAGAGGCATTTTCTTAAATGCCATAAGCTAATATGTCGCCCAGCCTTTGCTAAGGAACTTAGTCCTTGTTTTGGGGCAAGCCTTCAAAACTTCAACGGGCTTTTCCAACGGACTTATACAAGTCTGCCTTATCCTTCACTTCCTGCTTGTGTAGAACCTTAAGGTCAGCCAGAGGTGAGATCTTAGGACCTTCTCAGGACTGCTGTCTTTCACTTTCTGCTTGTGTAGAACCTTAAGGTCAGCCAGAGGTGAGATCTTAGGACCTTCTCAGGACTCCTGTCCTTCACTTTCTTCTTGTGTAGAACCTTAAGGTCAGCCAGAAGTGTGAACTTAGCACCGTCTCAGGACTGTTCTGGGCATGTGCATAGCCTTGTGCATATGAGTAGGTTTATAGATTCCTAGTATTATCAAAGGTTTTTTCAAAGGATCGTACGGACATCGCATTACTCAATATGTTCTTTTAAGTTTTTTAGTTAGTTTCTTATTAGTTTTAATTTTAACACTGCTTCAGCAGTCACCATGTTAAACAATTATTCGTTGTTTTTTTAAATGTTTACCTTTTAGAGAGAGAGAACACAAGCAGGGGAGGGGCAGAGTGAGAGGGGAATCTGAAGCAGGCTCCAGCCTCTCAGCTGTCAGCACAGAGCCCAATGCGGGCTTGAACTCATGAACTGTGAGATCAAGACCTGAGCCAAAGTTGGATGCTTAACTGACTGAGCCACCCAATTGCTCTGTTCCTGATTTTTTTTTTTTTTTCACACACTCTGCACTTAGGGCTGTCCACATAAAGTGAGTCATGAGTCAGTTCAAACTAAAGCCCTAAGAAAGGAGCTCTTCAGAGAGTTTTCAGATAGGTCAAATGGTGACTATTCGCTAGGGATGAGGCTTTGAAGAACTCCAAGCCCATTCTGCTGTATCCAGGCTACCAGGCTGCTGTTTTTCACAGCTACCATGTTTGCAAGTCTGTTGGTTTATAAGGATGCCACAGAGCTAAGGAGAGAAGGATAGAATTACAGCAAAATAAAATGCCACATTGCTTACTGCTTATACTGAGACTTAGCCATTTTTCTTGAATAAACACTCCTCAGATTGTTTTAATTCTTTCTTTAGTTAATATCCAGAGTCCTAAAAAATTTTTTGATATTTTTTTTTTCCAAATATCATTGACTTTACGAAAGGCTGAATTTTCAGAGATCCTTACTATACTGTTCTGGAAGTCAGGTCTTGCCTCTTTTTAAAGTTAAAAAGAACTGGGGCGCCTGGGTGGCGCAGTCGGTTAAGCGTCCGACTTCAGCCAGGTCACGATCTCACGGTCCGTGAGTTCGAGCCCCGCGTCAGGCTCTGGGCTGATGGCTCGGAGCCTGGAGCCTGTTTCCAATTCTGTGTCTCCCTCTCTCTCTGCCCCTCCCCTGTTCATGCTCTGTCTCTCTCTGTCCCAAAAATAAATAAAAAAACGTTGAAAAAAAATTAAAAAAAAAAATAAAGTTAAAAAGAACTGAATCTAAATCAGTTCCCTGAATGTTGCGAGCATTCCTAAGAACATATGTAGTTTGATACTTTAAACAAACACTTCCTTGAGCTGCAGGATGTCACACACAAAGCAAATGATTCATGAGCCATGAGCCATTTTATCCTGACATTTGGTTTGGGTATACAAAGGATAATAAAGTGGGATGTTCTCTAGTGAGTTACGAAATTAAATAAACAGTAACTTAAATGTAAATCTACATATTATTTACAATTAGCAACATTTAACATTCCCCTCATTTGTAATATGTGGAGCAAGTTTTGCACAAAAGGCAAGCAAAAAGGCCAGAGAGTAGCACTATCTCAGCTAGAGTCCAAATAGATTTTTATATAATAGGAACAATAATAAGATGACTGAAGCAGCTTATTAAACAAAGTAGACAATTCCAGAAAAATAAATTATTTAATATTAAATCAGAAAATGTCCCTGTCCTTCTTGAAGAGTATTTAGAGTTTAGAATTTTGGAGCTCCTTATTTCATAAGATCCAGACTTATATAAAGCATATTTTTTTGGAAAAACATTTGAGCTTAATTTACTAACAAATACATAAGGTATGGTCGTAATGTCATTGTGTTTACTTTAGAGGTAAAGAAGCAAAGATACTCAGTTTTCCAAAATAATGAGAAAGATTAGGAATATAGTATATGAGAAATGAGTGCAAACCAAGTTGATGTGACTCAATATAAACAAATAATTACATGACTGATGACGGAAGAGTCCTGGGACTTACATTATCAACAAAAATGTTTATTGGTTCACAAAATCATCAAGTTGAAGATGTCACAAAAAGAGAAATATTCTAATTGTACTGCCACTACCATATAGGTCCATTTTCTCATAATTCATTTATTTATTCATTTTATTAGTTTTACAGTGATCCTTTCTCCTTGGTTGGCTCCCCAGTAGCCCCAGAATACATTTCAAGCCCTTGTGTTGGTTGGTATAAAGGGTTCTTCATCATATGATCTCCACATACTTTTCCAGGCTCATCTCTCGTCAAAGAGATGCTCCAAAAGCCCAGTCTTCCAGTTACGATCCAAATGCATCTGTGCTTCTGCTTCTGATTCGTTTTGCATACTTTGTTTGTTTTTGGAACCACCTTCTGGCTCCTTGCCTTGAGTAACCAATTTAGATGTTACTTTGTGACGTCTGTCCGGACTTCAGAGAAATCTCATAGTCTAATGATTAAGAATGAACATCCTTGGGGTGCCTGGTTAAGCTTTCAGCTCAGGTCATGATCTTGCGGTTCCCAAGTTTAAGCTCCGCATCGGGCTCTGCACTGACAGTGTGAAGGCTGCTTGGGATTCTCTCCTTCTCTCTTTGCCCCTTCCTGTTTGTGCTGTCTTTCTAAAAATAATGCATATTAAAAGGGTTTTTTTTAAATAATGAAGATCCTCAAGTCACTGAAACTCTAGGTACTCCAAGTTTCTTATCTGAGAAAAGGAAATAGTAACAGTACCAACCTCATGGATTTTTGTGAGGATTAATTGTGCTGATACATGTAAAACTTCTAGTAAACACCATACACTGCTAATTCTACCTCTGTCACTACCACCAGCAACACTTTTAGACTGTAAGGGGAATAGAATTGTGGAAGATGAAACTGGAATGGAAAATACATGATAATTTCTCAGTGGAGTCCGAAGAAAAGAATTAAGAGACAGTAACATGCTGGAACAACGGCGTGGAAAACAAAGACCCAAGCTAGGAAGAGTAGGATTTGACTAGAATATTGGGAAGGATTCTCTCAGGGCATGAATTTCTGCTGCTGCTGGTTCTCTGCACACTGCAAAATTTATGATTATGTTGCCTCTAAAGGCATGTACAGTCTCATGTTCCTATTACATCCAATTTAGCTTTATCTGAACAGGAAGCACAGAAATGGTGTTTCCATCTAGGAAAGAAAAAACTGAGCATGCTGGCAGCATTTTTCACAATAAATTCCTCAGAGACCTGCTCCCCTGAGATGTTCCTTGAGGAAGAATATTACATGAGAGGCTAAGTTTGGGAAATACTGCATACTATCAAACTATATTCCTCTCTTGGTATTTCACACATTATATTCGACTACTGAAGAATCTGCAAGGCTGTAGTAGAGTATCTCCTTGATGCCACCTAACATAGTGTTTCACAGATTTTTAACCATTGAAAATGATATTTACGGGGCGCCTGGGTGGCTCAGTCGGTTAAGCGTCTGACTTCGGCTCAGGTCATGATCTCGCGGTCCGTGAGTTCGAGCCCCGCGTCGGGCTCTGTGCTGACAGCTCGGAGCCTGGAGCCTGTTTCAGATTCTGTGTCTCCCTCTCTCTGACCCTCCCCTGTTCATGCTCTGTCTCTCTCTGTCTCAAAAATAAAATAAAATAAAAAAAAGAATATGATATTTACCCCTTGTTTATTTTTTGAACGTTGTTTAACACGAATTCACATTTTGTAAAAAGAAAGTTTGCAATTTGTAATCTTTCATAAGGATTTAAGGAGAATTTTCTAATACAGATTTTCATCTCTATCACTATAAGGCCCTCTTTTGGGCAGAGTCTTGGCAAATGCCACATTGTAACACAATTTGATGTCCTTAGTTATCAGACTGTTCTCAAAATTAGTTAAAGCCCATAGGCCTTAACATATATACAAGTGGACACAGCAAGGGTATACTGCTTAAATGCAAATTTAAAACTACTAATTTTAAACTACTAATTTTAAAGTTTGAGAAGTCTGTCCATAAATGATAAATTGGAAATATTACCATTACATGTACCAATCTTTAAACTCAAACTTTAAATCCCCCAATAAAATCAATGACCAATTCACATGGCCAGAAAAGAGAGAGAGAGAGAGAGAGAGAGAGAGAGAGAGAGAACAAACTTCGTGATTCTATCTCCAGGGCAGCCTGAGGTGATACAACATATTCTATGGTCCTTACTGAGTCATTACACTGACTAGAAATTCCTCATTTCCTTCTCTTACCAGTTAATGCAGATGGAGTTTCAAGGATGTCACCTGGCCCTTACTGTCCCCCTCGCCTTCCTCCTCTTAGCTCCCACTACTGCCACTTCCTTCTTCATCCGTTCCAAGCAGGTTTGGAGTCAGCTCTCAAGTACATTTTTCTCATATGCTGGGTTCGCTATTTAAAGAGACACACTTTGCACACATTTTCTAGACCACATTTGAAATTAGGAATTGAGTATACAATTCAGTATCAGGTTTTTAACTTTTTTCGTGAAAATTCCATCCTCCAGAATAATTTGACATGTTGAGTGTGTAATACCACCTAAATGTTGTTAGAACTGCAGTACAGCATCATGCCCAACAAAGACTTAAGTTCTCAGTGTGAGAGCACAGATAATGATCTGAAGGATGCAAGCGATATACTTCAAAGGCTTCAGAAAATAGTGAGAAACATAACTGTTCTGCATCAGATGAATGTAATGCCATAAATTGTCACTAGAGATTCAGTGTGCAGGGAAATAGAAAGTCTTAGGCCTAGAAGGCACAAGGTCTGGGGCTCAGCCCTGAGTCAACAATCACAATCCAGCAGACTGAGTTGCATGAGCTTTGGATGGCAAATTACATCTTTTCTTTGTGCCTCAGTTTCTCAGCACCATAGTCATTATATTATTTCTGCCTACCCCATATGGTTGTTTCAAGGAACAAACATTTGGTATTTGAGGATGTCACATGAGCAGGGCAAAGACTTCTCCAATTCCTCTCCTCTCTGTCAGTCATTACTTTTCATTCTCTCCTTTAGATCTCCCTGTGATGCATCTCTTAAATATTTTGAAAGTGCCCTTGGTTGTCTTGTTCTCTGACTGCACTGTTCATGCTAACTGTCAAATCCTCAGCGCTGCATTAGTTCTGCTGTTACCCGTTTTTCTTCCTTAGCTGGGACTATGGAGTCCTGCTGGAGAAAAAGAACATGTTGGTGCTGCTATACATCTGTGTCTGCCAACCTCAGCTGGATTCCACCACTGTCTAGTCATCTCTCTTTATTTCCTGGGTAGGGAGTTGTCCACAGTGGTATTTCCAAGCTATGTCCACTTTTCTCAAATACTCACCCCCTCTCTTCCTCATTTTTGTCTCTTTCTTAATAAAAAGTACGAACATCCACGTGAGAAGTCCCCAAAGTTTTATCTTTATAAGCACTTTACAAGTATAAAATTACTTACAACATAACTCATCTGTTCCCCATTTTCAATGACACAGTGGGAAAGATTACCTTACTCTTCACCTGTGCTTTGAATCTCCTCATCCCCTGCTTCTTCAGTGACCCTAGCCTGTAGATTACCTCTTCTGTTTTATAGCTTCATCCTCTTCATTTCTTAAAATAGAATTTATTCTTTAAGGAAGTTTGGGGTTCACTACTCAAAAAAATATGAGAGGAAGTATAGAGAGTTCCCATATACCCTCACACCCACATAGCGTCCCCACCATCAATGTCCTGCGTCGGAGTGGTACATCAGAGTGGTCCTGCATCAGAGTAAGTCCAAATGATGCACTTACGTTGATACGTCGTTACCATCCAAAGTTCATAGTATACATTAGGGTTTACTTTTGGTGTTGCGCATCACATGAGTTTTGGCAAATGTATCCACTAATATATAATCATATAGAATAGTTTCTCTGCCCTAAAAATCCTCTGTGCTCTGCCTATTCATCTCTCCCTCTCCCCAACCTCTGGCAGCTACTCATCTTTTTACTATCTCTATAGTTTTGCCTTTTCCAGAATGTCATATAGTTACAATGTTACAGTATGTAACCTTTCCAGATTGGCTTCTTTCACTTAGTAATATGCATTTAAATGTCCTCTGCGTCTTTCTATGGCTTAAAAGCTCATTTCTTTTTAAAGCAATCCTCTTTATTTTCACTGTTTTCTTTTTAACTAGGGAAGTAAATACCCCTTTATTTAAGTACTTTAAAATCTCATCAGTCTTTAATACAAACAAACCAACAAACTAACACATAAAATGACCCTACAAACCCTTTTGCCCTTCACAGGTCATCCTTTCTTCCCCTTTCTCTAATAACACAAATTCTTGAGTTATTTACAGTCACTCTTTATTTTCTTTCTTTCAGTTTACTTGCCACCCACACACTGAAATCTGACTTCCACTCCCATATATCCACAGTTGTTTTTTTTTTGTTTGTTTGTTTGTTTTTGTTGTCTTCTTTTTCATACTGACATCACTTTTAAAACTTTTTTTCCTGGGGTGCCTAGGTGGCTCGGTTGGGCGTCTGACTTTGGCTCAGGTCATGATCTTGCAGTCTGTGAGTTCAAGCCCCACGTCAGGCTCTGCGCTGACAGCTCAGAACCTGGAGCCTGCTTCAGATTCTGTCTCTATCTCTGTCTGCCCCTCCCCTGCTCTCACTGTGTCTCTCTCTGTCTCTCTCAAAAATAAAATAAAAACATAAAAAAAATTTTTAAAGCCTTTTTTCCTTTGACTTCCCTGAGAACCAAATCCTGATTTTCTCTTTACTCTTCTTCATTCTCCTTGATTTACCTCATGTGATCTTCTTTTTGAATGGGAGATAGATAGATGATAGATAGGTAGATAGATAGATAGATAGATAGATAGAGATTTCACTCTGCACATTCTCCTCAGACAATCTTATCCACACCCATGCCTTTTGTATTACAATATAAATTATAGGCAGTCTTTGCTTTCCATGATACTGTGTTAACCTGAAATGTGTACACATTGGAATCATGCACTTTGCATGGTTCCTATATGCATGGATTTTAATTAATACAATATCATGCAAAGTGAAGATTGCCTATATTAATTATATACCACTATCTTTATCCAGAGCCCTGCACATAAGTATATTGTTTTCTGCCAGTTTTCTCCCCTGGCTTTCCCAAGGGCTCCTAAATATTTGTAGGTCCAAACCTGATTTTTGCAGCCTCTATCCACACTCTGCCCCCCTGCCATGTTCTCTATCATAGGCAATCAGTCAGTAAACAGATATTATTAGCACATGTTATTGCCAGGAACTGTGCTGGATACCAGTGATATGGTGATAATAATATTTAAACATGTCCTCTTCCCTCATGTAATTTATAATCTAGAAGAAAAGGAAACTTCCCAATATAATAAATGCATATATAATGATTATAGTTATCCAGTGTCCTGTAAAAGAGTTTATTACTGAAAGAGAAGATGAATGTGGCTGATTTTCCTGAGGAAGTAATAAATAAGCAGGGATGTGAATGTTAAATCAAAATTAGGTTTAGAAAAAAAGGATCAAAAGAGTATATAAGGATGGGAAACCACATATGTAAAAGCTCAAAGCAGGGGGAAAATGGGCTCTCCAGGAACTGATCCTGTAATTGTCATGGTAAAAGTCAGAGTAAGACTAGCACATAGCAAATCTTGAGAGGTGAGTAGGAAATAGACATGAAAGGTCTTGTGATTACTACTTTCTTTTGTGTTGCTCAAGTCATTTTTCCCTTCCCTCCACTGTATGTAAGCATTCCATCGCCAAATTCCATCGTCTTTATCTCCAGAATACCTGTCAAACATATTAGTGTCTTCCTATCCCATTTCCTCACTCAGAGTTCTAACAGAGTATCTCACAGTAGATGAAGGCCTAGAAAGGTGTCTGGATGGGTCAGTGTAAGTGTCTGACTCTTGATTTCGCTTGAGGTCATGATTTCATGGTCCATGGGATAGAGCCCCACGTCAGGCTCTGCACTAACAGCGAGGAAGCTGCTTGGATTGATTCTCTCTCTTCCTTTCTCTCTCTGGTGTGTGCTTTCTCTCTGTCTCTCTCAAAATAAATAAACTAAATAAATAACATACTTTATTTATTTATAAAATGAAAGAGAGAGAGAGAGAGAGAGAGAGAGAGAGAGAGAGAGAGATAGGGGTGCCTGGGTGGCTCAGTTGGTTAAGCATGTGACTTCAGCTCAGGTTATGATCTCACTGTTCATGAGTTCAAGCCCTGGTCGGGCTCTGTGCTGATAACTGGGAGCCTGGAGCTCCTTCAGATTCTGTGTCTCCCTCTCTCTCTGCCCCTCCCTCCTTGCACTCTGTCTCTGTCTCTCTCTCAAAAATAAATAAACATTAAAAAAATTTTTTTAAAGAGATATAGGTCCAGAAATTATGTATTCAATGTAATTTAGATCGCTTTACTTCCTCTTTTTTTATGTTTGGAAATGTTGGGACTCATAAGACAAAGCACTTCTGCATAAACATTACATAGACTTAAACAGTTAAGAGACATGACCTGTTTGGTTCCTTGATTCTTTTTAACTTTTTCAGTATGAGAGGACTAAAAATGGACATTATGCAGAACTCCACATGTTCATTTATTTATCATTCCTTTTATATAACATTTATATATATAAATGTTAGACAAAAATGTATAACTTTTATGCACGGTATTGTGAGACCTGAACATACAATTTTAATGCAACAGTAAACCAGAAACAGTAAAATTTTATGGTCATTTGTTGTAAGAGTGGCTATAAGGATAGGAAACTGTACTGAAACTCCCCTGGGAGATTGGAGACAAGATGTTGCAGAGAGAGAGAGAGAAAGAGAGAGAGAAGAAACATCATATGAGGGTTCTTCCTACCAGCAACATTGTTGAAGGTTTAGGTTTGTCTGTAGCTCAGAGAGTAGTAGGCTAGGTGATGACAGCCAATGTGCCTCCTATGGATTACTGAAAAGTTGGGGAGTAAATCTGCCATAATTCAAGAGATTTACCGGATGCCTCCAAGACTTAATGCAGATCTCAGAGAAAGAATAACTCCCTCATCCTAATAATGACTTGTGCATCATAATTTTGGCAGGGACAGAAGTCGGTATGTGCAGCAGAGTCTTGGGAAACCTACAGGGTACAACATAAAGGTAAATATCCCCCAAGGAAAGGCTTAATCTTCATCTTATGGTGGTCTGAGAGTAAAATATTTGGATCTGATGAGCCCCAAAAGACATGTTAAGCCAGTCGTAGAGAGAATATTCTAGACCTAAAATCCTTAAACAAGAAGAATTTAACATCCCACAGGTAAAAAAATATATATTAAGTAAATTTTTAACATTTTACATTGCTAGAAAAAAATGACTATGACTCATCTGACTAATATATTAGCTAAAGAGATTCTATTAAAGCAGAGTAAAATTTTTCATCTCCAAAGGTCCTGGTTTTTCTTACTCAGGCTGGTTATGAAAATGTTATGTATAAAATGAAAAATAAATGTAAAAGGTTTGATAGATTATGTAGCTATTTTATACTGACTACTTAAATAGATGAGTGGAAGCAATTTCTTAATTGTGGTTGGTTAAAGATACATCTTTTGCCTTATGCCTGACTTGGTTATACATATTCAAACACTAGTATTCTGTTTTTTAACTTCATTTTTTTTTTATGAAAAACAGGGTGGAGAAACCTATAATAATGAATAATTAAATTAGATATTGTATGTAAAGTAACTCATCTAATGCCCACAATATTGGCAATAATGATAGTATTATTCATTGTTTAAAAACATAGTATTTACCTATTTGTAGAATATAAGAAATGGTTTTTTTGTTACTTTACTATAGTAAAGTATGTAAATCTCAAATGTAGATTGCTGAGTCCTGACAAGTGCATATACCTGTGTAGCTGACCTCTCAAACTAAGCCATAGGACATTTTATCACCCAAGAAAGTTCTCTCATGCCCTTTTCAGCCAATCTCCCAAGCCTGCTCTACCATAGACAACTATAGACAACTATGAGACAATGTCTTATAGTTGAGTGGAATTTATGATGCATATCTTTTTGGAAAATGTTATCCAATTGAAGGCCTTCTGAATTAAAAGACAAAAATATTTCAGGTAGGAGGAAGATCCTCTTTTGAGTTAGTTAATTCAGTTAAAAATACCTGCCAATTAGACAACCAAGATTTGTTCTTACAAAGGTGATATGAATAGTAATAGACTTATACAATTAATACAAGGACCTTCATCCCATAAGCTCTCCAATAAGACAGAGGTACTAATGGGTAGAAAACTGGACTGTTTGAATAGAATATTGAATATGTAGGAATGTAAAGTGTCTCCCCTCAATAGATTTTGAACTCCAGAACCAAAAATAATGTCTCATTCAATTTTGAATGTCCTACATCTCCGAGTCATGGAAAATAGCTGATAATAATAATAAAAAAATTGTTTCCTGGATATTTACCTTAAACGTTCATTGATAAGAACCCTTTTGATGCCTCCACAGACTAAACAAGCAGAAAAAGTAATTTTTATTTTGGAACTCTACAGTAGGCTGGATTGACAAGATTGATTATATGTGCTAGAATTAGAGAGTTTGCATCATCTAAATCAAAAGTTGCATACTTAAGCATGAGTAAAGACCAGACTAATAATGTATCAGAATGAAACCATTCTTTTTTTTTTAAATTTTTTTTTTTTTTTTCAACATTTTTTATTTATTTTTGGGACAGAGAGAGACAGAGCATGAACGGGGGAGGGGCAGAGAGAGAGGGAGACACAGAATCGGAAACAGGCTCCAGGCTCCGAGCCATCAGCCCAGAGCCTGACGCGGGGCTCGAACTCACGGACCGCGAGATCGTGACCTGGCTGAAGTCGGACGCTTAACCGACTGCGCCACCCAGGCGCCCCAGAATGAAACCATTCTTATGGAACTAGTGAGTGCATGGCTATCTAAATGGTAGTTGCTAATCAGCTGTGGTCAATAGTAGCCATCAGAAACTGTTACCATGCAGACCCACTTGCCATGAAAGAAGGGACTCCCTATAGAAGTTGCAGTCATTTGAGAATTCAGCAACTACCAATGAGGGTCCCAAAGGAAAGAAGAAGTAGAACAATAACATTCTTAATCTCCCTTTCTTCCTGCCCTCTGATGTTTTGTGGTGTTTCCCATTGACCAAATCACGTAAAAAACCAGTCAGTAATCTGCAAGGGTCAGCCACTTTGGACTCAGAGCACAGTGGTAAAAGATAAAGAGCAGATCTCTGGTGCCAAGTAGAATATAACCAGCACAAGGAGTAAGTGTTTTCCTTGTAAAAAGGAGAGGAAAAATGTAAATCACTGTTATAGTTATGCATTTCTCTATCTCATTTATATAATGCTGCCATGCTTTATTTTAGATAAAAAGGATGTGTAATATTTGGAACTGTGTCAACACATTGAAATAGGTATATATGATACTGAAATAATAGAGGCACTGTTTTCAATTTACTAAATATTTACTATTTAACTACTATGTACAAAGCCTGCTCTGGGATGATTGGATATTCTCTACAATCAAGGATAGAACAAGGAATAGGCTTAAAGTGCAAGATGAAGAATTTATCATTAATATTAGTAAGACTATGACCTCGTATTAAATATTTACCTGTGTGAGCTCACTTGGATTAGCACAGCTTGCAGAGAGAGCTATGAAATCTGTTTTCTTCATACCTAGGTGTTATTTTTTTATTTTTTGTAATGGAGGAATGATGCTCACCTAGAAAGGCTAGAATTTAGTAATTCCTGCTCACAGGTCCAAAGTAATTTAATCTACTCATAATGCCAATTTATGTGAACAAATGTCATAGAAATAAATTGCTTTAGAATTTTTCCTGTAAACACAAGCAAATAAATGGCAATTGGCATCATAATGTATTCTTCTACATGCCAGTATAGAATCACTCTGTGGGATTTTTTCTGAGCTTCAATGTCAAAACTACATTCAACAATAGAGGCAACTTCCAGAACAATGTTTAAATATTATGCTCTTGTTTACTATATTTTACCGTGTGTGACCCTACCACAAATAAAATGGACAAGTCTTTTTTGCTCACAATATTTGAGAAAAACACCTTACAAAGAAATCCTTTCTTCTCACATGAAAAATGTATTAGTTTCCTAGGGCTGCTATAACAATGTACCACAAGCTGAGTGTCTGAAAACAACAGACAGTTCTATTCTCATAATTCTAGAAGCTGCAAGTCTGAAATCAGGACCACCCTCCCTCTCAAACCCTCAAACCTGTAGGGCAATCCTTTCTCGTCTCTTCCTAGCTTCTGGTTGTTTCCATGTTATCTTTGGTGTTCCTGGGCTTGCAGCGACATATCTCCAATCTCTCCATCTTTGTCATCACGTGACATTCTCTCTGTAAATCTCTGTCTTCACATGACTGTCTTCTTATAATGACACCAGTTATATTGGATTAAAAGCCCACCCTACTCCAGTATGACTTCATTTTAAGTAATTATATCTACATTTGGAGGTATGGGACTTAGGACTTCAACATATCTTTTAAGGGTGATAATCCATAACAAAGAATAAGTGATAAAATTTTAAGTACAGATCTAGAAATGGGAACTAAAGAGGTTTTTGTAAAATCATTTTATTATTTTCTATTTTTCTAACAAAAAAAAGCCATTTCTGATATTTTCCTAAATACCTTTTGGTTGTGTTCAGTTGATTCAGGTACAGCCATTTGAAATGTAAACAAATTAAATAAGTATTTTTTTAAATTTGTTCAGTAACCAAAAGCTACTTTAGTTTTCTACTACCCATCCCATTCTATTGATAAGTTGTCATGGTGTTAGAAATACTTTACTTAGAGTTTTAAGAAGATTAATTAGAGGATAAACTAGGGTAGGATAATATTGGAGAAAGAAGTATTATTATTAGAGTATTGCTGTGTTTAGGCTAGAGATAATAGGGCCTGATTTAGAACTGAAGAGAAATGGAAAAGAGGTAACATGGTATAGTGTGGGACACTTTGGTGTTGATGTCTACTGGTTATGTTAAAAGATTGTGTGTGAATTAAGGATTTTCTTTGAAAATACCCCGCCCTTATAGGAAAGAAGAAAATGACTTTATTATAAGATAGATAACTCAAAGAATCTCCAAGAAGAGTAAGTGGGAAGATTAGACTTAAAAACCTAGAATGACCCCTTCCTGGAAATGGGAAATAAAAAAAGGACCTGGATGGAAAGCATGCCTAGCAGGTTCAAGGCACAGCAAGGAGGCCATTGTGGTTGGAACACTCTAAGCAAGACAAGGTGTGCTGTTGAATGACAATGGAGGGAGAAACAGGGTCTATATCTTGTGAACTCTTACAGATAATTGTAAGGACTTTGATTTTTACACAGCCCTAACGAAGCAGCATTCCTTAACAGGTACAGGTGCTATCGCTGCCATGTTTGAAAGGAAACACTGCACATCACTGAGGCAATTATGAGAATAAAAGCTCAGTCAAGAAGTCTACCATGACTGTTTCTGAAAGCTCAGTTTCTCTGCCACACTTACCAGAATCAATTCACTTCATCATGCCTTTTTTTCACTTTATTCTCTTCCAAACCAAAGTCTATAATGGCTGAGTCTGGTTGTCAGAGTTTAGGTGACAAGCCAAGGGTGGGGTAAAAGTTTCCAGTTTCTGCCCTAAAGTAGGTCTCACAGAGCTGAAATTCCTAAATTCAGGTAGGGTTTTCAAAACATGACAAATGTCCAGTAGAGATCGAAGGATGTGAGAAGGCTGAGAAAGAAGGAAAATGTAAAGTTAACCCTGAGTATTCAAGTCAGAGAAACAGGGAGATGATTTTAACTTGAAAAAAGATGTCAAAGGATGAGTAAATTTATGGCAAAGGAGGTGAATTCCAGTTAAAACAAAGGAAATTTAAGTTAGGTCACATCAAGTAGAAGTATTCACTAAGGAGTGACAGTGAATGTGGACAGAGGGATAAAACTGAAGCCATTGATGAAGATAAAGATCTTGAAGCCAAATTCATGGATTGCCCATGGGCGTGAAGCAAATATATATTCTTTTTGGAAATTAAGTAATGAGATTTTAACAAGAATTGGAACTAAGTGTGCTTATACATTTTGTTGTCATTGGGGGATAGGGGTAGTTAGAAAATAAGATGAATTTGAGTATGTTAAAGGAGAAAAAAGTATTTGGTAGAAAGATTGATAAGTTGAGAGTAAGAATGATAGAGTATGGTAGAGAATTTAAACAATTCAAACATTGTTGAAAAGGAGATTGAATCAAAGAGCATTGTGTTTTATTTTGTTTTAAAAAGAGAAAATATCTTTTCCTATCAGGCAGGTACAAAGAAATAAAATATTTTTTTCCTCTGTTTTCTTCTAGGAGTTTTATAGTTTTAGATCTCATGTTTGGGTCTTTAACACGTTTTGAGTTTATTTTGGTATGTGGTGTGAGAAAGTGGTCTAGTTTCATTGTTTTGCTTGTGGCTGTCCCATTTTCCCAACAGCGTTTGTTGAAGAGACTGTCTTTTCCCCATTGTATATTCTTGCCTCTTTTGTCATAGATTAATTGACCATATAACCCAAATATAAACCAATTTACTTTTATTTTTTGTACTCTCTATTCTTTTCCATTGATCTAGGTATCTGTTTTTGTGCCGGCACCATACTATTTTGATTACTAAACTAGTAGTAGTATATCTTGAAATCTAGGATTGTGGTATCTTCAGCTTTGTTCTTTTTCAAGACTACTTTGGCTATTTGAGGTCTTTTAGTGATTCCATACAAGTTTTAGGATTATTTGTTCTAGTTCTGTGAAAAATGCTGTTGTTATTTTGATAGGGATTGTATTAAATGTGTAGATTGTTTTGGGTAGTATGGACTGGATATTTTAACAATATTTGTTCTCCCAATCCATGGGCATGGAATATTGTTCCATTTGTTTGTGTCATCTTCAATTTCATTCATCAGTGTTTTATAGTTTTCTGAATATAGATTTTTCACCTCCTCCTTGGTTAAGTTAATTCTAGGTATTTTATTATTTTTGGTGCGTTTCTATATGCTAAAAATTAAGCAGCAGAAAGAGAAATTAAGAAAACAATCCCATTTACAATTGAACCAGAAATAATTTTTTTAAAAACAAAAAAGAAAGAAAATTTGAGCTGAGGTTTGGGAATTTTAGGGAATATACATTCTTATTTATTTATTTTTTTTATAAAATCATATATGACCCTGGTTTTTAAAATGCAAATACTATACAAAGGTTTCATGTATAAAAAAAGGAAAATGCCCTCATTATATCCCCTTCACAAAGACTAACCAAGCTGCTCAATTTCACTATGCATTTGTGAGGTTGTGTACATGTGTATATATGTGTATGACACATACATGATGAAAATTACATCTGTGTTTACTTTTAGAAATTATTCAATTAGAATCACTGGATTTGTCACATACTACTCTGAAGAAATACTAAAACAATAGATACTATTGTATTGTATACTATTGTATACTATTTTTGAAATTTTATTAGTTCTGTTAGATTATCTTAGGTTGTGATAAGAAAGTATTCCCTAGTTTTCAATGGATTAATAAAACGGGTTTATTTCTCACTGAGGTTACATGTATAATTCAAATTAGTGGGAACTCAGCTCCATAAAATCACTCAAGGGTTACAGTTGACAAAAACTCAAATTTTGTAGTTGTACCATCTGGGAACATGTAAGCTGTTTTTAAAGCTCTGATATGGAAGTGGCATACTTTACTTCCCTTCATAGCACATTGACCAGCATTGAGTAAGATGCTATGCCTTACAAAAATTGGGGCTCAGGTATGTTGGGAAGCAGAATTATAGTCACCTAGCAGTAAATAACTCTGCCATGCTAACTCACAGACACATCAAATTACTTATATAGTCCTTTCAGGTTTCAGGTTAAAGACAGTGAAATAATATATAATTATCACGGGATTGATAGGTAAATATCAACTTTCTGTGAGTACATAATTGTGTGACTTCAAGTGATTAGCCTTTTGTTTTCAAAAATATTTAAACAGACATTAATTCCTATTATAACATACACAACAGATAAATATTTTTCTTTAAAAACCAACCATGTAAAACATAACCTCCTTTATTAATAGCTATATTTCACAGGAAATAACAGTAAACCTTTGAAGGCTGGATATCTCAAAAGTAGAATATAGTAGTTAAAATCTTAATACTTTAGGAAGATCCTTATTAGCATACAGACATTGATAGTAATTTACCTTTATATAAAATCTATATGGTGTCATATAAACATTCAGTAAACCTTTTCTTGTCTGCATATTAAAGTGATGTTATAAGCACTTTAACATATATTAACCCATTTAGTTATATCAACAATATGTTGAATTAGTTGCCGTTTTTGTTCCCATATTTAGTAAGAGAACTGTGAGAGGCAGAGAAGTGCTTAATATTCTTTAACACCAACGTCAACAGTTTCACATTTGTCAAATATTCTTCATTAGATTGCTAAGTGAGATTTATGGCTTCTCTGCTTTCCTTTGTTTTTCTAGCCATGTTTGAATTAAAGAATACAGGGCTTCTAATTTTGTTTTCACAAACATACTTATATATTTACTTTTGCATAAATAAGAGGATAAATATTGCATATACTACCATTTTTATATCCCTCAGTTTTTGTTTATTGAATAGAATTTGATTAACCAGTGCTCTATCAATAGTCAATTGAGTATTTCTCCCAATTTATTCAATTGCAAATAATGTTCCATGAATAGCCTCGTCTAAGCACATGTGTATTTTTTGCCAAAATCTCCAGAATTGCTAAAATAACTTATATATCTCACCTACAGTGTTTGTGTGTGCTTTTTTTTTCTTTTTTAATACACCATTGTCAACTGTGGTATTATATGATAAAAAAAATACATGCAGTTTTTCTCTTATGAGTGAACATCAGTGGCCTGTGTGCATCTTATTTTACAAACTGTTTTTCATCTTCTTTGCTTATATGTAGTTGTCATTTTCTTATTGATGTAAAGGTGTCCTTTGTATTTGTGGTATCCAAAATTCATGCCCTCCTCAAAGAGGTCTGCATCCTAATCCTCATAATCTGTAAACGTGTTACATTTTTACATATTTTTCAGATATGATTAAGTTAAAGATCATGGGGAAATTCTACTGGATTATCTGGATGGGCCCACCGTAATCACTAAAGTCATAAAAAGGAAGATGCGAGTCAGAGAAGGAGATATGATGACAGAAGCAGGATCCAAGTGAGGCCATTACTGAAAGAGAACGGTAAATCAAGGATGTGGGGTGGCTTTTAGAAGCTGGAAAAGGCAAGGAAAGGATTCTCCCCTAGAGGCTCCAGAAGGACTAAAACCTAGCTGGCAGCTTGATGTTAGCCTGTAGGGTCCAGTTTAGGACTTAATGCCAAAAGTGTAAGATGAGTAGCTTGTGTTGTTTTAAACCAACAAGTTTGTGGCCATTTGTCTCACAGCAATAGGAAACTAATATAAAATATTGAGGCAGTTAGTCCTATGCCAGTTGATGTATGCAATTACTTCAACTTTGTCCTTTAGTCTTTACTTCTAAAGTTGGGTTTTTAGGGTTTTGCCACAGTGTATTTTTTTTTAATTTTTTTAAATTTATTTTTGAGACAGAGACAGAGCATGAGCAGGGGAGGGGCAGAGAGAGAGGGAGACACAGAATCCAAAGCAGGTACAGGCTCTGAGCTGTCAGCACAGAGCCTGACACGGGGCTTGAACCCACGCACCGCGAGATCATGACCTGAGCTGAAGTCAGATGCTTAGCCGACTGAGCCAACCAGGTGCCCCTTGCCACAGTGTATTTTAAAAGTACTCAACATGGATATTAAATCAAAATTTTTCAAGAAATTTTATGGTTTTGTATTTTTTATACAAAACTTTGATCTATCGATTTGTTTTGATGCTGCAGTTAAGGTGGGAATCGAACATCATTGTTTTCCTCCAAAACAAATCAGAAGAGATCACAACTTCCTAAGTATGAGTGATATGTTTTACAACTGTGATTACTCCAGAAGTCTATTTCTTGAGCCAAATTGACAGTCAAAAATTATTGCTTTGGAAGATAATAGTGATTTTTTTGTGCATGTGATTTAGTTTGATGAGAGGTACGATTTTGACTAATTTCTCTTCAACCTGAATAAGTACGTAGCAGTGCAAAGGAGATGTGAAAAAATGCATAGAAACCAGGTTGAGTGAACTTTCCCCAATCCTTCATTGTGTGATGTTTTAAAAAAGCACAAACTGAAAATCAGAATTTGTCCCTCTATTTCATATATGAAATATTCATAGTAGAATAATAATGGCATTAGTGTCAGGAGAGTAAATGATTGGTTTGGTTGCTTAATTCACTGGGTACCATATCACTTGGAGCAACAAAGGTAAAACCAGACTAACTGATTATTTTTGTCACTTCTAACTCAGTGGATTCTTGGGGAGGCCTCTGGAGAAAAGCTGCCCAAATGATGAATAGGGATTTCTAGCCCCTGGATTGTATGCATGGATTTTAGTATTCTAGCCATCTCTAATTATTTCCTTTCTATTGTGTGTTCATTTATAAATCTCTTAAAAAGATGTAAAGAGACAATCTCCTTGGTGAACATTAAAAAAATAAGGAAACCAACACAAAGCAGGTACCACTAGCTTTTTATTAAGTTGCTAAAAATAGAAGAATAGGTGGAACTCTTTACAGCCTCTTCATCAAGCTACAAGGAAGCGTATTGAACTCTAGGCATGATAGTGACTTGGAATTAATGTGTTTAGTGCAATTTCAATAGAATTAAAGAAGAGAAATGCAAAATGTGAAAATGCTTGTTTCTGCTTCTCAAAATATTTCCCAATAGTTTAGAAAAAATGGTTAGTAAAGAATCCTCATCATTAGTGTTTAAAAGAAGTTCTGTGTTTTATAATTAATTACATTGTGTTCACAAGTTAGTGTGAAGAACTCTTTTCCAACAACACAGATATTCAGAGTCATCTTTAAAAAGAAAAACAAAGTATTTTCCAATGACTACTGGGAAACATTAGAATGACAGAAATGCGGGTATCTAATTAGTTTATAAATCCAAACTAGCATAAGTATGTATCAGACAGAAATGAATTGACTTCAAGCAAGATGCATACCTTGCCAACAGCATTAATGGTCACTGAAAGTTAACATTAAATACACTGTTCATGTTTGGGAGATCAGCGCATTTGGTAATCTGAATATATTTTTGGAACAGGAATTAATATTGCTAACTAAGGAACTTCCAGTGCCTCTAAAAATCCATTACAGCCTCTCTCTTCCACTGTTTGCAACTAAAACTCTGAAAAAAATATAAAAGACACTTCTTAAGGACTCTGAACTGTTAACAATAGTAAGCAGACTGGTGAGGAGAACCACAACTTTTAGAATAACCTATAACCAGATTGAGTTTCCTGTTTTGTTTTGTTTTTCTTTTCCTTTCTCTTTTATCTCTTAGCTTTATTTGAGGATGTCCCTAGTATGGAACTGCAAAGCAAGTATGGGAAGAGAAATACTATGATAACCCCTGTCTTTCTGGTCGGAAGATAGGGATAAGGAACCTCTGCAAGCTGTCACCAGCAGTAGGGGATAAGATTACCATATTTTCTTCTTCTTTTCCTCTTCTGGCTCTTCCCCAAAGGAGCCTCAGCCACAGATCTTCAGTTTAGTAATGGCAGCAGATCTAAAACCCTAAGAGAAAACCCATCTTTCTGACCAGATAAACTGAGAAAGGGGGACAGTGATGTCCAAAGAATGATAGGGTGAGGGCTTCATTTTGTTTTTGTTTTTGTTTTTGTTTTCTTTTTTCTGTCACTGTTTTGCCCCAGGATAGACCCAGTCATGCAGAAATGAGCAACAGAGCAAATGGCTAAAATTCTGAGAGAAGCTCTTTCTATCTAAAGGATAGGTTGAAGGGGCCCCTAAAGCTTTTGAGTATGTGAGAAATCCTATTAGGGAAGATAACCAGAGAAGAGGATCCCCTGACTCTGTGTATGAAATAACACAAGTCCAGATTCACCCGTGAAATGCAGTGCATGGAACAGACCAAAAGCATCATATCAGAGTCCACGAGAGTTGAAATATAATGTAAACTGAAATCCAGTCTCATGTGGATCCCTAAAAGGTATATGCATGAGATGGACCCAAAACAGCAGAGCAAAGCCTTTGAAAATTGAGCTTACCCTGGAACCACAGCTGGAAGGGGAGATAGAACTTAACTAGATTGATTGTCTGCAACAACAAAATAAAATAAAATGTACTTTCTTCAGAATATTTTAACAGGACCTAAGTTTCACAAGATAATATACAAAGTGGCTATGGTACAATCTAAAATTACTCAATATTCAGAGGACCAGGAAAATATGAGCGCTTCACAAGTGAAAGGAATCCACAAATAAAAATCCCAGGATGACCTAAATGTTGGAGTTATCAAAGACTTTAAACCAATAATTGAGGTACTATTAAGTTCCCTTGAAATTAATGAAAAATTAGTATTTCCAACAGAAAAATAGAAGTTACATTAAGAACCAAATAGAAATAATTGAATTGAAAAAGTAAAATATCTGCAATTTAAAAATTCACTGGGTGGGCATAAAAGCAGATTAGAAATGACAGAAGAAAGACTCAAAGAAGTTGAAGGCAGACAGAAATAATCCATTTGTAAAGAAGCGAGAAAAAACATATTGAACAGGGGTGCTTGGGTGACTCAGTCAGTTAAGCGTCTGACTCTTGATTTCAGCTCAGGTCATGATCTCATTGTTGTGATTTCGAGCCCTGTGTTAGGCTCTGTGCTGAGAGTGGAGCCTGCTTGGAACTCTCTCTCTAAATAAATAAATAAACATTTAAAAATATCTATTGATCAAAATAAACCTCAGGGACCTGTGACAATATCAAATTTGGAAAGTTTGTTCATTATATCTGAATTTCTTTTAAAAAATGTTTCCTCTCCTTTTAGGAATCCATAGCATAAAAGTTAGACTTTTTGATACTGTATTTTTATTTTATAATTTGTTTCATGAATTCACAGGGTTTTGAATATCTTATAAAAGTTCATTTTAATAACATTATCATGTCTTTATAATTCAAGGAATACAATTGAATACTTTTAATGAATAGAATTTGAAATCCTCTTAGGTCAAAAGCATTAGTCTTAGAGAAAGAAAATGTCAAAACAGTTTAGTTTTTAGAGTTTAGTTTCTGGCAGTGGATGCATCTCAGACACTCAGGAGAATAAATAAACCTTTAAGAATTCTGGATAAAATAAAACAAAGTTTCTTTTAAAGGCATTATGAGGGGCGCCTGGGTGGCTCGGTTAAGCGTCCTACTTCAGCTCAGATCATGATCTTGCAGTTCGTGAGTTCAAGCCCCGCGTCAGGCTCTGTGCTGACAGCTCAGAGCCTGGAGCCTGTTTCAGATTCTGTGTCTCCCTCTCTCCCTCTGACCCTCCCCCATTCATGCTCTGTCTCTCTGTTTCAAAAATAAATAAACGTTAAAAAAAATTAAAAAAAAAATAATAAAGGCACTATGAATCTTATGTTGAATTAGGGGAATCTCCAGAGAATGAAAAAAAAAAAAAAAAGTTGCTCAAAATTCAAGTGTTTTGTTAGCCATACTGAATGAATTTGCCAACCTTGGTGGTAATGGACCCTTAATATTGACAATTAATTATTATTAACTGTCAATTACTAACACAGAAACAGCTGTAAAAGCCTTGGGCAGCATGAACTGGGAGAGTTGGAACAATTGGTTACTGTTGGTATCCTCAAATAAGGAGATACTAAATTATAAAAAAACAATCCACAATCATAAACAAAGATGAGATAACAAGTTTTGTTTTGTTTTTTTGTTTTTGTTTTTTTGTCTTAAATTGAACTCTGGGAAAAAATAATGTCTCTTTAAAAATCAGAACCACAGGCCTGTGGTTTACACACAGTGTGTACCCAATACACACTATTGGGTATCTAAATTTATACTAATATTATTATGGTAAATGAAAATAAAAACCAAGCCTCTTGTAGTAACTTTCCCATTGTACCTGGCAGAAAAACAGATTAATTATTTTGAAGTTTATTTCTTTTGAGAGAGTGAGCCAGGGAGGGGCAGAGAGAGAGGGAGAGAGAGAATCCCAAGCAGATTCTGCACTGTCAGTGCAAAGCCTGTTGCAGGGCTGGAACTCATGAACCATGAAATCATTACCTGCGTAGAAACCAAGAGACGGGTGCTCAACCAACTGAGCCACCCAGGCACCCCAAAAGATTAATTTTTTGTATTGAGAAACATACCTCCAACTAATGCATTATGAGATTCTGATATAGGAAGTTCCACCAAAATTTAGCAGGCAATCCAAAATTACAAAGATATATGAGGAAATTTTATAGGGATTATCAGTATGAACTAAAGAGTAACATTTGATGGCAAGACACTTAGAAAGTAATAAATGAAGCATACAATTTAAGAAGCATAAAAAAAATGCTAAGTTTGATTCTAAGAAATAAGCCTACACCCCATTGTAGTGATTCTGCAGAACACTAAAGACATAGCAAAGATCTTAAAAGAAACCAGAAAAAAGAATGCCATGACAAAGAATGTTGATTAGACTGAAAATAGAATTTCAGCAGAACAAAAATATTCTAAAAGAGTTGATAAAAATAACTGAAAATGCATGATTTTCTATCAAGGTAAAATATTATTCAAAGAGATATAGAAATAGAGACTTTTTCAGATAATCAGAATTTAGAGAGATAATTGCTAGCATTATCAGATCAAAGAACCTTCCACAGATATCTCCAAAAAAGAAGGAAATTTTAAATAACATATTATATTGGCAATTGGTAGTCGGATTAAATCACCAGAAGGTTAGAGACTTATGTATCATTTTAAAATCAGAAAGATAAGAAAGAAGAAAACACCCTTTATCAATCTAAAGCAATGTACAAAAAGGCAAAAAAGGACAAAAAAGTAAAAGTAAATAAAAATCACAAATATATGTTGCAGAAACAAATCCAAACATATAGTGCCTGCAATGAAATAAAGTTGCCTGTATAAATGACTGTTGTCAGAATATATTTTTGAAAAAGAAATCTTCCATTCATGAGTTGTTTATAGATACATACCTCAAACACAATATGAAAGAGAAGTTGAAAATATGGATAAATATGTAGTAGGTATATAATAACCAAAATAAAGTCTGTGTATTTCTATTAATATCAAATAAAAATTTAAGGTGATTGGGCACCTGGGTGGCTCAATTGGTTAAGCATCTGACTCTTGGTTTTGGCTCACGTCATGATCTCAGGATTCGTGGGTTCAGGCTCCCTTTTGACAGTGCAGGGTCTGCTTGGTATTCTGTCTCTCCCTCTCTCTCTGCCCTTCCACTGCTCTTTCTCATTCTCTCTCTCGCTCTCAAAATAAATGAATAAACTTTAAAAATGTATATATTAAATAAAAATTTTAATCACCTTAAATATTTTTAAACTAATTTTTTTATGTTTATTTTTGAGAGAGAGAAAGAGAGAGAGCAAGAGAGCGTGAGAAGGGAAGGGGCTGAGAGAAAGGGAGACAGAGAATCTGAAGCAGGATCCAGGCTCTGAGTTGTCAGCACAGAGCCAACGCGGGGCTCGAACTCTGCAAACCATGAGATCATGACCTGAGTCGAAGTCAGACACTTGACCGACTGAGCCACCAAGGTGCCCAATCACCTTAAATATTAATAAACATGATAAGGGACAACTAAATCATGGAATATTCACACAGTGAATGCTATATAGCAGTGGAAAGAAATGAAATAGAGCTAGAAGTTGAATAATAATATAAATTAGTAAAGAATAAATATGGTATTATATGTATGTGTAAAACATTAAGAATGAATTTAACATAATAGGGGCATAAATAGTTGCTTTAATGAGTTCTTTACCTGGATGATGAATACCTAGGTAATTGTTATATTCTTTGTATCTTTTTGTATACCTATGAAAGATCAGAACAATAAAATAATGTGAAGAAAAAGAATAACAGATTCTATAGTACTAAGAGTTCCTCTGGTTTATATAAGCCTTTTTCTGGGAATGATAATATTATCTGGCTTTCTTTGAATATGAAAGAATAAATCATTAGAGTCATCTCAAGATTGATTTGCCAACAGCATTTTTTTTTTCCTTCAACCCCGACTGGCTGAACTGTGTCTAATTTGTAAATCCCAGGATGTATTGCTGTCCTTTTGAAGAAGTCACATTATTTATTTTCTACAGACATTAATTTTATTCTGGTTTCTTTTTTTGTAGGTAATTAGAGCATTTTCAAGTCCAACCCATTATTCATTTGGGGGTTGACAAATTCTTCTCTAGCCTAAACTGCCTTTCTAGATTTGAATCTGCTTTTAAGGGTCTTTAGTCTCCCTTACACTCCAACTGTCAGGACGTGTACTTGAAAAAAAACATAAATATTTATTTATGAAACTACAAATCCCAGTTTTATTAGCATATTCATAACCAGAATGATTCTGATAATATAAAAAATATAAAAGTAGTGCATGTTCTGTATGAGTATATATACATGTAGACGCGTTATTGTATATATGTATGTTATATTTGTGTACATAACTTGTACACATATACATGTACGTATACACATATATAACAATTTAATATCTATTATACATATGAGTGTATATATATACATACATATATAATATACATAGTACAATCATGACCTAGGTTTAGTTCAGTTTTGCTTTGTTTTCATTTTATTTCACCATGGTGATATTATAGGCTAAGTTTGAGGTTCCAGAAACCATATCTCCTTTCTCTCTAACCTTCCTGCTTCAGCTCAATAACCTTTATAGATTTTTACCTTACTATCACAATGATTGATGAGCAGAGTAGATTTATCTCTTATGTGTGTGTGTTTGTTCGTGGTTTTTTTTTCTGATGTTAATTTGATTCTTTCCTATGGTAAACTTACTGTAATGTCAATTTGTCAGGCCTGTCTCCATGTCCCTGGCTGCAAATGCAGGTGTATGATCATAGATGGTGAATAAAGAACGTCATTATCCTCATTGATTATTTAATTAGGGTATGTGACCAAAGACTAGCTTTTTTTTTGTTGTGACTTACTAGTCAAATATCAGAATAGACAATCTCTCTAACCCAAAGTATTTAAGTTTGTGTTATATAAATATGGGGTCACTGGCAGCCATCTGGCCTGCTAAGAGAAGAGAGACTGTCATTTATAGGAGGGAGGGAGAAAGAAAAATGAGAAGAGAGAGAGAGAAGGCCCTGGTGACAACATTCAAGCACCCAAACCCAGTAAGGTAGCAAAGGTCAATAACCTGGAAATACAGAGCCTGGACAATGGTATATGGTCCAGATTTGTCTGAACACACCTGTGTCTAGTACTTCTCAATCACGTGGGTAACTTTTTTCTCTATGTAGGATTGGGATTCTGTCACTTGCTATGAATAGATTCAGAATAATACTAATTTTTTGAGCCTTTTGTTGAAGTATAGCATACCTACAGAGCAATTAAACATCATAAATATTCAGTTTGTTACGTTTTCATAAAGTAAACACTTCTAGTAACTGGCACCCAGATCAAGAAACAGAATACTCTTAGGGTTCCCCAAGCCCTCTTGTGCCTTTTCCAGCCATTGTCCTTTCTAAAAGTAACTATGATGCCATTTTTAATTTTTCAACATTGTATTATGAAAATTTTCAAGCATATAGAAACTTTGAAAACCTTTTACAGTGGACATTTTAGTAACCACTATGTACATTCTACAATTAACATTTTACTATAGTTGCTTGATTACATATCTAGTCATCTGTTCATCTTTCTATCTTTTAATCTATCTCACTTTTCCAATGCATTCAAGGTAAGCTGCTGAGATCACTATATTTCTTTGCAAGTTCTTCATCACATAAAGCCTTAAATAGAATCTTTGTCTTCTTTTGAGGAAAAACTTATATAAAATGAAACGTAGAGTCAATCCTAGTCAATCCTTGAACTCCTTCAGAAGCAAACATGTTTATGTTTTGTTTTTGTGGTATTTGGATGGGTTGTCTAAAACCAAAAAACATAAAGTCAGATGGGTGATATGTCTACTATATTTTAGCTAGACCATCTAGGCACTTAATAGCACTATTTCATATAATGATTACATTGTCTTTTTTCCTCTTTGAATAATCCAGGAAATGTATAAGAATAAGATTGTATAAGAATACTTATAGTAATTATAACCTAATCATCTTAATTATGTTCGATATAGACTAAGTTGAACTGGATCTTCCATTTTTAGGCAATAGTTTTCTCTAGAAAAACCGTCTCTGGGTGACTAATATCAAAGCTATGGTAGATATCCAACATGCTCAGTGATCAGTCTTCATTCTATTAATGGTTCTACTTTCTGTTGATATCCTTTCAAAGATGACCAGGAAAGTAATAGGTCTTTTGAAAAATTAAAAATATAGTCTGCAGTCCTTGGTATAATATTTTGAAAGGAGTCAGAAAAACCAGTATTCCATGTATTAAATTAGCCCTTGATTTACTGGGTTAATGACTAAGTTCAAATTATTTGTGTGTTTATTCTCACTTGAAATTTCTAATAAGTTCAATATATTTATAACAGGAATGTTTTGAAAACAGAATGTGTTGATAAATGCAGCATGTTTTTGAACCAGAAAATAACCTATTTCATTTCTGTCATCTTTTTACTGATGTAAAAACTGTATCAGATGTTAAATGTTAGAACCTATATTTACATCTCAGGCTCTGTTGCTATTTTTGGTGGAGACACCACTCAAGGGTAGGGGTGCTGGGCTTTTATTCTCTAATATACCTGACATGATTCTTAAGTGTGGAACTGGATACCACTTCCTAATGGTATTTTACCATTGAGTGCACTCAATGGAATCTATTGTACCATAGAATCCACGTTCTCTGTGGGCCACTTTGCATTTCCAGCCTCTTCTCTAACTTCCATTGCACCCTCTGCCTCTAGCCAGGATGGTTTCTTGACTCTTCAACTTTCACCATCTTTAGGTCCCTTGATACTTGTTTGTTATGTACTGTAGAATGTGATTATTTATTTGTGCTGGCATTCTTTTTTTGCCTATATGCAGTCTTTAAATGTACTTAACTTTTTTTTTAATTTTAAATTTTTAAAATTTATTTTATATTTTATATTTTAAGGGGTTGGGGTGGCAGAGGGAGAGAGAGAATCCCAAGCAAGTTCCACACTGAGTTCAGAGCCTGACTCAGGACTGGATCCATCGACCCGGAGACCACGACCTTAGCCGAAATCAAGAGTTGGATGCTCAACCTGTGGTAAAGCCCCTCCCTAAGGAATGAGGTGAAAACCTCAAGGCAAGGGAAGGCAACCTGGCTATGTGCGTGTGTTCGACATTCCTCATGACTTTGTAACATAGACCACCCATTCAGACTGTATGTTACCATATATGGGAGACAAAGGAGCAAAAATTGTACAAAAGGCAACTCCCTGCTGCTCTTGGGGCTCAGCCTTTTGGGTCTTAGCCCACTGAGCCCATGCTGGTACGAATAAAGCTGCTTCCTGGAAAGAGGAGCCTCATTGTCCAGACTCTCTGTGTGTAACTCACTGCTACAAACCAACTGAGCCACACAGGTGCCCCAGTATTTAACTCTTCTTAATGAGATTGTGTTTAGTACTTATGGACTAAATTGAGATCTCACCAACAAACTTGAACATAAACAAATATAATTTTCCAGTGAGGGTTAAAATATAATATCTATTCATAATGAAAATAGCCAAAATAATTCAAAGTCATGATAAAAAAAAAGATTGAGGATTGACTGGCTCCAAGACCAGTAAATTTTGATTATAATGCTTTTGAATTCATTCATTTATTTATACAGTCAACAAACCTTAGTAAGCATTTTCTATGTGTTCAACACTGTTCAGAGTATTGAGGGTATGAATGATACAAAAGTCTTTACCTTCATGGAACCCACATAGAAAGAGAAAACAACTAGTACGAAAGGCCCAGGAATAGAATGAGCTTGGCATGTTTGTGAAGCATAATGAAAGCCAGTGTAATGAGAGTATAGTGAACAAATGGGAAAATGGTATGAGAGGAAGACAGTGTCTCTTCCTGGGGCTTATGGGAATAGTGTTATGGACTACATGTTTATGTCATCCCAAAATTCATATGGCTCTAATCACCAATGTGATGAAATTTGGAGATGTGGCCTTTGGGGGGTAATTAGTACATAAGGGTGGAGCCCTCATGATTGGACTATTGTCCTTAGAAGAAGAGATAGGAAGGTGTGCTTGTCTCTCTGTTCTCTGTCATGCAAGGACACAGCAAGATGGCGTTATCTGCAAGCCAGGAACTTGGCTCACTGCAACTCCCCCATGCTGGCACCCTGAGCTCAGACTTCCAGCCTTCAGAAATGTGAAAAATAAATGTTTAAGCCAACCAGTCTGTGGTATTTTGTTACACCGGCCTAAGCAGACTAAGGCATATAGTAAGTATTTTAAATTGAAAGTATGATGAGAAGCCATTTGGCAAGTTAATCAGGGGAATAACAAATTGACCAAACTGCTCTTAACTGTCCCCTCAAATTGACCAAACTTAAAATTCTTCCTGCCTCTAGGCCCTTGACCTCTCTTTTCTTAAAGCTTTACTTTGAAAACTTGGGGTTGTAATTTCTTTCTCTGTCCCTTTGAGATGTAAATCTTTTTAAAAGCCTCTTGTCAGTTTTACAGCCCAGGAATGCCTTTCTAATAGGTCATTAATTTCAGGTGATTGTGTGTGAGGCAGGATGGCTCTTACTGACTATAAGGTAGCCCTATGACACAGGGAATCATGGACATTGAGAGAAAAGGGGACGTTCAGAGAGGCTGGAGCCCCAGAGAAAGGAAGAGCAAAGTGCAATCTGAAATGGGAGTATTAAGTAGGGACCAGCCCATGCAAAATATTATAGACTACCTTAAATGTTTGCATTTATCTAAAAGCAAATGAAACCATCAAAGTGTCTGGACAAAGAGAAAGGTAGGACTTGACATAGTTCAATTTATCTTTAGGGAAAAATATAACACTCTAGTGGTGGTGTGGGAATTAAATAGAGAGGGATAGAGTATACAGGAAGGTTTACTTAGCAGGCCAGTGTGGTAATTTAGATAAGACAGTAGCTGGTCAGAAGGTAGTAAAGATAAAGAAGAAGGAACATACTTCAACTATTTATGAAGCAAAGTAGACAACTTTGGGATGAATTAAATGGAGGAGATGAGAGAGAAAGAGCAAAAATGACTCTCAGGTTTGCAAATGAAAGTGAATAGAGCAATAGATTAATTCCCTAAGAAATAGAATTTGTGACAGCACCAGTGTTGGGCAGGAGGAGGGGCTGAGTTGGGAGAAGTATATATAAAGTGCATATAAAGAATGCAGCAATCAAAAGGGAAGTCAGTAAATCCTGAAACTACAAGAAGAAAATCAAAGAGGCATGTGTATGGGATGAAAAGGAATTTTCCCTTTACCCATCTAGGTTTTTGGTTGTGACACCCCCGAATAAACAAACAAACAAAAACTTCCACAGATTAACAGGAGAATAATAAGCAGACATTTAATAACATGGATACCTCCTGTATACATTGGAGATACCCAGGAGAACTGAGTAACGCCCTGAAATGGGTCAAGCCATCATCTTAAGTACCATCTCCAGCTAAAGATAAAAGAAGATGATGGGGCAGGAGCATGGGGAGTAATGGGAGTAATGCCTTTTTTTCAGGCAAAGCATGGTAGCTGAGGTTATGGTTTCCATGCAGATAGAATTTCTAGAGTTTAGTCATCCTTCTCTTCTTGGCACAGAGAAGGAGACACCCTGACAAATGGAGATTTCCCTTATAAATGTAAATGTCTCTCACAAAAGAGTGTCCTCTACTAGATTTTCAGAGCTTTTTCTATGTTTGCTGCTTAAAAATCAACAGTTCAAGATAATCTTCATACCAAAAAGGCATATATATTTTGGGGTGACAAAATCTCCCTTTCATGTGTGTGGACAGTGACTTTGAAGTTACTGTCCAGGGAAAGGTGTCCTATTTCTGTTTATAACCTTACTGATAGGGAACCCATGTGGCAAAACAAAACAAAAAATAAACCACAACAGAAAACAGATTATTTTAGTGTCATTCATTCATTCATTCAACAAAGAAGTCTATTGTGCAACAACTAAGTGCCAGGAAGTTTAAGTCTGAATTTTAGGATCATCTGATACCATGCTTACTTACTTTCTTTTTATTCATAATTTGGATTTTATGTAGCTTTCCCATGGAGAAAAATGGGCTAGCCAGAGAACATGAGTTTGCAGGCATTTAAATTTCCACTGCAACATATTTAGTTTGCATTCAAGTTTTATCTATAGGTATCCTCAGCTTAGAAAATGTGAATTTATCCCAGATATATGGGGCCACTCTGAGTAAGCTAACAAACTACTGAGCTCTCTAAGCCTGAAAGGCTAAGATTAGTATACACTCAGGGGTTTTTATCACTCAAAAATGTATGGAAAATCCTTTCCATTGGCCAGATTCGCAACATGGTCACATACACATTAAGTGTAATGTCTTGAATGGAAAGCCACCTCAACTGAGAAATAAAACTATAGTGTCTCTATAAATATCCTCAGGAAGCATTTTGAACCATTCCATACCTGAGTTATTTTTAAAGTGTTAGGCATAGTTCGCTTATCCCATGAATACCATTTAACATTATTTGAATTAACACTCACCCTTTCAGATCTTATAGCTACTAGCATTTAACTACCTTGTTGATTGGTTAATTCATCTTCCACTAATGTTTCCAACATGCAGACTTGACAGACTATTACCCTACTTGTAAATGGATTATTTGGTGTTTTAAAGTTGGATGTGATTTGACATAACATGACTTACAACTAAATAAACAATTTAAAAGCCATATGCCAACTCACTTTGCTATTATATTGATTTTTAGTTAGTGCCTAGTAACATGAAAAGAATTTTTTTTAAAGTAGCCACTTTTAGCACATTGAGGATTGATGTGGTGTGAATAACTTAGAAAATATTTTGGAGTGAGGTAGATCATGGATTGAATCACTACCAGCCCCTTAAGTATTACTGTATATTCCCCTCAGTTTCCTACATTGCATAGTTATTCTGAGGATTAGGCATAATGTTTGTAAAATATCTACAGAGTGATTAGCAAAAATAAAAGGCTGTGGAAATAGGTAATGAGAAATAATAAAATTATTATTACAAACAATTATCATTGTCATCTTCAGCAACAGAAGCTTCTGAAATTTTTTTCAGAAAAAGTGCCATTTTTGGTACTTGGGACAGACCCAGGTTTTGTGGATCCTGAAGCTTATATAATTGTAAATGTTCTCTTTAAAAAAAAAATTACAAACTGAGAACAAACTGAGGGGTGGGAGGGAGGGGAGTGTGGGTGATGGGTATTGAGGAGGGCACCTTTTGGGATGAGAACTGGGTGTTGTATGGAAACCAATTTGACAATAAATTTCATATATTGAAACAAAAATAAAAAAATTAAAAAATTACAAAAAACCCCACAAAATTAGGTGCAGAGCCTTTGAAGGAGTTATTCTAACTAAGGAGCCTTGAAACTTAAGCTTTTTAGTAAAGGGGAACAAAATATGTGACCCAAACATATCCAGTTTGGTGTGTGGATTATTTTGTGCTGGAACAATCAAGACCCAGCAGATTCAAGAAAAAATTTACCTCTCCTTTAACTACACCAAAGAATTTAGATAGGGAGCCTGGCCTAGAAAGAGAGTGATTACCAAAGATAACTTTTTATTTGAAAGACCTATCTGTATGGCAGGGCAAGCATCCATTTACCAAACATGTGCTTTTCATATTGTCCTGTGAATTACTCTGCTTCCCTTTGAAACCCCAAATCCCTATTTCATTCCTTAGCTCAGGATGGCATCTAAGCCTTAGTTGTCTGACTTGTCCTTGGGTCTTATATTCTTACGGGGCTCCCATACGTCTGTAATTAAATTTGTTTTTCTCCTGTTAATCTGTTTTATGCCAATTTAATTAATAGACCAGCCAAAAGAACCTAGAAGAGCAGAGAAAAAAATTTCCCTCCCCAATATTAGCTTCACAGTAAATAAACCTCCAACAAAAGCAGACCAGGGTTTATAATCTGGAAAATCTGTACCATCACAGTAATTAATATTTTCCCTCCTCAGGAGTAAAATAGAACTGCAGTTCAGTGATGCTCATCTCTCCAGGGATGTCTTTGCTCTTTCCCACATGCTTTTATTTAAGTTTTGAAAATGACATCAGATTAGAGCACATTTGTTCCTAAAGTCCTGCTGATACACATGAAGATATGCCTACACATACATTCTGGGACTTTAGTAACAGATATTCACCAGTAAAGCTTGGAGAGAAATCAGAGATGAAAAAAATAATGAGAATTAGAAGTTTAGGCCTGGACTTGCATTTAGATGGATGGAACAGTTTTAAATGTCAATCAAGTCAATTTAACAATCATCATTTACTTTGAACTAAATAAACCAAACCAAAACGATCTGAGAAGGCTTTACAAAGAAAGTGACTTGACTTTGGCATTAAAAGGTGATTTGAATCTGTCAAATTACTTTTTTTCTCTTATTATCCCACTTGCCCAAGTTAGGCTCTTTACTCTCTTGAAGAGATTGCTGTACCAGCCCCACCAGGTCTGTAAAATACATCATAATAGAGGATCCTTCTTTTTTCTCCACATTATTATCTACAGCTCAATGTTGTGAAATTTAGATATGCTGAAATGATACTAAGTCATTTGAAGCATTTTAAAAAGACCAAGAAAACCATGCCATGAACTGGAGTAGCTATGCCTATGTACAAGATTAGGAAATTGAAATTCAGGTGCCCATGTTTCTTATATGGCAGAGAGAGAAGTTAAATCCAAATTTCCCCAGATCCCTCTGTTTCCAGAGCACATGCTTTTTCACCCTTCAATGCACTTCTCTGTCCTTCTGATTACTTCTGTGCTCCTGTCTCACCTGTTGAATATAAGTTGCTATAATTTGTTAAATGTTTTTGCACAGGTATTTATTTTTTTAAGTTTATTTATTTATTTTGAGAGAGAGAGTGGGGGAAGGGCAGAGAGAATCCCAAGCAGTCTTTGCACTGCCAGCTTAGAGCCCTATGTGGGGCTTGAACCCATGACCCATAAGATCATGACCTGAGCCGAACTCAAGAGTTGGACACTTAACCATCTGAGTCACCCAGGTACCCCTGCATAGTCATTTAGAAAATTATGGTCTTTGTTATTTTAAGGTTTTTTTTAGATAGATATCTCACTCATATTCAAGAAACTGATTCTATATAGTACATGCGAATACCTACCAACTGCATTATTTAAAGTCTTATGATACAAATTAAGATACACATATTCAAATTGCTCCTTTTGCAAAGCAAGTAAATTATCTGCAAACTGTTATAAGAGTTACTGTTCTATAGGGAAAAGTTGACTCACTAAAAATTTTAGAAAACTATTTGATTACTGCAGTACACTTACACATTTTAAGACTGCTAGTCACCCTTCACCAATTCATATTTGACTTTTGATGCATGTGACATCTTAATATAAAATCTAGTTCATTAGATCTTTAAAGTTATAATGAGGGTTCTAATTTAAGACAGATTTTCATGTGAGAGTGAAGCAAACCTCACTAGTATGTTCTACCTAGATTCATGGTCATTAATAGTTTTTCTTACTACATCCACCTCTCTTCCCTTTTCCTTTTCTCCCAGTCATAACGGGAAAGGCTTAATTTTTACCTGACTGGGGCAAAAAACGTCTCACAAAAGTAGGAGAAAATTTTCATGTGTTTGGGCGAAACAAAATCAGGTCTATTTCTAAGGAGGAATCATTGAAAAAAAAATATGTGCTAATGAAGAAAAAAATCTGTCTGTAATATTTCATTATAATTTTAAGCTTCCAGGAGGAACCCCAAAATGACCTTGAGTGCTGAGCATGTCCAATAACTTCCAATGCATCAGAGGTCGCTCTGAAAAGAAACCCATAGGGAGGTGGCAAATAGGCAAGTGAAAAAAGACTGGAAAGGCAACATGGTCCTGTCACCAAAGCAGACACTAAAAAGTTTGCTTTGCTTTAGTAACTGTCTCAGTAGAGATGCAGCTGAAACCTTGACATTTTGTTCTCCTTTCACAAAGTTTTAGAGAAAAGAAAAATAGGTAGTGGGGGAAATTATGTAAGTAATGATATCACTAAATTTTGCAGTAGTTTTTTCCTGAGAAAATATAAAATCTTCACAGAAAAATGTCTAATTAACCATCGGAGCATAAGCTTATGGACCAAGGAGCTCACAACCCAGCATGTACAAGTGAAGGGATTAAAAGACTTAATAAAAGCTCAAATGCTGTTGTGAATGTGTCAGTTCACTAATCCAGCCACTAGAGTTCACTGGCGGATGCCAATGCAAGAGCAATGGCCTAGACAATCAAGATGGAAAGGTGTTTTATCATGGCTCGCCCAGTGGAATACCCAGAGCCTTACTATGTTTATTAAATTCTCTGCTTATTCTAGCATTTAAGTAGCTTTTTATTCTGAGTCAAAAATTTAATATGGTGAAAGCTCATTTATCTGGATTTCACTGGGCTTATATTTCTTTTTATAATTTTGAAGGAAGTTATACAGTATTTCCTTTAGAATATCTCTAAAGAAAAATTCAGTAAACAAATTAATAGCAAGCATTATGTTGTTGCTGGAAGGGGCTTTCTTAAAATACTTCACAGATGGAACCTTTCAATCACCATCAAATAATTTATAATCTCCCACTTTCTTGCTAAGGCAATCATGTTTTAATTGGAAATCACTCATATATTAATTTTAAAAAATCCCCTAAGAAGTTCTACCAAAAATGGCTTGTTAGCCTGATTCCAGTTACTTCATTTAAAATAAATGCAAATTTTCTAGTACTCAGCTATTGTTAAAACTCCAATTGTTTTTTCCTGAAAGATTCCATTATAAAGATTTTTTTATTTTTTATTTATTAAAAATTTTTTTATTATTTATTTTTGAGAGAGAGACAGAGACAGAGTGCAAGTGGCAGAGGGGCAGAGAGAGAGAGGGAGACACAGAATCTGAAGCAGGCTCCAGGCTCTGAGGTGTCAGCACAGAGCCCGACGCGGGACTGGAACTCACAAACCATGATATCATGACCTGGGCTGAAGTCGGACGCTTAACCGACTAAGCCACTCAGGCGCCCCTATAAAGATTTTTTTAAACCATAATTAGCCTCTACTTAAAATTTTTGTATCTCATTTAGTCCTATACCATACCTTTCCCTGAATCTTTCTCTCTTCTAAAACTGTCCTGGAGAGAATTCTTTGTTTTGGCCTCTTTTAACCTGCCTTTGTTCTTTATATCTTTTACTTTTTAAGTGTATTTATTTATTGATGGGGGCGGTGAGGGGCAGAGAGAGAGAGAAAGAGAGGGAGAATCTCAACACAGAGCTTGATCCCATGAACTGTGAGATCATGACCTGAGCTGAAACCAAGGGTCAGGCGCTTAACCCACTGAGCCACCCAGGCACCCTTTTTTTTTTTTTTTTCTTAATCTTTTTAATCTTTTTTTTATTTTATGTGTTCTGCACTTTTAGATTGCTGACTGGTTGCCACTATTCTGCTAGTGCCTGGGTATCATTTCATGAAACATTTTTGTATCACCATCCTGTGTCAAAACCAGTGACTCATTTCCTAAAGCCTGTCCTTTGTAAGAAGATGGGTAAGGGTAAAAATCCAAGTCTGCCTAATGTCTTAGTCTGGTGTTTACCAGCCTTAAGCAAGGAGATATATTAAGTCATTTAAAAAGCAGATGCTTTCAGAACTTTTTGAATGGTAGTATCAGGATACTTGAAGACCTGAGAAAACCTTGAGGCCCATGGTTTTGGTTAGGTAATCCTTGAAATCACCACCAAATTACTATGGATATGACTGCCTGTTTTTCTGGAACATAAATACCTTTTGGAATTGAGGACACTATTTTCACTAATCCTTCTAACAATTACTCCTCCCATCCTTTACTTTGTTTGGCCTGTCAGGCCTTTCCCAATCGTGAAAGTTTTAAGAAATAGAGTGCTAAGGGCAGTCCAACAGAAATGTGTTATTTTCTTTCAAGTTCAGATCACTCTATAACTACAATATCACAATTAACAGATTTTAATAAACTGGCAAGAAAATACTTAGCATATTTTCAAAGTCATTTTCAAGCAAAAATATTTAAGAGTTTTTACAGGAGCGCCTGGGTGGCTCAGTCGGTTGGGCAGCCAACTACAACTCAGTTCATAATCTCGTGGTCTGTGAGTTCGAGCCCTGTGTCAGGCTCTGTCCTGAGAGCTCAGAGCCTGGATCCTGCTTCCGATTCTGTGTCTCCCTCTCTCTGCCCCTTCCCTACTCTCTGTCTCTCTCTCTCAAAAATAATAAACAATAAAAAATTTAAAAGAGTCTTTACAACCTCTTTAAGAGTTCCTTCATCTGTAAAATACATGTAATGCATTTTATTTCACAGAATTGTTCTGAGCACATCTATTGTGCTTGGAATAGGTACTGCTCAATGTATGTTGGTTCTATTCCCTTCATGCCCCTTAACACAAACATGTGCATGTGTGTATACACATAGTTAGGAAATTGTATGCACTTGAATTTACTTGGAGATGTTTAATGTAAATAATGTTTCTTATTACATTATTTCATTTAAATTTGTACTAATGAGGATTATAGCATGTTTTCCTCCTGCTTCCTGGGAAAGAGCATATATGCTTCTGTTGCTTTTGTTTGCTTACATACTCTTTTTTTAACATTTATTTTTGAGAGAGAGAGAGAGAGAGAGAGAGAGCACACGAGCGAGCAGAGGAGGGGCAGAGAGAGCTAGAGACAGAGAATCCAAATGAGGCTCCAGGTTCTGAGCTGTCATCACAGAGCCCGATGCGGGACTCGAACTCATAAACCGCAAGATTATGACCTGAGCCGAAGTCAGATGCTTAACCAACTGAGCCACCCAGGCACCCCTGTTTGCTCACATATTCTTAATCTCAAAAGAGGTCCTCATCATTTTAATCCCCCTTGAAAAATGTGTTAGTGTTTACATAACCACAGTACCGCAATGTGTATAGATGGGAGTGTGTGGCTATGTGAGAACAGAGGTCATTCTTCCATATACACGAAACGCCTTAATTATGTTTCTTGGAGGCACTGAACACCCTTGTAAAACCTATGAGGACAGGAACTTTGGGCACTCTGGCTTATTCAAATTCTGTTGAATTCATATTGATAATTTTTATTTTAGAAAGAGTATGTAATAGGTTTTTGATAAACATTTATAAGGGGGAAAAGTAATACAAGGCTGAAATGAAGAAAAACAAATGTCCTAATAGAGCATATGTAACTTTTAAAACTAAGGCTTGAAAATTAGCAACACTTTGTCACTTTAATGGTTCTTAATGTTCGAATTGTCCCACTCTGTTCTGCGCTTACATAGATGTGTGCACGAACACACACACACACACACACACACACACACACACACCACTTCACTCTCTCACTGAGCCACTGTTAACTGGAGAAGATAGTTATTTATGATAACTTTGATTCCATTGGGGTTGCTTGTTTACTTTTTGTATTGGTTGTTACATCTCCTTCTTGCCGTATCGTTGACTCTTGTGCAACACTGGCATAAATAGAGCAGATGAGTAAGCTGAACTTTTATTTTCTGGTGATTAACTTTCCTCTGTGCAATTTGAGTTGATATAGACTTTGTTCACCGGTCAGAGAATTACAGGCTGTTAAAATTGTCACCTTTATTTAGCTTCTATCTCATCTATTTTTTACTTTTTGATAATCCATGAGATATATTGTTATTATCATTAATAATCACATGAAGGTGTGGAGACTTATGGAAATAAGTACCCCAGCACACAAGCAGTTGGGCCTGAAACTCACTGTCTCATTTTCTCTCATTTCTCTTGTATATAGGATCATGTGCCTACAGGTCTTCTTGGAGCGGTCCTTCCTCTCCCTCTAATAGACCTCTGCAAGTCCAGGACTCTAAAATGATATTTTAGATGCATTCCCATTACAATTCCTGGCACCTCTAGACCTTTGCTGTTTCTATTCTACCCTTGGGTCAGCCATACCACTCCTTGGGCTCATCTTTGGGCCAGCAGTGCTCAACTTCTTTAGCCCCAAACACTAGGATTACTTACACAGGACTCCAACCTACTGCCATCTTACCCCCGGCTCTCTCTTGTTTCCTCTTGTCATCTTCCCTTTGTCCTCTCCCTTTTCTCTGCTAAGGAGTGCTGTTCGGCGACCACCTTATTTTCTTTACTTGCCAAACCCCCAAGTCACTGTCTTCCAAATTATTTATCAATGTATTTTTCTTAAAAAATGAAGACACTTTATATCCCCACAAGGCAAATATTGTATCCAACTTCTAAAATATTACATTTTCACCCTAATTGTTTAAAATAATATTTAGCTCTAAAATGAAACCCAGGAATGCCTGGGTGGCTCAGTCGATTGAGCATCCAACTCTTGATTTCTCTCAGGTCATAACCTCAGGGTTGTGGGAAGGATCCCCATGTATAGCTTAGCACTGAGTGTGGAGCCTGCTTAAGATTCTCTTTCTCTCTCCCTCTGCCTCTCTCCCCCACTCACTCTCTCTCTGTAAAATAAAAAAAAAATTCAATTAATAAAAATAGAATAAAATGAAGCACAAATTTATATTAAGGTTTGTTGTGAGGACAGGATCCCTCCCCATGCTCCACCAAAGGTCAGCCTCTTCTCCCCCACATCAGTTATCAGATCAGCTCCTCAGAATTCACACACAGAAAAATATTTCTCCTTCTATCTCTATTTGCTTAGATCTTCTCATGTAACTCCAAGTCAGGATAATATTAAAACATGATTAGATACTGACTACTCAGAATGGAACCAGCAAACAATCAGAATGGATTCTGGTCACAACAAACAATCGCCTCTGGGAAAGCTGTATGTGATGAAATGACTTAACATATCTTCCTTTCAGTCAGCTTTTAAAGTTTTTTTTCCCCTATTTGTTCCACATATGTTTTTAAATTAAAATGATCCCTAAATACTCTTCCATTACCATCGTCAGGGAGATGACTTTTTTTAACATTTTCCTACCTGGTTTTGTGTGTGTGTGTGTGTGTGTGTGTGTGTGTGTGTCCTGTTGTCAAAGAAAACCAGAGCTGGACAGTAGTTAAAGTAGTGAAAACAGACTGGATTCAAGACCATTGCAATAGGGGAAAAGAGACCTTACTATGGAACTGGGCTCAACTCTGAACCCAATATGGGCAAGTAGAAATTTATAGCCAGGAACAGGGTTGGGCTGAGTGGATGGAAAATTACTAAGAGGAAACATGAAGAGAAAAGGATTATGGCTAAACTTACATAACAGGACTGTGGTGAAGACAGTCCAGGGTGATCAGACATCACCTGGGGGATGGTGGAGGATGAGGAATCTGATCAGGTATCAAGGATAATCTGCTATCGAGGGTAGAGGGTTCTGGTTAAACTGACTTAGCAGGGTTCTTGCTAAAAGTGGATTTCATGTGGGAGTGCAAAATAATGCCTAGGAGAAGGTTCAGGAACTTGACTAAAGTTTCCTCAAGCCAAGAATTTTTGTCACCATATCACTCTAGAGATAATCCTTAATCATTCAGAATATTAATGGATTTGTTTTTCTTTTTAATATTTATTTACATTATCTTCAGATTAAGGAGTATTATCTCTAATTTTGCAATACATGGCTAAGTTTGTTTTATTTAAATTTTAATCTTCAATTATTTAACAATGATTATTGTTATTTTATTTTTTATATTTTCTGTTAACATTAATATATATACATAGTAAGAAAAATCCTCCAAGTGTATAAATGCATTTACAGTGCAAAAATAAGTTACCCGGAGGTCCATCCTCCCAAGAAGATATATACAGTACATACTGTATATATGTACATATATATGTATATATGTACATATGTATATATGTACATATATACATATATATACAGTATATACTCCTACCAAGAAGGCTTGAAATTACCTCTTACCAGAACATTTCACACTGTATAATCAATGTTTTTTATCTTTATTGGGATAATAGATAAAACAAGGTGTGATTGATATTTCAATTTACACTTTTCTAAGTACGAATAATTTGGCATATTTTATATATGATTAAAAACATGCATATTTCTAATTTTGTGTACAAGCTCTTCCTGTCCTTCATATGTAAGTAATATGTAAATAATTACCACCATAAAAGTAAAGTATTATGGATAAAGCTTATATCCCCTCCAATCACCAATCTCATTCCTGTTTTTTTTTTACCCATCTTATAATAAGTGCTTATATACAGACATAAACACTTAAACATACACATACACACACAATGGCTTGTGTATGGTTTCTGTTTTTCATAAATATTATTACTCTTTATGAATTATCCCTAAACCTGCCTTTTGTTTGTGGCACTATCTTGGAGTTTTATTGATGTAAGTACATGTAGATCTACCTCTTTTTTTAAAAGTTTATTTATTTTGATAGAGAGAAAGAGAGAGAGGGGAGGTACAGAGAGGGAGAGAATCCCAAGCAGGCTCCACGCTGTCAGTGCAGAGCGTGATGCGGGTGTCGGACTCATGAACTGTGAGATCATGACCTGAACCAAGATCAAGAGTCGTATGTTCAACTGACTAAGCCACCCAGGGACTCCAATCTACCTCTTGTTTTTAACTATTGCATATTTATTCCATTGTATAAATATACATGTTGGATAGGCTCTTCCCTAATGATGATAATTTGGATTGCTTAAAATTAATATTCATACATGTACTTCATTGGGCATATAAGTGAGTGTGTCTCTGGAGTAGAAAAAATTGAAAGGAATAGTTGCATCATAAAGTATGCATATTAAAGATGTTTAAACATTGCCAGGCTGCCCTTCAAAGTGACTGCATAAATTTACACAGCCACCAACAGTGCGTGATTGTATCCATTTCTTTACATACTTATCTATAGTTTATATTCTAAAGCTTTATGATTTTTGCCAACATTATGGGTTAGAGAGATTGTAGATATTTTACTTGCATATTCATCTTGCCTAGTTAGGGTGAGCAACTTTTCATATTTTTTTTCCTTATAGGCAAATTACTTGTTTTTATTTCTCAGCATGTTTTCTATTTGCTTTCTTTAGGGATAAATAAATGGTGGATTCAAGTTTGTTGTCTTCTAAGTCTTTAGCTAATACTTATTTAGAGTGCTTTTTAATATATAGGACTTGTTTTAAATTCTGATGTAGCTAAATTTATCATTATTCTTAGAGTTTCGCTTTTTCAGTCCTATTTTTTTAATTATCCTACCTCATAGATATTATTTTACAGATATTATTTTATATTTTCCTCTAATACTTTATACTGTTGTTCTTTATATTTAGAACCTGAATTTATCCAATGGAAGTATTTCAACCTAATTCTTTTATTTAAAAGAATTCTTTAAAATGTTTATTTATTTTTGAGAGGCAAAGAGAGAGAGAGAGTGAGCGAGGGAGGGGCAGAGAGAGAGGGAGACACAGAATCTGAAGCATGCTCCAGGCTCTGAGCTGTCAGCACAGAGCTGGACACGGGACTCAAACCCACAAACAGTAGGATCATGACCTGAGCCAAAGTCAGATGCCACCCAGGTGCCCCTCAACATAATTTTTTTGTTAGTCTGTTTTTCCTCCAATGAAGTGCGACACTTAGAATAATAAATTTGTATGTATGTATATGTGATCTATTTTTCTAATATACATAAATACCATTGCATTTCAGTATTAAAATTTCATAATAATTTTGTTTTATGACTTTTCAAATAAGTTTGCTATTTTTGTATGAATTTTCTTATATGAAGTTTAGCTTCTTTTGGTTAGCAACCATAAATAAAAAACTGTGAATAAAGATAGATTGAATGCAGAAATTAATTACACATAACATTAAGGGGGATAATTACTTATAATACTACTTATAAAATTAAGTATAATTACTTATAACATTATGTACCCACATTCATGAGCATGCTATAATTCTACATTTATTTGACTCTTACACATTCTTCAGTTGTTTTATTTCTTTGTAGATTTTTTTTTCATTTTAGTGTTGCACATTCATTCTGTACTTCCTATCAATATCTATATATTTTTGTGGCTACTATGAGTGGGATATTTTCAATTATATTTTCTGTTGAGTCTGTTTCATGAGTAAGAATCTTTACATGTCTGATGTTTTTGAATTCAGCCACATTCTAACACTTTGCTAAATGCTTCTCTTGTTTCGGTAGATTATAATCAATTCCTTACATCATTTATTTCCTTATTTTCACACATTTATTTCCACATTATATTTTGCTAAGTAATTGAGACATTGAGTTTTAAAACTTGTTATTCCTTAAGAAAGTTATTCCTTAATAAGGAATACTGTGTTTTAAGGAAATTATACTTACATCTGCCACATATATTTTTAGTTATTATCATCATTCCTTTTTCCTTTTTCTCTTTTCTATTTTATTGACTGAAAAATTCATCTTTATTTGTTGACCTGTTCAGAATTGCCCTCCAGAGAGAGACCAACCTAATCTCTTAGAAGGCATAGATATATTAACTGGAAGTAAGAGAAAAATCTTGGTGATAGGTTTAATTAAAAAAAAAAAATTTAGTACTCCATTTTTAATAAAACATTGCTGTTGCTTTTATGGGGTTTTATTTTTCTTATACTTTTAACCTATTATGAATTATTATGTAGTGTATATACCACTAAATCAAGCTAAATAATGGTGGGTTGGTACAACCAAAATGATACAGCCAAATGAAAAATAATTCTTTTGGGCCATGAGTAGAATTTTTGTGATGTCCAGTCTGAACAGAACAGGTGAATTTGATAAGAATTTCTTTCTCTTTCCTTAACGACTGAAAGATGATTCGATTTTAGGAGTGCCATACTTTATATTTAAAATATTGTAGATGTTGCTCTGTATTCTCTTAGCATTGTTGTTAAGGAAAAATCATAGGCCAAATTTTTTGTCATTTTTTTTCACTTGTTGATTACCTTTTATAAAAAATAAAATGTTATTTTAGGTTATGTGCTGCATACTTTCCTAAATCACTAATTCACATATTTTTCTATAATGACTGCTTTAATTATTTGCTTATTCATTACTTAATTCATAGTGTATTTAAGTGACTGTTTTCTTCCCAACTTACCTCTAACAGTTTTTACTTTCCTGTCTCGATTCTAGAATCAGTGCTTTTTTTCAAAGGACTCTGGTTCAATTTAGAAACATATCCTGAGAATTTTATGCTCATTGCTACTGTGATATTTTTGTTTCTAGGCCGTTTGAGGAGATAGAGATAAATTATATACACATCTAGTAGTTATCTATCATCTATCATCTCTTAAACTATGAGCTCCTACTGATTCCAAGTTAATACCTCAGAGTTCATTCCTCTGACCAGATTAGTAATTCTCTTCTCCAGTAGTGAGAAATCTGGCTCCCATGATCCTCAATATATAATAAATGATGCTTCAATGAATTGTCTTATGCAATAGTATTTTCTTAGTATTGTGGTGAATCTTTAGAGCAAATGTCTAGGAAAGAAATTGATAGATCAAAATATATTTTCAAATTTCTCCTCCAGGAAGCTCGTACCATGTTATGTTGCCACCTGTAGTATGTGACAGGTCTTATTTCCCCACAATTTTCAAGTTTGTTTTTTAATTTTGTTTTTGTTTTTTGTCAGTCTTGGTGGAGTAACACTGAAATCTCAGTGAGGTTTTATTTATTTATTTTTAAATGTTTATTTATTTATTTTGAGAGAGAGAGAGAGAGAGAGCAAGTGTAAGTGGGGAGGAGCAGAGAGAGATAGGGAGAAAGAGATTCCCAAGCAGGCTCTGTGCTGTCGGCCTGATGCTGGACTCCATCTCATGAAATGTGAGATCATGACCTGAGCCCAAATCAAGAGTTTCCTCTTCACCAACTGAGCCACCCAGGTGCTCCTCGGTGAAGTTTTAATTTGTGCTATGAGTGAAGGTGAATATATTTTCGTGTTTATGGGTGATGTTATATCTCTTTCTTAAAATTGCATGTTAATTTCATTGGCCTATTATTTTCTATAAGATTTTTGTACTTGCCCCTTAAATTTAAAAAATAATTGTATATTATGGATAGTAGCTTTTTCCGGTGATATGAGTTGTAAATATTTTTTGCCAAGTTGTCAGTTTATCTCTTGGTTTGGCCTGGGATTATTTTTCTTTTCAATACAAAGATATTTTTTTATTTCTTAATTTATTCCAATGCTTAGATCTTTTTTGTCCACCTGGATTAGGTTATAGTTAGAAGCCTTTCTCAGTGCCTGGGTTATAGAGATATTCCTAGAAACTGTATCATTTCATTTGCTACATTTAGATCTTTGACCTATTTGGAGCATATTCTTGGATAGGTTGTGAGACAGGGATTTTAATTTGCTCTTTTTCTAAGCTATTTGGTTGCCTCAGTGTAAGTTATTAAAACACTCATCTTTTTCCTTGTGATCTGTGATAGCTTCTTTGTCATTTATCAAATTTGCATATGTATGTGGGTCGGTGTAGGATTTTATTCTATTTCACTGGCCTGTCTGTCTGTTCATATATCAGTGCCACACTGTATTATTTATCAAGGATTTAAATACTTTCATATCTAGCAGGATTAGTCCTCTCCTGCCCCTTTCCATAGCTTTTTTTTTTTTTCAGTGTTTTTCTAGATATTCTTGTGTATTTTGCTTTCTGTAATAACTGTAGCATCAATGTCTGCCCATCTGCCTATTTTTTAAATGCTATTTCTATTCAGATTGTGTAAAATGTGTAAGTTAGCTTGGGGAGAACTGACCCTTTTATGAAATGGAATCATCTCATCCAAGAACTAAGGACTATTTTTCCATGTGTTTATATACCCTTTTATGTCTTTCATAAGTGTTTTAAAGTTGTCATTACAAAGGTTTTGATTTGTTCCTAAATATTTCATCTTCTTTGGTGATCTTGTAAGTGGTATTTTGCTATGAATCATATGTAATTTTTTTGGTTTGTGTATAAGAAGGCCTTTGATTTCTGGTGAATTGTACTAATGGATTTCCTATTGAGAACAAACCTTCAATTCCTGAAATAAACTTCATATTGTCAGTGTATTGCTTTCTTGCTGTGATATTATATATATATATATTTTAATTAATATTCATGTATGATATTGGCCTATTATTTTATTATTATTTGGTGCTACCACAGTTTCATTTTATTTCAACCATGTAATAAAAAGAGTAAGTTTCCCTTCATTTTCTATTCTCTGGAACAACTTCTGTAGCATTGCAATAATCTGGTTTTGGAGGAATAGCAGAATTTCCTTCTGAATCAACTTGGGTCTGATGTTTTATATAGATCTTTTTATTTTTATATAAGTTTATATATTTTGAGAGAGATAGAGAGTGTGAGCAGGGAAGAGGCAGAGAGGGAGAGAGAGAATCACAAGTAGACTCCATTCTGTCAGCACAGAGCCTGAGGCAGGGCTTGATCTCACAAACCGTGACATAATGACTTGTGCCAAAATCAGAAGTCAGACTCTTAACCTACTGAGCCACCCAGGCACCTCTGTGGTGTGTGATGGTTCCTTTTTATTAAATGTTTTTAATGTTTTATTTATTTTTAAGAGAGAGAATGAGAGATAGAGCTTGGGCAGGGAGGGGCAGAGAGAGAGGGAGACACAGAATCCAAAGCAGGCTCCAGGCTCTGAGCTGTCAGCAGAGAGCCCAATGCAGGGTTCGAATTCATGAACCCTGAGATCATGACCTGAGCTGAAGTTGGACACTTAAATGACTAAGCCACCCAGTCGCCCCCAAATTTTTTTTAATGTTTATTTTTGAGAGAGAGAGAGAGACAAAACATGAGTGGGAGATGGGCAGAGAGAGAGGCAGATACAGATTCAGAGCAACTCCAGTTTAGGAACCCTGAGATCATGACCTAAGGCAAAGTCAGAAGCTTAACCGATTGAGCCACCCAGACACCCCTAGATAGTTCTTTAATAAAGTTTTCTTCAGGGGAAATTCGTCTGTTTAAACTGTCTATCTCTAATGAAGTAGATTTTGACAAATATTATATCTTTTAAATTATCCATTTAATCTAGAATTTTCAATTTAATTTACTTTGCAGAGGTCTGCAAAGTAGTGTCATAATTTAATTCCTAATGTGTTTTAAGGATTATATCACCCATGTATATCTTTGCCTTCTCAACATCACTTTTTTTTATTGATTAGTTTAGCTCTATGGCTTTCCTATTTTGTTAATTTTTTCAAAAAATCTAACAGGATTGGAGTGCCTGGGTGGCTCAGTGGGTTGGGCATCTGACTTGGGCTTAGGTCATGATCTTGCCATTCCCAAGTTCCAGCCCCACGTCGGGCTCTGTGCTGACAGCTCAGAGCTTGGAGCCTGTTTCAGATTCTGTGTCTCCCTCTCTCTCTGCCCCTCCTCCTTCCCCCACCTCTCAAAAATAAATAAACGTTAAAAATTTAAAAAAATCTAACAGGTTTTGAGTTATTATATTTATACTTTTCAAAGTGTAGATAGTGTTTTCTACCTTATAAATTTCTTTCTTCCAGAAAAATAAAATTTGGGGTGAAAAAAGAGCACTTTACTCCCAACAAAACTCAAGGGTATTACTTCATTCAGCACGAAATAGTCATAAGCATTTACTCCTTATTCTTCTCACCTGTGGTTTTTGGGAGTTGCTGCCTCTGAATGGACATACTAGATTAAAGTAAATTAATTTGCCATCATTGGCAGTCAACATTTATATATCGGCAATTTTATATGCTTTAAATTTTGGATGATATAAATCACTTTTGAACAGGTGGTCTTGATGCCTCAAAGAACAGTTTCACACATCATAGAAGGAGGTGCCCTGTTTGGTTTGTTGTTAGATATTTTTGTTCTGTGAATCAGAGTTTGAGAAAGAAAGACAAAAGAGAAGGATTAGAGTGTTTTACTTAGATTTTTTTCCCTGAAGAATTGTTTTTAATGTGGAAACTGGGTACAATGAGAAAAAATATATAGTTTTATTTTGAAGATGATTTTCTTAATCCAGACCCATATGCCTTAGTGAAAACTGCTACTATATTCAAGACAGTATCTATTCTTTCATACTAGATCCTTTTAATATGTATTTATTCTGATAAAGAGAGAGAGAGAGAGCACATGCAAGTTGAGGAGAGGCAGAGAGAGAGGGAGAGAGAATCCCAAGCTCTGTGCTGTCAGCGCAGAGCCTGACATGGGGCTCGATCCCAGGAGTTGTGAGATCATGGCCTGAGCTGAAATCAAGAGTTGGCTGCTTAACCAACTGAGCCATCCAGGACACCCCTCTTTCATACTCGATTTTTTGTGATATTTGATTTTTACAGTAATTCATTAGCAAGTTGAGAGAAACTGTATCTAATTTATGCCTATTTGCCTGACAAAAGTGAAATTCGTATCACCTATAAGAATAAGAGAAGGCTGGCACTACAGTTGGCTTAGCAGCTGCATATCTAGAACTGCCTGCTGTTCACGGGGAAAAAAAAACATAAGGAATTTTATAGAAAAAGAAAAATTTCCCACAAATAGCTCTGGGGCCTGGAACAATAAATTTGGTTGCCTACATTGTTCAGAAAATCTTGAGAAGCCCTCTATCTTTGCCATAGAATAGTGTACTAGTATGCTTTGCGCAGTTGTTACCAGTAATTTGGAAGGAAACTCCCTTCTATTGGATGTATGATCCATATTGATGTCATTTGAGATTTTCAGAAAGTTGTTTAGATAACTATCTCAGCAAAAATGATTATTTTTATTTGTAATACATTCATCATTATGTTAGGGGAAAGGTAGTCATTTGTAGATGATCAATAGTGTGGCATTTACTTATTTCTTATACTACCTTGAGTTTCTGAATTCTCATAGTATTAGTACATATTGATCACAATTATTAATAACATTGGAAATTAAATTTATTGATATGCCTCAAATTCAAAGTAACAAACATCCATCCTTCAAATATAAAATTAGTGGGGGGATCATATTAAAAAGTATATGAAATACAGAAACATATGTGTCTAGGGAATTTTATTTTACCCTAAGCTAGTATCAATCTAGAAATATGTTTTATAGTATATCTATATAATTATACTTTGCTACTATTTCATATTTGGCCAGTGTTCAGGTAATGAAGATATTTTGCTTTTTATGACTCTAGAGATCCATTTTGAAAATGGAATTGACTCTTTAAAATGAAGAGTTCTTTTAAAATGAAATAGCAGAAAAAGTATAGAAATTCAGAACACAGGAAACAAACTCATAAAGTCCCGTTTTATTTAGAAAGCCCTACATTTTATTTTCAAAGTCTCTTTCTTTCCTCTGAATAAAAGGAAGTAATTTACAATACTCAATATAATGTAGTGTTCTAAATGGCCAAATGTCACAGGCAATACTCTACCTCATAAACAAAAGTGCACCATAATTGTCCTTGGAAGTTGGAAGTGAAAACATAACATCATAACAAAGAAAAATTCATTATCTTGTCCACAGACTTGATAATGTTAATGTATCTCAATTGTGTTTAAACCATAAATAAAGTACAATTCTGCCGGGTTAACTTCCTTAGGTTTAACTAAATGATTCAGGAAGAAAGCAGCTTCAATTTGATTAAGAAATTTGTTTGGATTACACAATGTAATATAACTGTGATGATATATATTTTTAATTTTTCAACTAAAACTTTGTTTTGACATGATGGAAAAACTAGTCTTAGTATAAAATAAAAATAAAATGAGTGAAATGACAGCAAAAATAAGAAAGGAAGAAAGAAAAGAATGATAATGCCAGATAGTATAAAATATTTTCCAGATATCACATTTACATATTTTCCCTTTCCAACTTTTTGAGGATGCATGATAGTTCAATCTTTTTTAAACAGCCCAAACTGCTACTAAGATTATGTAATATGTCCTTCCCTTATTTTGTTGTCTCAGATAACTTTTCTTGTTTTCTAATTTTCAAGCTTAGTAATCCACTATAAAGGTGAAACAAAATGACTGAAGATAATAGTATTAACAGTACATATGAAAGAAAGTTATTGGAGGTTAATGCACCAAGGCATGGAAAATGGATACTTCTTCACTTTGCTAGAAAGATGAAGTCCTTGCCAATAAGCTTTAAACAATGTGAATGGTGTTTGAGAAAGTTGGTCATTAAGATTTTCTATAGTCAGTATGTGAAATTTCATCCATATAGAGACACTTCGGTGACTGTGCAAGAAATGGTAAAAATAACCATCAATGAAACATATTCTCATTATCATCTACTGTGCTTCAAATCATTGGCTTAATGATATATTGAAAAATCTTTTTGTGGGAAGGTTTCATTGAGGTCTCATTTCTCCATAATAATTTGGTACAGAGTTACTGAGTTCATCCTAGTCCACTGCCTTCAATTCCCTGTCTTTCTGTCCTGTGTTTTCTACTCTAGTGGAAAAATGGAAGCTCTGAGATAGGTCACAGAAGAATTAATATTAATTAATATTGCATTAATATTGCAGAAGGAAATGTTTGTCAAATGATGGCATTTGCATTGATTTTAGAAATGTAATAATAATTAAAATGTGGAGAACAATTTCTCTTTGAAAGTTACATTGATATTTTAAAAACACATTTTATTTTGAAGCCACTAGGAATCATATTTCAACGGGACTACTTTTTTTATAAATGTTGTTTTTCCTTTTAATTTTTGTGTTAGATGGTAATGTGCAACAGACATAGCTCACTGAATAAGATAACCAGATTCCTCTGAAAGGGGTTCATTAGGTAAGTTAATATTCCAGGTAACCCATAGAATGAGCTTTGCAGGTATCCCTCTGTGAACCAATTATACCTTTTCTGTTATAAAATGTGTCACTGTGGAACGTGATGACTCCGTTGAATTTATCATAAGTTGTATTGCAAATTCTGTTGGCGTCAGGCAAATTAGGTGATTTTAATTTCTGTTTTATCCCTCTCTATACTAATGTGAAAATAATGGTATTTCATATGGGTATTGTGAGGTTTAGTTAAAATTTATGGAGAGTTTTATTCCAAGCGTATAAAGTTATGCATGGGAGTGCTGTTTGTTCATATTGCTGCTATGCTGTTCAATAGGTAAGGAGAATCAAGACATCATATTTTATACAGGAAACTGTGGTTTAGAAAACAAATGTTTTTAATGAATTAGGGGTCTTGGAGGTGAGTCCTTATGATCTTATGAGTTGAGCCATGGAACAACTTCCCTGGGAATGTATGTGTTAAAACCTACCTGGAACCGCAGTTTTTCTTTTGTAAAGCTGACAAAGTAGCATTGACTGTACATAGTTACTATAAATTACAAATGCAGCAGTGTTTGTAAGTTAAATATTTAAATGACTATTAAAATGTTGAAATAGGGGCACGTGGGTGGCTCAGTCAGTTAAGTGTCTGACTCTTGGGTTTGGTTCAGGTCCTGATCTCACAGCTTCTGAGTTTGAGCCCCAATCGGGCTCTGTGGTGAGAGTGCAGAGCCTGCTTGGGATTCTCTTCCTCTCTCTCTCTCTCTGCCCCTCCCCTGCTTGCTCTATCTCTCTCCCTCTCAAAATAAATAAATAAACTTAAAAAAAAAAAAGATGTTGAAATACTGGAGGGCTACATAGTTGAGGAATATACAGGAGTCCAACCCAAGAAAGGATGGTGTGATGGCTCGGCAGGATGCATGCATATACTTTCAAGGCAATGTGTCTGTGGTAAATAATCTGATTTATAGGAAAATGAGAAGGGTTAAGAATGTAGGCCAGTGTCAGAGCCACAGAAATTGCCTAGATCCTTGCAACTCAAAGAGCAGTCCATGGATCAGAAGCATCAGCAATAATTGGGAGCTTGTTAGAATTTCAGACTCTTATGCCCCGTCCCAGACATACCGAATCAGAACATGCATTTTAGCAAAATGCTGAAGTGATTCATTTATACATTAAATTTTTAGAAGTATTGGCTTTGACATTGTGATGTAGCCTCGGAATGCCTGGGCTTGATATAACCCCTTGAAATTAATAATAACTAAATGCACATGGGAAGACTGAGCCAATAAGACCTGGTAGTATTTTAGAATTCTATTCTCTTCTATCCTTAGATCTTCCTACCTGCAAATCTCCTCAAGCATAGACCCATTTATTGGCCCCTATATATCGTAACCAGTATATCTACATAACTAAGTCACAGGATTTAGGTTCTTTATGAAAACAGGGATCTCAGATAAGACTTATATTTGGCCCTACTGCCTTTTTTTTTTTCTTTTTTTAAATTTTTATGCAGGGAGACTAGCCACCTTGGTTGCTGCCTTCCAACTACTCAAAAGGCATTTAAAATTCTCAGAGAAGGCATTGGAGATACCTGCCAGACAAGGGCATATATTCAGGGCATAAGAAACTTATAAGGTACGGATTCAAAGGCCCCAAATACCCAAAGGCTGATTCTCTAGGAATCTGCATTTTAACAATGAACTGTACTTTGTTCTTTTATAGACATCTTCATTGTATCCAGCTTTACCCAAACCTGTAAATTTGCCTATTAAGGAATTGACTGAATAGGAATTGACTATTATCAGAAATTGATTTCACTGTGAGCATGCATTAGGGACTACTGTTTAGGGCAGAGTTTTTTATTGAGGTCCACGGACCACGTGCATCAGAAATACCTAGAGTGCAGGGCACCTGGGTGGCTCAGTTGGTTAAGTGTCCAACTTTGGCTTGGGTCATGATCTCACTGCTCGTGAGTTCAAGCCCTGCATCAGGCTCTGTGCTGACAACTCGGAGCCTGGAGCCTGCTTTGGATTCTGTGTCTGCCCTGCTCATGCTCTCTCTCTCTCTCTCTAAAATATAAAATAAAACATAAAAAAAAAGTTAAAAAAAAAAGAAATACCTGGAGTGCTTGTCAAAATTTCATTTTCCTTGGCCATACCCAACAAACCAGTTTTACTGGATGATACAGCATTGTTTCTGGTTCTCCAGGAATGCCTGATACACAACTCAGCCTTGTAACCACTTCTTTAGGGCCTTAGTTTTTTTTTTTTTTTTTTTTTAATATGAAGTTTATTGTCAAATTGGTTTCCATACAACACCCAGTGCTCATCCCAACAGGTGCCCTCCTCAATACCCCTTACCCACCCTCCCTTCCCTCCCACCCCCCATCAACCCACAGTTTGTTCTCAGTTTTTAAGAGTCTCTTATGTTTTGACTCCCTCCCTCTCTAATCTTTTTTTTTTCCTTCCCCCCCGCCATGGTCTTCTGTTGAGTTTCTCAGGATCCACATAGTAGTGAAAACATATGGTATCTGTCTTTCTCTGTATGACTTATTTCACTTAGCATAACACTCTCTAGTTCCATCCACATTGCTACAAAAGTCCATATTTCATTCTTTCTCATTGCCGGGTAGTATTCCATTATGTATATAAACCATAATTTCTTTATCCATTCATCAGTTGATGGACATTTAGGCTCTTTCCATAATTTGTCTAGGGCCTTAGTTCTTAACCCTAGTTGTGTATTAGAATCACCTGAAGACCTTTTTCAATATCCCCCTACTTGGGTCCCAGACCTAGTGCTTCTGATTTAATTGGTGGCAGGAGGAGGACTGGGTAGACATCAGAATAGAATGTCCTACAGTGATTCTAACCAGTGTTCTAGCTAGTATAGCCTACAGCTGGTGATCATAAGTCTCTTTTCATGAAAAATATTAAGGTCAACATTGGTTCTTTGCCATTGAAGGGGTTCAGAACAAGCCTCCTCAAAATGTGCGCCTTTGACATATGGATTATTTTGAGCTGAAATCAGTCAAGACCTAAAAGTCTCAGGAAGAGCTTTTACCTCCCCTTTAACCCTTAACCACTTAAAAGAATTTAGGTAGAGGGCCTGGTCCAGGAAAAAGAGCTGTCACCAGAGATCACTACAGGCATGGTAAGCTGGGGAAATGCTCAGCAGGATCTGGGTATCAAATTCCTCTCTGCGTCCCATTGTCTCTGTATGGTGTAGCAAACATTTGTTACCAAACATTTGTTCTCCCATCTTCCTGTGAATTGTCTTCCTCTCTTTTGAAGTCTCAGATCCCTTCTTAGCTCAGGATGGCATATAAGTCTCAACTGCCTGACTGCCTGTGGGTCTCATATTCTTATGGGGCTGCCATACATACATAATTAAATTAGTTTCTCCTGTTAATCTGTCTTACACTAATTTAATTAACAGACCAGCCAAAAGAACCTAGAAGGGTAGAAAAAAATTTTTTTTTCTTCCTCTGTGCCATCCTGAGTAAGGGCACTTTCTATACCTGAAACCCCTCCCTGTCTCCCGAAAGCTAAATAGAGTCTATCATTGTAATTGCAGACTAGTAAAAAAAAAAAAGCCCATATTCAAATCAGAAAGAGAAAGATTCCCAGACCTATTCGCGCAGATCTTGCTTTTGGATTCATTATCCTTCGCCACTGTTCCTTGTCTTCACAGGATTGTTACTGTATTTCATTTTGGGGAAATGGAGCATATTCCAAGCAGAGGAAATGGTGCAATAAGTGTAGTCTTCAGCAAAATGTCATAAGTGACTTCTTTTAATTCATGAAGCAGGTCATGAATAATAGTAGGAAGATGTGAGAATCTGATTCTATTTCTCTCTAGGTAATTTTAGTAATCATATCATGTAGCTTCTTTGTCAAAAGAAAACAGGCAGAATTATCATTATAACTAGAACAGGTGCATTTTGATGGATAGCTATCATAGTAAAAAAAACCCACACACACAGTGTTTAAATCACAAAGGTTATAAATAAAGTAAGGGCTATACTGGAGGTTGACATAAAAAGGAACTCTAGTTTATCCTTTTGTAAAGTAAAAAAGGAAATTGGCTCCTATTTTTTCAAATATACATTTTAGTAGATTGTTGGTCTACAAAGAAAGATATTCGTTTACTTAGCCTCAATAATTTCACATAACGTGTTAAGCAAAAGAGCACTTAGAAATACAATAGCACTCACTTATTTGTTTATATGTGAGAAGACAAATGCCATGAGAGATTCCATTACCTTTTTCACACTGTAGTTAGAGGCAAGTGCAGAATAGGAATTGAAAGTGTCCTAACTTCTAGCCAGTGTTCTTCCCTCTCCTCCACCCCACTTAGTCTTTGAAAGGATAAAAGGACTTAAGTGTAAGAATTTGAACATTTAGATTCATACCATGAAAGCACGTTTTTTAAAGGTATGATTGATTTTTCAGGTGCAAAAGATCACTAATGCATGAGCATTTAAATATCAAAATTGGATGTAATAATACTTTTCATTGAAGACTTAAAATGGCCTGTGCTTTTAATGTTAATACTTTTCAAATATCTACTAATAGGTAAGCCAATTAATGCAGAATGAATACTTAGCACCATCATTTAAATAATGTACATGTTGGATGCACTTATTATCAGTCTTTTCCCCTTCATTCTCAAACTGCCTAAGAGGTTTGCATCTGGTAATTTGTCCTAGTCACATGTTGCTTTTATAATGCAGTGTATAAACAGAGCAGTAGGATTTAAAGCCAAGTTCATCTCAAAAAGTAAATTCTAGGGGCGCCTGGGTGGCTTAGTTGGTTAAGTGGCTGACTTCACTCAGGTCATGATCTCATAGTTTGTGAGTTCGAGCCCTACATTGGGCTCTATGCTGACAGCTCAGAGCCTGGAGCCTGCTTCAGATTCTGTATCTCCCTCTCTCTTTGCCCCTCCCGCCCCCTCTCATTCTCTTTCTGTCTCTGTCTCTCTCTCTCTCTAAAAAATAAATACACATTAAAAAAGTTTTTTTTTTTTTTTTAAAGAAAATCTATGGTCAAAAGAAACTGTAAGTTTGATGAAGACAAACAGAGGCTTGGCAAATTACCTAAGCTCTCTTCTCATATACTAATTTATAAAATATGACTTACAATAACTACTTCATTGGGTGTATTGTTCGGATTTTATTAGGTACTTCTTAAAAGCCCAGAATGTGGTACACAAGAGGCTATATTCTTATGACATATTAGATTTCTCCTCTTTCTCATTCCCTTTTTAAAAGATAATTTGGGTAAAGATTCAATATTTACATTTTAAAGATCCTTTCAAATTATCAAGGGAAAATTTTGTAGGTAATTGCTTTTGATATGTTTTTTTGGAGAAAAAGAAACATAGTATCTTGACTAGTCTGGTAGAATAGGATTAAAAAATTATTGATGCAAATAATTACATTACAGTAAGTGTTTTAAATTCTACATGAAGTTTTATCAATAATCACTTAATCCTGACATTTTACATTTATATAAGTAAAACCTTGTTTGAAATAAAACCTGTCAAGGAAAAGTAAAGTGCTTTCTCATAGAAGTTGGACATTTGTGATAAATTGGATAAGAAAATTGAGTCTGATTCAGAATACTAGTTGTGAGAAGTTGGGAGACATTATGGATTCCTGAGGACCAAATGTTGTCACAAAAACAGGCCAAGACTCAAAAAGAAGGCAATGTACCAGAAATATATTTAGTCTTTAGACAATTAATTATCCAATAAAAAGATAGAAAAATAACCACCTCGCTGGTCTTACTAGACTAATTTTTTGACCTTTGCACACTTGCAGATTTAACATTTCCCCCCATTATTTGTGACAAGCACATTTAGCTAGTGAGTAAACCTAACTACCTGCCCAGCAACTGAAATGCCACATAGCTTTTTGGTTCTGTATGCATAATTTTATTGCTATCATGCTTATGTTGTGATTGTAAAACAAACTTAAAAATTCATTTTTAAAAAACTACACTCAAAAGAAATACAACTGACATTGATGTTAGGAGTAAAAATAAAACAAAGAGTGCTAACAAACCGCTAGCCACACAATATGCCTAATAGCAAATATTCACTAATACAGAGATTTGCAAAGATATCCCTTGTTTATATATATTCTGGGGTGGGCACTCCCCCCATCCATGCTTTGAATCCTCCATGGAGTAGAAGGAGACCTAGTCTCCTCCCTATTCAAAGTTCTTAAGGAGGGTGTCCATGGGGAGAAAAATCTTTTAGTTATCATCCAACATCTCTAAACAAGTAGAGCAAGCAAATGTAGGCAGATTGGTGGGAACAAAATAAAGAGCCAGCCAGAGTCTTAGAAACAAACCCCCACCCCTGGGCCACAACCCAGGTGCAAGAGATTCTGCATGGATGGGAAGGAGGCCACAGCCCCCAAGAATGTCAGCCAGAGGACAATGGATGATGTCTGCATCTTTGTTGGGGCTTGCTGGGCTGTGGAGAATATGTACTGGTATGGGTGGGGGCACATGTCCCTAGGGCAGAGCTGGGATACTTGCCCCAGATGGTTCTGATCTCTCCCTGGATAGGAGGGGATGGATGGGGCAGCACCTTCCCCAGTGCCTCTCCCCAACCCAAATTTCCTCTCCTTAAAAACTATGTGGGGAGATAGAGGGACAGTTGTGTGTGCTTCCCCCCACCCCACACACACACCCTTTTTGCCTTCAACACTGGCATATTACTGACACAAAGACTTTTTTCTTTCATTTGAAAATTTTTCCTGCAAGCTTCACAAAAAGCACTTCTTGGCTCTGCTCTCTCTGGAAAGCCTTGAGCCACCCAGGGACACTCAGTCCTTGTGGGGCTGAAAGGATCCAACAGTGTGGGCAGGCACTATTCCCTTAGGATCTAACCCCTTCCCTCTTCAGAGAAGAGGGGATCCACAGGGAGACCTTGCCCCCATAAAGTGATGAAGGAACACTTACTGACCACTATGGGGCCTGCACTCAAGATCTGGGCCCAGATGAATGCCAGCTAGATGTAGTGGTTTTCAGACAATGGAAGGGGCAGCACTGAACCTCTTTGTGGCTTCAGGTCATCAGTGGGGCAGACCCTCACCCAGGCCCATCTCTCCACAGGTGGCCAAGAACCTGAGTCATGTCTCTACACAGCCAGCTTCCCAGTGTCTTTGCCACTGAAGCCACCAATGCCACAGACCCCAGAGCAGGAGCTTATCTTGGGGAAACAACCCCTGTCTCCAGCAACAGCCACTTCCATTTATGGTGGGGGGCACTCCCTACTGGCTGAGCCTCCCCCAAGAAAGAGAATGGGTCCATATCTGTGCTTCCAGGTACAGTAGACCCCTCCCAGCCTCTGCTGAGCTGGTGGGTGGGAGGCTCAGATCCCAAACCTCTTCAGTGCTAGCCACTCAGATGCAAAGGCCCCTCCTTTCCTTTTGGTTTTGGATGCAAAAAGGATATTTTGAAAAGAAAAAAAAAAAAAAACCACACGTAATTTAAGAGGAAAGGGACAAGTTTCCAAAGATTTTCTGGGGGTCACTGTAGGCAAAGAGATGGGAGGAAGAACCAAGCTGTCTTTGGCCATGACCAGTGTCTCCTTCTGAAAAGGGGGCTGCTCTTTGTGAGGTTTTCAGCATCCTGATACCAGGCAAGGAGTCAGGGTAGAGCCCCACTCTGGGTCAGATTCCCCCCACAAGGCTGATGTATTTAATCCAACACTATGGGATGCAGTGGTAGGCAGGCTTCATGATTATGGTTTCCATCCCCAAGGCAGCTGCTCCAGGGATTGGCAAAGCTCTTAGTACTTTCTGGTCTTTTATGCTATAAAAATAAAGCCCTGCCCACCATCTACTGCCCTTTCCCTACTTCATCGGTGTTGACTTCAGGGTCTCTGGGCTCAGGGCAAGCCAGGAAGCTGCATGCCTGGCTGCCTGTGGGGTGGAAACACTGCAGAGCAGCCCCTGCAGGCCCCAGGCAGGAAGCTTTCAGTCCTCTGAGAGATGTAGATCCGCCAACTTTTCTTTGGGCCCCTGGGCCAGATACCATAGCTCTCTGGGGTCCAGTCACACCTCTGTATCTGGGCTTCCATCCTCTGAGAAGCTGACTTCTCAGCAGCTACTGCTGCCATCCTCCTGCTACCTCCTCCACCACTCCTGCTGAGCTCTCAGAAACCCAGCTGTCCCTCCCTCTCTGGAAAGTCCCTGGTATTGTCCTCTTTGCCACTTTCCAGGTCAAAGAGTTCCTCGAATTCCCCCCTGTCCTCCACCTTCTTCTGTTTATTTCTGGGAAGTTCAAGTCTTCCAGCCGCTATTTGTCATCCTCTTGAGCAGCATGTGGCACTGCTTGCAGGGGGTTGGGCGGGGGTGGGGGGAAGGTCAGATAGTAGAGCATTGAGCTGCTGACATGCTGGAAGACAACCACTGCTACTGTCGCCTTTGCCACACAGGCCACCAGCTGTATGACTGAGCGCTGGTAAGCCCTTGCTGTCCAGTTGAAGCTTTCCCCCAGGGAGGCGGGACAGCTGCGGCACCCTGCCACTGTCCTTTGGAGCCCTTCAAAACAGTAGCTTCTGGGGGCACCCAAATTCTCTGATGTAGGAGGTGATCAGAGCATTAAACACGGCACTGTCGGGGACCAGGAATTTCCTGGCCTGAGCACCTTACTGGTCTCTTTGGGTGCTCAGAACGTCTGCATAACTTCGTGGAACAGCTTTGGAGTAAGGTGTAGCTTTGCCAACTGCTGCCATCTCTCGACCATGGCGTGGGTCACCGAGGGCAGAACCAGTCATCTTCCCCTTCTGTCCTCTGGGGACTCTGTCCTTGTCCTCCTCATCCTTCTCCTCAGTGACTTCTCCCAGCCTGTTTGGCAGGGAATGAAACTACTCCTCATCATCCTCAGAGCTGCCCAGGTGGCTGAGGTGAAACCGGCTGTGGTCATTCTCCTGCAGGAACTTGTAGAACTCAGGATCTTTGCCCTTCAGCCAAGACACCTGGTACTTGAGCTCAGAGGCACTGTCTTTTTTATATTTATTTTCTTATGTTTATTTATTTTTGAGAGAGACTAAGCCTGAGTGGAGAAGGGACAGAGAGAGGAGACACACAATCCGGAGCAGGCTCCAGGTTCTAAGCTGTCAGCACAGAGCCCAATGTGGGGCTTAAACTCAGGAACTGTGAGATCATGACCTGAGCCGAAGTCTGTCCTTTAACCGACTGAGCCACTCAGGTGCCCCTCAGAGGCGCTGTCTTTATGCTACCGTGGCTCCGAACAGTTCAGTGCCGCCTGGATCTGCCCTGTAGGGGCTCATTTCTCTCCCCACATGGCTGGGGCGTTCTGGCATCCTGGGTCCTCCCACAGCCCCGCCCACCGCCTTCTGCGACTGCGCTGAGCCGATGGGCCCCGCCTACCTGCAGCGCGCGCCGCACTTCCGGCGGGTCCGCCCACTTCCCGTGCAGAAGGAAGGGTGAGGGAGCCAGGGTGGTAGAGAATGTCGTGAAATACAGACTCTAGAGCAAAGTTATTCAAGGTCGTGGGCTGGAGGAGGCCTTTTGGCTCGGACCTGAGCAGAAGCTTTGTAGGTTTGTAAGACTCTAATTCTTAGATACATACAAGCAACTAGTTCCTAGGTAATTTTGGTTAGGTTACAAATCAGTTGTAGTCTCCTCCGTTTTGAAATGCAGTTTCTGCTTTGCCTTGAGAAACAGGACATTTGGTGTCTTGACAAACATTCAGAGACCTTACTTTCTTATTACCAAATTTTAGGAATTATTTGCACATATCTTGTCCTTTATATTTACTACAAATAAAATGTTTATACATTTTCTCTTTGCCTATTGCTTATTTGAAAAAAAAAAAAAAAATTCCAGTTATAGCAGAGGCTTACCCTGTCTCACAAGTGTCAGGCACTGAATCATTAATTTAAAATAACTATTTTGAAAGCAGAACAAAGTAGTTACCCATCTTTTTCTCCCTCCTGAACTCTGGTTGGCCAGGGCTTTTTCTATCTCTGTTTTTATTATCTGTTTGTTTCTTATTTATTATTAATGATTAAATAATAAAGGCTTTTGGGACAATTTGTTTCATTTTTTATGTTGTTGTTGGAAGTAAAGAATGTAAAAAATCAAAATTACATAAGCCTCAGTTTTACCTCAATTCCTAATGTAGTTTTTATAGTAAAGGGAATATAATCATGTATATTTTAAACATAGTTTTCATAGTTCATGGCATATGATCAGGTATATTTTTATGAATGCTATGTGGGGTTTTAAATGTACCTACTCATAGATATTTTATAATATTTTTATCATTTCAGCAGAGCAATATGCTGCTATTCTATAGAACACTACGCCAGTTTCCTTCACTGAAGGGGTTTTCTGGAAATTAAGGTAGACTGACTTTGTTTTGTCTACTGTGTTATATCCCATTGCTAATAAAATATCCAAATTATCAGAGGTAAGAGTTATGGATGCTACTTTTAGTCAGGTGATTACAGAAATTAAGAAAATACAAGAAAGTCAGGAATAAAAGAAACAAGAAAGATCTATTAGCAACCTCTTTTGATATCTTACTTTAATTCTTTTTATTCTTTTTTTAAAAATGGTGTACCTAATCATTCTCTTTTTGGACAAAATGGTTGTTTATAGTTTTCAGATGTTGGAGTATAATATTTAAAAATTAAAAGTATTTTGAAGGAATATCTTCTAAATCTATCATAACCCCCTTTGCCCTCTTGTACAGAAAATAGAAAGCACTGTTTTACCTTTTGTTGCTAAGTCTGTATCATCACCTAAAATGAATTACTATCTGCAGCAATGCCCTCAGTAGTCATTGAGATATGTAGACTTGCTTAACTTTTGCACAAAGGGGCAATCCTTTTTCTGAGTATGTTTACGTGGATGTGTTTGAGTTTTAACGTAGAAATATTGTATGTGTATTCCATAGATTTCTCCTGAAATATACCATTTGGTCCCTCCAACATACATCAAAATATTAATTTCTGGTCCTTCAGCTAGTAGGGATATGGGGTTATTATCCATAAATTGATATTTTCAATCTCTAAAATCTTTTTATACATGAAAAAATAGTTTTTTATCTAGAACTGTTTTGCCTAATAAGTACATAATTGGTAGTGTTTTCTGTCTGTGCACAAATGTATCACTCATGTCTTCAGATAATGCAGGTCATTATTCTTCTTGGTGCCAAACTTAATCAGATAACCTGAGCTTTGTTTTTTAGAGATAAAATATTACATTAGCTATAGGACGTTAACAAGAAAAACAATGCAGCTGTAGACTGGAATGCCTCTGATAACTCAATTTTTGAATGTATTATGCTAATACTGCCAAGCAGATGTTACAGCTTTGTGGCCGTTTTATATGAGCTGCTGGAGGAAACACTGAGGATGGTTTTTAAATCAATAAAGCATATGATAGTAATGATGAGGAGAGAATATCCATTCCATTCTGGTAACTTTTAAATGATATTCCCACTGGCAATGGCTGGGGGTATCTGTTAGGAAGGTATTTTTACTTTTAAGTTAACCAACAAAGATTCTTTCTGATCCAACAAGGAGCTGGGTATGATATTTTATTCTTTGAAAAACTCCAGGGGCACTGATATGGAGGTTTGAGCATTTCACAAATTATTACACACGTTTGGTAAAACCAATTCTCACTTAGTTTAGTGTTAAGAAGGAAAGTATTGCTCTGGGCACATCTAATGACCTTCCCACTGTAGACAAGGCTGGCTACTCTGTGCACAGGATATAATTGGATAAAAGGATTCAGACTCTTGAACCCCCTCATTATAACCTTGTTTTATAGATCCTAAGACTCTAGCCGCTTCAACAAAGTGTCAGGTTTTCTCAGTTAGGTGACTGATAGTGTAAAATCACTCCATACATTTCATGGGTTTTTTTGGTTTGTTTGTTTCTTATTGTTGTAGTTATTTGCCCTGTGATTTCACAAAAGACATTTAAATTTTTCCATGTGACATTGATTTCATAGTAATGGTAGTGACTTAGCTGTCTTTATGTGCTATACATTTCTCAAGCAGTTACTGTGTGACTAGATAGTATGATAATTGATGAGAGAGTGAGAAATTGAAGACAATTTTCAAATTTCTTGCATTGTCATCTTGAAATGCTGCGTATGGTAAAATATCCATTTAGGCAGGAGGAAACACGAAATTAAAAAATTACCATTTGGCACTACAATAATAATTGTTTAGACAAGAGTTATCAATAGCTACTCAATTGACAGGATGGAAGGTTTATAAGAAACAGAGTATCTTCAATACTTTCCCACACGATACACCTTAATTGCAAACACAAAAACTGTCTCATGGGGAAACCGACCAGCTACCAATGTAACCAGGTGATCAAAATTACCTATACCAATAATAGGATAAATAGGTATCATGTGCCTCCTGAACCAAAAGCACGTCTACTCTGGTGTCCTGGCCAAAAATGTATAACTTGAATTATGCGATGACATCAGAGAAACTTTAATTTATTCTGTAAATAAAGTACCTGCACTCTTCAAAAATGTCAAAAGACATGATAAAAAAAAAAAAAGAAAGACCAATGAACTGTTTTAAAGACCAATGAGGAATGACGACTAAATGCAGCATGTGACCCTGTCTCGGATCCTGGATCAGAAATTTGTTTCTTTTGCTGTAAGGAACATTAGTAGGACCATTGAAATCTGAATAAGGAATGTAAATTAGATAGTAGTGCTGTTTTAATGTCAGTTTCCTGAATTGAATCATTGTATTGTGGTTATGTATGAGAATTTTGTGACTTCTGGGAATACTGAATACACTGAAGTATTTAAGGGGTAAAAGAGTATCATGTCTACAACTTATTTTTCCAGTGATTCAGATGATATGTGTGTATGTATGCACAAAGAAATAGGGGGCATGATGATACAAATGTCGACATTTTCATAGCTGTTATCTTTGTCCTTGCAACTCAAAGTGTGCGCCGTGGACCAGCAATATTGATACTATCTGGGCAGTAGTCAGACATGCAGAAGTTTTGCCCCTACTCAAGTCCTACTGTTTGAAAATCTGCATTTTAATAAGATCATCAGGTGATTGGTATATCACGAACTTTTGAGAAGCACTGCTCTATATCATCTTCGTTATATGTATAATAAAGCTTGAGTCACAGAAGTGAGGTAGAACAGGAGTCTTAATATGCTTGGATATACCATCCTTGGAATATGTTTAAATGAGAGGTTTTACTATTATTATTATCCACTCATACAATATGTTAAAAATCGAAGGACCAAAAAACCCTTTAGAATCAGTATTTTTATCCTTTTCTTATCTCAAACTAGAATTCTCTACTGAAATCTGTAAGTCGGTTGTATAATCAGTGTAGAAAGTTATGATCAGTATTATTTTAAGTGAAATATGAAATGGAATAGAAAATAGGAAAGTTCATCACACAAGTTAGATAAATGTTGTGGTTACGCTGAAGAGGTAGAATGGCTCTCAAATTTGGTTCAGATGTGGAGACACGATGCCACACATGCACCAAGAAAGTGAAAAACTTATTATGTGACAGGCTTTCTGTGGAGAGCAGAGCAGCTCCCATGCAGGTAAAAAATGACTTGAGAAGCTCACAAAAGGAGAATGTTTTTTAATTTTTTATTTAATTTTTTATTTTAGAGAGAGCATGTGAGCAGGAGAGAGGGGTGGAGGGGGTGGGGGAGAGAGAGAGGGAGAATCTCAAGCAGGCTCCATGCCCAGTGCAGATCCCCACATGGGGCTTGATCCCACTACCCTGGGATGATGACCTGAGCCAAAATCAATAGTTGGATGCTCAACCAACTGAGCTGCCCAGGCTCTCACCCCATGTTTGAGGTTTTATGGTGGTTAGGGTGTGGAGATGTGGAAAAGATTCCCACAAGTAGCCAGAGCCTTGAGTGGTTTGGAAATTCCATACCTCTCTCTACCTCTCTTGGCTCTAAAGGAGGGAGCTTTCTTGTTTGCCCAGGTTTGAGGTAAGAGATAAAGGGGGAATGATGAGATATGAAAGCTGCCAGCTGTCAAGCATCAAAACTAGAATCACTCTCTTATTACAGTAAGCAGTACTTAATGAAACCTTTTTTTCAGTGTTAGGTGTGCAAGAATGCATGGACTATATTCTGCAAAAAATATTATTTTCTGGTCAAAAAAGTTTGAAAGTTGGAAAGCCAGAAACCTAAAAGTTACTGAACAGGTTACATTAAATTGTAGATCAACTAAAGAATGTACGTTCATAGATTCTCTCCCACCCCCAAGCTCATCACCAAGTTAAGTGCAGAAATGAATTTTAACTGTCTTACCCAGGCTCTTACTGTTTCCATATTCTTTTATTTCAGGGAATTTAAGAACTGGGATATTTAAAGCCCATTTTTTAAACACTCTTACTGCCTGCTAAGCCATTTGCTTCACCTGGACTACATTACTGAAGTTATTTCTTTTAATTTAACTTTGACATTTAGACCTTGTGCTCTAATCCCATCGTAGGTTTGGCTTTCCAAACTATCTTATGGTGTAAAAACTTGAATCTCTCAGTCGTTCTGTTAATCTTTTGCATAGCATCTTACTTGGATACTTTATTCTTTTCTATTGTTCTGCATATTTTGGGGGTAGATTTTTTGAACTTTCAAAATCCACAAAAATAGGAATTCAAAATAACTTTATTTGTTTAACCAGCTGAAGTACTCCTATTTAGTTTACCCTGGTAGTGGTAAAATTTCCATAAAATACTTTATTGTCAAACAGAGTTTAATAAAAAATATTTTATTTTGGTTAGCCTACAAATATATTTAGAATTTGTTTTACCCCATGACTCCTCCTGCTGACCCCTCTTCCCACCTCTTACTCAGATTATAGCATTACATGATGTTCTATGCATTAGGGTGCACTGGCTTTTACCTGATTATCTCCTTTAACCCAGAGTAACAGCTATGAGTTATGGTCACATGGCTACGATTTCCAGAGATATTCTAATATTCTGACATAAGAATTATTTAAATTAATTAATGTCTATTCTTGAGCTAAGTATACTTTTGAAATGTGTACAATTTTCGCTTTTTCTTTTTTTTTTTTGCCATTTAAGTAATGCAATGAGATTATGCCAACCGTACAAACATATATATATATATATGTATGTATTTATATAGACACACACACAGCCATATCCTTTTGATAGATAGATGGAAAATGTTGACTAAAGTGATATCACTTTTCACTGTTAATTGAACTGTGATCTCACTGTATAATAAGCTTCCATTTTCAAAAAGTATGCAGTGTGAGGTGGTTTTGGACACTGCATTTTAGATTAGAATGTGACTGAATATATAGTCTGTTGCCTTAAAAAGCACAATTACCACCCTTTAAAAGAACAACATAAGTTGCTGCATAATCTATCACATGAGTGTCTTGTGAAGAAACAGTGTCTCAGGTGCATGATTTGGGTGTGATATTAAGAGATAGGGAGAGCAAAGACACATTTCTGTTTTGTTCCCCCACCCTTGGTTCTTCTAAAGTTTTTTATTAATAAATGGAGCATTTTCCTTTTCATGCTCTCTTTTCTATGCTTTTTCTCTTATTGTCACTTTTGCCTGTTAAATTTATTTTTATATTTTCTCTTTCTCTTGCTTCTTTTCCCTATCATTCTTTAATTGCTATAAAATCAAAAGATAATGCATGGTCTTGTGCAATAATGTTAATTAGGGAAAATAAGGGTGGCCCTTTTTTTTTCACCTGAAAATCTCAATGTAAAGCAGTATTTTCTCAGTTTTCAAAAATGTCTAAGATTTGTCTGAACTTATAAATGGAGTTAAAGAAAGTTCTTAGTTTTGCTCATAGCAGAGCAATAAAAATAAATTAACTAGCTTTGGTGGTCTGTATGCCATATAGTCTTCAGTTTACTAGAATAAGATCACCTTTGAAAAAACACCTTACTGACAAAAGGGAAAAGTTTCGTCTGTTACTATTGGTTTATCCTTCACAATTTCTGTCACATGGCATTCCAGTGTACCATGTGCCTTAAATTCCAGAAGGAACATGTTTCATTAAAATACATGGTTCATTTTCAAGGTTTCATTTTTATTAATCTTGATTACCACACACCAGACATTTAGACTTGTTGCTGCATAATTGAGCTAAACCTTTGATTTCCAAAATGTTTGAGAAATACAGGCTATTAATATGGACTAATCAAATAATGTGTGTGAAACTAATCAGTATACAATTGCTGTTTAAGGTAATTTGCTGTCTTAAATTGTAAGTCGAAGATCAAGGACAAAACAACAAATGATGAAAAATTGATTTTAATTGGTAGTTTAGTTGTGAAGCAAGTTACATTTTATATGAAAGAAAATATATTAACATATTAATGTGGTGTTTGCACATTTCGTTTTTTATGTAAGTCATCAATTAAAATGTTGACTAGGAAAGAGTATTAAAGTATTCCATGGATGACTTTCTTCTATACTCACATAATTAATAACTAACGTTTTTTATTAATACTATTCAATTAAATATCTCCTACCACTGTTTTTCAGCTCATAAATCAAGCCTAATCTGAAAATTTATGATACCAATGAAATTACCAAATGCCTACTAATCTTATGATATAACTATAACTGTTTTTATTTGCAAATATTTGTGTTTAGATCAGTATGTATGAACACATTTGTTTTTGTGAGAGTAAACCACTTTGGTCCTTTATTGTCATTATTTTATTGCCTAAATATTAATCAAAATATTTGCCCAGAGGTTCATTTTTTTTTAATCATGATATTTACTAATCTTAATTCTTTTGGCCACTTTCCATTCACCATCATGTTTCAATGACCATCCAGCCCAGCACTGTGAGATTGCCTCAACATGTCTCTCTTCAGCCCTCTGGGATAATTTTTAACAGAACAGTAAGTTGAAAGAGACCAGGTATCAGTTTAGAGTACTTCCAACATGGAAGTTTTCAAAATAAATAATTGAACTGTATTATGCAACCCTGAAATTATTTTTATGTTACTGAAATGAAGAAGGGTGGGGTTAGAAAGAAGATTATTACTTTGGAGACAACTATACTCTGAGACCTATAGGGTAAAGGTAGGAATAATCAAGCCTGGTGAATAGACCTTTAACAAAACTATTGAGAAAGTTTATTAATGTAATCTACAGTATTGAATAGTGGGTATCTGTCTGGCTTCCTCCTGAAAAGTAGAAGGATTATACATGATTTAGGCAGTGGCTGGTAGATGAGTTGAACAAAAGGTGTATGTACTTCTAGAGTTCATTGGAACAAAAGATATATGAGTACCAGAATGAGTGGTGGGCTACAAGGAGGTGAGGGTTGGCCTGGTAGCATTTTAATCTGAAGGGGTCTGTAGAGGAAAGAGTGGACTAGCAAAAAACAAGATGAAGTGAGGAATGGAAGTGAGAGGAAATGCATCTGAGTATTTCATGGGTAGTGCAGTAGACATTCTCAGTGAGACCTCCAAAAAGCCCATAAAAAATGCCTTATAAGAGCAAGTTTTAAACACCAGCAATGCCTAGGGACTGCAAAGCTATCTAAATACAGCACCAGTCTAATAAGAATTTTCCTGTTCCCTCTTACTGTCTTTCGTCTCTAAACTCAAACCTGAGGGAGATCAGAATCCTCTTTTGCAAGTGGACACATGAATAAAAAAAGAAAAAAACCGTAATACCACCGTGCCTACCCTACCTTTGCTGGCCTCTTGCTTGCAGGATGTCATAGCTAGGGAGATTTAATTTTATAATATAAGAGTTTTTTCATTATATGGGTCTTAGAATTATAATTTCTGAATTGAGTTAGTATATTTATTGACTTAAAGTGACCATTTAGTTTTCATTACCTATAAGTAGTCAGAAAAGTCAGTGAACTGAGTTTTTGTGTATATGCAAGGAAATATTTAGGCCACTGAATTGATTTTTAAACTTTTTATTATGGAAAATTTCAAATATATAATAGTGCAATCAACTATCATACACCTGTCATCAATTAAAATAGTTATCAACTCATGACCAGCTTGTTGCATTTATGCTGCCACCTTTCAATTTATTGAAGCACATCTCAGATATCCTGTTACTCACTAGTTCATTTTAAAGAGAAAAAGGGGAGACAAAGTTACTTTAAGATTACACTTCAAGTGGGGCGCCTGGGTGGCTCAGTTGGTTAAGCATCCGACTTCAGCTCAGGTCATGATCTCACGGTTCATGAGTTATAGCCCCGCATCGGGCTCTGTGCTGACAGCTCAGAGCCTGGAGCCTGCTTCAGATTCTGTGTCTCCCTCTCTCTCTGCCCCTTCCCCGCTCATGCTCTGTCTCTCTCTGTCTCAAAAATAAATAAAAACATTAAAAAAAATTAAAAAAAAAGATTACACTTCAAGAGTCTTTTGTGAAACAAAAGATATATGAGTGTTTCTGTGTGCCATGTCAGGGACAGGGCTGGCCTGGGTTTTAAATCATGCCCAGAGAAGGCTAGATTTATCAGACCCAAGAATGTTGAATTAATTTAAAGTGATTTGAGACTTTTGTCTCCTAACCCATTTTGGGCTTCTGGGCAGTAATTCATTCTTTCTCTTAGAATTTATTGTGAAATATTTTATTCATAAATGGGAATGTTTTAATATCTTTATGAGGTATAGATAATAATACAGTCTAAGTAACTGAATTATCAATACTAGGGAAACTCTCTGTATACTCCTCCCTGACTCTGGTCCTTTGCTTCTCCTCTGTGGTAATCATAATCCCCACTTTTGTATTTATCATGCAATTGTTCTTTTAAAGAATTGGTTCTTGTGTGTCTGTGTGGATCCTTAAAATATGCATTACTTAGTTTTGCCTGATTTTTAACTTTCGTATGAAAAGTATTGTTGATGATGGACATTTGGAATATTCCTAGTTTTCCAGACATTATAAACAATGATGGTATGAGCATTCTTTTATATGACTCCTTGGGCATCTGGGCAAGAATTTCTCTAGGGTATATACGTAGGAATGAACTTGCTGGGCCATTAGGCTCATATCATCAACTTCAGTGGGTGAATTTAAATGTATCTATAAAGTGGTTTCCCAATTTACATTCTTGCTAGCTATGTGTAATAGTTGCCAGTGCACCACATCCAAAAGCAACCCATGAAATATACAAAACGTTTAAAGGTTTGTCATTCTGATTAATCTGAAATGGGAATTTGATATTGTTTTGATTTGCATTACCCATAGCCAAATAAGTTTGAGCATTTGTTCATATTTTTATATGTCATGTGTGCCTCTCTCATCTGAAATGCATGGTCTTGTTTTTTGCCTAATTTTTAATTTGATTGAATTTTCCCCCTCATTTGTAAGAATGATTAATTTAATCTGTATATAACCCCCTTGCCAGTCTTATATGTTAACAATTTGTGGCTTTTAATTATATTTTAAATTGGTGCCTTTAATGAATACAAGGCTTTACATGTATACATTTTTTCTTTATAAGCTATACTTTTTTGTATCTTATTTAGTAAGTTCTTTTCTACCTTAATGTCATGACATCTTCTCCCTATTTACTTCCTGAAGCTTTTAAGTTTTGTTTTCACATTTTCAGATTTTTGTCATCTGGACTTGATTTTTGCATAGTGTGCAGTAGTATCCAAAATTACCTTTTGTCAAATAGATACCCTGTTGTCCAACCATTCTTCATTGTTGAACAGTCCATTCTTTCCCCAGTTGATCTTCAGAGGCAATTTGGATTTATACTAAGATAGCAAAAACAAACAAACAGAACAAAACTGGGGAGTCTGTTTCTGGACTCTTAATATTGTTCCAGTAGCTATTTTCCTATCCATGCACAATGCTACTCTTTAGTTATTATTTGATTTTATAATTTTTGGTAGGGTAAAGGTAATATCCTTTTACATTCTTGTTATGAAAAATACTCTCTTTTTGAGACTTTAGAATTACCTTGTGTTGGATTTTGATTGGAACAGAAAGGAGTATATAAATTAATATTGAGAGAAGGGTCAAATTCATAACATTATTTGTTCTTCATGGGTATATTTAGTTGAACCATGTGAAATTGCTTGTATTTGACCATTTTTGATTGACCAAAATAGCAGTTTCATCTAGTTGAATGTAATAGTTCATCTCTCAGTTTATTTGTGCTTCTTTAATTTCATTCATTAAAATTTTATTTTCTTTATGAATTCACATACATTATTAAATTTAACCCTAGGTACATATTTTTATTTTAATCTATTGTGAAATACATCCCTTTTTAATATTACATTTGTTTTCCTAGTATAAAGAAGTGCAGATAATTTACTTAAATTCATTTTTTTATCTATTAACTTTAATTTCCTTAACTAGATCCTTCAATATGATATTTGTATGAGCAGTGATTGGCAATATCTTTGTCTCTTTCAGTTCTTGATTTTAAAGGTTTTGAACATTTCACTATTAAAGTATGTTTGCTTGAGGCCTTTGGTCAATAAATTTAAAAGGTTTACGAATGATCTTTTTAAATTCTGATTCACAAATACAATTTAATTTATCACGAATGAAGGTTGAATATTGTCAACATATTTTTCTGCATTTATTGATAGGAACTTGTGGATTTTCTCCATTTAACTAACGGGTTATAGTACAATATATTGATAGGCTTTTGTGGAGAAATATATGTATATATTTTTCTAGTATTTTTTATTTTTTATATTTAAAAAAATTATATACATGCCAAATAAAAGAGAATAAATATGTAAGTATGGTACACAATAACAGCTATAAAACTAACACCTATTTGCTTTATCCAGATCAAGCAGTAGAAAACTATTAATAGCTCAAAGGCTAACCAAAAATGAATACTACCCAAGATTTTGTGTTAAAAAAAAATTTACTTGTATCATTCTTCTGGCAAGCAGTTGTGCCATTGTGCCATCTACTCTGGAGAGAGGCACTATCTCTGTATTCCCAACTCGTTTGCTGAACTAACATCGTGGATGATTTGGAACAAAAGCTCAAGCAAGATGTGCAGCAGCATAAAGACTCATAGAGAATTGTCTCTCTGTAACCCTGGACTTGAAACTGGTGTGGTGACTTTGTGGGATTTGGAGTTGGCTATGTTAGGGAGAGCTGATGTGCCTTCTCTGCAAAAGAAGGGAGTTAACTGATATTTGGAGACCAGAGAGGCAGAGTGTAACAGAGACCATAGATGCTCAGTGATACCCGTTCTTTCTCTTCATCCTTTCTTTACCACTGAACCACATTTTGGAGACGCCTGGCAACTATGTGGAGCTGTGTGATTAATTCTCATCAATACTATGTGGAGCTGTGTGATTAATTCTCATCAATGGACTGTGGGCTGAAATAATGTGTGTCGAAACTCGCTAATGTTTTTAAGAAGGGATATATACCTTTCACATTTTTTTTTCTTTTGTGTGACAGCTAGATGCAAAGAATCCAGTACCTTAGAAAATGACAGAGTTGTACAATGAATAGAGTCTAGGTTCCTGAGTGACTGAACAGAGCAGAGTCTCCCTTCTGACTTTCATTAGGCTGTCCATAAATCATAATTTTTTTTCTTGTGAAACCTCTGAAATGTTGAAGTTGTTTGTTACAGCAGTTGGCCTTCCTGACTGATACAAACATCATAATAATTTATAGCTACATTTTATTGGGTACTTATCATGTGATAGATACCATATATTACTGGATTTAACTCTTTCACAAGCTCGTGATACAGATTTATTAATCCCCTCTGAGAGATTAATTTCCTTCTTCAAAGTTGTCACATAGAAACTAAGTTGGGGAGTTAGGGTTTCACGCTAGTTAGTACTGGACCCACAATTCTGTTCTTAACCTGTTCTCTATTATGCCTGCAGTTAATTCCTTGGTGAAAAAAAAAAAAAAAAAAAGAAAGGCAGCTATCTGTAGTCTTGGATAAATCCATCAACCCAAACTATGAATATCTCAAATTGTACCTCTCATTTTTGGTTAGTAGAGTAATAGTTCATAATTACAACACAGCTGAAAGGAAATATGAAACATCTGCATAAACTAACAGTTTTATGAATGATGCATGTGACATTGTGGCTAACTCAATATTGTTCTAAGTTTATAGAGATATGAAGCCCTAACCATTTGCATGGAAAACCACTTCCAACATTTTAACTTTTAATGTTTCTATACATAATATATGAATGTGCTTATATGTGTATATTTTACCTGTGCTGTTAACAATTATTTGAAATTACATTTTTCAGTTTTTGAAACAATTTCAATGTTATACAAATTAGTATTTTTAAATATTTTAAATGTATTTTTAAAAAGTGCTTTGTTGATCTGAGACCCTATCAAGTCCTAATTTCTTATGTACTTCCTACTAACCATAAATGCATTGTGACCATCCCTTTTTCTTTTTCTCTTCTAAGCACACTTACATGCACATACCACACATACACACACACAATTATTTCTTTGGCTGTGTATATCTATATATTGAAAACCTCAAGTCCTATCAGTATCTTCAGTTCGAATCTTAACACCACATAGTTTATTCTGCTTTTCTCCCTTTCCAAATTTGCTAGTTACTTTTTTTTTTTTTTTTAGTGAAAAACAAAGCTTTCATGTCCTTCTCAGATACACTTATTGTTGTGTCCCATCTTCTTCTTCTGCTTCTTCTGCATGGATGCTTTGCTCACCCTGCTTAGGCTCGAGCGCCTGGTGTTCTGACAACCTGTACTAGGACATCCCTTTGTGTGAGTTCTCTTCTCATTCCACTTCAGCTCTGATACCTCACACATGACCACCCCTACTCAATGCATAGATGTTTTCCTTACCCTGTTCTAGTTGTAACATCCTACCCCAGGCTGTCCCTTATTGGGGACATCCTCTTTGCCCACTAGGGCATATGCAGTTCTCCCTATGAGACACGTTTTAAAGCATACAAAGTATACCTGTGAAAGATATTGGAGGTTGGTTATATAAATATCACCTCTTTTTTAAACATTCATCTATCAATGGAAACTTGTATTGCTTCCATATTTTGGCTACTATAAATATTGCTGCAGTAAACATAGGGGTACATGTATCTTTTCCAAATTGTGTTTTCATATTCTTTGAGTACATACCTAGGAGTGCAATTACTGGATCCTATGGTAGTTCTATTTTTAATTTATTAAGGAACCTCCATACTGTTTTCCACAGTGGTGTACCAACTTGCATTCCCACTAACAGTGTACTAGGGCTCTTTTTTTTCTGCCGTCTCACCAATGCTTGTTGTTTTTTGTGTTTTTGATCTTACCTGTTCTGACAGTTGTGAGGTGATAATCTCATTATGGTTTGATTTGCATTTCCCTGATGATGAATGATGTTGAGCATCTTTTCATGTGTCTGTTGGCCATCTGTATGTCTTTGGACAAATGTCTGTTCATGTCTTTCACCCGTTTTTTAATTGGATTATTTGTTTTTTGGGTGTTGAATTCTGTAAATTCTCCATATATTTTTGGATATTAACCCCTAATTGGATATATCATTTGCAAATATCTTCTCCTGTTCAGTAGGTTGTCTTTTAGTTTTGTGGATTGTTGGCCATGCAGAAGGCTTTTATTTTGATGTAGTCCCAATAGTTTAATTTTGCTTTTGTTCCCCTTGACTCAGGAGATAAATCTAGAAAAATGTTGCTATGGCCGAAATCAGAGAAATTATTGCCTATGCTCTCTTCTAGGATTTTATGGATTCAGGTCTCACATTTAGGTTCTTAATCCATTTTGAGTTTTGGGGGGTTTGTGGTCCAGTTTCATTTCTTCATATATAGCTGTCCAGTTTTCCCAACACCTTTCACTGAAGTGATTGTCTTTTTTCCATTGCATATTCATCCTCCTTTGTCAAAGATTAATTGACCAGGTAACTGTGGGTTTATTTCTGAGCTCTCCAGTGTATTCCATTGATCTATGTGTGGTGGTTTTGTGTGTGTGTGTGTGTGTGCCAGTTGCATACTATTCTGATTACTACAACTTTGTAATATATCCTGAAATCAGGGATTGTGATAACTTTAGTTATGTTCTTTTTTAAGATTGATTTGGCTACTCAGGATCTTTTGTGGTTCCACAGAAATTTTAGGATTATTCTAGTTTTGTGAAAAATGCTATTAGTATTTAGATAGAGGTTGCATTAAACCTGTAGATTGCTTTGGGTAGTATGGACATTTAACAGTATTTGTTCTTCCAGTCTGTGAGCATGGAATATCTTACCATTTGTGTCATCTTCAATTTCTTTCATCAGTGTTTTATTGTTTTAAGAGTAAAGGTGTTTCACCTCCTTGGTTAAGTTTTTTCCTAGGTATTTTATTATTTTTGGTACAATTGTAAGTGGAATTGTATTCTTAATTTCTCTTTCTGCTACTTCATTATTAGTGTCTAGAAATACAATGGTTTTGTCTGTATTGATTTTTGTATCCTGCACTGAATTCATTTATCAGTTATAATAGTTTTTTGGTGGAGTCTTTAGGGTTTTCTATGTATAGCATCATGCATCTGCAAATAGTGAAAGTTTTACTTCTTCCTTATCACCTTGGATAGCTTTTATTCCTTTTTCTTGTCTGATCGCTGTGGATAGCACTTCAGTACAGTATTGGGTAAAAGGAGTAAGAGTGGATGTCCTTGTCTCGTTCCTTATCTTAGGGGAAAAGCTCTCAGTTTTTCCCCATTGAGGATGATGTTAGCTCTGGGTTTTTCATAGATGGTCTTCGTCATGTTGAGGTACCCTCTAAACCTACTTTGTTGAGGGTTTTATCATGAGTGGATGTTGTACATTATCAAATGCTTTTTCTACATCTGTTTTTTTAATGTTTATTTTTTTGAGAGAGAGCACATGTACGTGTGTGTGTGAGGGCCAGAGAGAGAAAGGGAGAGGGAATCCCCAGAAAATGTGGGGCTCAGTCTCACGAACCTTGAGATGATCATCTGAGCTGAAATCAAGAGTTGGACGCTCAACTGACTGAGCCACCTAGGCACCCCTCTACATCTATTGAAATGATCATATGATTTTTATCCTTTCTCTTGTTGATGTGATAAATCATGTTGATGTATTTGTGAATATTGAACCACCCTTGCATCCAGGAATAAATCCCACTTGATCACGGCAAATCGTTTTTTTAATGTATTATAAGATTCAGTTTGCTAACATTTCTTGAGGATTTTTACATCCATGTTCATCAGAGATATTGGCCTGTAGTTTTTGTTTGTTTGTTTTTTGAGGTCTTTATTTGGTTTTGGTATCAGGGTAAATCTGGCCTCACAGAATGAATTTGGAAGTTTTATTTCCTCTTCTATGTTTTGGAATAGTTTAAGAACAATAGGTATTAACTCTTTTTAAAATGTTTTTAGAATTCAGCTGTGAAACTATCTGGTCCTGCTTTTGTTTGTTGAGAGACTTGGTTAATGATTTAGTGTCATTGCTGGTAATCAGTCTGTTCAAATTTTCTCTTTCTTCCTGATTCAGTTTTTGGAGGTTATATATTTCTAGGAATTTATCCATTCATTCTAAGTTGTCCAATTTTTTTGGCATCTTATTTTTCATAATATTCTCTTATAATTCTTGTATTTCTGTGGTATTGATTATTATTTGTTCTCTTTCACTTTTTGTTTTGTTTGAGTCCTTTCTCCCCTCTCTCTCCCTCCCTCCCTCTCTCTCTCTCTCTCTCTCTCTTTTATGAGTCTGTCTAAAGGATTATCACTTTCATTCACTTTTCAAAGGAAGAGCTCCTAGTTTTGTTATCTTTTCTATTGATTTTTTAGGTACTGTTTTGTTTATTTCTGCTCTAATCTTTATTATTTCTTTCCTTTTACTGGCTTAGGGTTTTGTTTGTTCTTCTTTTTCCAGTTCCTTTAGGTATAAGGCTAGATTGTTTATTTGAGGTTGTTCTTGCTTCTTGAGTAGGCTTGTATTGCTGTGAACTTCCCTCTTAGAACAGCTTTTGTTGCACCCAAATGATTTTGGACTTTTGCGTTTTCATTTTCATTTATCTCATTTTTTTTTAATTTCTTCTTCAATTTCTTGGTTGAGCCATTCATTGTTTAGTAATATGTTACTTAAATGCCATGCATTTGTGTTTCCTTCAGATATTTTCTTGGGGTTGTTTTCTAGTTTCATAGCATTGTGGTTGGAAAAGATACATGGTATGACTTCAGTCAGTGTGAATTTGTTGAGACTTGTTTTGTGGTCTCATGTGATATATTCTGGAAAATGTTCCATGTACACTCAAAAAGAATGTATATACTGCTGTTTTAGGATGGGATGTATTGAATATATCTGTTAGATCCTTTTGATCAGTTGTGTTGTTCAAAACCACTGTTTCCTTATTGAAATTCTGTTTGGATGATCAGTCTCTTGATGTAAGTTGGGTGCTAAAGTCTCCCACTATTATTGTATTACTATCAATTACTTCCTTTATGTTTGTTATTAGCTGCTTTACGTATTTGGATGTTTCCACGTTGGGTGCATAAATATTTAGAATTGTCATATCTTCTTGGATTGTTCCCTTTATGATTATGTAGTGTCCTTCTTTGTCTCTTGTTCCAGTCTTTGTTTTAAAGTCTTTTTTGTGTGATGTAAATATTGCTACCCTGGCTTTCTTTTCACTTCCATTTACATGATACATGCTTTTCTATCCCTTCACTTTTAGTCTGCATGTGTCTTTAGGTCTGAAATGAATTGTGTATAGTCAGGATATAGATGAGTGTTGCTTTTTGTACCCATTCTGTCACCCTATCTCTTTTAATTGGAGCATGTAGAGCATTTATATTCAAAATAGTTATTGATGGGTGTGTATTTATTGCCATTTTGTAATTTGTATTATGTTTGTTTTTGTAGTTCTTCTCTATTCCTTTTTTCTCTTGCTCTCTTCTCTCATGGTTTGCTGGATTTAATGATATACTTAGTTTCCTTTCTCTTGATTTTTTGCATATCTATTACCAGTTTTTAGTTTGTGATTACCATTAGGTTGTATATAACATCTTCTGCATAGAGCAGTCTATATAAATAGATGGTAACTTAAGTTTGAACCCATTCTTTACTCCTCTTCCTAGTCTATATTTTAGGTATATGTTGTCATACTTTACATCCTTTTATTTTGTGAATCCCTTGACCAATTTTTATAGATATTCTTAATTTAATTGATTTGTGCTGCCTCCTTTTCTTCTACTTATGGTCTTCCTTTCTACTCCAAGAGTCCCCTTTAGCATTTCTTGTAGGGCTGGTTTAGTGGACATGAGTTCCTTTGACATTTTTGGCTGGGAAACGGTATTTCTCCTTCTATTCTGAGTGATAGCCTTGCTGGATAGAGTAGTCTTGGCTGCAGGTATTTTTCTTTTTTCTTTCTTTTTTTTTTAACGTTTGTTTATTTTGAGAGAGAGAGAGAGAGAGAGAGAGAGAGAGTGTGTGCACGACTGTAGGGGAGGAGCAGAGAGAGAGAGAGAGAGAGAGAGAGAGAGAGAGAGAATCCCAAGAGAATTAGGCTCAGCATGGAGCCTAATCCAGAGCTCAGTCTCGACTGTGAGGCCATGGCTTGAGCTGAAATCAAGAATCAGAAGCTTAACTCAGCCACCCAGGAGGCTTAGTTGCAGGTTTTTTCTGTCTTTGAATCACTCTGAATATATTATGCCGCTCCCTTCCAGCCTTCAAAGTTTCAGCTGAAAAATCAACTGATGGTTTTATGGGGTTTCTTGTGTATGTAACTGTTTTCTTTTCACTTGCTGCTTGTAAAATTCTCTTTTTCACTACTTTTTTCCATTTAATTACTATGTGTCTCAATGTGGACCTGCTTGGGTTGATTTTGTTGAGGGCTCTCTGTGCCTTCTGGATATGTATTTCTGTTTCCTTCTCCAAATTTGGGAAGTTTTCAGCTATTATTTTTAAAGTAAGTTTTCTACTCCCTTTTCTCTCTCTTCTTCTGGGATCCCTATAGTATGGATAACTTACTCTTAATGGTGTTACTGATTTCCCTGTCTATTTTCATTTTATGTATTTTTTTTTTTCCTTTCACTGTTCAGCTTGATTGTTTTCCATCACTCTGTTCTCTAGGTTGTTCTCTGCTTGCTCTAGACTACTATTTATTTCATCTAGTATGTTTTAAGTTTCAGTTACTGAGTTCTTAATCTCTGGTTGGTTCTTTTTGATGTTTTCTATGTCTTTTTTAAGACATAGATCTCACTGAAATTCTCCACTCTTTTCTCAAGTCTGATGACTATTTTTATGACCATTACTTTAAATTCACTATTAGGCATATTACTTATCTCCTTTTTATTTAGTTCTCTTGCTGTGATTTTGTTCTTTTCTTTCATTTGGGGCATATTTCTCTCTCTCATCGTTTTGTCTAACTCTCTGTTTATGTTTCTGTGTGTAAGGAATGTCAGCTACACCTTCTGTTCTTGCAAGTAGTAGCCTTATGAAGAAGAGGTCCCATAATGTCTTGCACTGCAGTGTCCCCTGTTTGCCAGAACTTGGTGCTTCAGGGGTGTCTCCTAGTGTGTTGCATGCTCCATACTGTTGTGGATAAACCATATTTTCCTTCATTTCAGTCATCTGTAGAGGCTCCCTGTGTATTATAGGCAGGATTTTGTCCCTCTGTTGTTAGTGGGCCCGTCTGGGGCCACCTTTGGCTTGAGTTTAGTTAGACCAGGTATTTGCAAGAGATGTTGTAGTACAAAACAACAGGGCCCACTCCTTGTGTTGTTCACTGAGAAGCTTTTCTTGGTGGACAGCCTAGAATCAGAACAGATGTCTGTCCCCAGCCCACTGCTAGGGCCAGAGTCAGACAGATGTGTATAGTTATCTTCCCCTCGCCCCAGGACAGGAGTCACTTTGTATTGGTGTCAGGCTGGTGCCACCACTTTGGATGGGTTCTGTACAAGGGTGTATTGGAAGGAACAGGCTTACAGGAGAATGTAGGGGTATGGCACATGGTGTTTGCAAGGTTATGTACATCTACTGGGAGAGGGGACCTGGAGCTAAGACTGGAGGGGGCAGATCTGCAGAAGTGTAAAGGGTCCAGATGTGGTCTTAGCATGCTAGATAGAGAGTGTTGCACTGCACTGGTTCCTGAACGTGTCTGAGTCTAGGCTGGGAGGCAGAGGAGGGCAATGGTGCCCACCAGCTCTTTTGTTTGGGGAAGTCTCCCAAGGTTCTCAGCCCCTCTAACACACATTCTCAGATTAGTAAACAAATCTATATATACTCCAGTCAGTTTTCAAACTGCTGCTGTATCTCATTGGGGCTGTTTTTTGTGTTGTCTCTTGAAGGATGTGGACACATTTTCCTGTCACTCTTCTGGCTCTCCCAGAGCTGAGCCTACTACTGATTTTTAAAGTTCCAGGTATTAAGCCCCGCTAATTGTAAGAACTCATGAAATTATATCCCTCTGGTTTTCAAAGACAGATATTATGGGGATTCCTTTTCCCCATGAGTTCCCTATGCCTGGGTTCTTGGTGTGAGAGTCTGGTCCTCTCCCCTCTCTATGGCCCTAGTGTCCCTCCTTGTTGTGGACATTTTTGTGGGTCTCTTTAGCTCCTGTGTCTCTGCCCTTGCTACCCTCTTCAGTGTGAGGTATTCTCTACATGTACCTGTAGAGAATCTGTTCTGCCAGTCTTCAGGTCATTTTCTGGACTATTTACACTGATGTGAGTGTTTTCTACTTGTATCCATGGAGCAGGATGAGCTTAGGATCCTTCTACTTCTCCATCTTCTCTGGAAGTCCCCAAATTACAATTTTTGGAGTCTGCATTCAATTCTGTGCTTGTGTCATGAATTTTAAATAGAAATTTTTCGTCTTGGATGTCTTAACATTCTTAATTTTTTTTTTACTTGATACTATAATAATTTTTGTGACCTCAGCTTATTTTCTTAAAGAAAATCGCTACAAGTAAAATTACTAGATTGCAGCATGTAAAATTCTTGAACCTTTATAATGTGACAAGAAAAAAAGCTCTTTCATTGTTCTAATCCCCATTTCCTTAATTACCAACAATTTTGCATGTTTTATTATTTCCCATTTTTCCCTGTGAATTGTTTTTTCATGTTAACTGACACCGTTTTTTTATAGTGCTTTCCTGATTATTTTTAAAAAGTTGTTTATATTAAGCAGTGTAATACTTTGTCATTCTTATTGCAAATATGGTTAGTAGTTTTTCATTTAGGTTTTATGGTATATTCTTAATGTACCATAATTTAAAAAACTTTTAATATTATTGAATAGTTGCTGTGGTATACTTAGAAAATTATATCTCAGTGATAATTTAATTGTTTATAGTTTTCTTCTATGACTATTATTGTTTCACCCTTCATATTTAACTCTTTAATATATTCATCAAAGATTTATTTTGTGTGGTTTATGGTGAAGATTTTAATTATTTCTCTTCTAAATGTAGCATAATTTTTCTAACATATAAGTTGAATAATTTCCTTTTATGTAAGTATTAACATATATTAATATCCATTTCAGGACATTTTATTTCATTCTGTCTGCTTCTCAGATCTTAGACCAGTACCACAGTGTTAAACTGTTTGTATGTTTAAATAGTCAGTAGACCAAAAAAAATTCCTTTTATGCCTTATCCTATTCAACACTGTCCAAGTTATTTTTGAGTGTTTTTGCAGATGGTCTTAGAATCATCTTTCTCGTTTTTCCCTGAGACTTTAAAGTGTGCTTAACCTATTATAGTTTATCACTCATCCAAATCTATGATGTATCTCTCCTTTTATTAAGTCCTGTCTCTTGACAAACTTTTCATCTTTCCTTTTTATACTTGTTCCTAGATGTTGTACATATTTTGTTGTCATTATTTATGGGTTCCCTTTTTTTTCTTATAATTTCTACTGTCTTTGTATTATTTAGGGAAATTACTGATTTTTATGCATTTATCTTATGTCAAGCTATTTTACTGCAGTTGTTTACACTGTAAATATTATGTCATATTTTTCTTGGCATAAAAAAAACCTCCTATGTATCTTCACTCAGATAAACTGTATTCAAATAAATTTATCAGTAAATTATGAAAGCTAAACTTTCATAACACACTGTCCTCTGGGGTGACAGATTTACTTAGCAATATTTTGTTAGAAAACATAACCTCTATCTGGGTTTTGGGAAATTAGACTTACTCCAAAAACCCATGTGCACAAGAGGAGATATAAGTGGCTATTTAAATATATATATTTTTACTAATATACAGCCAGAATATGACATAATTTATTTTAATTATATGTATAGTTTTAATATGTTTTCTAACTATATTTTTTCTTACTTTTGATTTGTATGCAGATCATTGCTGAGTCCTGTTTCTAATAGTAATGAATGGTATTTCAAAGTCATTCTGTATTATACTGATACACAACCATTATGAATTATTAAGTGCTTTAGGAAACCCCAGTCCTTAACTCCAGGAAAAGTTCATACAGATGTAACAGGAATCCCTATAGTACATCTTTAACAAGGAATTTTATAAAGATGTTTAATGTCTGAACCTAGAATGAAAAAAAATATTTTTGTAGACATTAATTTGAAAATCAGTCAATATAGTTGGAAGCTCTGTTTGCCATTCAGCGAGATTCACTAAAGATGAATCCATCCTGTTGTGTTCTCATTTCTACTGACTTTCTTGTTTGCTTCACCACTCTTTCCCAGTCCAAAAATAGCAAGCGGTGAAGCATTACCAAGAAGTATTTAGTTTTTTTTGTGATTTCAAGGGAAAATAAGTCATGGTTTTTTTTTTTTTTTCTTTTAAAATAATTGCTGTCATAGGGAGTGATTTTGTTTGGGCCTTGTCTAAATATTCCAAGCCTCATAACCTGGTAGGTCTATTAATTCCATGGGTACTAACCATTTCTTGAGTATTTATGCCACCTCAGGATAGGAAATCCTAATGGTTCCACTGGCATTTTCATCAAGAGAAATGTCTGTATCTATATACTTTGATTATATCTGTTCAGTAAACTTTTCATTAGTCCATATTTTGCTTCCTTAGATGTGTAAAGAAGGTCACTAATTATCTTGGAACATTAGGCTGGGTAGAAAACCTGGTGAAAATTTCTGTGGGAAGTATCATTTTTCAGAATGTTTCCAAGGATGTGGGAAGGGCTGGGATTGTAATTTACCTGTTTAATAGCTACCTGGAGTAAGCTGATATGAAGTACTCATTCCCCAGATATTCTTCTATTCACCTTCAGCAAGATGTTAAATGCTTTTAAATAGCTATTCTGTACTGTTTTATTGGTGTTAACAGAACTGTTATGGCTGTTACTGGCCATCTTTATAGCCCTTTGCTGCTTCACTTCCACAGCATGCATGTCTGGCTACCAAAAATGTCATTGATCATTGTTTTAAGCATCATCCTTAGATGATAAAATTGGTGATACCATTGAATGACAGATTCAAAAGTATCATAAAAAGTCTCTCCAACAGATGGCAAATATACCACTGTTTACATTTTTTAAATGAATGCTACAGATGGTAAGAAATTATTCCTCCATGTTTAATAGGAAAATTCCGCAGCATTTCTACAAAGGCACTTTTCTTTTTACTGCAAGGAAATATATTCAGTAATTTAGCTACCAACCACTCTTTTGACTTCCAAATTGTATATTGGAAGCATATGGAAAAGATGTCTAAAGAGCCAGTATTCATTTTTCTTTATGTGTCTTTAAATTTATTGAGTTGTAAAAATAAATGGGAATGAGAAAGGTGTGTGGATGTGTTCATTTTTAGGGAAAAGAATCATAATTCCTAAATGCATTTTTAGGTAATTTACTCATTCAATTACGACATGTTTCATGATTAAAATGTCTTGGCTATAAAGGAGACTTCTAAATGTCACATTTTAACAATTTTAAAGAATATCATTTTTAAATGTACTGATAGTCTATATTGTATACTAATTTTCTGCTTATATTGTGAAATGATACAACAATGTTTTGAGTGACAGGAATAATTTAATAAGCGTTAGACAATAAGAATTTAAGTTTTCTATTTGATTATAAATATGATTATAGTTTTAGTAGCAGAGTAGTAGAGATTACTACACATTAAACAGTTCACACCTTAAAGTATTTTGTTCTTTTCTCTTAGTAGTGTATACATACTCTGTAGTACTGATGAGGAAATCAGCCCCTTCATAATTAAACTATTTTATGCCACATATTTTAAAAAACAAAAATTTAATTCTGACATCAGAATCCCTTTGTAGAATGTTAGTATCATTCTCACCTTTTTTCTTTTGAACAGTTATTATGACTGTCTTGTTTTGCTTTTTTTTTTTTTTAATGTTTATTTATTTTTGAAGGAGTGAGAGACCGAGCAAGAGTAGGGGAGGGGCAGAGAGAGAGAGGGAGACACAGAATCTGAAGCAGGCTCCAGGCTCTGAGCTGTCAGCATAGAGCCTAATGCGGGGCTATAACTCATGAACCGTGAGATCATGACCTGAGCTGAAGTTGGAGGGTTAACCTACTGAGCTACCAGGCGCCCCATTTTATTTTTCAAATGTACATTTAACTTAAAAAAATTTTTTTTGGTTCGAAAACATACATGATCAGATTTTCTCCTTCAGATAGCCTCTTGAAATATTTCCCACTTGTGAGTATAAGGTTTGTCCCTGAAGGGCTGATAGTAGAGGTAGTCTCTGGTTGTGTCACATATAAAAGATATCTTGTTATATTTATGTGTTAAGAGTTGAGGTACCATCCTCCTTGCCTTCTGGTTGTTGTTTGTTCCCATCATTTCTTTTTTATATAGACCTTTAATAAACATAAAAGGCGTTGTTAAAATCAAATTCTGTAATTTTTTAAAAAATCCAAATAATATTGAAATGAATGAGAGATGGACTCAAAAACTAATGTTTATAAGGTCAACATTTAACATTTCATGGCACATGTGTTTTGTGACAAGATAGTGTCCAGTGGCCTTCCAAAAAGGCAGGATATAGACATTGCCTCAGTGTATCAAAGCCAAGGCCATTTAAGACATAACTGTTAAAAATTCTTTTGTAGTTTTGATTTCTATTTTTTAAACAGTGGTTCTCAAACATTATATCATAATCACTTGGAAGGGTGGGTAAAACAGATTACCAAGTCCCAGACCCAGAGTTTCAGAGCCAACAAGTCTGGGGTGGGGCCATACAATTTGCATTTCTAACAAATTCCTAGTTGATTTTGATACTGCTGGTCTGGAGACCGTACTTTGAGAAATACTACTTTAGCATTAAGACAAAGGGAAAAAGTTCTAACATTCTAAATTCTGTTTTGCCATTACCTGTGTAATCTTGGAAATGGCATTTACTGTTGCAGGTTTACTGGTTTACTGTTCTTCAAATGAGAGCTTTCATTTAGGTGATCACTCATTTTCTTGCCTTTCACCCCAAAATCTGTGAATACAAATCAAGAGCCACAAAAGAGCATTTAGTGCCTTTATAGTTAGGGTGGTTCAAAGGTCTTACAAAAGACAGAGCTCTGAGAGAAAATACGTTTTAAGTTACACTGGAATCTGCGCTTCATCCTGCTTCCTCTGAAAAGGTGACTACAATTAAGGATAACTGAACTTATCGTGGGTATCATTTTGTTATGTATAAAAATATCATATCAATGTGATATTCACCTGAACCTGATAGGATATTGTGTGTCAATTACACTCTGCACTTGAAATATACACACAACAAAGAGAACTAAAAATGTTTTCTAATGTGTGTGTGTTTCTAAGTTTAATCTTGTCTTTATCGTATTACAGAATTATTGTGGAGGTCTCCACAACAATGTCGTCAGAGATTTCTTGGTCTCAGTGTGCTTTTTGGGCTCAATGTCATAGAGAAGTCAGTTCCTTAGTACTGTATATTGATTTAAAACTCAGAGGCTTCTAGAACATCTTCCGAAGCCCCCATGTGGTAAATTTTTCAATAGTTACTATTTTCTGTTAATTGTAATGGTGGCTTTTCCCATCCCTCTGTTTCAGAGACTTATAAACCCTCTGAATTAGAATGGCTGGGGCTTGGAAATATACCAGTGTTCTCTCCGTGATTAATGTGACTGGGTTCTACTTAGGGTGAACTTACCTAGGTCTACTTAACCTTTCTTGAATTACATTACTGTATTTCAGTTACTGCTGAGACCATTGATGAAAACAGACTGGAAAGATTATTGACTATTCAGAATCTGTGTAGGGCATGAGGGCTTTCTTGTTTTGACAGAGCAACTGAGTGTTAGGAAAATGGTTTTCAAATTTGTACCATTGGCAGTCTCCAAAATTTTACCAAAAGGGCTATTAAAGTATTAATAGGTTTAAAGAAATCAGATATCATATTCTTAAAATTTATTTGTAGTCTGTTCTTTTATAAAATTGGTCTGCCTGAAAACTTGTCTAGCCTACAGGTTCTCCTTTCCCATCTCCCCCTTTAATAGTGATCCTTAAAAAAAGGATCATCAAAAAAGGCTCAAAACTCACATCAGTGCCTAGCCTGATGTGTAAATATGTCCAGAATGGCAAATAAAGGAATGTTTCCACAATTGCTTCAAGCACGTCATCCACAATCATATATTTTGCTATTTTACATAAAGTGCTAATAATACTTGTGATGAAGAGTTAATCTAAAAGATACATAGAACCTTGTGGTTATAGGAACTCAAACTTTAAAAATAAATATCTGAGGAGGAGAATGATAGGATGGGTAATATAAACCTTAAAGTATAAATAATTATTACATTAGGATAAATCAGTATTGCAGAACTGGAATGAGAATGAAAGTTCAGAGACAACATTAATGGTATAAAATTTCCTACTATTAAAAAAATATAGCTTGCATGTTTCTGAAGGAATGGCATTTATACCAGTTTATTATGGTATTTATGTTTCATAGGTATCAGTGCTTAAATAATGCTGTAGTTTCACCTATCTGTACTTAAAATTTAAATTTTAGACACCACTTTAAAATTTGTGACTAGAATATTTTTAACAATTCTTTTTAACAATAATGTCTGCACACCTGTGTTTTATTATTGAATAAAGTATAAAATTGACAACTCTAATAATAATAGTAATAATTCAGATACTGATAACCTAGTCTAGAAAATTTCTTAAATAAATTGAACTGAAATTGTCATATAATGAAGTAGGTTTTTTTTTTTTAATCTCCTCTTTAGAGATGAGGAAACTGACCTTTGGGGTAACATAGGCAAAAGTGACTTGGTCAAAGTGAAAATAGTGTGAAAGGTGCAGCCAGGAAAGGATTTGATCCAGTGATTTCAATATCTTTCTACCTAATTTCTACCTGCATGTAAAAAGTGAATGTAGACAATAACATACCAAGTTCATTTTGTTTGTACATTATCGTTGGGTCTGAAAAACTTTGTAGAAGAATTTATTTGGTTCTCACCAAAATAGTCCCAATTTATAATTCTTTAACAATATATCAATTGTAATATCATGTGTTTTCTTCTAGAACCTTAATATCTTTCTATTCTGAACTGTTCTTCTTTTGTAATTAGTGTAGGTCACTCTCCCAGCTTTAGTTAAAATATTAGTGAAGCACCAGTGGATTCAATGTCATCAAATCCAGTGGAGTTAAATTACCACTTCTGAGTGATAATTGTCAAGAGCAAATTATCTCTGAATTCATTAGGGAGATTAACATTTGTAATTACCTTTATTTAAAAAAAAAGGAGTCTAAATTAATTCAACCAAGAAACTTGATAAAATATTTTTATTTGACAAAAATGTTGCTAATGGCTGTAATTAAGAAAATGAGTGCCTGAACTGCCAAGAATATTATTTTGCACCTATCTTACATGAACATTTCATTTCTTTCTGTTAAAAGGTGTTAGACTCAGCCTTTATTTTGATAATCATATATTTTCAAGTCTAAGATCAACTTTGGCAACCAAAAACTTTGCCAGTCATTTCGACTTGAAAATAAAATCTTGAGCATTCCAAGTGCTAACTACCATCCTACGTTTTTCCCTTAAATATTTATTCTAGTATATTATCAACTGTTAATCTAATATTTGTTGGAGAAAGGAATATAACCTACCCTGAGTTTCATTATACGAACTCACTCACTGGTTTAATGTAATCTAACTCATTAGTTTCAGTACTTCAAATATATACCCCTTCTGAGTACCTAAAAATGTATTTGGGTCCCAAGGTGGTTAGAGTTAAGTCCTTAAGGGGGAAAACAGTTCTTTAGTTCCCAGATATGTGGCACACAATGTGAAGTTCTCTTATAATTGGAAAATGTCTCAAGAAGCCTTCCTCTATCTCACCAAAAACACATGTTTAAAATTTGCTATGTATCTACTGGTGAGGGAACAGAATTTTCAAAACATCATTATTAATTTCCCCATGCTATCTAATCTGTGGTGAGCAACCTTGACTCAAACTGAAGTACAGCATTATAATGAGGCTTAAGTTTAACTATGTCATGTACAACTGATTAGTGATGGAAGCTTGCATTTTTGAAAGATACATTTTTATTTGGGTCCTCTTTTAAATACAGAACAGTGTATTAGTTGTAGAAACTGAAGAATATCTATTTTTAAAGTTACTTAGCTGTTTTAAGCCAGTTACATGTTATCTCTAAAAGGTTGGGATAGTGGTAATGATAGCACATGTTCATAAAAAAGAAATGATAAAAATTGAAGAAAGGTTTAACTTATGTGAAAGCTTAGGTTAACGCTTGTCGTTTCTGAGTGAACCTGATGACAGACATGGATTACAAGAATGAGTGAAGGGAAACTTTCTCCAGAATGTGTATAGGGAATTATTCTCTACTTATTAATCAGAGTAATGTTCATGACATTTCTAAGCCTTGGAAGAGTAGGAATTCATAATAGATCCAGTCACACTTTTACATAATTATGAAGTCAGAGGGTGCCAAAATGAAGGCATTTTTTAAAAGTTCATAATGGAATAAAATCCACTTTCTAAATATTGGATAACCCTATTTGAATATCGAAATAGTCTTTTCTAAGTTATTAGAATAAAAGCATTTCTTAATCAAACTTTACTTGGTAAAATGTTTTTATAAGACAGGTTTTTATGTTTTATACAAATACACTTCATCTAAAGCTCATAGCATTGCTGGTAAAGTCAATTACTTTTTTCTCGGTCACACTTTATTTGGCAGGAGGTCTATTGTTGCTGCAACATTTAGGTTTTACAAGCAGTTGTGTTTTATAGGAAGCAGTAGTAGTATTTTTTAAAGAGAAGCTATATAATGCATTTTACAGTCTCTGAGGTGAAGATTTATTATATTCAGTGGTGCCAAGAATAGATAGCATGGACTGGCAATATACAAACATGTCCATGGTCATGATACAGCAGTCCAGCACTGACATACAAAATGTCTCCTATTTCAGCCCCTGACATCTCAATGGAGATTGGCAGCTCAATCTTGTGCTAACTTGTCCAAACATGCGGCAGAATTCTAAAATATGAATCTCTGTGTGCAAGTAAAAACTCTAAATATGTTTAGTAATTTATGACTTTTCCCCCATAGAAATTACCTAATATTTTAAGTTTAAATATATAAATAAAGTTTATTCTCAAAATGATTTTAATTTTCAGACTTTTTTTAAACCAGCTAGGTACCATGTGTAAAATATTTATTTGAATGTTATTTAAAATCATTTTAGAATTTGTTATCTAAATTTGATCAGCTTACAGGAAAACTTTGAGCTTTAAGAGTAACTCACCTCTCTTGTTAGAAGTAATTTTGTCAAAGGGCAAAACGTGGTTAAGTTTCCAGACAGAGATATTAATGTTTGCAATGAACACACATTTGAGAATCATGAAGAATAATTTTAAGTATTTTAATAAGTAATTTGTTTGCTTAATTGTAGAGTAAAACAGCTTTAGTAGTAATCAGACATATTAAACAGAGCAGATTGACTTGTTTCTTATTGTCTTTGCTTAGAGAAATGAATGTAATTATTTGTGATTTTAATAAAGTTTTTGGTTTAGAGTATGTCAGTTCTACCCCACTGTATTACAATGTAATATGAACATGAAGATATAAAGTCACTCATTTGATCATAATTGATACTATAAATTATTGGTTGTACTAGTGACCCCATTAATCAAAGAAAACGTAGTAAAAATGTAGAAGAGTACCCCATGAGTCTTTAACAAATAATTTCATAGGATCCTATGAAAACATATATTCCAGGATATTGTCCATTATTCTGCTTAAATGAGTTATGCTACTTTTATAGAAGGGATAATGAATGGATGAATAAATGAATAAATTGAATGGAATAAAAATAAACTAGCAGATAAGCTTACAACTTGATTAAGCTACAGCATTTTGAACTTCTATTATAGCTTTCATGTTTTCTTTTCCCTTAGACACTTAGTGATTCCCAGCATAGATTCCTAATATCCACATCAAAAATAGCGTCATTCCACATAGCTAACACCTATAATCTAATTTCATATGAAAGTTTGCTTCAAATAAATGAACTTTTGAATTAATAACATTCTGGCATATTAACTGCTGAGTTGTGCATTTAAGGTACATTTTTAATGCAACTTTTATTGACTAACCTATCACAATATACCGTTTTATTTACATTTCAGAATTATAAACTATATTGACTAAAAAACAATGAAAGGTGAAGTAATGTATTAGGTTTTACTGTTTCCTAGGAACAATAACAAATGACTATTATTAATCCTAGAAATCTGTCGTTTTGAATTTCTAATTTCTCTTCTCCCTTCCATTGCTTTTTAGCTTCCTATTAAATATCTAGCACAGACACAACATACCCATTACTGTCACCTTCAATGGAAAATTTTTTTTTCTCAAAAAGAGCATATGTAATCCTATATCACATTATGTTGTATTTGGTTACTCAGAATAGTGTTACATGCAGAGCATTTGCCTGCCTAGCAATATGTCAGATTTTTTAAGTGTGATATGACAAATCTTTCAAAGCTTTACCAGTTCTGGGTACTGTAAGGAAAGTGTAGCATTGTTTGTAGATAAACCATGTGAAAGGAAATGACATACTTTAGAATTTTTTTAAATGAGGTCATGCCTATAAACTCTTTAGTTTCACATCAGGAATGAGGAAAATGGTTAAAATATTCTAATATTAAAAAAAATAACAGGTGCCCAATGATTCTCATATTAACTAAATTGAAATAGCTTAAAAGAGATGAAGACTTTTTCAAAGCTTTAAGATTTCAGAGCAAATTTAATGAACAATATTTTATAAATGAACTACAAATAATAATGGTAGGAAATTTGAAAGAAAATGTGAGAATAGAGAGATTTGACAAAATACTAGAGGCAGTTAAGGAAGCCTATTAACATAGGGAAAGCAGTACCAAACTACTTTCTTGACATCATATTAAAAACAAAAGAGGAAAGAAAAGGAGGCAATTTTTTTTTTTTGGAATTAGTCAATTTTGAGTGAAAACAGCTAAGGTAAATAGAAGAGTCAGTAGAGGTCTTCAATATAAAATTGAAGTATATTGATGGTAGAAAGTGAAAGAGAAGACGGATTTCAAATAGAATCAAATAAATCAAATAGAACGTGAAGAGTGAAATACATTTATGTATGTGTTTAATTGGTAATAGAAATTCAGTGAATAGTTTTACTCAGTATATTAAACTCAAGTGAAGAAAGTATAAATTCATTCAAAGACAAATACAAATAATTAATCAGCATGCAGGCAGTTATGCACACAAGGAATCATTAATTTACATAGAAGGATAAGTTTCAACATAGATATGATTGGAGTTTCAGAAAGATTTGATTTTTATATTGAATTTCATATATTGTTGGTGAATCTGAAAATTGATAACCATATTGGAAACAATTTGTCATTCATTATAAATTTAAACATGAGTATCATTGGTTTCCAGCAATCCAACTCTTAGGTGTATAAGCTACAGGAATCATTTCACATGCATTAGGGGACCTACAGAAACATATTCATTACAAAAGCAATAGCAAAAAACAACCCAAATCTTCATCAGTATTACAAATAATAAATGATATGTTCAAACAATAAAATATTATATAGTATTGGAAATGAATGACTATAGCTAAATAAGATAAAAAGAATGAATTTCAAAAACATGTTAAGCAAAAAGGAAAGCCTTGGAAAAACACATTATTCCATTCATAGAAATTAGGTATAGGCAGCATTAAGTAATATATTATTTCTACATATTTATGTAACAAATCTATAGAAAGCAAGGAAATTACCATAACATTTAAGATAGGAATAATATTTAGAAGAGAAGAGATGTCATGAAGTGGAGGGAGCATCCAGTGGCTTGGGATTTGGATGATACAGTGTCTAAGGAAAATGAATGTAGACACAAACTTCTAATCAGAATAGTAGGAAATGGAATGTGGGATCATATGAAAAGATTCATGACCAAGTAGATTTTATACCAGGAATTCAAGGTTGATTTAACATCTGAAACTCAATATAATTTATCACATTAACAGGATAGGGAGAAAATAGTACATAGTCACCTTAAGAAGTAGAGATGATTTTCCCCCAAAGGCAAAGATACCTGCTCACATCATACTATTCAACCTTGTATTAGATGTCCTAGGTAGTTCAATAAGGCTGGATAAGTACTATGTATTATAAATTATGGGTATTTCACTTTTGGTAATGGAGCATCTGATTAATTGACCTTGATAAACACTGTCAAAAAATATGAACAGCCACTTAAACACATATCTTAAGGAATGAAAGTGAATTTCAAACAGTATGGTGATGTGAGATTTACATAATACTTCAGTTGAACATTTTAAAGACTGGCACCTTACCTTCCGTTTGTTTCAGTGTTTATTGTTGGATCCGTTGGAAATAATACATATTTCCTGCTGGTTCTCTTCAACCAGAGAAATAGAACCACTAGGAAATATGTATTAAGAGATATATTTTAAAGCATAGCTTCATGTTGTTGTAGGGACTGGCTAGGCAAATATTAAATCCAAGTCACAGGCCATGAGAAAGATCAGACTGAAACTCTGGCACAAAATGAAGCATCCAGTCCAGGCAGAATTTCTCCTTTCTAGGGAAACCTCAGTTCTTAAGAACATTCCACTAATTTAATCGAGCCCATCCAGATATCTAGGATAATCTCCCTTACTTCAAGCTGGAGTTTAACCACATCTATGTAATACCTTCACAGAAACAATGAGGTTGATGTGTGATTAAATGACTGGATACTGTGGCCTAACCAAGTAGAAACACAAAATTGACATTCATGATCTAACCCTGGTCAATTTGGCACCCGTACAAAAATCTCCTTAAAATATATTAATCTCTAAATAAAGATAATGATACCATACTTCTGCCTTAGATGATATGGCTGTCTCGCATACAACTAAAGACATGCTAATCCTTTCTCCATAGGAGGATAATGTTCAGTCTTCTTCTTTGGTATTCAGGAACTTCAGTTCTATGGTATAAAATTAGCTGCTATTCATGTATCTTATGTTAAATAATAAGGGAAAAAGGGAAGAAAATAAAATACTGTGTTAATATATATAACTAGATGTATTCATAACAAAAGAAGGAATAAATATTCAAAATGTATTAGGGTTCTCCAGACAAGAGAGGGGGAGGGTTGGTGGAGCAGAGAGGGAAAGACTGGGAGAGGGAAAGAGAGATTGGGATTTATTTTAGGAATTGGCTCACATGATTGTGGTGGCTTGGTGAGTCCCAAATCTGATGCAGTGGGCTGGCAGATGAGAGATTCAGGAAAGAGTTGAAGTTCTACTTCAAAAGTAGCCTGCTGGCTGCATTACTTGCTTGGGGAAGGTCATTTTTTGTTCTGTTAAGGCCTTCAACTGGTTGGATGAGGCTGATCCATGTTGCAGAGTTTATCTGCTTTATTCAGAATCCACCAATTTAAATATTAATCTCATCCAAAAATCATCTGCACAGAAATATCTAAAATAATGCCTGATGAAATATCTGGGCCTCAACTGGCTCAGCCAAGTTGACATATGAAATTAACCATTTCACATAGCTCTTCTCAGTTTTGCAACTGGTCATTTGATATAGCTGGTATTTTATAGCCACCTTCTTCTACCCCTGACTCCATATCCCCTTTACCCTGAGCAGCAACCTCAGCTGGTTGTAGTTCTTTGCCTGGTAGGTGACTCACATCTAATGGTCTTGAAGGTTCTGGACCATTAGAAGTCTAGCCTGAATTGTGGTGGTGTAGTTTTTCATTGATTTTAATCATAGGACATGGTACCACTTTAAGTCACCTTATGGGATATCTTGTATTCCTGACATACTCTTCCTTACTTCCACTGTATGAGAGCAACACATTTTCCCCTTGGTAGTATCAATTGTCCCAGCCAATTTAGTAATTTAACACTCTTCTTTGCCTGTTGATTCAGAGGCATGCAGAAGCCCAAAGTGGCTGAATGACAGTCTCAACTTCCAATTTAGTGGTCATGGTTGTGTTTCCTGATGATAGCAATACTTGCTTTGGAACTAAGACCTCTAGACCATCAGGTCCTAAATTGGTAGGAAAGGAAAAGAAAATTTTGGTAGTAGATCACTTGGGCTAAAAAAAATCTATGGAGCCACTCCCATTTCCACCACTTCAAAGGGAAGAAAGGCAGTTCATAGGAGGATGAGAAAGAGTAAATATCTGATACACAAATATTTGCTGGCCCACACAGAAACAATATGACATTGAGAGGAATTTTAACAAACAGACTGCTAAATTCCTCCCTGTCTACCACCCCTATTTCATTTTATAATGTGGTTATCTTTGGTGACAGTTCCATTTCTGGAGCAGGTCCTTTATCTAAATTGTTTTAGGCAGTTAGAGAGAAGGTCAAAGTTTCTTCCTGAGTCTTTTGGGCCTTGATTGTTTTCAGCTCAAAATATTCACATGCCAAAGTGGTACATCTTGGGGGAATTTGTTTTGAACCCCCCCCCCCCCCCACACACACACATTATTGAAACTTAAATCCTTTTTAATGACTGAAGTTTTTATGTTCTTGGCTCTGATGACTGTTTTTTTTGTTTTTTTTGTTTTTTTTTTTGTTTTTTTTTTTTTTGCTTATCTCACACACAGTACAAGAGTTACAGCATGTTACAAAAATGTTCCAACTGACTAGAACCCACTGAAGCCCCATATTATTCCTGCATATGTAAATGGTAGTAAATGTGAGGTGAGACAGTGATGAGACAGACATACAAATACAATTTGCCACTTTTCAAGGAATTTTCAAGAAGACTGGTTCTCAGGAGATTCAAATTCCATGTAAATATTTCAGCCATTTTCTCACATGAACTAACATTTTTATGCCTCTTAGAATTACTTCAGGAAGAGGTAACACCAAAATTGATATTCAGCTTTGTTTTCCTGTATCTCTTTGAAGCTCATTGGATACCTAGAAAGGGGAAAGGAAACAAATGGAACACAAGACTCAGTAATAGATGATCCACAGGTCATACATGCAGACAAGCTTGTGTGACTTCAGGAGGGGCCCTGACATCAAAATATATCTGTGGTGTTGCATTTGCTTTCACCAGTGAGGAGTTTTTAAGGGGACAGGTGGGAAGATGGATATCACTTTCATAGTGATAGTGATATTTTTAAAAAAATCTTTTGGTTTCAACTGAATTTTTTTTTGCTAGTATTTGTTTAAATGATTTTCCTTTGATTGTCCTTGATACTCCCCTATGAAAGTACATAGTGAATAACCTTTTTAAAAAATAATTTATTGATGTCTGTTAATACCAGTCTGTAGCTTTGTGTGACAAGCCCTGTCAAAATGACATAAAGTGGACATAGTGATGCGCCTATGCTGTAGCAACTCATGATAGAGGCTTATTTTGTCATTTGATCTTTATATCTGATGGGTCCCTGCTGAACCTGAATGAGTGACTGAAAGTGACAGTAAGAGCAAGTCAGTGCCTTGCATCTCAATGGTAGGTTGAACAGCACCTCAATTGAGGAGTCTTTGTGCTGGTGTGAATCTTGATGCAGTGTTGGCATAAGCCTGCCACAACATGTGCTTGCCTCTCTTGGATATGGTTTTCAAATTCCTGATTTATCACTTTGACATTGGAGAGAGCAAAGGAAAAAAATAAAAAGCACAATTCAGTGACAACTAACAACTTTCTCTTCCCTCAAAGATTTTCTAGGTTTGCCTGAGGAGAGTTGAATCTCTATTTGATTGTTAATTAGAACTGCTATATGAACACTCCAAAATCAAAACAAGCATAATCTGGTTTGTGTCATATTTGTGACAATAGGGCAAAATCATCAGTTTACTGCAATTAATGAATAACCGCCTCAAGGACTGTGGAAGTGATTGGTCTCAAAGAAGATTTTAAATGTATTATAATGCCAGATTTTTTTTTTTAATTTCATACTACAGAATAGTAATAAATTTACATATGCAGACAAATAAAACTCAGGCCGCCCTTAACAGCCCTACTTAACTAAAATTGGTTTAGACAAAATGCCACTTATTTAAAGTCAAGTATGGAAATTGTATCTGGTATTTGGTTTGCTGACATTAGATAAATACTTGTGTATTTTGGATGTTAATATGAAGAGCTCGTCACTCTTTTTAAAAAATTTCCTAGGTCTTTTGTTGAATAGACCATTATGGAAATGGTGTGTCTAAATTCACCCTTTAAACACAGACAACCATCAATGATAATACCCTATGAGAAGCCCCAAAAACCTCATAGGAGGTGACAAAAGTATATGAGAAGAGAATTAAAAAGTTATTGTATCACACTACTAGAGGCTGACTATACCCTTTAAAGTTGTCAATGATAATTCTGTCTTACCCACTTCTTAGTTTAGGAGTGGATGCATCTAGGTTTCTTCATTAATGGTTCATTAAACAGTAAATTTAATTACATATATTTGCCTTTTTTTCTGTTTTAGTAATTATATGTTTTTTTCATTTCTTATTTATTTTACTTCCTTACTTTCAAATAAATAAATGGTCAAGCATAAAAATGTTACCGTTTTAGTCATTCATTTATTACTAATAATCAGTGTGTATAAGGAAGCTTTATGAAGTTCTGTCCTTTGAGATGTACTATTTGTTAATCTCTCTGACTTACACTGAACTCCGTCACTCATTTTATAATTGCTCAGTATTTTAATTTAACATATATTGTGAATTGTTCTTCAGTGTTTCCATTTTGTTTTTAACTTTGTCCCTTTTATTAAACGTCTCTAATTGAGATAGTTATCATTTACTGAGACACTTTAAAATGCTCTATACCCCCAACTTCTCTTCATTCTTTTCACAGTCTTGGGAGGTAGATATCATTATTGGCTTTGTTTCATGGAGTAGGTACAGAGAGGTTAAGTTACTTGTTCAAGATTGCATAGCTAACTAACACAAAATTGTTCATTATTGTTCACAAGCTAAGAGGAATCATTGTTCACATTTGCCTACGCAGGAGCCTCTTAAAAACACTTACCTTAAATGAATGACTCTAATGGAAATAATTCAGGTGGGTACTTGAAAAAAATGTATAGTGTACATGGAACCTTTGAGAAAATATCCTATTATGATGGCAACTGCTTGTTTCACTTTTATCCTGGAAACATACAAAATTTATCTCTTTCTCTTCCCCAGTCCCTTGATTTACCAATATATTAACAGAAAAGAATGTTTCTTACTTCAGATATTTAATAACAAATAAAAATACTCAGATTTGAAACATCAATTTATGCTACTCATTAAGTTATTTGTAAAAGTGAAATAGATATGCATATGCAAGATGAAAGGGAAAAATTACTGAATTAAGGATTATGTATATTTCTGTTACCTGTTCTCACTTTCTATATCTCTTAAAGATCGTTTTCCTTATTTCTCACTCTAAATGCCACAACTCTAGAATCTGTAGGATGATGTGATGATCTTCATATCAGTATCTCATCTTCTCTTGGGCTGCATACTCTTATGGCTATAGAATCTCCAAATTAATATATCCAAATAGATTCCCGCCCTTCCTAACCATTCCTTCTTCTATTCCATTTTCACCTCTCTTCTCTGTCCTTGTCTTTTATCATCTTTCACCTTTGTTCTCCCTGTTGACTTCCTGCTTGTAGACACTCAGACCACCAGCCATCATTAATCACACTAACTACAAATTACTTGTCCAAACACCAAATACCATCATGTCACTCATCATCTCAGAACCAAGTCCAAACTCCTTAGCAATGAATATAGTTATTCTAGCTTGTCTTTTCTTAATTCTTTCATACTTATCAAGATTACACCCAAAGTATACTACCAGTTTGGTTGCATTGGATTAGTACATCTTTTAAAGTCATTTAGTAGTGTGTGTGTGTGTGTGTATTTTTTTTTTTTTCCTTTTCATGAAGACTTCACAAATACTTGGTTGTAGAATACCTGATACAGATACCTTATATACTCTTTTTTGTGTTTGGAACCATACGTTTTTATGAAAACTAGTTTCTTTTGAAATGTGGAACATGTTTATAAAAGAATTTAAAGTGCAAAAGGAAGAGTATATACAAAATAAGAATGGAAAGAGGGAGATTCATGAAATGTATTAGATTACAGGACATACTTTATTCAGCACACCTACAGTCTTTTGAAAACAACTGCAACTGCAAGTTCTAGTTCAAAATGAAAAATTGAGCAAAATTAGCTGTCCACATTTCCTAAAACCATGATAATAGTGTTTAATAAAAAAAAAACAAAAACAAAAGATGAAAAAAAACATATAAACTTCTTCAGGGTTCTTCCTTCCCCCAACATGACAGCAGCAGAGTGCAAGGTACTTCTGTGTGGCTCCATGAGCTGTTCTGAACCAGCAGGCAGGTTCTGGATAAGTACAAGTGGCATTTAAATCCACCAGCATCCAGATGGTCCAAGATAAGGTAGTCAGAGGTCTGAATCTCCTTGACACCAGTTTACAAAGAGATGCATAATGACCCAATGACGATTACAGTTTATGCTAATAGTATATTTGAAATGTATAAAAAAATCTAGGCTTTTTAAGGCTGTCAGTAGAAAACATTTTATGATATGAATAACTGTGCCTCCTTTTACTTATGCTTTCAAGATTTTTGTATAGGCTCCTGTGTACGTGCACACATATATATCGTTGTTTATTGGTGGCTTATAAGAATTCCCCACACAAGCATTTATGTTAATAATTCAACTAAATAATTCTCATTTGATGAATCTGAACAAAGATCCCTTGAAGTTGATTTGATTAATACCCAAATTAATTATTATAATTAAAGAAAACATAGATAAGCACATTAATACAGTTGAAAGACAGTAAGAATCTGGAAGGTGATAAAACTTATTGTGGAATTTGTTTAAATTCAGTTTTTTAATCTTTCCTATTAAGATGAAATTCTTAAACTTCCCACATTTCACCATAGCAAAAAGAAAGGGAGAAAAGTGCTTCATGTCTCAAGTTCAAACCTTTGTTTATTTCATTATACATTGTCTTTATGTACTGGTGATAGAAGTCCTTAGCAGGTTCCTAATCCTCAGTGTCTTGCCTTATACACCATATTAGTGCTACATTGTGGGGACACTGAATTTTTATATGCTTGGGGCTGAAACAACTACAATGATAATTTTTCAATACTATTATCTCTCCACTGATAGGATAATCACATTTATATCCTCTTCCCTTATATGTTCAGTCTGTTCTAGACATGCATTTCTTTTTTCTACATGGCAAAATAATTGACTCCACAGCTGCATAGAGATAATAAAGGTATTTAGGAAAAAAAGGGTCATCCCTAATTCTTAAGGAAGTTGATTTTAGAAGATTTTAAGTTATGTGTTAATGTAGTTTGTTGAAATGATTGTTTTATATTCAAGGAAAAGTTCAGATCATTTTAGCAGTATTATACATTAAAATTGATTTTTTTGAGTTTCCCATTATTTATTTATTGCCAACATTTAGAAAAGAGTTTACTGCTTCATATTAAGAGATTATCTTTGGTTTTGTTTTATATTTTAGCCTCTGAACCATCTTTAGCTCTGAACTATCCCTGATCTCAGATGAAAGAAACCACATGAAGGCAGTTTTGTCAATTTAGTGCTGGGATCAGTCCGCACCTTTTTATTTATTTTTTTAATATTTATTTAATTTTGAAAGAGAGAGAGCATGCACGCAAGAGAGAGCAGGGAGGGGCAGAGAGAGAGAGAGGGAGACAATCCAAAACTTGCTACAGGCTCTGAGCTGTCAGCACAGAGCCTGATATGGGCTCAAACCCATGAACAGGGAGATCATGACCTGAAGATGCGTAACTGACTGAGCCACATAGGTGACCCAGTCCACACCTTTTTAGAGAGTTGTATCTACCAGTAAGCAAAATCAATACATGAAAATTTTCATGTAATCAAAGGTTATTTATTCTCTTTGCAGAATTATTTGCACTTTGGAAATTAATTTGTACAATTTCTTTGTGTATCCTGCCACACTACTGCATTTAAGGTATTATTCTATTGCAAACCAGTTTTTTTTCATACTTTCTCAGGAAATTATCCACTATAAATCCAACAAGTGGTTTATCTAAAAGTAGATTTTCATTCATTCATTCACACATAAGTATATTGATGAAACTCCAAGGGTATAATTTTGCAAACTTGATGGGTGCCCTGATAATTACATTTAATTTGCCACAGACTGCTAAAATTTGATTCTTAACTCTTTTTGACCACACTAAAATTGAGTGTTGTATCATAAAAGAGCACATCAATGGTGTCTTAAAAATTATTTTTGGCATTTTTTGCAGTTGAAACAATGAGAAGAAAGTAATTTGTATCTCTCTGAGGCTCATTTATGGTCCCATTCTCTTCATTCAGCTACTTTTTTTTTCTTTCTTGTCACTCTTTATGTTGTAATTTATAGTTATCAGTCATCAATTTAATAGATGTTTGTTGTGTTCCAGCTATGCATTATGCATTAATCTGGGGACTGGATTTACAATGATATGCCTGGATTTAAGGAATTACATAGTTGGCACATATGCAAGTAAAAGGTAATTATAATACAGTGTGATAAAAGCAATAATTACAGTATGAATGGAATGATACGGGAGACAAAAGAGGGATTGAGTAATTACTCTGGCTTGAGTTGTTTCAGTATGGAAAAGATGATGTTGAATTAGTTTTTTGCATATAAACAACTTACTGTTGTTCTTGCTTTTTGTTCATTTTTTCTTTAGGTTTTTCATTGTGGTAAAATGAGCATAACAAAACTTTACCATTGTAACAAAAATTTTAACCATTTTTAAGTATACTCTGAAATGGTATTAAATACATCCTAACATTGTGCAACCATCACCATCATCTGTCTTCATAATTCTTTGCAAACTCTATTCCCATTAAACGATAACCTGTCATTCTGCTTCGCCACCTACCATATCTTGGTAACCACCATTCTGCTGTCTCTCTCTGATTTTTGACTACCTGACTACCCTAAGTACCTCACATAAGTGGAATCATATATTTACTTTTTGTGACTGGCATATTTCACTTAGCATAATGTGCTCAGAATTCGTCCCTGTTATAGCATATGTCAGAATTTTCTTCCTTTTTAGGGCTGAAAAATATTCCATTGTGTGTGTATGTATGTGTGTGTGTATACATATCACATTTTGCTTATCCATTTATCTGTCCATGCACAGTTGTATTGCTGCCACATTTTAGCTATTGTGAATAATGCTGCTATGAACATGAGTATACAAATATCTCTTTTTGAGACCTTGTTTTCAAATCTTTTGGATATATATCCAAAAGTGGAATTGCTGGATCATATGGTAATTCTGTTTAATTTTTTGAGGGACACCATGATGTATTCCACAGCATCTGTACCATCCACCAACAATGCAAAAGCGTTCCAATATCTCCATATCCTTGCCAACACTTGTAATTTTCTGGGGTTTTTAATACTACCCATCCTAATGGGTATAAGGCAATATCTCATTGTAGTTTTAATTTTTTTTTTTAATGTTTATTTATTTTGAGAGAGAGTGCAAGAGAGTGAGTGGGGCGGTGGGCAGTGAGAGAGGGAGAGAGAATCCCAAGTAGGCTCTGCGATCACTGTAGAGCCTGACTTGGGCTTGATCTCATGACTGTGAGATCATGACCTGAGCCGAAATCAAGAGTAGGACACCTAACCAACTGAACCATTCAGGCACCCCGATTTGTGTTTAAATTTGATTTTTTGGTTAATTTTCCTTACACCAGTGTTTCTCAGAATGTGTTCCAAGGTTTAAATGACCAAAATTAACCAGAATGTTTGTTAACAATGTAATTTCTTATGCTTCCAAACTTTTATTCAAGTTATGGTATTATATGAAAATTGTACACTTTTAAACTCTTCAGGTGATTTTTTAGCACAATAAATTTTGCCATAGAATCTAGTGAAAATTATTTTCTCTTTCATCAAGATTACTGTCATCTTTATAATCACATTGTTTATTATCATCATGTCTAAATTGTGTTAATGAGAACATATATTTAGATTTCACTGGTGTATTGCATACCCCAAACAGCATGGTTTTCTTAGAGATTAGTGAGCCACAGATTCTGGGATTGGTGGGTACTTTATAGATGAAAGTAGTCAGCCCCCATTTAATCTTCAGATTCTTCATGCAATATGCTACTAAGTCACCTAGTCTGTGCCATGTCTTTGAACCTACTGGATGGTTCCTCTCTTTGGAATATATTTTAGCCCTCACTCTCTGCATATATTTGCCCATGATTTACATCCAGTCCAAGTGCCTCCTCTGTGAAGCCATCCATGGATGACTTTAGCAAGGCAGAGCTGATGTTTCCTCCTGTTGTATCATCACCGGACAAGGTTTGCCCTTGTACATACCTATATTGCAAATTTTGTTGCCAAGGCTGCCCTCAACTCCTTGAGGATAAAAACTATTCTAATTAGCTTTAATTTTTTGCCTAAGACAGTGCCTTATACCTAATATATAAAAATAGGTTCTTTAAAATTCATTTGAAGTGGAATTTTAAGAAATCTTAAAACAGTTAACCAAGCAGGCGTGATAATTTTGTCCACCCAAAGGGTTAAAGATTAAAAATTACGTAAATCTTCTCAGGTTGAAAAATATTAGAACTTGAATTTTGTGAATAAAACAGAAAAATCTGTAGTGATACAGAAAAGATGATATAACAAAAGTCTATGTAAGAAAAAATGTATTTTTTTCAGAATTCTTTTGCAGTGATAAGTTCTTTTAATAGGTAGAAAATAGGAATATAAAGATATGTTTAATTTTTCCCTTTGACATTTCATATAGAATTTTAGTTTTCAAATAAAATAAGGATAATTAAGTGTTGAAAAATAATCTGAAGATAAGATATTAATACAGGTATCTTGTAGTGTATAGGGTACAATTTCAAAACAAATGCTAAATTTATGGGGTTTTTTGTGTGTGAAAGTTTTTCAATTATATAATACTGATGGAATTTGTTTTTGAGATAACATTTTGGGACCCTTCCTAAGCAGGAAATTAGGAAGAGTAATTACGGAGTACAGTTTTCCTTGGAAAACTATATAGTTGATCTCATCGATGGCTGTTTTCTTTAAAAAACAGTCCAATCCTGGAGCCCACGGAGTCTCCCATAGATGATGCACACTAATTCCGCAAACAAACCAGAACTGCTTTAACATGTTTTCCCTCTTGGTCTCTCAGGTAATTAGCTGTAGGTAGAATCAATAGTTGTTTCCCTAATACAGAGTATACCATTGCAGTGATAATGAAGTAATCCTGTTCATTATATATTTACTAAACTACTCTTCCAATTTGGTGCATTAGTTCAAGGACCAGATAATCCAAAAATAATAATCTTCAATGAGAAACCATATAATCTATAATGCCCATTAAAGAGTGAAAATTTCATACATGGCCATAAATAATAAGGAATACATTTACTGAATATTAACATTCACAATACTAGTTGCATGTTCTAAAGATTTATGACAGTCTGATGGCAGGCACATGATTGCAGTAAAGCTAACAATTGACCATGTGCTTCAAAATAATGAGCCAAGCCTTTTCCAGAAAGCCTAGAGAAAACAGCGCTTGCCCAGAGAAAATAGGGCTGCCCAAGAGGCTGACAATGAGGAAGTGAAATGCTGGTGATGGCAGTAAGGTAATCTTCACCTGACTCATTATCCAGGTGCGAAAATCACTATGAAAAGTACCATTAAAAATCAATGCATATTGGCCTTTTACTCAAAAATCTTCCTCCTGAAAAACATCTGAAGGCTTTTCAACTTGACATTATAAAAAGAAAAGGAAAAGAAAGGAATTTTTTTTTTTTTGAGTTAAAGAAAGTTCTCATAGGTGCCTTTATGTGAAAATTTAGGACTGCTTTGGGCCATCCCAGAAATGTTTGCATTTCAGAATATAAACTTTACCCTCAGAAGTGCTGATATACTCTTCTTTATTTTTTCCTTTGCTCACCCTCAGTAGTCCTGAACTTACACCTAGTACATGGGGCTTCTGGGGATGCTCCCAGTTTTTCTCCTCTGAGTATGATATATAGAAAAAAGAGAAAATAAAATTACTCAAATTTTGCCAATGTATTGAAAGGTTATGGGCTAAAATGATCTGTCAGACCATTCTTTAGACTTCAAAGGTCAAATTGAGAGGTTAGCAATTCTAAAGTTTTACTTCATTAACTATTTTTTTTCTGGCAAAGTGCTGGAAAATTTTGTTCCCTGGGGTTAATCTTCTGTCAGAGAACACAGCCAACCCCCTTTAATCGGCCAGAGTTGTACTGAATGTTCTTCCTTCATAGCCAGCAAGTGAGTGGTGGATGATTGCCAGTTTTGATCTATTAAACATTTTGATTGTCCTCCTGTCAGTTGTCTGCCTAAGATTGTGCAGCCATTCTATGCACTCAGAGGTGACTTTTTTGACAGATGGACAGGCAGAGGCTGAAGGTAGCCTGACAGCACCTGTGATTCTATTGTGTGTCAGAATCAACCTGCAGATTGGCACCAGGTGAAGGCAAATGTGGGCAACAACTCAACCGCTAGAGTGTCCTGATATCACTCTGCTTTGGTTCATTTGTTGTTTCATTTCGCTGGCTTTGGTTGTTTCTAATTTTGACCTTCTGTGACTGGAATGCAGAGAGGAGCTCTGTCTTTGGGGTCCTAAAATCTTAAAGGAACTGAACTCTGTGGGACGGTGGGAAGCCAACCACATAGGCATTCAGGAGATATGTGTAAATCAGTTTACACAGTGTTTGGGTCCATCAGAGAGTTTTTTACTTACTTAAATTACCTTATGAAACTTGAAACAGCCACTGACTACTAACCAAACATACCATGCTTGTAATAAGTATAACATTTATTTTTAAGATTATCATAAATAAAATAATTTTAAGAAAGGACTAGATGTAATCTGTTGGTTCTCATGCTGGGTAAAGGAATCTGGATGTTTGGAGTTAGGCACAATGCACATAGGCTCTGCTCCCACATCTGTGCCTGTCCCCTCTGCTCACCAGTCGCTTCCCAGAAAGAACTTCATTATAAATTCAGGCATTGTGTAAATTTCTGTCATGTTTTGAGATCTGAACAGAACACAGCCTCACCTACACGGGCTGGAAGTTGCAAGGAGAAGCACAGCAGGAGCACAGGGTCCTCTGTCTCTCAGTGTCCTGCAGGGAAGCATGCTTGCCCTGCAGAAGAGCTAGCTGGACATATTGTGCTTCAGTATAGTTTTCACAGGATGTGGTAGTGAACCCACCTGTTACTCTGTCCAGGTCTCCTCATACATGCCTTCCAAGTTAGTGCTCCCCATCTCCAGCTTCAAAGTGCTTTTGCTTCTGATGGCCCAAACCTGAGGCCTGTTTTTATCACAGCCCTCTGGCTACCAGAGTGGTTTTGCCAGAAGCACAAGGAGCAAACAAAGCACAACTGTCAGGTTGTAATTTCCCACTGCTCACCCAGGCCACCCTTAGCTAATGAACAACTATGAAAGTGTTCACACCCACGTCTTTTGTCTTTGTGCAGGGCACATGTGAGGAGTCTCGTAGACTCCCTGTTCCCTTGTGGGACCCCGATGAACCTACTATTCTCCAGTCTTTGTCTGGAATCACATCCTGGCTCATCTTCATCTTCCACACTTAGTTTCCCTCCTTTATGTGCTTCTCCAGGAGGACTTCTTTAGTAAATCCTTAATGCACGTCAGGATCTGATTCTAGACAACTTGACCAAAAATCTGGGTCACATATGAAAGCTGCCTTATTACACTTAACACATTTGTTTGATCAGTAGTCTATCTGGATTTGGTGTTAGTCATTTTCAATTGTGAGATAGGAGCTGTTGGAGACTTGGGGAATGCATGAGAGGTTAGGTAGATGCATTAATTATCTATTACTGGAACAAATTACTCCAAAGTTTGATAGTTTACATAATACACATTTATAATCTCACAGTTTCTTTGTGCCAGGAATTCTGACACAACTAAGCTGGGGCTTCTTCAGTATCTCTCATCTGTAATTAAGGTATTTGCCAGGTTGTAATTATCTCAGGATTTAACTAGGGTGGATCCACTTCCAAGTTCACTATGTGGTTGTTGACAGGATTTAGTCCATTGTGGGTTGATGGATTTATTTTCTTGCTAGCTGTTCTTGAGCCCTCAGCTCCTTGCCACAAGAGCCTCTTCATCATGGCAGCTTGCTTCAGCAAAGTGGAAAAGAAAACAAAACAAAACAGAAGGCAAGGGAGAATAAGAGAGACTTTGAGCAAGGGAGAGAGAGCACACTAGAAAGGGTGGAGTCACAGTCTTTTGTAACCTAATCATGGAAGTGATATTTCATTAGTTCTGTCACTCTCTTGGTTAGAAGCAAGTCCCTGTGTGTAGCCCACACTTAGAGGAAGGAGACTGCACAAGGGCATGCTTATAGGAAGTAGGAGTCACCTGTAGCTGCATCCTTCTAGGCAATCTGACAAAGCTGTCTGGGGTCATCTTTGCAGATTCTTGCTTGTCACTTCAGTTTCCTCTCATTAAAACTTTATACCTCAGTGATCATATTCACATCTAAATTCTATGGAGTTATTTTATATAAAGAAGAAGCACGTATTTACACATAAATATCCTTCAAATGTCAGCATAAGGGAGAAATACAATGGTCTCATCCTTGGAATACCTCAAAAAAAAAAATGGTTAAAATTCTGTCATGACAAATCACGCAGGTTAGAAACTCAAAAATCTCTGCTGGCACTCAGTTGGCATTTCTTTTGACACTTTCTGAAATGATGCTTAGATAATTTGCTCCTTTGCTCAATCTGGCTTGACAACTGGAAGGTATTTTATGCTGGTCTTCTATGAAAGGCCGTGTGTCCACTTCAGTGGCTCCAAAATGAATCAGCTCAACTCCCGGATATGAATGATTCATTGGATCTTATCTCCCTCATGCTGGCTGCCTTGGCTCTCAATTTGCTAATATAATGATTTCCTAAATACTGAGTCCAGATGTTCCCTTGGGATAAGCAAGGCAGAGGAATACAGGTATATGAAAAGACAAAGTTTGTTTTGATTTTTTAATTTCAAATAATTGTGGTTATGGCTTATAGTCATACTGTGCTAAAGCCTTTAATGCAGTAGCACAGACAACCCCTTTTCTCTCCACCTGCATGAATATGTGCATAGATAGATAGATAGACAGAGAGATGCATTTATATCACTGCATTATATAGGTAATAAGTTCTGGTCAGCAGAGCTGCCAAGACAGCCATTATCTTGAAGTTGGTTGGCCTTACACTGTGTAAAATTTCAAAAAAGATTGAGAAGTCCCCGCCTCTACTAGTTAGTAAGAAAACCAACTGGCATTAAATAAAAAGTAGTGATCCTGTGCCGGATCGAGTAGATTTTTTATGCTTGCAAACTCTGGAGTGAGCTGTAACTACTGACAGGGGCCTATGACCTTGTTTTAATATCATGTTTGCATGAAGGTTATCTCTTTGGTTTCCAGAAATTTTTATTCAATGCATAATTGATTTTAAGATGAATCATCATTATATTTAATCATTATTAAAATATATATGTGTGTGTGTGTGTATGTTTGTGTGTGTGTGTGTGTGTGTATATGTTTGTGTGTGTTTATTTAAAAACCCTAATAGCTAAGGAAAAGGCTTGCTTTGTGCCAGAATGTTTAAAAAGCTCTAAAATCCCAGGGCACCATCAGCCAGACAGCCACTCAGATAGCTGAACAAAACGACGGAGCTATGCAATTCATATAAATACACACAGATGTGATGCTGGAAACCCATTATTTTTCTTGTGGGATGCTTTCTGTCTCAACAGCAATAAAATTTATACAATTGTTAAATCAAACAGATGTAGCTTACATTGTGTCTAAAGGCCACCAAATCTGGATTCTGTAAGAATTAGATAAGAGAGAAAGCTCTTGTGTCAAAACTGTAAACCCTACACTGGCTTCACAGCCCTTTATGCTACTATGAAGGGATAAATAGATGGTGAAAGTCAGATCTCTATCTACAGTTTAAACTTTCTAAAATGAAATGATGTGTTTGCTGAGCAAGAAACATGTAACTCCTCTTAACCCTGTTAAGAAACTCTCAGGACTATGGGCAGAGACAGAGATTTTGGTAGTTGGGACACTAAGATATTAGGTGAGCTGACCAAAGCCTTTCAAAGACCAGGATTATTTTCTAAAATTTAACAAAATCTGATGCAACAAAATATTTTGATCTCTTTTTAAAAAATAGTATAAATCCAGCATTTAAAATAAAGTTAAGCTTAAAAAGAAATTATCACCCATCATTTCAACACAAAGAAATACATTTTCACTTATAAATACTTGGGTATATACACATACATATATGTATACATTAAATCCTTTGGAAAACCAAAATCAGACCGTACATACTGTTTGTAAACTGCTTAAACTTGAAAATATGTCATGAATACATTTCAGATTATGGTAGAAATTGTTAGTTACCTACAGTCTAGTTACCTAACATTCACTCCTTATTTTTTGCTAAACAGGATTTAGTGTGAAGCAGCAATGTATTTGCAAAATTTAAGAGGCTGGATGGCAATTGGTTCAAGCTGTTTACAATGATCCTATTCCCTAACTTTCTGCTTCTTTAACATGTAGGTTGAACACATGGTCAGTTCAGACCAATAAGGTTTAAGAGAAGAGAGTTGGGGGGATTCCAGGAAACTTTGGATTTTCTGATTAAATAAGATAGATGCGATTATCTTGGTTCTTTCTCTTCCTCTCCCCCTATCTTTTGACTTGCCCCTAGACATGAGGGCTGATACTGTAGTGGCTTCCTTGGAAGCGTGAGAGAAAGGCAAAGAGGATCATGGTGATAGTATCCCTGAATCTAGACCAACACTGCCTTCCTCTAAATTCCTGTATTTTATTTATTAATAGAAAGATAAACATAAATTATTAAAGCCGCCGTGATTGAGTTTTCTGTATGCTAAATATCTCTTTCTAATATGCGTCAAAGATTTCATTAAACATAGGGTATATACTGCTGATGCTATGATTATAAAATATAGTTTATGTTGTTTGGAACAAGGCATTAAATATTAAATCTTATAGGGAAAACTTTATCCTACTTTCTGTTTTATTTTGATCACTCTGATCATTCTTACAATATAAAAAGAGGGTCATAATATGACTTAAATTTAACAATTTTACAAATTACCTTTTTTATAAAATGCATTAACAGGTTTATCCAGCTCAAAATTAATATTATTTTCGATATATTTATTTTTTAACATCACTCTTAATTATATTAAGCAATATTGGTTTCTACTTTTCATAAGATATTTAGTGGACTTAGGGAAATATATTAAGAAAATTATTAATTCAGGTGGCATATACATATGGCAAAAATCTTAAATGTGGACTAGCACATGATTAAAGTTGGGACACTATGTTCTACTATATCACTTTTAATGGTTGTGTATCATACTCTAAATTGTTATATTCAGGGGTAATATTTAGAGCATTTAACTCCTGGTATGTTGTGGATACCAACCATCAACCATCAAATGGCCATAAAGCAAGTAACAGAAATAGATGCCAATGTTAACAACTGGGGCGTTTGGAGTACCAGCTGCCTATCAGTCTCAAAGGCATCAACAGTGCATATAATCAGTTAACCTCTTAGTAAATATTTAAGTTGTGACCTGCCTAAATCTTTGCTAAATTTATTTGACAAATAAATGTTTGAATTGTTTCCTCAGGAAAAAGGATAAGTTAAATTTTGGGGAAATAAACAAATATTTTTAAGATTTTCATATCCTTTTTGCCTAATTATCCCCAGAATGCTTGTACCAATTATATTCTCACAAATACCATAGAAGAGTGGAATGTTTTATTCAATCTATCATGCTTTTTGTACCACTCAAAAAACAGAGATATAATAATAATAATAATAATAATAATAATAATAATAATATAATTCCAATAAACATACACCTTAAACACACCTACACACATACTTATTTAGGTTTGTTTTTTTTTAATACTCCCTATTCATAATACTGTTCATTTTGTTTTATTCATATAATACGTCTTAACAGTCTTCCAATTTAATATAATTGATCTAGCCAATAATTTCAAAATTTTCAGTCTGTTTTAAATTATAAAAATCATATGTGCACTTTCTAACAAATCAAATACTACTGAGATATAAAATGGTGATAATGTCACCACCCCTCTCCAAATATAGCTTGCTTGCATTTATCATTATTAGTGTAAGTATTCCATAATTTTCTCCATGTTTAAACACAAGGGTGCCAGCATAAAGGTATGTATATGTAGAGACTTTCATTACTACTCTCTTAGAAAAAATAGGTTTTACAAATGCACAGTGTAATTTTTTTTCTGTCTCGTATCATTTATATCCTTTCACGTCAATAGTAACCTATATAACTCATTTTTAATAGCTGGGCAATATTTCACTATGTTAATATTTTATAGTTAATTCAAACATTACCCTGTTGCCATACATGCATCTTGTTTCAAAATCTTTTACTACTACAATTTTTTTTTCTTTTTTTTTTTTTTGAGAGAGGGCACAGAGCAAGGGGCAGAGAGAGAGAGAGAGAGAGAGAGAGCGGGAGAGAGAGAAGTAACTCACACAAAGTGGGGCTCTTGCTCACCCAATGAGGGACTCATACTCAGAAATGATGAGCTCATGACCTGAGCTGAAGTCAGATGCTTAACCAAATGAGACACCTACGCTATGTTTTGTTTTTTTTTTTTAAACCAATGTGTTTTTGTTTGTTTGTTTGTTTTTTAAGTTCCTGTAGACATACACTTTTCTACTTGTGTTTGGTTGTTTTTTTCTCTACTATAGAAACCACCCCCACACCATATACAGCTACCAAAATAGGATTATTAAGTTAGGTTGTGTATATTTTTTAACTCAACAGTTGTGATAGAATATGTGAGATCACATTTCCCCACAAAATGTTCCAGTATACACATTTCCCCATTTAATACTGGATTTCATTAATCTCTTAACATTTTGCTAATCTGTTAAAAATGGCATTTTGCTGTGATTTATCTACCATGAGATTGAGAATACTACTTTAAAAAGTTTTATTTATCTGTTTTAAGAGAGAGTGAATGTGAGTGAAGGAGAGAGAGGGAGTCAGAGAGAGAGGGAGACAATCTGAAGCAGGCTCTGTGCTGACAGCAGCAAGCCCAATGTGGAGCTTGAACTCACAAACTGTGAGGTCATGACCTGAGCTGAAGTCAGATGTGCAACCTACTGAGCACACAGATGCCCCACTAACTTTTTTTTTTTTTTAAGTTTATTTATTTTGAGAGAGAGAGAATCCCAAGCAGGTTCCACACTGTCAGTGCAGAGCGTGATGTGGGGCTGGAACTCAGAAACCGTGAGATCATGACTTGAGCTGAAACCAAGAGTTGGATGTTTACCCAGTGGAACCACCCAAGCACCTGCTACCTTTTTTTTTTTTTTTAAATAAATTTCAGTTATCTTGTGAAGTTTTATCCTGGTTTTTAATTTATAGAACTTTTTATAAGTATGTATGTCTGAGGAATATTAACTTTTGTTTGCAGTAAATGCTTGCAATTATTTCCTAGCCTATTGTCTTTTAGCTTTTCTCAGTGTATATTTTCATTTTTATCTGCCAACATTTTTCATGCAGTAAAATAGGGATATTTTTCATGTGGATCCTTAAACAATAGAGATTTTATTTTTATGTAAAATGTGTTAAGTATTTAACTGTATTTTCTTTAAATTGCATAGCTAATTATTCTATCTCCATTTATTAAGCAAATTATCATTTTCTGACTTAAAATAACACCTTGTCAGTGGTGTGCTGCAGACACCAGTTATTTAATTTTCAGAGGTTTTACATGTTGATTATCATGACATTGGTACCTTAAAATTGACCATGATAGGAGTATTCTTGTATTCTTTTCACTGATATCCTTGGACCCATCTCAATATTTTCATTCATTCATTCAGACTCAATACTTTGATTCATTTATTCAGTTTGCATAATGATATACAAATAATATACTTTTTATTTACAGTACATTTTCTCAGAATCTGTTATGATAAGATTCTTTTCTTCTTTTGTAAATATCTGCTGTCATTTTTCTCAAATATTTACAATGTATTTGAAAATAATTTTGACATGTTGTCCACTCTCAAATTGTCCAAAAAAAGAAAATTTTTATTGTGATCAAAAGTGTGTTAAATCAATATATTCATTTGGTAATAATAGATCTTTTCATTTTATTAAATTCTTTTGCTCAGATTTTTTTTTCTCTTTAGGGTATTGGCATTTTAATTTTTTTTTTTAACGTTTACTTATTTTTGAGACAGAGACAGAGCATGAACCGGGAAGGGGCAGAGAGAGAGGGAGACACAGAATCGGAAGCAGGCTCCAGGCTCTGAGCCATCGGCCCAGAGCCCGACGCGGGGCTCGAACTCACGGGCTGTGAGATCGTGACCTGAGCTGAAGTCGGACGCTTAACCGACTGAGCCACCCAGGCGCCCCTAGGGTATTGGCATTTTAAAGAAACATTTTTTATATCTTTAGGCTCACTGTAATAAGTCTATTTTGTTAAATGCTTTAAATTGTGAAACAGAAAAGAGTCCATTCCTATTTTGAAACAGCAAAATGGGTGAAAGCCTTGAGGAAATAAGTCTCCTTTTTTTTAAATTTTATTTTTTTTAAATTTATATCCAAATTAGTTAGCATATAGTGCAATAATGATTTCAGGAGTAGATTCCTTAATGCCCTTTACCCATTTAGTCCATCCCCCCTCCCACAACACCTCCAGCAACCCTCAGTTTGTTCTCCATATTTATGAGTCTCTGTTTTGTCCCACTCCCTGTTTTTATATTATTTTTGTTTCCCTTCCTTTATGTTCATCTGTTTTGTCTCTTAAAGTCCTCATGTGAGTGAAGTCATATGATTTTTGTCTTTCTCTAACTAATTTCACTTAGCATAATACCCTCCAGTTCCATCCACGTTGTTGCACATGGCAAGATTTCATTCTTTTTGATTGCTGAGTAATACTCCATTGTATATGTATACCACATCTTCTTTGTCCATTCATCCATCAGTGGACATTTGGGCTCTTTCGATACTTTGGTTATTGTTGTTAGTGCTGCTGTAAACATGGGGGTGCATGTGTCCCTTTGAAACAGCACATCTGTATCCTGTGGATAAATGCCTAGTAGTACAACAGCTGGGTTGTAAGGTAGTTCTATTTTTAGTTTTTTGAGGAACCTCCATACTGCTTTCCAGAGTGGCTGCACCAGCTTGCATTGCCACCAACAATGCAAAAGAGATCCTCTTTGTCTGCATCCTTACCAATATCTCTTGTTGCCTGACTTAATGTTAGTCATTCTGACAGGTGTGAGGTGGTATCTCATTGTGGTTTTGATTTGTATTTCCCTGATGATGCGTGATGTGGAGCATTTTTTCATGTGTTGGTTGGCCATCTCAATGTCTTCCTTGGAGAAGTGTCTATTCATGTCTTTTGCCCATTTCTTCACTGGATTATTTGTGTTTTGGGTGTTGAGTTTGATAAGTTCTTTGTAGATTTTGGATGCTACCCCTTTATCTGATATGTCATTTGCAAATATCTTCTCCCATTCTGTTCGTTGCCTTAAAAGGCAGTTTTGCTGATTGTTTCCTTGGCTGTGCAGAAGCTTTTTATTTTGATGAGGTCCCATTAGTTCATTTTTGCTTTTGTTTCCCTTGCTTCTGGAGATGTGTTGAGTAAGAAGTTGCTGCAGCCAAGATCAAAGAGATTTTTGCTTGCTTTCTCCTCGAGGATTTTGATGGCTTCCCATTTTACACTTAGGTCTTTCATCCATTTTGAGTTTATTTTTGTGCATGGTGTAAGAAAGTGGTCCAGGTTCATTCTTCTGCATGTCGCTGTCCAGTTTTCCCAGCACCACTTGCTGAAGAGACTGTCTTTATTCAATGGATATTCTTCCCTGCTTTGTCAAAGATGAGTTGGCCATATGTTTGTGGGTCCATTTCTGGGTTCTCTATTCTGTTCCACTGATCTGAGTGTCTGTTCTTGTGCCAGTACCACACTGTCTTGATGATTACAACTTTGTAGTATAGTAGCTTGAAGTCTGGAATTGTGAGGCCTCCTGCTTTGGTTTTCTTTTTCAAGATTGCTTTGGCTATTCGGGGCCTTTTCTGGTTCCATGAAAATTTTAGGATTATTTGTTCTAGCTCTGGGAAGAGTGCTGCTGTTTGATCCCCTTTGATAGGGATTGCATTGAATATTTAGATTGCTTTGGGTAGTATCTACATTTTAACAATATTTGCTCTTCCTATCTAGGAGCATGGAATCTTTTTCCATTTCTCTGTGTCTTCTTCAATTTCTTTCATAAGCTTTCTATAATTTCCAGTGTATAGATTTTTCACCTCTTTGGTTAGATTTATTCCTAGGTATTTTATGTTTTTGGTGCAATGGTAAATGGGATCGATTCCTTGATTTCTCTTACTGCCGCTTCATTATTGGTGTATAGGAATGCAACCGATTTCTGTGCATTGATTTTATATCCTGCAACTTTGCTGAATTCATGAATCAATTCTAGCCGTTTTTTGGTGGAATCTTTTGAGTTTTCCACATAGAGTATCATGTCATCTGCGAAGAATGAAAGTTTGACCTCCTCCTGGCCGATTTGGATGCCTTTTATTTCTTTGTGTTGTCTGATTGCAGAGGCTAGGACTTCTAATACTATGTTGAATAACTGTGACGAGATTGGACATCCCTGTCTTGTTCCTGACCTTAGGGGGAAAACTCTCAGTTTTTCCCATTGAGGATGATGTTAGCATAGGGTCCTTCATATATGGATTTTATGATCTTGAGGTATGCTCCTTCTATCCCTACTTTCTTGAGGGTTTTAATCAAGAAAGGATGCTGTATTTTGTCAAATGCTTTCTCTGCATCTATTGAGAGGATCATATGGTTCTTGTCCTTTCTTTTATTGATGTGATGAATCACATTAATTGTTTTGCATATATTGAACCAGCCCTGCATCCCTGGTATAAATCCCACTTGGTCGTGGTGAATAATTTTTTTAATGTATTGTTGGATCCAGTTGGCTAATATCTTGTTGAGGATTTTTGCATCCGTGTTCATCAGGGAAATTAGTCTATATTTCTCCTTTTTAGTGGTGTCTCTGGTTTTGGAATCAAGGTAATGCTGGGTTCATATTCAGGAGAATAGGTGTTAACTCTTAAATGTTTGGTAGAATTCACCTGGAAAGCCATCTGGCCCTGGACTCTTGTTTTTTGGCATATTTTTTTTTTTTTTTTTTTTTTTTTTTTTTTTTTTTACTGTTTCAGTTGACTCCAAACTTTTATTTTTTTTTTTTTCTCTTAAATTTTTTTTTTTTTAATATATGAAATTTACTGTCAAATTGGTTTCCATACAACACCCAGTGCTCATCCCAAAAGGTGCCCTCCTCAATACCAATCACCCACCCTGCCCTCCCTCCCACCCCCCATCAACCCTCAGTTTGTTCTCAGTTTTTAACAGTCTCTAATGCTTTGGCTCTCTCCCACTCTAACCTCTTTTTTTTTTTTTTTTCCTTCCCCTCCCCCATGGGTTTCTGTTATGTTTCTCAGGATCCACATAAGAGTGAAACCATATGGTATCTGTCTTTCTCTGTATGGCTTATTTCACTTAGCATCACACTCTCCAGTTCCATCCATGTTGCTACAAAAGGCCATATTTCATTTTTTCTCATTGCCACGTAGTATTCCATTGTGTATATAAACCACAATTTCTTTATCCATTCATCAGTTGATGGACATTTAGGCTCTTTCCATAATTTGGCTATTGTTGAGAGTGCCGCTATAAACATTGGGGTACAGGTGCCCCTATGCATCAGTACTCCTGTATCCCTTGGATAAATTCCTAGCAGTGCTATTGCTGGGTCATAGGGTAGGTCTATTTTTAATTTTCTGAGGAACCTCCACACTGCTTTCCAGAGCGGCTGCACCAATTTGCATTCCCACCAACAGTGCAAGAGGGTTCCTGTTTCTCCACATCCTCTCCAGCATCTATAGTCTCCTGATTTCTTCATTTTGGCCACTCTGACTGGCGTGAGGTGGTATCTGAGTGTGGTTTTGATTTGTATTTCTCTGATAAGGAGCGACGTTGAACATCTTTTCATGTGCCTGTTGGCCATCCGGATGTCTTCTTTAGAGAAGTGTCTATTCATGTTTTCTGCCCATTTCTTCACTGCCCAAACTCCACTGGGTGTGGAGTTTGATGAGCTCTTTATAGATTTTGGATACTAGCCCTTTGTCCGATGTGTCATTTGCAAATATCTTTTCCCATTCCGTTGGTTGCCTTTTAGTTTTGTTGGTTGTTTCCTTTGCTGTGCAGAAGCTTTTTATCTTCATAAGGTCCCAGTAATTCACTTTTGTTTTTAATTCCCTTGCCTTTGGGGATGTGCCGAGTAAGAGATTGCTACGGCTGAGGTCAGAGAGGTCTTTTCCTGCTTTCTCCTCTAAGGTTTTGATGGTTTCCTGTCTCACATTCAGGTCCTTTATCCATTTTGAGTTTATTTTTGTGAATGGTGTGAGAAAGTGGTCTAGTTTCAACCTTCTGCATGTTGCTGTCCAGTTCTCCCAGCACCATTTGTTAAAGAGACTGTCTTTTTTCCATTGGATGTTCTTTCCTGCTTTGTCAAAGATGAGTTGGCCATACGTTTGTGGGTCTAGTTCTGGGGTTTCTATTCTATTCCATTGGTCTATGTGTCTGTTTTTATGCCAATACCATGCTGTCTTGATGATGACAGCTTTGTAGTAGAGGCTAAAGTCTGGGATTGTGATGCCTCCTGCTTTGGTCTTCTTCTTCAAAATTGCTTTGGCTATTCGGGGCCTTTTGTGGTTCCATATGAATTTTAGGATTGCTTGTTCTAGTTTCGAGAAGAATGCTGGTGCAATTTTGATTGGGATTGCATTGAATGTGTAGATAGCTTTGGGTAGTATTGACATTTTGACAATATTTATTCTTCCAATCCATGAGCAGGGAATGTCTTTCCATTTCTTTATATCTTCTTCAATTACCTGCATAAGCTTTCTATAGTTTTCAGCATACAGATCTTTTACATCTTTGGTTAGATTTATTCCTAGGTATTTTATGCTTCTTGGTGCAATTGGGAATGGGATCAGTTTCTTCATTTGTCTTTCTGTTGCTTCATTGTTAGTGTATAAGAATGCAACTGATTTCTGCACATTGATTTTGTATCCTGCAACTTTGCTGAATTCATGTATCAGTTCTAGCAGACTTTTGGTGGAGTCTATCGGATTTTCCATGTATAATATCATGTCATCTGCAAAAAGCGAAAGCTTGACTTCATCTTTGCCAATTTTGATGCCTTTGATTTCCTTTTGTTGTCTGATTGCTGATGCTAGAACTTCCAGCACTATATTAAACAGCAGCGGTGACAGTGGGCATCCCTGTCGTGTTCCTGATCTCAGAGAAAAAGCTCTCAGTTTTTCCCCGTTGAGGATGATGTTAGCTGTGGGCTTTTCATAAATGGCCTTTATGATCTTTAAGTATGTTCCTTCTATCCCGACTTTCTCAAGGGTTTTTATTAAGAAAGGGTGCTGGATTTTGTCAAAGGCCTTTTCTGCATCGATTGACAGGATCATATGGTTCTTCTCTTTTTTTTTGTTAATGTGATGTATCACGTTGATCGATTTGCGAATGTTGAACCAGCCCTGCATCCCAGGAATGAATCCCACTTGATCATGGTGAATAATTCTTTTTATATGCTGTTGAATTCGATTTGCTAGTATCTTATTAAGAATTTTTGCATCCATATTCATCAGGGATATTGGCCTGTAGTTCTCTTTTTTTACTGGGTCTCTGTCTGGTTTAGGAATCAAAGTAATACTGGCTTCATAGAATGAGTCTGGAAGTTTTCCTTCCCTTTCTATTTCTTGGAATAGCTTGAGAAGGATAGGTATTATCTCTGCTTTAAATGTCTGGTAGAACTCCCCTGGGAAGCCATCTGGTCCTGGACTCTTATTTGTTGGGAGATTTTTGATAACCGATTCAATTTCTTCGCTGATTATGGGTCTGTTCAAGCTTTCTATTTCCTCCTGATTGAGTTTTGGAAGAGTGTGGGTGTTTAGAAATTTGTCCATTTCTTCCAGGTTGTCCAATTTGCTGGCATATAATTTTTCATAGTATTCCCTGATAATTGTTTGTATCTCTGAGGGATTGGTTGTAATCATTCCATTTTCATTCATGATTTTATCTCTTTGGGTCATCTCCCTTTTCTTTTTGAGAAGCCTGGCTAGAGGTTTGTCAATTTTGTTTATTTTTTCAAAAAACCAACTCTTGGTTTCGTTGATCTGCTCTACAGTTTTTTTAGATTCTATATTGTTTATTTCTGCTCTGATCTTTATGATTTCTCTTCTTCTGCTGGGTTTAGGCTGCCTTTGCTGTTCTGCTTCTATTTCCTTTAGGTGTGCTGTTAGATTTTGTATTTGGGATTTTTCTTGTTTCTTGAGATAGGCCTGGATTGCAATGTATTTTCCTCTCAGGACTGCCTTCGCTGCATCCCAAAGCGTTTGGATTGTTGTGTTTTCATTTTCGTTTGTTTCCATATATATTTTAATTTCTTCTCTAATTGCCTGGTTGACCCACTCATTCGTTAGTAGGGTGTTCTTTAACCTCCATGCTTTTGGAGGTTTTCCAGACTTTTTCCTGTGGTTGATTTCAAGCTTCATAGCATTGTGGTCTGAAAGTATGCATGGTATAATTTCAATTCTTGTAAACTTATGAAGGGCTGTTTTGTGACCCAGTATATGATCTATCTTGGAGAATGTTCCATGTGCACTCGAGAAGAAAGTATATTCTGTTGCTTTGGGATGCAGAGTTCTAAATATATCTGTCAAGTCCATCTGATCCAATGTATCATTCAGGGCCCTTGTTTCTTTATTGACTGTGTGTCTAGATGATCTATCCATTTCTGTAAGTGGGGTGTTAAAGTCCCCTGCAATGACCACATTCTTATCAATAAGGTTGCTTATGTTTATGAGTAATTGTTTTATATATCTGGGGGCTCGGGTATTTGGCGCATAGACATTTATAATAGTTAGCTCTTCCTGGTGGATAGACCCTGTGATTATTATATAATGCCCTTCTTCATCTCTTGTTACAGCCTTTAATTTAAAGTCTAGTTTGTCTGATATAAGTATGGCTACTCCAGCTTTCTTTTGGCTTCCAGGAGCATGATAAATAGTTCTCCATCCCCTCACTCTCAATCTAAAGGTGTCCTCAGATCTAAAATGAGTCTCTTGTAGACAGCAAATAGATGGGTCTTGTTTTTTTATCCATTCTGATACCCTATGTCTTTTAGTTGGCGCATGTAATCCATTTACATTCAGTGTTATTATAGAAAGATATGGGTTTAGAGTCATTGTGATGTCTGTATGTTTTATGCTTGTAGTGATGTCTCTGGTACTTTGTCTCACAGGATCCCCCTTAGGATCTCTTGTAGGGCTGGTTTCGTGGTGACAAATTCCTTCAGTTTTTGTTTGTTTGGGAAGACCTTTATCTCTCCTTCTATTCTAAATGACAGACTTGCTGGATAAAGGATTCTCGGCTGCATATTTTTTCTGTTTAGCACACTGTAGATATCGTGCCAAGCCTTTCTGGCCTGTTTTGGCATATTTTTGATGACTAATTCTATTTCCTTACCGGTTATAGTTCAAATTTTCTATTTCTTCCTGTTTCAGTTTTGGTAGTGTATATGTTTCTAGGAATTTGTCCCTTTCTTCCAGATTACCCATTTTATTGGCATATAATTGCTCATAATATTCTCTTATTATAGTGTATAGTGTTTATTTTTGCTGTGTTGGTTGTGATCTCTCCTCTTTCATTCTTGATTTTATTTATTTGGGTCCTTTCCTTTTTCTTTTTGATCAAACTGCCTAGGGGTTTACCAATTTTGTTAATTCTTTCACAGAACCAGCTTCTGGTTTCATTGTTCTACTGTTTTTTTGGTTTTGATAGCATTTATTTCTGCTCTGATCTTTATTATTTCCTGTCTTCTGCTGGTTTTGGGTTTTATTTGCCATTCTTTTTCCAGCTCAAGGCATAAGGTTAGGTTGTGTATCTGAGATCTTTCTTCATTCTTTAGGAAGGCCTGGATTGCTGTATACTTTCCTCTTATGACCGCCTTTGCTGCATCCCAGTGGTTTTGGGTTGTGGTGTTATCATTTTCATTGACTTCCATATACTTTTTAATTTCCTCTTTGCTTGGTTAGCCCATTCATTCTTTAGTAGGATGTTCTTCAGTTTCTAAGTGTTTGTTACCTTTTCGAATTTTTTCTTGTGGTTGATTTTGAGTTTCATAGAGTTGTGGTCTGAAAATGTGCATGGTATGATCTCGATCTTTTTGTACTTACTTAGGGCTGATTTGTGTCCCAGTATATGGTCTATTCTGGAGAATGTTCCATGTGCACTGGAGAAGAATGTATATTCTGCTGCTTTAGGTTGAAATGTTCTGAATATATCTGTTAAGTTCATTTGGTCCAGTGTGTCATTCAAAGCCATTGTTTCCTTGTTGATTTTTTGATTAGATGATCTGTCCATTACTGTGAGTGGGGTGTTGAAGTCTCCTACTATTATGGTATTACTATTGATGAGTTAGTTTATGTTTGTGATTAATTGATTTATATATTTGTGTGTTTCCACATTTGGCGCATAAATGTTTACAATTGTTAGGTCTTCTTGGTGGATAGACCCCTTGATTATGATATAATGCCCTCCTGCATCTCTTGATACAGTCTTTATTTTAAAATCTAGATTGTCTGATATAAGTATGGCTACTCTGGCTTTCTTTTGTTGACCATTAGCATGATAGATGGTTCTCCATCCCCTTATTTTTAATCTGAAGGTGTCTTTAGGTCTAAAGTGGGTCTCTTGTAGACAGCATATAGATGGATCTTGTTTTCTTATCCTTTCTGTTACCCTATGTCTTTTGATCCGAGCATGGAGTCAGTCCATTGACGTTTAGAGTATGTACTGAAAGATAGGAATTCATATCCATTTTGATGCCTGTAGAGTTGGAGTTTCTGGTGGTGTTCTCTGGTCCTTTCTAATCTTTGTTTATTTTGGTATTTATATATATATGTATATATACATAAATATATATATATATACATATATACATATATACATACACATATATATACATATATATATGTGTATGTATATATGTTATATATATATACACACACACACACACACACATATATGTGTATATATATATATATATATATATATATATATATATATATTTTTTTTTTTTTTTTTTTTTTTTTTTTTTTTTTCATCTTTTCTCCCCTCAGAAAGTCCCCCTTAAAATTTCTTGCAGGGCTGGTTTAGTGGTCAAAAACTCCTTTAATTTTTTTCTGGGAAACTTTTTATCTCTTCTTCTATTTTGAATGACAGCCTTGCTGGATAAAGAATTCTTGGCTGCATATTTTTCTGATTAAGCACACTGAATATAGCCTGCCACTCCTTTCTGGCCTGCCAAGTTTCTGTGGATAGGTCTGCTGCAAACCTGATCTGTTTTCCCTTGTAGGTTAGGGACTTTTTTTTTTCCTTGCTGCTTTCATGATTCTCTCCTTGCCTGAGTATTTTGTGAATTTGACTACGATATGCCTTGTTGATGGTAAGTTTTTTTGAATCTAATGGGGGTCCTTTTTGCTTCCTGGATTTTGATGTCTGTGTCTTTCCCCAGGTTAGGAAAGTTTTCCACTATGATTTGCTCACATAACCCTTCTACCCCTATTTCTCTCTCTTCCTCTTCTGGGACCCCTATGATTCTGATGTTGTTCCTTTTTAATGAGTCACTGATTTCTCTAATTCTTAAATCATGCTCTTTTGCCTTAATCTCCCTCTTTTTTTTCTGCTTCATTATTCTCTATAAATTTGTCCTCTATATCACTGATTCTCTGTTCTGCCTCATCTATCCTTGCCGCTGCTGCATCCATCCGTGAATGCAGCTCAATTATAGCATTTTTAATTTCATTCTGGCTATTTTTTACTTCTTTTATCTCTGCAGAAAGGCATTCTAATCTGTGTTCGACTCCAGCTAGTATTCTTATTATTGTGATTCTACATTATGGTCCAGACTTCTTGCTTGTATCTGTGTTGGTTAAATGCCTGGCTGTTGTTTCTTCATGCTCTTTCTTTTGGGGTGAATTCCTTCATTTTGTCATTTTGAAGGGAGAAAAGGAATTAATGAGGTAGAAAAATTGAAATTAAAAAAACTAAATTCAAAAAATAAAAATTAAAAACACATACACAAAAATTGAATAGATGATGCTAGATCCTAGGTGTGTTTTGGTCTGGGTGTTGAAAATGGTTTGACAGAGGAAAAAAGGGGGGGGGAGAAAAAGAAAAAAGAAAAAAAGGAAATCTTTTGAGAATTTGAAAAATGAATACACTGAAGTAGACTAAAATGAGATGGGGTAAAATAGAATTTGAAAAAATACACAGAAAAGTAAAGAATATAGTAGAAAAAAATTAAAAATATTTTAATAAAAATTAAAAATAAATATGAATTTTTTCTCTATTTAAGAGAAAAGAAATGAAAAATAAAGATGAAAAAATTGTTTGAAAATTTGAAAAAGTGAATACACTGTAATAGACTAAAATAAAATGATGGAAGTAAAATAGAAGTTGAAAAAATTTACATAAAAGCAAAAATATAGTAATAAAAATTAAAAATATTTTTAATAAAAATTGAAAATAAAAATGAATTTTTTCTCTTTCTGTACTCAAGAAAAAGAATTGTAAAAGAGAAAAAGAAAACAAGAAAATTGACTAGATGAACCTGCTAACAGATTGAAGTAGGACTGAAATTGCTTCATTTTCCCCTAGAAGTCTGTCTTTGTAGCTCTTTATAGTCCATAAACTATGCCAGCGGTGAGACTTACGTTCTTCAAGAGCCAAGTTGGCCCAGTTGGGTGGGGCTCAGTGTAACAGCTCCACTCTCCACTAGATGGTGCTGCTAGCCTACTGGGGTGGATTGTTGGGGGGCTCGTAGGTGCCTATGTGCATGTGAGGGAGTAATGAAAATGGCACCACCCAGCTAGCCAGTCTGTTCTCCCGGATCAGCAATTGTGCACCCGTCCTCTGTCTTCAACTCTCATCCATTCCCTGCTTTTTCACTTTTCGTGACCAGGCCCCATGCAGTACCTCTCTCCTTAGTTTTGTCTCAGATGCAGCTGCCTTCCCTGGCCCCTTTCTTCTGAACAACTACGGCTTTGACCCATTCTGCCCCTTCCGCCCCTCTGCGGGAGGGTCTCACTGAGCAATGGCCGAATGAGTAATGGCCGATTGCTGTCTGCACCCAGGAACGCTTGCTGGGACCTGCTGCTGCCAGTGCCCCAAGACTGCAGCCAGGTGCCAGCCGCCCCAGAAAAAGTTCGCTAGACAGTGTAGCAGCAGCATTACAGAGATTATGGAAAATCACAACCCACATCTGGCACCAGGCTTCACCCTTAACGACCTTGTTCCAGCACCAGCAAATGTGGCCGTTTTCTGGGGTCTGCTGGAACCAGGTGGCTTCAACAGTCTCTACCAAATGTCCTTCCAGCAGTGGAACCACTTTTCCTCGTGTGGCCCGAGAACCTCCCAGACCCCACTCTGTACCTGGGGATTTGCCCTTCCCACCAGAGTACCACCAGCTATCGAGCTACAGAGTTACAGCCTTTGCGCTCCCCTTGTTTACAGTCTTAATGGAATTTAAACCCTCTCCTTTCTCCCTTTTTAGTTTAGTCCCTGCGGCTGTTTCCAATTGTCCACTTTCTCTCCAGCTGCTTTTGGGAAAGGGTGCTTTTTTCATATTCTGCCCCCCCCCCCGCCCCAGTCTCTGTCTTCTCTTTGCCCGCAAAAGTGGTTCCCTACCTTTTGTGGCTTCTCGCTCCCCATATTCACCTCTCTGTGCCACGTACCTGCTGAATTCTGTGGTTCAGGTTGTGCAGATTATTGTGTGAATCCTCCAATCAGTTTTCTAGGTGTGTAGCATGGTTTAGTGTTGGTCTGGCTGTATTTCATGGACGTGAGCCACACAAAAAACTTCCATGCTGTTCCACCATCTTGGCTCCTCCCATAAGTCTCCTTTTTTATGAGATAGTTCTCTAATGTAATAAATTCGTTGGAAGACAGTTGTGAAGTAGATTATCTGCTACCTGTCTGCCTACCTGTTTATTTAAATTCTGTCATTAATATGGCAAATACTGGGCACCTGGGTGGCTCAGTAGGTTAAGCATCCGACTTTGACTTAGGTCACAATGTCGTGGTCTGTGAGTTCGAGCCCCGAGTCGGGCTCTGGGCTGATGGCTTGGAGCCTGGAGCCTGCTTCTGATTCTGTGTCTCCCTCTCTCTCTGCCCCTCCCCCGTTCATGCTCTCTTTCTCTCTCTGTCTCTCTCTCTCTCTCTCTCTCTCTCTCAAAAATAAATAAACGTTAAAAAAAATTAAAAAAAAATATGGCAAATACTTGAACAAAATAATTGCCAATCTGGTACTTTTAAAGAAAGTGTGATGGTCTAAGCTGTTAGCCCTTATGGTAGGTCTCAGACATCCAGCTGACCCTTTGTTTCCTAGTTAACACAATGACTCTGTGCTATCAATAACATGAGACCAAAAACATCAGAGTTTTTCATTTTTGTTCGTTACAGTGTATGCAGGCAAGAGAAACTGATTTGGAGGAAATGGGGGGCATTTTTCTCATGCTTTTTAAAAGCTGCAAGGACAGAATTATACCTCTGATTTGTCCTTGAGAAATAAAGCTTAAATCTCTGTGCCTCAGTTTGCCATGAATATATAATGAAAATGACATAGAAATCCTAAAGGAAGGATAAAAGTGTGTGGGGAAAATGCATTTGACCTCTTTGGCACTAACTTTTTGATAAAATATTGTAGTGAGAGAGAAACTGGAAGTTTGGTATAAATTTGAATCATTAAAATTTAAGGAGAGGAAAGAAAGAAATATGGAAAGTACCTGTAGCTATATGCATAATGAGTGAAAGTAAACCCTTTGTTCTTTATATAGCAGATAATGCAAGTGCTAATAAAACCAGAATAGCTGGTGGTGGGCTTTATTTTCACAGATGGGGCTTGGTTATTATCTAGATTTAGTCATTTTCATTTGATGTCCACTGGAAATCAGGAGAAAAGAGCACAACTGACTGACAACTGAAAATAGTGGACACAAATAGTAGGTTTTAGTTGATAATAAAACATTTTTGAGAGCCTTTCCAAGTTTTTTGCTTGTTTTTAATAAAGATTTAATTTGTGTGTGTGTGTGTCTACCTTACAAAATTGAAATAAAACCTTTTGTTAATCTTAGCCTTAGAGTCTTTTTTTTTTTTTTAGCCTTAGAGTCTTTTGAACTTAGTATTAGATTAATATTACACTGTTAACTTGCCTAAGGGATATTGGGGTCAGGTCTCGGTGAGGACTAGCCCTGGGGGGCTGAATTCTTATACCTAATGAATATGCAACACCAATTAGTCCATATTTCCTAGCATATTACCTCATAACATGTGGGCGAATTTATGAAGGTATATGTGTCTTTGTTGTAGAGAATTAATAGCTGTTTCTTTCATAAGAAACCAATGAGATTGTTATTACTTCTCTTATTTGTAATAGTAGTAATAGCAATATTATTAGTAGAAATAGCAAATTATATATTTCTATAATCTTATCTAAAGAATATGCTGTTTTGCTTATTCAAAAATACTTTTTAAAAAATTTTTAAATTTTATTTAAATCCAAGTTAGTTAACATAGAGTGTAATAATGATTTCAGGAGTAGAATCATCACTTACATATAATACCCAGTAGTCATCCCAACAAGTACCCTCCTTAATGCCCATCATCCATTTAGCCCCCCCGTATCCAACACCCCTCCACCAACCCTCAGTTTGTTCTCTGTATTTAAGAGTCAGAAATTCTTAACTGGCTTCTAAGGAAGACCAGGCTGATGGTCTACAGGAATCTATGCCCAGAAGTTAAATTCTGTCATGAACTGACATATCTTTCAGGGTCAGACTGGGGGCTTTTTTGACCTATAAATATAGACTCTGCTGAGAGTACAGAGGGTCCCAATTTCTATCAGTTTTGCAGAATGTAGACACCCTTTTCTAAGCAGAGAGAGAGTACCAAGTAGACCGTATGTATGGGTTATTTAGAGCCTAACTGGCTCGGTTCAAATCCAGATGCCACACTACCTTCTCTGGCTTCCCACTCTGCTTCTTCCCTGACATGATCTCCTACCTCTCCCTGAGGCTCACTGCAGGTCAGCAATGCTGACCTTCTCTTGATACTTTAATGTGCCAAGCCAATCTAATGAACTCCCATCCCAGGAACTTTGAACTTGCTATTTAATTTCCTGGAATGTTCTTTCCCTAGATATTCTTAGGACTCATGTTGTTGAGGTCTCTGTAGATGGCACCTTCTCTGGGAGGCTTTGTCTGAGCACCCTGGGTAAATATTACTCCATAATTTTGTGCCTTCTTACCCTTCACCTATTTTTGACACTTTATTAGAAAAGAAATAAATGATGAAGAGAGTTTTTAATTATTTGGATCTTTGTATTTTAATAATTACTGTTTAATAAATATTTGTTGAATGAGTCAGTAACAATATTCCATTCCCTCCTCCACACCCTCATCTTCCGGACTGAGACTGGAAAAACGAAGCTGAGAAAATGTAGCTTGTTTGAGTTGCCGATTACACAACTCCATAATCCTATATCTGTTCTTAGTTTACAAGTCCTGGTATCACTTGGCATTTTTGATAGTCCCTTCATGGTTAAAAACTTATTTCCTTGGTTGATTTCTATTGACACTATTTCTTTGACGACAAATATATACCCAGTCTATTTTATCAGTTTCTTTTCTTATATCTACCCTCCAAATGTTAGTATTCCACAGAGCTTCATTCTCCATAATGACTCTTCTGCTTTTCCTGAAAAATACTGGCCTGAATTTTAAATACCACATTTTGCTAATAGTGCCTAGTCTTGTCTGTATTTTCAGATATTCCGTACAACTTCCCTGGATATCATTTCTACCTAGATGTTACACAAGCTGCTCAAATTCATTTGGCTTTATCTGAGATAGTTATATTCCCCACCAATCTGCTCTTTTTCAGGTGTTCTCTAACTCTTTAGGAAATGAAGACTCACATCCATCAAGTCTCTCTAGCCAGAAACCTGAAGGACAGGATAGATCACTTATCTTTAAAAAAGAGCAGAGGGAGAATGGAGAGGAGAAGAGAGAGACAGAAAAAAAATGAAAGAAAAAACACATGCAAAGAAAGGATAAACACACAGGGAATATAAACATAATAATGAAATGACCATCTGTATATTTATAACCCATGCAGAGGTATAGAATATTAACCTTATTCAGAAGCTTACCCAGAGGTAACCATTCTACTGAATATGTAAATCATTCTTTTGCTTTGGGTTGTAATCAACACCTGTCTACATCTCCCAAAGAGGAAGTTACTCACTTTATCTATGCTAATGTATAGAAATGTAGTCATACAACTATATACTCTTCACTGGCTTTATTTTTCCTTTAGATATTATGTTTTGTTTGTTTATTTTGAGTGAGAGAGAACATGAGCAGGGGAGGGACAGAGAGAGGAGAGAGAGAGAATCCCAAGCATCCTTCTTCCTGCTGTAACTCAGAGCCTCAAGCAGGGCTCAGACTCATAAACTGTGAGATCCTGACCTGAACCAAAGTCAAGAGTTGGACACTTAACCAACTGAGTCACTACCCATGGCACTCCTCTATATTACATTTCTCAGACCCACACATATAAATACATATAGCTGTGGTTAATTCAATTTCACTGTTGTTTAATATACCATGGCAAGAATACACAGTAACTTACTTATCACTTATATTCATAATGGATATTTGAGTCATCCCCCATTTCTTTGTTTGTTCTGCTATTAAATGAATGATGTTGTTGGGGCACTTGGTTGGCTCAGTCAGTTAAGCGTCCGACTTTGGCTCAGGTCCTGATCTTGTGGTTTGTGAGTTTGAGCCCCATGTCGGACTCTATGCTGACAGCTCAAAGCGTGCAGTGTGCTTCTGCTTTTGTCTCCCTATCTCTCTGCTCCTCTCCTGTTTCACACTCTGTCTCTCTCTCTCAAAAATAAACATTAAAAAAAAATGTTGCTTACAAACATTCTGATATGTCACATGATGATGCACAGTGCAAGATTTTCTTTAATGTGTATGTCTAGTAGCAGAATTGCTGGCCTACAGAACACACACATACTCAGCTTTGTTATGAATTGCCAAAATTATTTCTCAGATGTTTTATCTGTATACACTTGAACCTGCACAGGAAGTTGCTGTTGTTTGAATTTCCTGCCAGAAATTGGTAATACCTAATTTTTCAGTTATTACTAACTGAATTTAGTGGATGTGAAATTTGTTGGATTGTCTCACTGTGGGTTTAATATGTTTATTTGATTAATTGACTGGAACACAGTTTTATATATTAAAGAATTTTAAACTTGTCTTTTCACTTTCTTTACATGATGTCTCTTGATGAAGAAAAAAATCTTAATTTAAGGTAACTAAACTTACATTCCTTTCTCTTACGGTGAAAGATATTTGGCTCATATGCAGTTTGTTGGCAGTTATGAATAAAGCTGTTACAATTTCTGTGTACAGGCTTTTGTATGAACATAAGTTTTCTGTGGAACGCATTCTCAGCAGTGGGATTGCTGGGTTATACATTAAGTACATGTTTAACTTTGTAAGGAGCTGTTGAACGGTTTTCTAGAGTGACTACTCCAGTTTACATTGCTACCATCAATGTATGAGTGCTTCAGTCACTGCATATCCTTTCTAGCACTTGGAATGGTCTTTGTTGTTTTGTGAGTGTGTGTTTAGCTATTGTAATAAGTGAGTGGTGACATGTCTGATTTTAATTTTCATTTCCCTAATGATTAATGATGTTGAACATCTTTTCATATACTTGTTTACCATCCATGTATCTTTTTTTTTGGGGGGGTGAAGTGTGTGCATATCTTTTGCCATTTTTAAAAATTGGCTTTTTTTGTTCTTATTACAGAATTTGGAGAGTTCCTCGTGTATTCTGGATACAAGTTCTTTCCTAGGCATGTATTTTACAAATACTTTCTCCTAATCCGTAGCTTGTTTTTAATCCTCTTAAAGTATCTTTCAAAAAGCAGACATCTTTATTTTGTTGAAGACTCATATATCATTTTTTTTTTCTTTTAGGGATCATACATACATGTATATAGTATCTATGAAATTTTTGCCTAAGCCAAGATCCAATATATCCTTCTATGTTTTCTTCTACAAGTTCTATCAATATACATATACAAGATCTATGATCCGTTTTGAGTTAATTTTTGCATAAGGTATAAAAAGTGAAAAAATGCACTGAGGTTGAATTTACTGGTATCAACTGATATATAGTATTTACTTAGTATCCTTTTAATGTCCTGATCTCCCATTTTTCTTTCTTGATATTAGTAATGAATCTGTTTCTTGTTATCTTTTTTCCTTGGTCAGTCAGGTTAGAGGTTTATGAAGTCATGGATCTTTTCAAGGAACCAGTTGTTGTTTCATTGATTTTTATACACAGCTTTTGCTCTTTTCAGTTTTATTAATTTCTGCACTTAATTTTTTTCCCTTTTATATGCTCAAGATGGAATTCTTTCTTCTTTTTGTAATTTTCTAAATAGAAGCTTATTTAATTGATTTGATTTGTGTAGTTTCTTTTCTGAAATTGGAATTTAATGCTGTAATCTTATACATACTGCTTTAGCTGGCCAAACAGTTTTGCAATGTTGTGTTTTCTTTTTCTTTCCATATTTTTTTGAAAAATTTCCCCAACAACAGCTTCTTTGACCACTGGGTTATTTATGTATGTGTTATTAGATTTCAAATATTTGAGGTTTTCTAGTTCTTTCTGTTAACAAATTTTAGTTTAATTGCAGTGTATTCACAGATCATACTTTGTATAATTTCATTTTTAAAAAATATACTGGGTTTGTTTTTTTCCCAGAAAATGATGTATTTTGAATGTTTATGTGCACTTGAATGTTCCATAAATGTCAGTTAGGGCAAATTGATTAATAGTGTTGTTCAGGTCTTCAATATTGTTGCTTATTTCATTTATAATGTACTATTGATTACTTTGAAAGAAGAGTTGAAATATTTAGCAGTAATTATGGGTTAGTGTTTTTCTTCTATTAGTTCTACCAATTTTTACATTATGATTTTGATACTCTGTTTTTACGTACCTAAAAATTTACATTGTTATATCTTCTGGGGGAATTTTAGTTTTTTTGTCATTATGTAATTTCCCTCTTTATCTTAGTAATCCTTTATTTTTTCTTTGAAGTCTAGTTAATCTAATATTAATATAACCTTTAAGCTTTGTTTCAATTTGTGTTATCATTACCTAGACATTTATCTCATTTAGGATTTACTTAGCTTCTTGAATCTTCATATTCATATCATTTACTTGTCATAATGTTACTATATGTGTGTAGGTTTTATTCTCTTCCATTGTTCCTTTGGTCTGTTCTTGTGCCAATACCAATTTGTTTTAATTAACAGGCCTTGATATCTGATAGTTTAAGTTCTATAAATTTACTCCTGTCAAAGATAAAGCTATACTTGGCTCCTCATATATGTGTGTGTGTGATTATATACATGTATACAAATATAACTATGTAATATATATGTAAATTTACAGACAATAATGGACAAAATTTGCTGAGATAATTAGTTTTTTTAGTTTTTTCTTTGCCATGTGGTATTTGTTGAATAGTCAGTGAAATGTTAAAAATGTGAAGAGTAAAAGTTTCTAATGTTGATAAAATTCAGTTAATTCTCGTTTATTGTTTGTACTCTGTGGTTTCTGTGTAAAGAGTCTTTGTTTATTCCATCATGAAGGTATTCTCCTAAATGTTTCTCTAAAATTTTATGTTTTGGATTTTATGTTTACATATAAATCCATTTCAAATTAGTTTCTTTGTAAGGCATTGGTTCTCAGTGAGGATGATTTTACTCCCTGGAGACATTTGGCACTATCTGGAGACTTTTGGGGTGGTTATACCTGGGGAGAGGATGTTATAGGCATCTACTTTGGCAGAGGCCAGGCGAACATCTTAAAATATACAGGAAAAATCTCTACAACAAAGAATATATTATCTTAAATTACAAGTGAGGTAAAGATAGATGGTCTTTTTTTTTTTTCATACAAATACCTGCATATGCATGGATCCTTTCCTGAACTCACTTATTTGATTTCATTGATATAAATTCCTATGTTTTTACAATTTTGAATACTACGAGTTATTTCTTGAAATCAAGTAGTGTAGGCACTATGATTTTGTTTTTGCTATTGTTTCAATGACCTTAACTATTCTGTTTGAAATTTTGTATACACTTAGAATCAGCTTCTCCAAAATAGCATGTTAGAATTTTTACTTTTATTGTATTGAATCTAGAAATCTATTTGGAGAAAACTGACATCTTAACAATATTATGCCTGCTGATCTATACACATTATGTACGTGTACTTTAATTTCTGTAAGCAGTGTCCTGTGGTTAGAGAGCAGACCTCTTGTTTGTCTTCAAATTTATTCGTAAGTATTTTATGTTTTCAACACTTTTATAAATGCTTTATTTTAAAATGGTTTGTTTCTAGTGTATGCACACATACAATACTTTTCATAATTTAACGTCTTCATTAACTTGCTAAATTCACTTATTAGATGTTGTAATTTTTTTTGTAGATTGCTTTGGATTTCCTATGTGTACATTCATGTCTGCTGAAAACGGAAGCTGTTTTATGTCTTCATTCTCCAGGTGTATGGCTTTTCTTTCTTTCTTTTTTTTTTCCACATTGTGAGAACTGTGTTCTCCTCCCTCCCCCCCCCCCCCATATGATAGTGAATGGGAGTGGGGAGAACAAGCATCCTTACCTCATTGTCAGTTAAGAGGTCAAGCATTCAATATTTTGCCATTTTTAAAAGTGAGGCTACCTGTAGGATTTTTGCAGGTTACCTTTATCAGCTTTTATCTTAAAAGGGTGTTAAATTTTATCAAATGTTTTTCTGTAGTTTTTGAAATGACCATTGGATTTTTTTTCCCATTTTCTGTTAGTATTGTGAAGCATATTGATTGTCTTTTAAATAGAAACCATCTTTGTATTCTCAAGATAAACCCCACTCTGTCAAGCTGCAATCTTTCTTATGCGTTCCTGGAATTATTTTGCTAATATTTTGTTAAACAATTTGTAGTTCTATTCACAGACACAAAATTGGTCTATGTGGTCTGTAGTATATGTGAAATGTTGAACTCATAAAATGTGCTACGAGATGTTCCTTCTCTATTTATGACTGAATATTTTTGTAGCATTTTTGTGTAAATTTAATGATTATTTTTCTCTGTATTTTTATCTGAGCATCTAATTTTTTGACATTTCTGAATTCAGCTATCAATTCTTATATACCTGTAAATTCTTAAGGTTTTCTTCACATACTATCAAGCCGTTTTTAAGTAATGACAGTTTTATTCCTTATTTAACTTACTTTTTTTTGTTGTTGTTGGTTCATTGGTTAGCATTTAGAGAAATGTTGAATAGAAATGGTGATAGCTAGCACCATTTTTTCTTGCCTTTATAATGAATGTTCTCAGTGTTTCAAAATAGGTATAATTTTTGCTACTGTCATTTTTTCACAATCAATTGGTATAATTTCAGGAAGTTCCTGGTTCATTATAGTATTAAGATTTTAAATTAATGAACATATATTAAATTTTATCTGGTAAATTTTCATCTGTCTACATAGTCATATTTATTGTTTTTACTGGAGACTGTTAATGTAGAAAAATAATTGATTTGCTAATGTTAAGTAAACCTTGCAAAACTATGAGACTTTCTGCTACACCTGCCTGAAAAGATTAGAGTATCCTGTCCCCTGTCCTCCCCCCCAAAAGTATAAATCTGGGCAAAATGGTTAGAAACAACAATTTCAGCCCTCTGAAAATTATCTAAAAGCAAAAAAAGCAAAAAAAAAATTATAATCTTTTATCATGAAAAGCTACTATGAATAGCAGGACACTGCAGTCTTTTTGCCTAGACTTCCTTCCATTCCTTCCCTGTCTGTATTGTTCCCAGGACAGGGCTGGCCATTAGATTCAGCAGTTTTGCTACCAGAGTTAATAGATTTGATTTGGTGCAGAGGATGAAACACCATGCTAGTGGTTTTCTGGTGAAAGTGGCAAACTCAGTAGAAAACAAATAGGAGAAATCCACTGTTGTGCTGTACTGATTTTATGGAACTGGTTATGGGAGTGGGACAACAACCAGAAACTTGTGGGGGGAGGAATTCAATATGGGAGAGAGCCACACAAAAGATAGATAAATTCTCCACATATCTATAGCTGACTAAGAATTAATGTACGTGTACAGAGCATATCAGTGACAGGCCCACAGAAAGTGAACATTAAAGTGGATATTGGAACTTCAAGTGTGCTCACAAACCCACACACAAATCCAGTGACATAGGGGTCAAGGCATTATAGGCTCAAAATTTTTGACAAGATCATTTCAAATAATTGGCTGATAACTTCTCTATGTGGACACAAGAGCAACCACTAGAAAACCAAACAAAGTAAAAATGATAAAACACGAACGATACCTCAGTGATTGCACACCATGAGGAAGATATAATTTTAAGTCGGACAAGTTAAAACCTTCAGAAGAAACAAGAATTGCTAAAACATATTCTCTAGATTTTTCATTTTTCAGTACAAAATGTAGAAACATGGGAAGAAAAAGGAAACTGAGACCCATACTTAGAAGAAAAAAAAAAAAAAAGCAGGCAATAGAAACTGATTCTCAGTAGGCCCAGATGTTAGTTTAGCAGACACATAGTCCAGTGTAGCTATTATGAAAAAGGTTTTAAGAATTCTAGGACAATATAAGAACAGTGTCTCAAAAACAAGAATCTTTTTTTAATGTTTGTTTATTTTTTAGAGAGAGAGACAACGTGCACACAATGAGGGGAGGGGCAGAGAGAGAGGGAGACAGAATCCTAGGAGGTTCTGTGCTGTCAGCACAGAGCCCGATGTGGAGCTTGAACTCGAAACTGTGAAATCATGACCTAAGCTAAAACTAAGAGTCGGATACTCAACCCACTGAGCCACCCAGGTGCCCCAAAATAATAATCTTAATAAATACAAACTATAAAAGGGAATCACATGGGAGATTTAGAGTTGGAAATATAATAACCAAAATTAAAATTTCACCAGATGACAAGGATGTGGAGCAACAGGAACTCTCATTCATTGCTGGTGGGAATGCAAAATGGTATAGCCATTGGGAAGGCAGTTTGATAGTTTCTTGAAAAATTAAACATACTACTACCATATGATCCAGCAATCATTCTTCTTGGTATTTACCCAAATGAATTGAAAACTTATGTCCACACATAAGCATATGGATGTTTATAGCAGCTTTATTCACAATTGCCAAAACTTAGAAGTAACCAAGATATCTGTCAGTAGGAGTATAGGTAAATGAACTGTGGTACATTCATACAATGGAGTATTGTTTAGCACAAGGAAGAAATGAGCTATCAAGCTGTGAAAAGACATAAAGCGACCTTAAATGCATACTGTTAAGTGAAAGAAGTCAATCTGAAAAGGCTAGATACAGTATGATCCAACTTAATGACATTCTGAAAAAGGCAAAACTTTGGAGACAGTAAAAAGGTCAGTGGATGTTAGGAGAAATGAATAAGCAGTGCACAGATCATTTTTAGGGCAGTGAAACTATTATATATGATACTACAATGATAGATACATGTCATCAACATTTGTAAACTAGGATTATTTAACACCAAGATGAATCCCAATGTAAACTATAGATTTTTAATGATTATGCTGGGGCATTGTAGAGTCATCATTTGTAACACATGTACTGCTCTGGTGCCAGAGTATGGGGAAGGTTGTACATGTGTGGGAGCTGGTGTTATGTGGGAACCCTCTGTACTTTCTGCTCAGTTTTTCTGTGATCCTAAAACTATTCTAGCAAATAAAGTTTTTTTTTTATTAAAATAAAACTTAATGAAAGTATAAAGAAATCATTAAATGGGCTCAAAGTAGAACTTAACATGGTTAGAAGACTCAATAAAGATCAATAAGGATTATCCAGTTGTATAACAGAAAAACGGATTTTATACATATACATAAACATACATATATATACATACATATGTGTGTACATATGTACATATATTATACATAAAACAATAATAGTACTAAGGAAGGAGGAAAAATACTTACATTAGAGAAAAGTTACTGCATTTTGTCTGAAATAGATTGTTACTAGTTAAGATGCGTATTGTAACACTTAGAGCAACCACTACAAAACTTTATCTGTCCAGCTCAGCCATGTTTCTAGCTAGTTGCCAGCAGTGGGAAAGGGATGTGTCATACTAGCCTTCTTCTACCCCTACCTTAAGTTTCCATTCCTCTCTTTTCTTTCTCTGGCTCCTTCAAAGCAGAGGCTGTAATCTCATGGCGGTCTACTAGATGTACTCTTCTGGCTTGGCAAATGTTTAAGCTGACTTTTTCTCTTAGAGAGCCCCTTGCCTGGATGCTCTGAAGACAAGCCCTCTACCCAATCATTGGAGATCTCCACACTGAACCTTCTTTGATGTGTGCAAATATATTTATTCTTAATCCCTCTGTATAATGTATAATTCTAAATTCTTTCTTTTCTGGTCTTTCTCCTCCAGGCAGTGTTCTTGAACAAAAAAATCTAAAACCACTTTATAACCAGACTTCACCTTCACCTTTTGTAGTGTAAGTAGTTGGAACTGTTATCCTGAGAATTGTACTAAAACTGAGACAACCAAACTCCCATTAAGGCATTTTGTTGTTATTAGTCTTGCCAGACTGAACTTGATCTCAAACTTTGTTAGAGTATATGTATTGACATATTTGTACATAATGTACATAATGTTTGGTTGTCTTAGTAGTAATTCCCTTGATATGTGCCTTTGACAGATGTGCTAATCTATATAAAACAAGTCAGTACCAGCCTCCTTTAACAGGTAGTTATGGATGACTTAGCCTTATAAGAAAATATTGTTGGTCATTCTTCCCTCATTCCTGCTTTGCTCCATTCCAGTATTTGCTTAACTTTTGACCTCTAATTTCTACTTCTGTTTGGGGCCCTCCCTACCCTCATCTTTTGGCTAAAAGAGAGATATGGCTTTTTTTCTTTTACCATTTTTTGATACTTTTTGCAAAGCATGATTTCCCACCAATCCTATGTCTTTACTGGGTTTAGATATATAGTTGGGTAATTGCCCTACCGAGACTTCTGTATTTGCATGCTAGAACTCTGACACCAATTTTGGCTTTGTCTTGGTATTCCCAGACATGCCCTAGACTCATGGGGAAGTGCAGATAAAACTGAATTAGTCATCTAAAATTTGGCACAAGCAAAGAGTCTCTACTCACTGATCTAAAACCTCAGTGATCATTTTTATGCTTGATAATGATGGACTCAGAGAAAAAGCTTTTGATTAGGTTGTAACTTTTGATAGCATAAGAATTAGAGGATAGTCTGCTTCAATGGAAGTAAATACAGTTGACCCCTGAACGATGCAGGTTTGAACTGCGTGGTTCCCACTCATGTGGATGAATAAATATAGTACAGTATTGTAAATGTATTTTCTCGTATGATTTTCTCAGATTTTCTCTTCTCTAGCTTACTTTATTGTAAGAATGCAATATGTAGTTCATATAACATACAATTTATGTGTTAATTGACTGTTTATGTTTGACTGAGCCACCCAGGTGCCGCTAATTGACTGTTTATGTAATTGGTAAGGCTTCTGGTCAGTAGTAGGCTACTAGTAGTTAAGTTTTGGGGGAGTCAAAAATTATACATGGATTTTTGGCTGCATGGGGGCCAGCACTCCTAACCCTTGTGTTGTTCAAGAGTCAACAGTATTGTAGAAATAATTCTAGAGATGATTTATCATGGATAAAAAAGGGAGATTAAAAAAATATATACCTATGCATCTGTTATTTCTAAGCATACACTTATATTTACTCTGATTAAAAATCAAGGCAACTTCTTAATATATGACTAATTATCAAGTCCCTGTGGACCTGTATTAGGCACTTAGCATACGTTGGGAAATTGTATGAATTGTCCATAAGGCATTGAAACTGTACATGTTTGCCTATACTGTTGATTTCTCACATTTGTCACTTATCTTTTCAAAATTACTGAGTAACCTGATGGCTCATTTATGAAACTAAAATATGGCTACTGGGAGAATATTCAAAGTGTACCCATAGCCCTTTAAGGTCATAAGTTTTAACTTAATAGAGTTATCCAAATAACACACAAAAAAATTAGATTCAACACAATTCTATATTACTTTCTTGGCTCCATTATTTCCTTTTTTTAGTTTTTCATATGTCATGTAGCTATACTCAGAGTGCAGTTAGGTAAACTGTTGGTCACAGAGCTTAGAAAACTTCCTAAGTCATTTAAGCCCTTTATCAGTTTGCAGCATCAAAAGTTACCAAGTGTCTCACTCTCCAAAATGTTTAAATAAGGAGAATTCACAGATTAACATTGAAATTTGTTGCAGCTGTCCTCTCTGTTGTCATACATTTATCTTATAATCAGTTTGTCAAGTGCCAGACGGCATGTTCCCCTTTCCCCATGTGATGGTACTTAGGATTCCACTATAAACTAATGGCCATGTTCATCTACACATTCAGAGAAACTGCACACATCATCTTACTTCTTCTGACTCATTTGTAGAAATAAACCACAAAATGCAACACTTACTTCCAGAGAATTTTAGTTAGTCAACTATTCAGAATGCACTTATCAACTAGACTGCTTGAAGTAGGAACCGTAATTATTGTTATCATGCCACATAGGAGGATGGCTTTGATAGGTGGTTGGTAATTGTCTGTTTAATTGTATCATGATTTACATTGTAGACTTGACCAAAGAGACAAATGAGTTCTCTAAAAATATAATAATTGTCCTGCTTTTTCAAGCACCTATCATTTTCTCATTCAATAAAAATCATCTCAATATTTATGTATGTGCTTACTTGAGGATAAAACTTAGAAACAAATAGTCATAGGTTTTACTTAATATGTAAGGTAATAATCAGCCTAACTAAACTAAGTAAATAAGTTTTGAATCACTTTGACTTAATAGGGTGATATAATTGGACTGTGGATATAATGATGGTTAACATAGACCATTTCTGATAAAATCTTTATCAATTAGAAACAAATAAACTGAACTATTAATTAAATATTTTAGGAATAGTGTAGGCCCTCATTTAATCCTGTCTGGAGACAGGAACAAAAGACAAAAGTTCCTAAACAAACCAGAAGTGGAAATTTTGGATTAAAGTTACTTCCAAGAAACTAACAGCACTCTCGCCTACCCTATGCTAATTTCATGACAACAGTCATTACTAAAATGATAAGTTTTAGGAAGAGAATGACAATATTATTTTTAAAAATAAAAAGCTAAATTGAGTACTTACTATGTTCCAGGAATCATGTTAAGATATTTCTAAGAATTATCTAATAGACTATAGGAACAAAGCTGTGAAACCTAAAGAGAAATTCAGCAAATTTTCCAAGGCCAACAGTTGGTAAATTTTGGAGTGGAGTAGCGTTACCTGATACTAAACCTGTATTCCTAGTGACTATATAATAATGTAGCCTCAAAGGAAAAAAAAAATATAATCACTGTAGTCTACACACCAAGGCAAAGTGGATGAGTCCTCTTTAGATATGTTTTAACCAGGGATAATTTTCATGCCAAGTAAGCAATTAAATAGACAAGCTTTCTGCCAAAACATGATGGCTAAATGTGTTTTCTTATTTACCATTGTCTTTCATGTTCAAAAAACAAGTCTATTAATGGTGCTGGTAACTGTGGGTATGAATGTGACCAAAGATTCCACCTAACAACAGTGTCTTCCTGAAGTCCTTTCTTGGAGGTTTGGATTCATGGTGACTATTTGCTGACCATTGAACATGATTATCTAACAGTGAAAAGGAAGGAAGCAAAAACAAATGATAGAACTATCCAAAATTAAGCCCACCTATCATCCCTGCAAGGTGGGAAAATTATTGGACTGAAGATATATTATCAGGCGCTAATTATTTTTTAATTTTTTTAAATGTTTTATTTATCTTTGAGAGCGAGAGACAGAGTGTGAGTCGGGGAGGGGCAGAGAGAGAGGGAGACAGAATCTGAAGCAGGCTCCAGGCTCCGAGCTGTCAGCACAGAGCCCGATGTGGGGGTCGAACCCACGAACTGTGAGATCATGACCTGAGCTGAAGTCTGATGCTCAACTGACGAGCCACCCAGGCGCCCCTATCAGGTGCTAATTATTAAGCTATTTGAAGAAATTCGGTTAAATTGGGCTGGCACATTCCAGAAACAAAAATTCTGGATGAAAATAAAAATCATTTATATTTTTATATAAAATATTTTAGAAATTTATTTAAGACTTCTAGTACAGAAAAGATAGTATCTACTCATTTTCACTGCTCTTCTCTGCTAATCACAACTGTAAACCTTGGAAATGCTAAAGACAGCCAAGGGGGAACTCTGCAGTGTGGTAAGAAGGTGGGTTGGTTTGGGATCCCAGGACTAGAGGAACAACACAGCAACAGGATGTCTTGCATATGATCACCCAACAGAGCAAGGCCACCGAGACCTGACACTTCATGACCCTTATCTGATCAACAGAAGCCAGCTCAGGTAGGCTCATATCTCCCATTGATCAGTCAGGTTTTGCGTACAGTGTCAGGAGAGCCCAGTATCATTATTAAGCACGATCATTTAGAAGTCCCACTAAAAATGAGAAGCCAAGAGAAGCATTTCCTATTTTCATGAAGCCTTAGACTTCCCTTTCACTGAGAGATACTGAGGCAGCCAGGCAGAACCAGCAGGGACTCAATCACAACAAGAGGCCCAGGCCAGATGTTTCTTTCTCCCTAAATCTTTTCTACGCTGCCATAAACAGTGGGGCAGGGGTGGGAAGGAATTGAACTAGCAAAAAGAGGACACAGGAGAAACAGATATGAACATGGTCAGGGTGATATGCCTACAATGTCAATAAATGCCAAATATTTCCATCAAACCACCAGAAATTAGGAAAAAGACATGGAATAAATTCTTCCTCAGCCCTCAGATGGAACCAACTCTGCCAAGGCCCTTGTCTCAGACTTGCAGCCTTCAAACTTGTGAAAAATAAATTTCTGTTATTTAAGTCAACTAGTTTGTGGTACCTATTACAGCTGACCTGGCAAACTAATATATCATCTGATACTGAAGACCATGCTATGTGAATGTTGGGAACATTAAAACATTTAAGTGGAAGTGAGTTTTCCACACTTCATTCAAAGTAGTAAAATACTAAGTTAAATATATATACTATTATACCCGAAATAACTACCAAAAATACTACACAAAGAGATACACTCAAAAACATTATATATAAATTAAGATGGAATCCTGTGAAATAATTGAAGTAGGCCCTATGTAGATAAGGGAAAAGAAAAAAGAGAAATGAGAATCAAAGGAAACAAATAGAAAATAAATAATAAAATTGAAATTAAAATTAAATAAAACTCAATTATAAACATAACATTACTTATCCTAAATGGTCTTAATGGTCTTAATATACCAGTCAAAAGACATAGAATGGCAGTTGATAAAAAAAAGTGACCCACCTATATGCTGCTTACAAAAAACTTGCTTCAATGATATGATACAATTGAAAATAGAAGTATGACAAAGCTATGCCATGCAGATATCAATAAAAACAATAAAAAAGGGGCTATATTAGTATTTTCTAAACTGAACTTCAAAGTGAAGAAAATTATCAGAATCAAAGAGGGACATTACATAATGATGAAAGAATCCATCAATGCAGTATGCAGCAAACAACAAAGTCTCAGAATATATGGATGAAACTGTTAGGACCAAAAGACGAAATAGATTCATCCACACTTGTAGTTGCAACTTTAACACCTCCCTTTACAAATTATGGTAAATACAAATTCACGGTCTTTATTAAATAGGGATTTTTTTTTTAAATGAGAAAATCTAAGTAGAAATAATTTGCTTATGTATATCACATATCTTTAGCCCCCCCCCACCCCCCTTTTTTTTTCCTTCTGTCTTCCTGGAATAAAATTGGTCAAGATCCAGGAGTAAAAGAGTTAAGTGTGTGGATGACTGTTTAAATGTTTCTGTGAAGTTGAGACAGTGGAATGACCCCTCAATGATCAGGTATTTCACTCTGCCAGATATACATATGGTAAACTATATTCTAGTTATGAAGTCTTTACAATAAGCCACTGTTATCAAACAAGTTCATCAGATCTACAGATTATTCTAAGACACCAAGAAGTATAACACAGAATCAACATATTTTTCTGGAAATAACTTAGAAACTTTTTTCAAATGCAGTTCAGCCTTTTAACCTAAGTGAAAAGTGGTTTGACTATTTGACGAACTGTGGCGAAAAAATAAGTAAATAAAAACCATCTGGTCCTCTGACAGAATATTTACATTTCCACAATATCAACAAGGAAATAGGCAGTCCATAAATGTGGAGTTAGTGTCATCTGTGTCTAAATGTATAGATTGGTATTCCTGTAAGTATTTTCATGGAAGCAGTATAGTGTCTCTTTTAAAATTATTATTTATTATTATTGCCATTTATTTAAAGATAATACATAGATCTAAACAGAGAAAAAAGGGGAAAATCACCTTGAAATAAATAATAGTTTCTTTGGACTTCTATGATTTGTGCAGATACTAGCTTTAGTAAATTATTGATGCTGGGTGTATAGATTGGTGTCATTCTTTATGGTTATTGAATTTTCTTAATGACACTCCTGTGCTTTAATAGACACCTCTAGGCACTCAACAAATACTTATTGACTGGCCCCATGTCACTGTTATTCATTCATTCTCCTGTTAGAATATATTTGCTTCTTTTCCCCATCTTTTCTGGGATCTTTTAATACAGTCATTCTCACTTCCCCATTGTTTCCCCAATTTTTCTAGACAGTAAATGGTGGATTTCAGTTTAAGTTCCAGTTTCCTTTAAGTGAAAAATCTTGTAACTCTATTTGTCCCCAGTGGAGTTCTAGTTGTTTCTAGTATTCAATTTTCTCCATGTTGTTAATGTTTTCTCTAGGGTTTATAATTTATATGTTTGGATGGCTAATCTTATTTCAGTTGCCCTACTCTTACCTTTTACTGTCCTTGTAATATGCTAAAATATACCAAACCTTCCTAGTTTTGAGTTTTGGCCATGACAAAGACATAATTTTCAGTGTTTGAAAAACTATTTCTTCAATGATATATTTTAATCGTTTACCTTTTTAAAAAACACTTTTTTTATTTGCGATTCTTAAAAACTCATTCTTTTGAAAGTACTTATCTGATAATAGGCACGTCAAAACTATTCCTGAATTTATTTCCCTATTCCCCGTTTCTAGCCACATATCATTTTGTCCCCCCGTGGCTCTCTGATGGCAGTGGCATTACAAAACAAGGATTATTCAAAGTCTTATGGTCCATAGATCAATTTTTGCCTGTTTTAAATAGTGTTTTTTAAAGAGAAGTTTTAGGTTTATAGCAAAATTGAGAGGAAGTTACAGAGATTTCTATATGTACTCGGCCCCCACATATGCCCAGTCTCCCCCATTATCGGCATTCTTTATCAGAGAGTAGTATATTTGTTACAATTGATGAATCTATATTGATGCAGCATAATCATCCAAAGTCCATAGTTTAAGGTTCACTGTCGGTGGTGTACATTCTATGGGTTTGCACAAATATATAATGACATGTACCCACCACTGTAGAATTGTACACAATAGTTTACCCTAAAAATCCTTTCTGCTCTGCCTACTCATCCATCCCTTCCCATAATCTCTGGCAGCTACTGATCTTTTAGTGTCTCTGTAGTTTTGCCTTTTCCAGAATGTCATATAGTTAGAAACATATAGTACATGGTCTTTTTTAGATACCAAGGAGAACTGGATCATATGGTAAGAGAATGTTTAGTTTTATAAGAAACCACCAAACCATCTTCCAAAGTGGCTGTGCCAGCAGTGAATTCTTACTAGCAGTGATTTGTATTCTCACTAGCAGTGAATGAGAGTTCCTATTATTCTGTATCCTTGCCAGAATATAGTGTTGTCAGTGCTCTGGATTTTGGCCATTCTAATAGGTGGTAGTGGCATCTCACTGGCGCTTTAATTTGCCTTTGCCTGATTATATATGATTTGGAAATATCTTTTCATATGCTTTATTTTTTAAATTGCAAAATTAGTGTCAAACACTTCGAGAGAAAGGCTTAGAGATTTTATTTCTAGTTAGTCTTCAAAAATGTCAAAAAAGAAAATTTAAGTGCAAATATTTTCCATTTTGTAACATGTAGTTATATATAAAATTATGAAGCAAAAGAAGATACATTGAAGAAAAAATAAAATAGAGCTGAATTTTTGGCATATTTAGTTTGCTTACAATCAGTATAATATCAAGTTAATTGCTAAGATAGGAAATAGTGCTTTTCACTCACTATGTATACCACCCTAGTTAATCTATGTGCTGGTTGAGTATAATTTCTAAGCATGATTGTTGATCTATGAATTCAAGTATACTGTAATAGACTGTAATAGATGCTGAAAATGTACCATGGAAATACTCATTTTGGACACTTCTTCCAGTACAGGTGTAACTTCTACTTATTAATAACGACTCTGTGGGAATCATCATTATTTTAGTGATCTTTAGAATGTGACAGTTTACCCTGTGGTACATATATTCCCACCAAGGTGTCTGCCACATAGTTGTGAAAGGAAGGTAGAGGACACATGGTGTTTCACAATTTAAGAAAAAAGATTCATAAGTGGTAGACCCTTCCTACTGTGGTAAAACACTGAAAATCACTCTTTAAAAACACTGAAAAGATAGAGGAATGAGAATACCAAAGGTGAAGAATGATTAAAAATGAATGTAAGTATATTATATTCTCTTATTATATTCTTTTTTATTTCTACCTGGATTTAAGAATCTTGTAACTACTTTTTTGATTTTGCTTTTCACCTTTACTCGGATGTTTTCATTTGTAAATTTCTTTAAGTAACTGTGCCAAATTGAGAGGGGAAAAATATGTGTGTGTGTGTGTGTGTGTGTGTGTGTGTGTGTGTGTGTGAGAGAGAGAGAGAGAGAGAGAGAGAGAGAGAGACAAAGAATTAAAAATACATTTTATGATAAATGTAACTTGTCCATTAAAAAGTGGATAAATGACTGAGAAATAAGAGAATTGATAATTCAGTTGCCAAGCTGTACTCCTACACTGAGAAGATGAATTGTTCAAAACAGCCAGCTATATCACACAATTCTCACCTATTTCATTCTTCTGATAGTTAGCTAATTCCAGATATGAACCCAAGCCTTGGGAATTCATTAGGTTTACGATAACAAGAAGCTGTGACCTTCTAACTCTTCTCAGAGTTGTCTTGCTTCTATTATAGATCCAAAATACTTTTTATCTTTTAAAAAAACTTAAACATTTCCATCACTTCAAAGTAAAACCCTTTTTACCAAATTCTTTGTCTTCCCACCACAATCTCTTGGCAATTACCAATCTGCCTTCTGTCTCCATGAAGTTATCAATATTGGATATTTCATATAAACAGAATTTTACAGCATGTGAGCTTTTGTGTCTCATGTTTTTCGATTATTGTGTATATTTTTGAGGTTCATTCAGATTGGATCACATCTCACTACTTCATTTTTCATAGTTGAATAATTGTGTAAACAAAATTTGTTTATCCGTTCATCTGTTGCTGGACATTTGGGCTGTTTCTACCTTTTGGCTATTGTGAATAGTACTGCTATAAATATATGGGTACATGTACTTACTTGATTATCCATTTTTGCTTCTTTTGGGTATATATCTAATGGATATAATACTTCTTTTGGATATGTATCTAATTCTATGCTTAACTGTTAGATAGATAATGGATATAATGCTTCTTTTGGATATATACCTAATTCTATGCTTAACTGTTCGAGGAACCAATAAACTTCCATAGTGACTGAACCTTTCTACATTCTCATCAACAATGTACAACACTTGTAATTTATGTACATTCCTGCCAACACTTTTTACTTTTTTTTTTTTTTTGTAATGTAGTCATTCTAGTGAACATAAAGTAATACTTGGTTTTGGTTTTGATATACATTTCTCTAATGGATAATGATGTGATAGATCTTTTTAATGTACTTGTTGGCCATTTGTATATATTCTTTTGAGAAACATAATTCAAGACCTTTGCCCATTTTTTTTTAAATTGAGTCCTTTTGTGGTTGAATAGAGTTCTTTATATGTTCTGAATACTAGTCACATGATTTTTCAGTTACACGATTTCCATATATTTTCTACTTTGTAGTTGTCTTTCTACTTTTTTAATGTCCATTAGTGCAGTTTGTTTTTCCCATGAAATCCAGGTTACCTGTTTGTTGGTTGGTTTGTGCTTTTGATATCTAAGAATTCATTACTAAATCCAAGTCATGAAGACTCACAACTATGTTTTCTTCTAAGAATATTATAGTGTTAGCTCTTATATTTGTCATTGATCTATTTTGAGTTATTTTTTTAATATAGTGAGAGGTAGGCATCCAACTTTTCATTCTTTTCATTTTTTTTTTCATGAAGACAGTTTCAGTACCCTATGTTGAAGAGACTGTTCTTTCTCCATTAATAGTCCTTTGGCATCAGAGTGATGCTGGCCTCAAATAATTAGTTAGGAGGTGTTCCCTCTTATTTTTTTGAAGAGTTTGAGAAGGATTGATGGTAATTATTTAAATATTTGGTATATTCACTAATGAAACCGTATGCTCCTAGACTTTTTTTTTTTTTTTTTAAGTTTTTGTTTATTTTGATAGAGCAGGGGAGGGGAAGAGACGGGGAAAGAGAAGATCCCAAGCAGACTCCTCACTGTCAGTGCAGAGCTTGACAGGGGGCTTGAACTCACAAATTGCGAGATCATGACCTAGGCTGAAATCAAGAGTCAGAGCTTAACCAACTGAGCTACCCAGGTGCCCCTAGACTTTTTTTCTTGAGTAGTTTTGATTACTAAGTCAATGCTTTCCTTATTATGTCTGTTGAGATTTTCTACTTTTTCTTGAGTTAATTTGGGTAATTTTTGTTCCTAGAGCTTTGTTTCATGTAGATTATCTAATTTCTTGGCTAATAATTGTTCATAAGTTTTTCTTATAAACTATTTTCATTTTTGTAAGGTTGGTACTAACATTTCCACTTTCATTGTATCAGGAGACCTGCCCCACATGAAATACTACAGAGAGACCTTCATGTTGAAATGAAAGGACACTAGATAGTAACTTGAAGCCCTATAAAGAAATAAAAATCCCTGGTAAAAGTAACTACATGGTAAATATAAAAGCTAGTATTACTTCATTTTTAGTTTGTTATTCTCCTTTTTATTTCCTGTATGATTTAAAGACATGCATAAAAACAGTTATAGATCTATGTTACTGGATATACAATATATAAAAATACAATTTGTGAAGGCCGTCTGGGTGGCTCAATTGGTTAAGCATCTGAATCTTGGTTTTGGCTCAGGTCATGATCTCACAGTTCATGAGTTTGAGCTCTGCACTGTGAGTGCAGAGCCTGCTTGGGATTCTCTCTCTCTCCCTCTGTCCCTCCCTGCTCGTGCTCTAACTCTCAAAATAAATTATATATATACATATACATGTATGTATATATATGTTTAAGTGTTATATATAATATATATATTTATGTTTTATGTATTTATGTGTGTGTGTGTATATATAATATATTTAAGTGTTATATATAATATATATATATTTATGTTTTATGTGTGTTTGTGTGTGTGTGTGTGTATATATATATATATATATATATATATATATATATATATATAGAGGGAACAGAGCTATATAGGAGCAGAGTTTTTGAATACTCTTGAAGCTTAAGTTGGTATTAATGCAAACTAGATTGTTATAAATTTAGGATTCTCATTGTAATCCTAGGATAACCCATGAGAAAATATCTTTAAAATATGCAAAAAAGAAAATTAGAATGAACTAAGAACAAATAGCACTACCAAAACACAAACAAACCCAAAACAGCTAAACACAAAATATAATAATAATGGAGGAAATAAAAAATAAAAAAAAATATGTAGGACATAAACAATTTAAAAGTAGCAGAAATATGTCCTTTCTTATAAGTGATTACTTCAAATGTAAATGAATTAAGTCCTCTAAGCATCAGGCAGAGATTGGCAGGATGGCTAAAAAGATAGGATCTAAGTATATACTATTGACAGACTGATAGATCCAAATATAAAAGTAGGTTGAAAGTGAAAGGCAGACAGGACTCCTGGGTGGCTCAGTCCAGTGAATCTGGCTCTTGATTTTGGCTCAGGTTATAATCTCAAGATCCTGAGTTGCCTGCATCAGGCTCTGTGCTGATGGTGCAGAGCCTGCTTGGAATTCTCTCTCTCTCTCTCTCTCTCTCTCGCTCTCTCTCTCTCTCTCTCTCTTTCTCTCTCTCTTTCTCTCTCTCTTTCTCTCTCTCTTTCTCTCTCTCTGCCTCTCCCCCACTCATGAGTACACCCTCTCTCTCTCAAAATTGGTAAGTTAAAAAAAAATGAAAGGGCAGAAAAAAGAATCATGGAAATCGTAAACAAAGGGGAGCTGGGATGGTTATGCTAATATGGACAAAGTAGATTTTAAGTCCAAAAAAAATATTAGGCACCTGGGTGGCTCAGTCAGTAAGTATCTAAATTGGGCTCAAGTCATGATCTTATGGTTCATGAATTTGAGCCCCACACTGGTTTTTCTGTCAGCACAGAGCCTGCTTCAGACCCTCCATCCCCTCTCTCTCTCTGCCTCTTCCCCACTTCCTCTCTCTTTCTCTCTCTCAAAAATAAGTAAGCATTAAAAAATATATATATGTATATACATATATATATGTATATACATATATATTAGAAACAAAGGAGGGCATTAAATATTGATGAAATGTTAATTCATCAAGAAGATATAACCATCATAAACATACATAACACTAAAGAACAGAGCCTCCAAACATAATAAACACTGATAGCATTAGAGAAATAGTTCTACACACATACACACAAAATTCCTAACTCTGTGAGGTGATGATGGATGCTTTACCTTATTGTGGTAATAATTTCAGAATATATACATATATCAAATCATTGCATTGTACATCTTAAACTTACACCATGTTATATGTCACTTGTATCTCCATACACCTGAGGGAAAAGAATAAACCAACTACATCTAACATACATAAGCAGAATAATACATCCAACAAGAATAGAACAATATATACCAAGTGCACACAGAATCTTTTCGAAGATAAAACCATGTTAGGCCACAAAACAAGTCTAAATAAATTAGAAAAGATTGAAATTATACAAAGTATCTTCTCTGATGATAAAGTTTGAAATAATAAACCAAACTAAAAATCAGAGACAGAAGGAAAACGTAAAAATCTATAAACATGTGAAAGTCAAACAGTATACTCTTAACAATGGGTCAGAGAGGAAATCACGAAAGTAATTTGAAAATTACTTACAGAATAAAAATTAAAAGATAGCCTACTAAAATTTATGGCATACAGTGAAGGTTGTGTTTGGGGGGGAATTTATAGTAGTAAATTTATATCTTAAAAAAAAAGATCTCCAATAAATAGCCTAACTTTATACCTTAATTACAAAGAGAAGAGCCATCTACACCCACAGCTAGTGGAAGGAAGGAAATAATAAAGATCAGAGTGGAGATAAATGAAATAGAAAATAGAAAAACAACAGGGAGAATCAGTGAAAACAAAAATTGTTTATTTGAAAAGATAAAATTTGCAAATTTTTGGCTAGATTGACAAAGCAAGAGAAAACAAAATATTGTTAATATTCTATCTTACATTTGTAGAGATATGAAAATAAATATAGGAAAAATTCATTCTAGCTTTTTATTGTTCTAGCATTGTAGTTTGTTATTCTGTTTCAAGATACAATATTTAAAGGTTTTGAACTAGTTCTGTAATGTTAAAGAAAATGTTAAATTTTCCTTCTCTCAGGAAGGAAATAGTAGTTTTTGTTTTGTTTTTAGTTTTTCTATATATATAAAAGAAAAAGTATATATAGCAAGAAAGCTTACACAAGTTACCACCATGTCATTTTTATGTGTAGATCTTCTGGTTTCTTCTATAAATGAAGATTAGAGAATGAATTTGTATAGAAGGAGTTTACACAACACATTTTGATTCTTTCTCTGATTCAGCTGTTTTCCTTCTTTATTATATATACCACATATGTGCAAAACTTAAGAAAGAAGTTTACTTATTAAAAGAATCAGGAGACTTGTTCCTATTCTTTAAGAGTCACTCATTTTTCATTCTTTTTGTTTGGGGGTAGTGACACAACCAACAAAGCCCACCAGTTGAAAGACAGACTGAGGAATGTAGATTGGTCCCTATGATAATTTACCTTAGTTTATTTCCTATTCAAAGTCTTGTATACATAGTCTAAAATAATATAAAGTACATATATTCAGAGCAAAATAAAAATTACACTTTTTTTTTAATATTAGAAGCAAAGTTGGGCCAACATGATAGTGTTTTTGAACAGTTTTTTTGTTTTGTATCCTCCCATAATATGGAACAAATAAATCCTCTTGTGCTCCAATATCTAAAAATTTAATTACAAAATTTATGAAATCTTGATTTGATATTATTTTTTAATGCAATTTTTTTATAGAAGGGTCAACATTATACTTCCTCAAAATACGATAAATGTTAATTGAGTAATGATTTTTAAAAAATATATTATGGTTATGGCTCTTATTAGAATCATATTTCCTTTTTTGAAAAACTAATGCATTACAAATTTTTCATGACTTAGTAAAAGTTATGTATACTATCAATGTTATCAAGAAACATATTTTAATGTGGGAATCTGCCCTCCATATTTTAAATCCCAAAACAAATTTTAACTAAACAAGTCTAGTTAACTCTAAATATCATAGAGCTTTATTATCTACAAACCTTGTTGGATTAATTCCTTTTTGTACCTAATAATTTTCCAAAGTAATGAGTTCAAATATGGTATGTAAAGTAAGATAGCTTTTATCTTAAAAAATCTCCACTCAGGTGTAATGTGCTTGAAAATGACTGAGTTTAATTTGAGGTATGAGATCTCCCAAGATCCTGCTTCTCAAATCTACAGTGATACTATGTATCTTTCAGTATCCTTGGGAAAAGAATGTAAGATAAAGAATATTGAAGTGTTTTGTATGCCATAAAGCACTCTGCCCACAAACATCATGTTTAAGGGAGATTCTGAAATTTGGGAAACATAAGTAGCTGTTTGTGATTTTATAGAAATAAATCACATTCTTTTAGCTTTTATATTTCCAAACTGAAAAACTGGTTTTTTAGACTGTACTTTTAGAAATTTCAGTCAAAACAAGATTTATTAGTGCCCACTATCTGCTGAGCATGAACTTCACTGCTTGTTTACAATGCACAGATGAACATAGCAGGATTTTTTCTTCTTTTCTAACCCCTTTTCACTTATTTAGTGCTACTCAGATTGTTCAGCTGAAATTCTGCTCTTGGTTGAGTATTCTGAATATGAGCCTAGGGGAGAAACAATGGGAGGAGGCATGCCCCAGTTTGAGGAGAAAATAAATAGTCCATCTCATTGTCCTTCAGAAGAGCAATGAATAGAACTGCCCACAGTATTTTAAGTGTGATTGTCCATTATAAGGAAAAGATTCTATTTCTAAATATTTTATCCAACATTCTTCCCTTGGGCTTTTTATGGTACCTTTTTTTTCCTTACTGAAGTACAGTGAACAAATTTCTGTTCAAATACCTTAGCTTTCAAATTTTGACTCTTAGCCGAGTCAAGTCAATAAGTTAATAAACCAACATGAAATAAAGGAATAAAAATATCATGAGTAGACGAAAATTGAGTCTATAGCAAAATACAGGATTTTTTTTCAGGATAGGAGTACAGCGCTATAAACATCACAACCTCCACCCCCATCCCTTACCATCCCTCACCATCCCTCACCATTTGTCACCTAGCATTTTATAGCCAGTAACCAGCACATGTTTAGCCTCTAATAAGTATAGTGAAGCTACAAAATGGATGTAGGTCAGACAAACCACTCAGTATACCTGTATCTCCAGTAGTGTGGAGTTTCTTTAATCATGCATCCTCGAGGGTGGTTTTAATAAATGACTAATTTCTCTCTTCACAAAAAGCATGGATGATATGACAATTTGAAGAGGGATCTAAGAGATAATGTAAATCACCTGGAGGGGTGCCTGGGTGGCTCAGTTGGTTAAGCATCTGACTCTTCATTTTGGCTTGGGTCATGATCTCATGGTTTGTGAGTTTGAGCCCTGCATAGGTCTCTGCACTGACAGTGTGGAGCCTGCTTGGGATTCTCCCTCTGCCTCCCCCCACCCAAAATAGATAAATAAACTTTTAAAAATAAATAAATCACCTGGAAATCCACATTAGTGGTTAGCTACTTTCTCAATTTATCATAGTCACTAAGAATATACTATGTATATAAAAACACTGATAGAAACTCAGCCCATTTTGTAGTCCTTGAATTTCTGAAATTACTTTTGATCTGCTGAGGAAGAGCTAACTCACTATAGCATGGCTCTGCCTTATGGGTTCTGTTTTGGTTTGCTCCATTCATTCATTCTTCATACGTTCTCTTAGAGTTCAGTAGGTATGAGCATAGAAAACAGGGAAATAAATGTAAATATCCTATTCCATCTCCATACCTGTGATTAGATAAATAAAACAAGTTTGCCCAGAAAATGAGTTGTCTGACAATTTAGTTGTCTCAATACCAAAATTTGCTTATTAAAATTATTTCTAATTCTCAACAGTTTAAAAAAAGATAACATAAAACATTCAACTTCATATAAATGCTAATATCTTTTGTTTCCTCCACATCTTTGCATTTCTTGCTTCTGACATTCAACTTTAAACTTTGGAGCCATTCTTTTCTTGGTCAAATCATTTTTAAAAGGAGAAGGCAGTATTATAAAATCAATGAGTAACTCTAAATTGAATGAGTAGTTTGACAGTGCAAGTCAAGATTGCTAACAAAATGCACCATTTGAAATAGAAGAAATTTAAGTCCTGTCATTCTTTTCTTCTCCCATTTCCAGGAATAGGTCACTAACTCTTGAACCTCTTGCAAAGAGTTTTCTCATTTACTGTACTCAAAACAAACAAAAAATAAATAAAGGAGTTAGCCTTTTATGTACCTCTTTGGAAAAAATGGATAGATGAATGGGTCCACATTTTCAAAAGATAGCCTCTACTGAATTGTAAGGCTTTCAGTTTCTTGTTTTGAGAGTGTTCCTTCTGGAATTCTGCAAATATAAGCCTATATAGTATTATAAAATAATTACATTCACAGTCACTCATTCTTCCTGTTACTAGCAAACTTGGATGTATTAGAGAAACTCAGCATATGAAACACTCATTAACAAACTGACATTTTGTCAGGCATTTTAATTCAAATCCCTCCTACCTGCCTAATCACCAGGTGGCAGTGTAGTAGCACTCATCCATATCTGTCTTTGAAAAGCCTCAATAAAAGAGACATTGCAGTATCTTCACATAGCATAGGCAGAATTATTCGGGTTTTAATTTTTTTAAGTAAGCTCTAAGCCGAACATGGGGCTTGAACTCACGACCCCACGAGTCCCATGCTCTACCAACTCAGTCAGCCAGGCACTCCCCAGGGTTTTAATTTTTTTTTTTTTAAAGTGTTACTCTCTCTCAATATTAAAATAACCCTGCATACATTTTCCTAAAATGCCTTTTTCTTTGAGTACTATGTAGATAGTTTCCTTGTCTAGTTTTCTAAACTGGAAAAACTGAATATGTATCATCTAACTGTTTTTTGTTGTCTTACAGTTTTAAGTAAGAACTTTTTATATATCATAGTAGGAAGTAAATTATGTATGTTGTTTTCAACCAGCACTTTCAACAATTGGATTAAGGCAGGGTTGCCCACAGCTTCAACAGAAGCATATGCTAGCATACTATAAACCTCTAAGACAAGCATTCTGACATTTCATTTTTCCTTATCTAAATTTCTCCAGCTGTCATTATGCCATCTGAGACAAGTTTTTAGTCTACAGTACTATTCCACTCTATCAAGGCTTTTGTATTTGCACAATGTCCATTCAGCAGTTTCACCAGGACAAAAGAACCAATTTCAACATTTGGTTTCAGATACCCAGGATTTATTATGTGTTTAAAGTGTGTCTGGATTCTTCTTTTTTGCAGATGGAAATTCAGACATCCCAGTTATGTCATCTGATCCAATGTCAGCTAGCAAGTATAGAACAAAACCTACAACTTAAAACATTTAATGTTTTCTCTTTGACTTTAGTGTCGTGTCATCCTCAAATACTATTGATGGACTGGAACAAGTTTAGGAATGTCTCCCAAACCCTGCATATAATCTTTTCCTGTATTTCGAGGTAGTGGTGGAGGAGATTGTCTTTACCTCTGGAGGGACTCTGTAGATACTATTTAGGAGGCAGAGGAAAGCACCTGTGTAGGAACTGCGGTTAAACTACAAGAACCTTTTGTTAAAGTTGACTATACAAAACCTTTGGAAAACAAAAAGAAAGGGAATTACTGTATGATCTGAAGAATCATCAGCTGTCATAGAAGACAAATTGAAAAATATTCAGACTTTGACCTGGGCAGCCTTTCTTCTATAGCCAGTCTACCACCAGTAGGCTTTCAACAGTTAGAATTTTTTAACCTAAATAAAATTGATCCAACCCCATGGCTAAGCTACAAAACAATGTAGTCGTAATTCATACCAGGCTATTAGCAACTACTTTTTACTTATGTATAACTTTACTAAGTTTATATTAGAGCATTTTGTAAAACACATTAAAATTAAGTTAGAAGGGACAAGGCCCTAAATTAGGAATCTAAGATTTCATATTTTAATTCAGTCTCTATAATGCAGTTTGTTACTCAGCCTTGAGGAGCTCTTTGTTTGCACTAAAATTCCAAATATTAGGGATAAAGCTCAACTGTACACCCTTGTAGCCAAAGTTGCATGTAACTCTCTTTGGAAAAAAGCAGATAGGTGAAGGTTCCAACTTTTCAAAAGATAACCTCTGTTAAATTATAAGCCATTACAGTTTTTTCGTTTTAAGGATGTTCCTTCTGATATTCTTCAAAAATAAGCCTATACAGTTTTATAAAATAATTACATAATATTCATTCAACCTATGCAGTACATGTTAAAATGGAAATATGTTTGTCATTCTGAAAGAGAAATATTTTTGTCTATAGCTACAAGGTGAAAAGTGTTGTGAAAAATAATTTTAAGATATTAGAAGTTAAATGTCGCAGTTTTTATAACTAGTAATGTTACAGAATCTGGTCTGGATTACCTGGTGGAAAAACCAAGCAGCACTCGGAGATCTTGGAAGGCAGGAGGTTTATTTCACACCAACAGGCTCAGAGGAGATCATTCTCCAGAGGTCTAAGTCCTGAGCGTAAGCAGAGGGAACAATTTATAGTCTGTTACTTCCGCATTCTGCATTAGTAGTAATTTGGTGTGCAAGTGGCAAGCAGGGTAGGAAGAAGAACCTGGAAGGGGAGTCTTGACTCTGGGCTGGAATTTCCCCCATTAGTCCTGTCAGTAATCTTGTAACAGATTTTTCCCTATCATTCCCCCTTTGATCCTCTTTAAACAGATCTAGGCATCTAAAGATGCCTCTTTAAACAGATCAAAGGGCATCATCTTTATTTGTTATGAGCTGGTCATTTCTCTTAGTTCCCTGACTTTGGTTGTGACTATTCTCAACTGGTTTACAAAGTAACAGCATACTTCTCTGAGGAAGATGCAGGTACCCCCTTTCTCGGCAGTGAGGAGGTCAAGTGCCCATCTGTTCTGGAGGGCAACTCCTTTCAGGTAACTTATTTGGTTCTGCAAGGACACTAGGGAGTTGGTACCATAGAAAAGCCTATGCCTCCTATGTTTATCCTTATCCTTGTGGCTATTCCTGCCCCTAGGAGGACAGGTAGCAACACCACTTGTTTAGCCTGGGCCTTAGGGCTGAAAGTTTACAAATGGGGCCCAGATTAGAGGCAACCAATACCAACAAAACATCCTATCCATAAGAGGAAAGTGAGTGCGAACAGCAACCTCTCGCTGTTTCCCCAGCTTTCTTGGGCAACCTCTGCCAATCCAATGACAAGGAGTAAGGACAGTTTATTTATTTTATCTGACCTGTGATTCCTCAGGCTTCTGCCATGCATAGAGCAGCTAGCTTCTGGGATGTGGCTGGAGCAAGGCTGACGATCAGACTTGGGTCAGTCTTCAAAATCTGGGGCTCCTCAGGATTGGCCCTCTTGACTCTGGAGTAGTGGACCCATGGAGTGATGTCTATGACCTTGAGGGCAGTAGGGGTGGTCAGAATAATGGTATGAGGCCCAATCCACTGTGGTTTGAGAGGGTCTTTTTTTTTTTTTCCAATCTTTGACCCAGACCGAGTCCTCTGGTGATAAGGGGTGTACACGGGATCCTAAAGAGATTGGGGTGCTCTCTATGGTATATTGTTGTAACTCATTTAGGAAGGCCCTAAACTTGAAGTTGTTCTCTTATGTCCTTATCCTCTATTTGGTGTAGGTTCCCTGGGAGGCTCCCTAGACATGGAAGTGGCCTCCCCTATGTTAGTTTAAAAGGGGAGAAACCTTGAGTTCCCGGTGTGTAATGGACACACAGGAGGGCCAGGGGCAGCAGATTGGGCCACAGGATGTCTGTTTCCTGACAGAACTTGGCTAAGGTTCCCTTGAGTGTGCGATTCATCCATCTACTTTCCCTGAGCTTTGAAGCCGGTAAGCAGTCCGCCACGAATACAAGCCCGTTATTGCTGTGAATTGTGGCCAGTACGCCAAATCGGGTGACAGTTTCTTTTTTGAACTCTTGGTGGGGGTCACAGTGCAGTTAAGGGAGGGAGCTATGTCTACCTCCTTATTAGTTGCTGTCTTGGTCACTGTGTCTGTTAGATGATTCCCTGTAGGGTTGTCTTCCTTCTGGTGTTCTTTGCAGTGTAGAACTGCAACTTTTTTTGGAAGCTAGACAGGCTTGAGGAATTTTAGTATTTCCTCCTTGTTTTTGATGGTTTTCCCCACTGTGGTGAGGAGGTCCCTTTCTTTGTAGATTGCCCCATGTATGTGTATAGTAGTAAAGGCATACTAGGAGTCAGTGTAGATGTTGACTTGCTTGTCTTTGCTAATGGTAAGGGCTCGGATTAAGGCATGTCATTCAGCCCGTTGTGCTGACCATCCCACAGGTAGGGCATTGGCCTCTAGGACTTCGTCTGTGGTTGTCACTGCATACCCTGCCTTTTGAATGCCTTCTGTGATGAAACTGCTACCATCACTGAGGTCTGAGTTTCTAGGGCCTGGTCACACAGATCTGGGTGACTTGCGAATACTTTATCAGTCACCTCAGAACAGTCATGATCTGGTTTCCCTTCCTCAGAAGGTAGGAACGTTGTGGAGTTCAGTGTCTGCACTGTTTCAAGAGTGACTGTGGATTCTCGCAGAGAAGCCCCTGATATTGTGCTAGCCAAGAGTTGGAGAGGTAGTGGTGTCCTTGAGGGCTCATGAGAGACCAAACAGCATGAGGGACCTTGACATTTAGTTCTTATACCAGGGTGAGTTTATCTGCTTCCTTAATGAGCAGAACTGTGGCCGCTAGTGCCCTAAGGCATGATGGCCATCCTGCTGCCACTGGGTCCAGCCTCTTTGATGGGTATGCTCCTGACCGTTGCCAAGGGCCAACAGTCTGTTTGAGAACCCCAAGGGTGACCTTTTCCTTCTCAAGCACAAAGAGATTAAAAGGCTTTCCTATATCGGCAAGGGCTGGTGCCTGCCCCAAGGTGGCCTTTATCTCTAGGAAGGCGGCTTCGGCCTCCTCTGTCCAGATACCCCAGCACCGGGTTCTTGATCTGGTCCTACCAAGGGATTTTAGAGGGTTCTTGCTGTTGCTGAGAATCTGGGGTTCCAGATTTGGCAGAATCCCACAGCCTCCTGGAATTCTCGTAGCTCCCTCTTAGTTTAGAACTGGGGTACGGAGGTGATGACCTTTATTTCTCTCCAGCCCTAGTGCTCTTTTACCTTGGGTGAGGAGGAAGCCTAAGTATTGGACTTGCTGTTGGCAGATCTGTGCCTTTTTCCATGAGACCTGACACCCTGAGTCCGACAGGAGTTGGAGGAGGGCCCTTGTGTGCTCTGTGCAATGTGGCCTATCTTGGAAAGCCGGAGAAGTCTCCAGCCAGTGCCTCTCCAAAGAGGGTAGGCAAATTTTTAAACTCTTGTGGGAGGCGCGTCCAAGTCAGTTGCATCTGACGCCCTGTGTCTGGTTTGGTCCATTTGAAGGCAAACAAGGGTTGGATCTGGGGGGCCACGCAAAAGCAGAAGAAGGCATCCTTTAAGTCTAGGCAGGTAAACCAGCTGGCAGAGCCTGGGATCTGGCTGAGGAGGGTGTATGGGTTTGGGACCACTGGGTGCAAGGAGGCAGTCACTTTGTTGATAGTTTGTAGGTCTTGAACTGGCCGGTACCCTCCTCCTGGCTTCTTGACTGGCAAGAACAGGGTGTTCTTGGATGCCTGATCTTGCCTCTTGTGGGAGGGGATATTGCCACTGTCTCTGTGGTTGAGCCCCTGGGATTAACTCTACAATGACAGGGGCCCAGTTATGGGCAAGTCCAGGAGGGTTGTCCTCAGCCCATACAGTGAGGAAGGCAGTCCTGAATTCTGGTGGGCCACTTGGTTGGACCTGGTATTTGGGCCCTCAGCTTTGAGAGTACATCCTGGCTGAGGAGAGGAATAGGGCTTTCAGGTAGGTAGAGGAACTCATGCTGTACTCTATGGCCCCCAAGTTCACATAAAAGTCATAGTTTGGCCCCCTACTTTCATTTTGACCATGGGCTTATGGGGGCCAAGAAGAAGTGAGCCTGGTCCCCCTCAATCTGAATCTATAACTGCTAGTCTTATGAGGTCTTTTTTGCAGGGTTCTTTTGCGTATCGGCTGGGTTTCTGGGACTTTCCCTGGTTGGGACATTTATTCTAACAATGTCCTTTCTCCTTGCAGTAGGCACATTGATCCTTTGCTAAGGAGGTTCTGGGCCTCCTCCTTTTGGCAGCTGGACTTATCCTGTCCTTTTGTCGTGGCTCTCTTGTGCCTCAGGATCAAACAGGGTGTAAGCTTCACATAGCCTCTCATAATAATCCCTGGGGGATTTCCCTTGCTGGTGAGCATATTCATGGCTTCTTACCCTCTGCTCAGATCCCCTGGAGGAGAGCTTCTTGGTACCGGTGGGTGTGGACCGGCATCTGGAGAGCACCTGCACTTGGCTGATGGTGCAGTCTGCCTGCTGGTCCGGGGGAGAGAGAGGATCTGCCGAGTCTGAAGGTGGCAGAGTATCAGGAACTGGGGGATAGGTGCTGACAGTCTTGGGGGAGCATATGGCAGGGGCACCATTGGTCCTTCCTCCGGATCACTGGCGAGAATTTGTGGGGGTCGGGACTTCTGTACCCTAGCCTGTCTCTGTTCATTGCAGGTAAATCGTACCCAAGGGGGAAGGGTTTGGGTAATCCCTAACCAGAAGTTGATATACGGGACTGATCGGGGTGACCTGGGTCCCCAGTGACAACACTCCAGATGCAGCAGACCATTGGGACATCTAAGGTTCGCTTCGAGGACCATCCTATACCAAAAGTGGGACATTCCAACTTACATACTGTCCTTAACTTGCCAGGGGTCATTTTAATTCCATAGTCTCCCCAAAACCCCATTTTTGCACTGTCCTGACCCCATAATGTTCCTGTGAGATGGAGTCGCAAAGAGACAGAGGGGTAGAGGAGCCCCCTCTAATGAGGAGACCAGTCAGATGCCTGTTTGGCCATGTTCCGAAGGTACTTAGGTGATGCTTAGCTGTAGTGGTCTCAGCTTTGTGACTTAAGATCAGAAACTATTCCAATGCCGTCATAGACTGTGTGCCATTCACCATGAAATCGCAGACGGGTGCACTCAGACTCCAGGTGCTTTTGGGGACCTTACGGGTGCCTGCCTGTGGAGCCCCAGAATCGAACTTGGCAGGCAAACCAGACCGAGTTGCACATTCACACTCACATACACACCAGAGGTTATTACATTCCCTCCCACAGAATTCCTACCTGTGAGATCTCTGAAGTCTGAGGCGACAGAGCGGGAGACTGCCGAATATCAGGCAGGGCATGCCTTCTCCATTGCAATTCCTCATTCTGTCACTGCCTTGCCGTTTTCCCAAACTAGTGGCAACAATGGGCTCGTGCGGTTAGGGAACCAAGTGTTATGGAACCTGGTCTGGATCACCTGGTGGAAGAACCAAGCGGCACTTGGAGATCTTGGAAGGCGGGAGGTTTATTTCACACTGGCAGGCTCAGAGGAGATCACTCTCCAGAGGTCTCAGTCCCAAGTGCAAGCATGGGGGACAATTTATAGTTACTTCTGCATTCCGCATTAGTAGTTACTTGGTGCCCATGGCAAGCAGGGTAGGAAAAAGAACCCAGAAGGGGAGTCTTCGGTTGGGGACTGGAATTTCCCTAACAGTCCTGTCAGCCATCTTGTAACAGATTTTTCCCTATCAGTAAAATTTCATACAGATTTATTTCTGATTATTTATTTCCATAACTGCAAAAACATTCTTTTTAATGCAAATTTTATACAAATTATTTAAAAATAAATATTAAGCTATATAATAAGTAATGCCTTTATGTGGATTTTTTTCTTACTCTGAATATAAATTGAACAACAAACATTCTAGAGATCTTATAATTTGAGAGCTAGAAGGGTCTTTGGAGATATCCCAAGAAAGCATATTTAGTTTATATATGAGGAAACTGAGTGAAGTTAAGGGACTTATCTAAAACCCAGGGAAGTTAAGGGACTTATCTAAAATGATACAAATAATTAGTGGTGAAATTAGATTTAGATTCAGATCAGCTCAGTCAAGTGCCTCCTGTGAAATTTTCCAACTTTTTTATAGAAAAAAAATTAATTTCTTCACATTTTGTATATTTTTCTTAAGGTTCATGTATTTATTTTGAGAGAGAGAGCATGAGCATGAATAGGGGAACAGCAGAGAGAGAGGGAGAGAGAGAATGCCAAGCAGGCTCTGCGCTGAGACTTGATCTCACAAACTGTGGGATCATCCCACAAACCATAGGATCATGACCAGAGCCAAAACCAAGAGTTGGATGTACAACTGACTGAGCCACCGACTGAGTATATGTATACTCTTTAGTTGATTTCTAAAGCTTACTGTGTAAAATTCAAGGCAATATTTCTTAATTATTGTTTTCCTTAGGAAATGTTACTATCCTTGATCATTCTTGAGATCAAAGCAATTGACTAAGTAACAAATATAGATACAAATAGGCCTGGATTCACATCCCAGCCAAGTGTGTAACTAATTTCAGACAAATCACTTTACCAATCTCAACTTTAATTTCCTGATTCATACAATGAAAATAAGAATTGTGCCTTTCACCAGGCTTGTGGCAAGAATTAAATAACCTGCACCTTAATTGTTTGCCTTTAGTAATAATTGTAATAATAATAATTATTATAGCATTTCTTATGTGACTGTTGTAAGGTTTCAGCAGACTTTAGGTATTAAAATGATTTTATATTACTTTCCAAAACACAAATTCTATTTTGTAAAAGGTGGGAGGGGAAATGGAAATGTAAATTGCAGCAGGAGGAGTTAACCTTGGCCCTCCTCTTCCATCCCCCTCAAATAAGGGTTGTTCATTCTTTTATTTCTGTATAGCACTGAATCAGGAGGTGATATGACATTCTTCTAGTTCATTCCTGACACTTTTGTGCAGCTATCACATACTTTACCTTTCACATCTATTATCAGAGGACCTCATAATTACTCCCCAACATTTACTGAGGATGTGGATACCAGTTTCTGGTCCATCTTTCTACCTTAGTTGGTGCTATCAATGGACATTATTTAAAGTTCCAAGTGTACAGCCTATTTAGGATCCCAGCCCTTGAAAATCACTCAGAGAATACTGTATGTCATAGAAGTTTTCCCAAAGGAAAGAAAATAAAAATAATGAGATGTTCAATTGAGGGCATAAATATAGTAACTAACCTTGAATAGATATATAGGTAGATAATGTTTAGATAAAATATTCAAATAATAATAGTATTATTGTTTAATTTTATTAATAATTTATTAATGTGAAATATCCAAATTATGCCATGGCCAATGTAATCATATGATATAGATAGACATAACCATGATGAAATGAGCAGGTTCAGTTTATATATGCAAAACTTTGATGATAGAAAAAAAGGTGGAATACAGTGAATTATCTGGATATTAGGTAAATGGTGTCTCCAATCTAACTTGATGGCTAAATTAAACTCTTTATTAAGAAATTATTCATTATAATGTAGTTTTATAGTTATAATTTTAATATATTTTAATGTTTATTTATTTTGAGAGAGCACAAGCAGGGGAGGTACAGAGAGAGAGGGAAAGAAAGAGTCCCAAGCAGACTCAGCACCGTCAGTGCAGAGCCCAGTGTGAGGCTCAAACTCATGAACTATGAGATCATGACCTGAGCCCAAATCAAGAGTCAGCCGACTGAGCCACTCAGGCCCGATTATTATTTTAATTAGACAAACAATTGGGAAACAAAACATTAAAAAAATCTCTTTTATTAAAAAAAAAAAAAAAAGCAGCATGCCTGGATGGCTCAGTCAGTTAAGTGTCTGACTTTGGCTCAGGTCATGATCTTGCAGTTCATGAGTTTGAGCCATGTATCAGGCTGTCTGCTGCCAGGGCAGAGCCCGCTTCAGATCCTCTGTCTCCCTCTCTCTCTCTGCCCCTCCCCCCATCTTGTGATGTGCGCTCTCTCTCTCTCTCAAAAATAAAAATATTTTTCAAATAAATAAATGAGCTAATGAATATTATTATATACATTTGTGGCCTATACTGTTCTATCTCAATTTGCTTGTTTTGCTGCCTGCTGAATTAAGCAGTTAAAAGCATCAGTGGCAATTATTCTTGCATCTGCATTAGACCATGTGTTAGAATGCCTCATACAAGTGATTAAAACCTTCAGATAAATAAAAGATTCAAAATCATGGACCTCTAATATATAGCTAGTAAGAATGATCTTGCTTCAGTTAAGAGTTCTCAGGTTGAATTAAAATCATAGCAGCTGTTGTAGGATACAGCTTTACTTGCTGGCCAGAGAGCAGAATGGACAGTTCTGCCACATTTGGGTTGCAGCCATTGAACCATAATGACTGTAGAGCCCTTTCTATGGCCCCACCTGGACAGGGAAGCAATTTGTAGCCCTGCCCAACTGCTGAATACAGCATCCCATCCCACTGGCTAGAAAGCCTGACCAGAGCATGCGGGCAGCCAGAGAGCCCATCACACTGCAGCACCTGAGCAAGGAATCAAGCCAGATATTCTTTTCCACTGTTCCCAGACAGTGGCATGCCTCTTGATCTCAGAGCATGAGCAGTGGCCTAACCCAAATAGAGACACTGATAGCAGGCCCCAACTGCCAAAGGATGTGACCACCTGAATCATCCAGAACTCGAAGCTAAACTGGAGTCTGGAGGAGGGGACAGCTTACTCAGATGTTCAAATACCATTGCAAGGAATTAAGGATCACAAAGAATCAAATAGACATGACACTAACAAAGGAAACTAATACAGTTCTTGTGGTAACCAAAAGAAATCAGGAGTAGCTATGCTTACATCAGATGAAATAGACTATAAGAGAAAAATGCTCAAAAGGGACAAAGAAGGTCATTGTGTAATGATAAAGGAGTCAATCCATCAAGAAGATACAATTCTAAGTATGTACTCAACATCAGAGCACCTAATATATAAAGTAAATAAGGAAAAATAAACAGTAATAAAAGTTGGGGAGTTAATACCCTACTCTCAACAATGGATAGATCATTTAGACACAGAATCAATATGAAACAATGCTATAGACCAAATGGGCCTAACATATATACAGAACATTTAATCCAACAGCAGAAGAATGGACATTATTCTCAAATACATGTGGGACATTTTCTATGATAGGTCATATGTTAGGGCATGAAATAAGTCTTAACAAATTCAAAAATTTAGAAATTATATCATGTACCTTCTCTAACCACAATGGTGGGAAACTAGAAATCACTAACTGGAATAAACCTGGAAAATTCACAAGTACATGGAAAGTAAGCACCACACTTCTTAAAGGATCAAAAAAGAAATCAAAAGGGGAAAAAATATCTTGAGACAAACTAAAATGGAAACACAACATACCCAAACTTAAAGATATGGCAAAAGAAGTTCTCAGAGGAAAGGATCTAGCAATAAGTACATACACTGATAAATAAGAAAGATCTCAAGTAAGTGACCTAATCTCATACCTTAAGGAACTAGAAAAAGAATGAACTAATCCCAAGTTAGCAGAAGGAAGGAAATAATAGAGTAGGACAAATAAATAAGGTAGAGAACAGAAAAAAAACAAAACAAAACAAAACAGAAAATATTTACAAAATTGAGTTGGTTCTTTGAAAAAATAAAATTGACAAACCTTTAGTAAGACTAACCAAGAAAAAGAAAGAGTACCCAAATCATAAATGCAAGTGGAGACATTACAACTAATACCACACATATACGAAGAGTCAGAAGAGATTACTGTGAACAACTATATACCAACAATTTAATGACCTAGAAGAAATAGACAAATTTCTAGAAACATATAACCTACCAAGACTTATCATAAAAAATAGAAAATTTAAACACACTAATAATGAGTAAGGAGAGTGAATCAGTAATCAAGAAACTCTCAATGAGGAAAAGCCTAGAACCAGATGGTTACAATGGTGAATTTTTCCAGACCTTTAGAGAAAAATTAAAGACAATCCTTTTCAAACTCTTCCCAAAAAATAGAAGAGGAGGGAACACTTCCAAACTCATATTAGACCAGCATTACCCTGATACCAAAGCCAGATAAATATACTACAAGAGAAGGGAGCTACAGGCCAACATTCCTGGTGAATATAGATGCAGAAATTCTCAACAAAAATACTAGCAAACACAATTCAGCAGCACACTGAAAAGATCATACACCATGATCAAGTGGGATTCATCCCTGGGATGCAAAGATGTTTCAACATATGTAAATCAATAAACATTATACATTAATAGAATGAAAGATTAAAATCATATAATCATCTCTTGATGGAAAAAAGCAATTGATAAAATTCAACATCCATTTGTGATAAAAATTCTCAAAAACACCCTGATAGGTAACATAGCTTAACATAATAAAGGTCATATATAACAAGCCCACAGATAACATCGTACTCCATGGTGAAAAGTCAAAGCTTTTCCTCTAAGATCAGAAACAAGACTCTCACCACCTTTATTCATCATAGTACTGGGAGTTCTAACCAGAGTAATTGGGCAAGAAAAGGAATAAAAGGCATCAGAATTGGAAAGGAAAAAGTAAATTTATCTGTTTGCAGATGACATGATTTTATATATGGAAAATCCTTAACACTCTACCAAAAAACTTCTAGATCTTATCAATGACTTCAGTGTAGTTACAGGACACAAAATCTACTTGCAAAAATTAGTAACATTTCTATACATTAAATACCAATAATTTGAAGGAGAGACAAGACAATGTCATTTATGATAACATCAAATACAGTGAAATACTTAGAAATAAATTTAACCAAGGAGATGAAAGATTTGTACACTGAAAGCTTTAAGACATTGATGAAAGAATTGAAGAAGACAGGAATAAATGAAAAGATACTCATGTTCATGGATTGGAAGAATTGATGTTAAAATGTTCATACTACCCAAAGCTATCTATAGATTCAGTGCAATTTCTGTCAAGATTCCAATGGATTTTTTGTTTGTTTTTACAGAAATAGACAAAGCAATTCTAAATTCTTATGGAACAAAAGCTGCAAATAGGCAAAACAATCCTGAGAAAGAGAAAAGCTGGAGGCATTACACTCCCTGATTTCAAACTGTATTACAAAGCTATAGTAATCCAAAACAGTATAGTATTGGCTTAAAAACAGACATATAGATCAATAGAACAGAATAGAGAGCTCAGAAATAAACCCATGCATTTATGGTGAATTCATTTAGGACAGAGGAACCAGGTATATACGATGGGCAAAAGGCACTCTCTTCAATAAATGGTGCTAGGAAAACTGGAAAACTAGATGCAAAGGAATGAAACTTATCTACACCATTGACAAAAATTAACTCAAAATGTATTAAAGACTTAAATGTAAGACTTGAATCAGTTAACCTCCTAGGAAAAAATAGGGAAAAAGCTCATTTATTTTGGTCTTGGCAATGATTTTTTGGAAATGACAACAAGCAGCAAATGCAAAAATAAACAAGTGAAATTACATCCAACTAAAATGCTTCTGCACTGCAAAACAGATGGTCAACAAAATGAAAAGCAACCTATGGAATGGGAGAAAAAAATCACCTCTCTGGTAAGGAGTTAATATCCACAATACTTAAGAATTCCTACAGCTCAATAACAATAGCAAAAGTAATCTAATTAAAGAATGGGCAAAGGACCTGAATGGACTTGTTTGCAAAGAAAATAGTCAGATGGCTGATAGGTACCTGAAGAGGTGCTTGACTTCCATAATCCTCAGGGAAATGCAAATCAAAACCACAATGAGATATCACCTCACACCTGTTAAGATAATTAATATCACAAAGATGATAGGTAAGTGTTGGCAAAGATGTGGAGAAAAAACCCTTGTGAACTGTTGGTGAGAATGTAAATTGATGCAGCCATTATGGAAAACAGAATGGATATTCTTCAAATATTTGAAATCCAACTACCATATGATCTAGCAATTCCACTGGTATATGTCCAAAGGAAACAAAATCACTCTCTCAGATATCTGAACCTTCATGTTCATTGCTACATTATTTATAATAGAAATGGAAGTAACTTAGATGTACACAAATGAATAGGTAAAATGTGATATCTACTTATGTATACATAATGTGATATATAATGTCCACATATATATGGTATAGAGATGTGTGTATTTGTGTGTGTGTGTGTGTGTGTGTGTGTATGAAATATTCAGCTATAAAAAGGAAGGAAATCCTACCATTTGTGACAAAATGGGTGAACCTTGAGGGCATTATGCTAAGTGAAATGTTAGACAAGATAAATACTGTGTGATTTCACCTAAATATAGAATCTTAAAAAACCTAACTCATACAGACAGAGAACAGATTGGTGGTTGCCAGAGGTGGGGAGCTAGGGGTTGGGGAAATGGGTGAAGGTGATCAAAAAGTAGAAACTTCTGTTATAAGGTAAATAAGTTCTAGGGGATATAGAGTATAGTATGGTGACTATAGTAAATAATACTGTATTAAATATTTGAAAGTTGCTATAATGCTAAGAGTAGATCTTAAAAGTTCTCATCACAAGAGCGGTGCCTGGGTGGCTCATTTGGTTGAGCCGCTGCCTCTTGATTTTGGCTGAGGTTATGATCCCAGGATTGTGGGATTGAGCCCTACATCAGGCTCCGCACCGAGCATAGAGCCTACTTGATATTTTCTCTCTGCCCCTCTCGCCTGCTCACACTCTTTTTCTCTCTAAAATAAAATTTAAAAAATTTTTTAAAGACATTTTTAATTATGTGTGGTAATGAATGTTAATTAAACTATTGAGGGAAATACAAATACTTCACAATATATACTTAATCAAGTCACTGGTACGCTTTAGGCTTATACAATGTTACATGTCAATTTTATCTCAGTAAAGCTGGGGGAAAAAAAGAAAAAGGGCATCAGGTATAGGGTGTCCAGCCTAAGTTAGATGCGTTAGGCAGAGAAGGCCTCTAAGGCCTTACTGAGGTATGACCAAAATACTAAAAAAGAGTGTACTCAAAGGTTTGGAGAAGAGTGTTGCAGGAAGAGGGAGAAATAAGTTCCAAAGCCCGAATTTTGAGGAAATTAAACAGTAAAGTTTAATAACAAAGCTAATATGGGGCAAATTATGAATAAGAACAGAGGACATAACTAATATAGACAAATAGATCTGGGATGTATTCCCATTACCTGAAATATGATGTTGAACAAAATTGTTAAACTCTCTGCACCTCAGTTTTTTCATTAGCAAAATGCAGATAACTGCCTGATAAAGTTTTTCCAATTATTAAATGAAGTTATATATGCAAAGAACCTTGTTCATAAAAGTGCTCAGTAACTTTTTATTCCATATTTTTTTGAAATTGCTTAACCAAACGTTGACATATTACCCCTTTAATTCATGAGATGTTGTTCCAAAGTAAAATTGAGAGAAAGAGAGGAAGGGAAATTGATTTGTGTCCTTATGGAGAGGAATTAGACTATTTTGTATAATCTAGTAGGAGAAAATAAAATTTTACCTTCCAAAAGAAAACAAATTCTGAATATTTCTGTCTTAATTTTTTTGTAATAGCTTATTGCTGAATACATAGAGAATGGTAATATTAAAGAAACATTACATACGAGATCATGTTACTACTGCAATCTATTTCTTTATGTATTAGACAACTCCGGTTCTTGCTCACTTCAGTCAGATTTTGAGGAAAATTTTTAGATTCAGGAGACCTTTTAATTAACTAGTGAATATCTAAATATAGGAGTGAGCAGATCCTCAACATTGTATAGAGAATGAGAAAAACACAGGAGGGATTGAAGGAAAGAGAAATACCACATAGTGGTTGCTAGGGAATAAACATGGAGAAATGTGTTGCCTTCATAAATATATCTTAACTGGGGTCAGGAAATAAAGTGCTAATCAAATGCTAATTTGATTTAGTACCAAACAGAGGTAATTACAGTGGAGAGTGTGTGTGTGTGTGTGTGTGTGTGTGCGCGCGCGTGTGCGTGTGCGCGTGCACACTGGCGAAGGGGGCTTAGTTCTCCAACAAAACTGTTTCTGGTTAAAGCAAGGGTTCTTATTAATAAAATTGCTGACAGGGAAAAAATTCATTATATGGCGTAAGAGAAATTGTATTTTTTCTTCAAGGGAAGATGAATTTTAAATGTAATATAAAAACAATAATTTAAAAGATTCTAATTTCCAAAATGCTTAAGTGACTTGTTGAATTTTCTGCAGTGTAACTTTTTTAGATGAGTGCTAATATATGTACATGTCAATTATTTATTTTAGAAGATCAACATTTTTCTTTAATATTGATTTCTATTTCATTTCTTCCAGAGCTATTACAACTAATTGGTAGGTAGTATGAGTTGTCAAACAGAGAATTTTCTCATGCTAATAGTTTGAAGTGGTGGATGGTGGTATACTACTCACAGAACACTGATTTTATTTGTGTGGTCTTGTTTTAGAGAAAAGGAGGGGCCATAACTTATTTTTAAGATAAAATACAGGCCAAAGAAAAAGTAAATGAGATAATAAAAGATACAATAAGTGCACATGTGTGGAGAGGTTGAGAAAGAGACAATAAGAAATAAATGGGGAAAGAAAAACTGTCCTCTATTACTCACCTGAATTTCGTATTTACTGACTAATAGCTTATCAGTGTGAGAGAGACTTGAGGTTTCCACTTTTATTCTGCTTGGTCCCATTTGTCCCAGTTCAAATTTCAGCCTCCTCAGTGTTCTCCATTTAACTTCTTTTAACTAAAACAGAAAAAAAAAATTGCTCTCAAAGACTTTTCATTCACAGCCATAAATTTAGCCCTGGGACTCTCAATTTTCATTGCTTTCTTTCATTTTTTTTTTTTTTTGGAACACCATCCTATGAAAACTGTAATGAAAATAATCATGTATGTGCCTGCTTGTCACATGACCATGCAATAATTGTGACAGCAAATCTTTGGAAAGAGAGATTATTAAACTGATAAAGTGGTCATCTCAGTGGAAACATTGTTCTAGCACCTATTCTTTACACAGAAATGTTATTACAAATGGGAAAACAAATTAACTGACCATGACAGTATAATGAAAATGAATTGACTTAAGTATATATCCTTTGTGTGCTGTGTATTATTGTCTTAAGTCTGCTTCATGAAATTTTTTTAACAAATACAGTCTTGTCAGCCAGGGCCAAAGACTTCTCCATTTACGGAAAGTGTGATCATGTTAAAATGTCTTACTAATTTTACCCCTTCCTCATTTTTACTATAATCCAATGTCTTATAGATCATAAAGATGGAGTAGAAAAAATAAATGTATTTAGAAAACCTATAAAGGATTTAAATGAGGGGGCATATATAGAAGGAATAAAATTTAGAAATAAGAATTGTTACTAGAGACAAAATAACCTCAGTAAATGTTAATCACAATTTATACATATTGCTTTATTTATTTACTTAAACATTGTCTAACCGCCCCCCCCCCCCAATATAAAGTCCATGTATCAGCTTTAATTTTGCTGTACTGTTGTATTCCCAGCATATACAGTACTTTCAATAAATAATCTATTAAATGCATACACGTTTATGCTTTAGAAATAAACGGAAAAGCACTGGCTCTTTGGGTTTGGGGTACATATATTAATGTTTATTGGAGTGGGTAGTAAACATATACAGTTTTACTTGTCTTGAGAACCAGTTTGTTTCTGAAATCAGAAAGTTAAACTTCACCAGTTGTAAATTTGGTGAGCTAAAGTGGATTTAATTTTTACATACAAAAAGGCAAAAACAGATAGGGAAGTGGACAATCATAGGATATATCATGACTTTATTTTGATTAGAAGTGCTCTTTTTGCTTAACATCTCTAGATAATTATGTAGACTTTCACATTTATTGTGTATTAGTAGGAAAAGCTACAGGATGTCATCTCCCATCCATTGTGCTAAAACCCAGAACTCCAGAGGCCTGCATGTCTCTGGTCTTTCCCACTCTCTCAGGTAGTTCAACCATCCCACTTTTAAATGTGTTGAATCTACTCAATATTTTCATCTCCACGGCTGGTCCAAAACACCATTACATTTCTCCTGCATAACCACAGCAACCTCCTTCCTTCTGTTTTTGCCCTCCCCCCACAATCCTTCCTCCACATAGCATCCTGTATGATCATTTTTTATCAGTCCAATCATGCTATAACCCTGTTTCAAAGAATCAGGTGATTTCCAGTTTCACTTAGAATAAAATTCAAACCTCTTACTTGGCCTATGAAACTATGAAATCTGCATCTCTCTTAGCTCATAACCACAAACTGTAGCACCCTGTATTCTAGTGATAGTGGTCTTTTCTCTATTCTGCAAGAACACAAAGTTTTTTCCCATCCCAGGTCCTTGGCACATGGTACACCCCTTGCCCATGTACTCTATTCCCAGATGTTCACATACCTGGCCACTTAGCATTCATACACCCATCCTGTGAAAAGTCTTACTTGACAGTATAACTAAAGAAGCCTCTGATCCCCATTTATTCTCTGTTCCAGGGGTTGGCAAACTGTGGCTCCCAGTTCAGCTGCCTGTTTTAGAAAATATAGGTTCATTAAAACACAGCTATGCTTTTGTGTATGGCTGCTTTTGTACTACATCAGAGTAGAATGACTTTGGGAACCAAGTTGATGAACCATAGTGACACAGACCAAAAAGCCACAAAACCTAAAATACTTGTTTTTGGGTCCTGAGGTAAAGACCTGACTGAAGAGACTCATTTTGGAGATGTTACACAAAAGAGAAATAACCTTTGTTAGTGCAAATGATAGGAGGCTTTATGTTATCACAACCCAACTTAGCCAGTATAAATTGACACAAGGAATATGTAGGATATATTGTAGATAAAAATAGAATGGTTTTTAGATCAATGAAATAAGTCTTTAGGTAGAGGTATTTCCATGTTACAGCGTGGGGTGTTCAATGTATCTTTACTAACTGTTCTCAAACATCTCTTATGATTGGGAACAGATGGCTGCAATGATTTTCAGATGATGTTCTGTAATCCTGGAAACATTGAGCAATCTTTAATCATCTTGAAATTCTTAAGAAATAATTTGTTATTTATTGGGACAAAATGAGCTACAAGGTATTTTTTAAGAATGACTTAGCATAGAAAGTACCCATGATTAAAGTATCAAGTAAGACCGACTGCAATTCAAGTATTCTAATTTCAACTGCATTTTCTTTCCTATCAATATGTAAAGATCTATGTCCTGCAAAACTATAAATTCTGAATATTAAGCAGTTACTGAATAAAAGATCAGAGACAAAAGCAGTATAGTGTTGCAACATTCAAATAAGTGTATATAAAGTTGAAATTGTAATCTGAGGTAAAAATATTTAGTAAAAGTCATTAAATTTGACTAATATCTTAATAGTTACTCTTCTGATAGACATATATATCTAGTACTATTAAAAGTCATAAGATTATTCCTTTTATTTAATATGTGGAGTTAATTTAAACTAGAAAGAAAGGATATATGAACTTTACACTCAAAGTTCTTAATCACACTGCATTATTTGGGGCTAGTTGTTACAGTGTGTCTATATCATATCCATGGCTATTATCTGTAAAAGGTTTTACAAAATTTAGATCACACATTATAGTCAGCTTCATATCCTGGATTTTTTTGTCATTATGAGTGATTTATATTTCTAAAATTTTTTAATGTTTATTTATTTTGGAGAGAGACAGAGACAGAATGTGAGTGGGTTAGGGGCAGAGAGAGAGGGAGACACAGAATCTGAAGCAGGCTCCAGGCTCTGCGCTGTCAGCACAGACCCTGACAAGGGGCTCAAACTTATGAGCTGTGAGATCATGACCTGAGCTGAAGTCGGATGCTCAACCGACTCAGCCACGCAGGCACCCCTATTTATTTTTTTTAATACAACTTATTGTGAAATTGGCTAACATAGAGTGTGTACTGTGTGCTCTTGGTTTTGGGGATAGATTCCCATGGTTCATCGCTTACATACAACACCTAGTGCTCATCCCAACAGGTGCCCTCCTCAATTGTTTATTTATTTTTGAGAGAAAGTGAGAGAGAGAGAGACAGAGTGCAAGTGGGGAAGGGGCAAAGAGAGAGGGAGACACAGAATCTGAAGTAGGCTCCAGCCTCTGAGCTATCAGCACAGAACCTGATGTGGGGCTCGAACTCATGAGCCATGAGATCATGACCTGAACCAAAGTTGAACACTTACCTGACTGAGCCACTCCGGCACCCTGAGTGATATTCTTAGAAAATCTATTTTATTAATAAAATAATTGTGGAAAAACAGATTTACTGAAACTTGCCCTATTTTAGACAATTTTGTTTATGCACTTTGTTATTAGAAGGGCTGTTAAAAGAAATCCATCCCTTTTTGAAATTATGCAAATGTTATTCATATTATAAACATTATTGAATGATTAGATTGCTGATGCATATCAACAAATTGCTTTCCATATAGTTTGCATCAAATTTTTACTGTCTTGATAAATATGCATCAAAGTGCTATCTTAACATAGGCTCACTAGAGGGGTGGCTGGGTGGCTCAGTTGTTTGAGCATCCGACTTTGGCTCGGGTCATGATCTCACGGTCTGTGAGTTCGAGCCCCGCGTGGGGGCTCAGAGCCTAGAGCTTGCTTCACATTCTGTGTCTCCCTCTCTCCCTGCCACTCCCCCACTCATGCTCTGTGTCTGTCAAAAATAAATAAACATTAAAAATTTTTTTTAAAAATACATGCTCACTAGAAATGTTACCTTTTTGTTTTGCTTTTTATTTTTGTAGCAAAGAAATCTCTTTATTGTTTTAATGTATACTCTTTCATATTTTATGGCATTCATCAAATACTTAAGCTTTATTTGTAATAAAGTCTTATTCTGGGTTTCTATTCTGTCTCATTGGTTCATACTATACCACAATAATTTATATAATGCGGATCCTCCTTTCTTAACATATTTGGATTATTACTCTATTAATAGTAGTCAAATGATAATGGTAGCTGAAGTTTCTGGAGTTCTTAGTATGTGTTAGCCACTCTGCTAAGCAGACCAATCTGTTTATGTCTCTATGCAATGCTTATCATTGGTTGTGGCTGTTTGCTGAGGTTCTGCTATAAGGTATTACTTTTCAGTTTTCTTCAAATGTCTTCTCATTATGGGAAGCAGAGGTTGTGACTGTCTGGAATATGATCTTCTGATGATAGAAAGCAGTAGGGGAGAGTTGGCAGAAACTTGCCATGCCCCTGTAGTCTTTGCTTTAAAGTGGAAGCTAGTCAGTCTGTCATATGACATACTGCAAGTCACCTAGCTAAATCCAACATCAGTGGAGCAGAGACAACACGGAGGATGTGAACATTTGCAGACAATTTTAAAATTTACCATACTCACAATGCTTCTTTTGTTACTCTGTGGTCTTTGTGAGTTCATTGCTTGATCCTAATCAGTGATGCCTTTGGATTGAAATTAAGAAGTTCTGTCCTTGAGAGGATTTTCAGAGAGAAATCAGGGAGGGTTTTATAATAACTTATTTATTATATAGATAATAAAAGCATGGAGGAATTTAATGCAAACATTCCTAATGCTAATGGATTTCTTAAGTTTCTGTGGCAGGAGAATCTTCATCTAGTGTAGAGACTCAATGTTTCATATAATAATGACTTTAAAATGATAGAGGAAATCCTATAACAAATGTAATAGCAGTTTACATTTGATTACCGTGGTCTGATTGATAGTAAATAAAAATGATTTTACTGTCCATGTATTTCCTTTCCATAGTGGTGGCTTTTTGATGCCTGATACACATGTATGTCTTTACTTCAGAAACAGGTATACACAGGTATGGTTTTATATAGCCAGTTATGTCTCTTCTTTCATCTTATGAAACCTAAGGCTATCTGCTCATTTTGACAACCAATTATGTAGCATTTCATGTGAATCACATTATGCAGCTACTTGCAACTATTACGAAGATTACTGAACAAATATGCAAAGTTAGTCAGTCATAGTAACGTAAGAAATCCACAGGTTATCAGTGACTGTAAAGGAGACCAAATAGTTTAGTTCATGGTAGCAGTTGTCTTTTTGCATGGACTCTTTTATCTTTGTCATGTATTAGCTAGATGAAACTTAGGTTAGGTCTTAAGGATATGCTATTGTTTACCAAGTGAAGAAGAAGTTTTAGGCATTCCAATCAAAGGGAAGGTACAGGGACACCTGGGTGGCTCAGTCAGTTAAGCATCCAACTCTTGGCTTCAGCTCAGGTCAGGATTTTGATCTCCTGGTTCATGAGTTCAAGCCCCTGCATCAGGCTCCGCGCTGACAGTGCGGAGGCTCTCTCCCTCCCTCTCTCTCTGCCACTCCCCCACGTGTACTCCCTTTCTCTCAAAATAAATAAATAAAAAGAAAAGGGAAAGCACATGACACAAAAGTGAACAAGGTCTTGCAATTAATGGTATGCTTCCACAATAGTGCAGTTTATAGTGTCACAAGGAACTGAAGGAAAATGTATAATCTGAAGGGCACTCATTTAAACCATATCCACATGGTTTCTGGGTTCTAGATTCTTAGAAGATTCCGCCTACTTTTTTAAAAGAAATGTCACAAAGTTGATTGAACCAAAACAATAATTTGTTTAACATTTCACATTAATTTTTGTCCTGCTATATTCCCTGAGAATACAAGTTTATATATAAAAGAGTATAATGGAATTGTGTTTTCAGGTAGTGCAATTTTCTGGGTGCCTACCTTCTAAAATGTTTTCTTTCTCAGATGTTTGGAATTTCATGGAGATGCCCTAGGCATGGGTATATATGGAAAGGTAAGTAAATTGGTTTCAGTGTCCAAGCCTTTCTTCCGTCAGGGCAGTTCTACTTGTAATCAGCTGATGTTCCACCAAAGACTTATTTGAGAAAAATGATGACAGAGCTAAAAGCCAGAATATCATTGTGCTAGATTCTTTCTGGCACACAAGAGAGAAGGAGGGGCACAGTTGTGGCCTGCTTTCACCCTCTGTGAAATGATGCTGAGAGCTAAGATGAACAAAGCCAATTTCATCTGAATACTAAAATCCTGACAGTACTTCAGTGGCATTGGCATGAGGAAGGGAGAGGCAGTGTGCTGCCTCAGTACACACTTCAGTCTTGGAGCAACTCTCACATGCTCCACCAACACAGATTCTTAAATGACTTGGTAAGTCCCTTAGGAATCTGCATTAGGTTTAGAGACTACATTAGGCAGCAGCTGCTGGCTACAGCTGAATGATTACCTATTCAAATGGAACAGATTCTAGGGAGGGTGTGAAGGGAGGCCTTCCCTCACAGGGACTCTGCAAGGAAGATTCTTGAGGCATGGGAAGCCAGAAGGAGACCTTCAAACAATAAGGTTTTATGATGCTGCTTAGCCTTTCTAAAATCCTTCTTAGTAGACAGATGCAAAAAAAAAAAAAAAAAAAAAAAAAAAAGCAATGAAAAGATGCTGAGGGGTAAATAAAAAACCTCTCCAACACCTAGAAATAATGTAAAGATGATAAAACTTCATTTTTTTTTTTCAGCCTGGTTTGCTTTCCTACAAATTTTTGTGCTGATGAATGAATTTTGTTATCCTGTACACTAGATAAAGAGGAAGTGAATATGTGAGCACACCATTCATCACAATGGACCTGATCTAAAGAAAGTACTCAAGAGGGCGTTATGTGATTTTTCTAAGGACCCCTTTTACAAATGATTTAATTAAAATGAATGATTGCACAGCTGTCGCATAAAGCAGCATTTTGAGAAGTGCCCACTTCTGCCTAATCAGCAATTAAATATAGGTAAAGGGAAATGCCACTTTCCTCTTGCTGATCATATATTCACAGATACCTTTCACTTGAATAATTGTAGAGCGGTCTGTGTTGCTGTACCTGGTTCAAATATTACCATGGTGACAATAGCGAACAAAATTTTTGAAATACTCTAACTTAGAGATAATATATATATATATTAAAAATATGTATCACAAATCCTCATATGTAATTATTCTAACTGAAAAGAGAATTTTTCAAATTAGGTCACACAAAAAAGTACTTTATAGATCAAATTCTTTTGGAGAATGCTAAATTAAACAAATTGGTTTCTACTGCATGAGGCTTTTGAGACTTTAGTTGTAAATTTCTAAGAGGAGAATACAGTAGAAAATTCCTCCTCTGATTCTATTATATGTGTCTGTGTATGTGGGTATGTGAGTGTGTATAGAGGTATGCATAGAGTATGTAAAACATCTTGAGAAACACATGTGTTCCATAGAACATAGAGAAATGAGTGTTCTGTGGGTACTTGCTGTTTTTCTAACAATACTATGTGTATAGACATTCTCTAAAATGGAATTGCTTAATCAGATAATCTCCATGCCTTGTTGTCTTCAGTTATGATGATTGCAAACATGCAGTTGGTCATTTCTCAAATCATATTGATCATACAGTCTTCAAGTGTTACAATCAAGAAGCTACTCTGATAATCAGTTTAGTCATTGACAATTTTCCCAGAAACATGTATATAATTTCAGGGGATTCCAGACCCCTTGAAACTTCTCAGAGTACAGAGAGGGAAAGAGATCCCATTCACAAACATTCTTTGGGAAAAACAAAAAACAAAAAAACTGAGAATTATAGAATGAAAATATGGATGATTTTGAGAACCATTCAATGCAAAAATTAAGGGGTTGAACTTGGGACCCCTTTTTTGTGGTGAGAAGAAATAAACAGAACAAGTGATAAGGGGGATGAAGAAGGGAATCATGATTATGTATTAATGAACAAAGAGAACCCCAGGCTTTGAACACTCAACACATAAATATTCCATTTATAAACATCAGACACTTGAAATACCTGAATTGAAGGTCTCAATCCCACCCATGGCAGAATGAGTAGCTCTGTCTTAAAGTGATCAAAGGGCAGATGCATAGTGGTTAGCATACAGACCCTGGAGTCTGACTGCATATCCCAGCTCCACCACTCACAACTTGTGAACTTGAGCAAATCATGTAGTCTACTAGTATCTCCGCTGCCTCGTTTGTAAAATGTGGGTAATAAAAGAACCTAGTCCATCAGGTTGTGAAGTTCGAATGAGTTAATTTTTTAAAAAATAGAACAGTGTCAAGTATATTTAGATGGAAATATAGACAAATGAATAGACATCAAGATCAGTAATTTTTGGCGATTATTTTGTTTTATATCTAGATTGTCTTGTTAAGTGGAAGAAGACCCCCTAACATGTTACTAGTGCCAGTAAAGACTATCTCATGTCAGTCTATCTGACCCTACCCTCAACATTACCAATGAAGGAAGATGTGTCCTCTTCATGCAAGGAATGCATTTTCTACAAGATACTATAAAAAAACAATTTTGTGAATAGATTGTACCATTAGCAAGAAACCTCAATAGACAGTAGAGGCTAAATACCCTGTATGTCCTGCCTTGAAAATATTACCATTTATAAAATTATTTCTATGAGGAAAGCTATTCCTGTTATAAACTTGGTAACAATTTTGTATAATAACCTATGTATAAAATGAGGACATCTTGCAAAAAATTTATACTCACATGATGATTCATTATTATGATTAAAATAGAGAATATTTGGATTTTGAGAATGCACATGTTCTACTGAAAAGGACAAAAGGGAAAATAGAACATGTGTAGGGGGAAGGACTTTGATTCTAGGACTATGTATGGGGGAGCAGGGCTAGGAAGTCTCCCAACAGCTGGAAAACTTCTGGTCTAAGGTGTTTTAAACCATAATACATTCTTTTGCCCATTGTTTTTCAAATCATAATTTTGTTAACTTGTAATTTCAGTGGAAGTCAGGAACGAAGAAAAAATTGGCTGATGGACTATGTTATCTGAAACTGGATGTGACTATTAAAGATGTGCCAAAAAATGAAGGTTTTTACCTGGTTTTTATAGTTTCAGCATTTTTCCAATGGAATTTCATCAGACATAAATAAGCAGAAAAATACATAAAAGTTTTATTTTCAAAGAACTTTTCTTTTTGGCTCATGTGGCTAGCAATATTTGTTTTTCTTTACAAGGAAAAAAGATACTAGTTTTCAACTTAAGTGTCTAGGAATTGTGCTAAGAAGGCTAGCTCTCACGAGCCCAGAGTGTCTGTGTTCATGTCCTTGTGCTATCATTTTTTTTTTTTAACATTTATTTATTTTTGAGATAGAGACAGAGCATGAACGGGGGAGGGGCAGAGAGAGAGGGAGACACAGAATCGGAAGCAGGCTCCAGGCTCTGGGCCATCCCAGAGCCTGACGCGGGGCTCGAACTCACGGGCCGCAAGATCGTGACTGAAGCTGACGTGAAGAGCAAGACGTGAAGACGTGAAGACGCAAGACGTGAAGAGCTGAAGTCGGACGCTCAACCAACTGAGCCACCCAGGCGCCCCGATCATTTAACATCTGTGTGACCTTGGTGAAATTCCCAGACCATTCTGGATTGCTTTATCGATATAAAAGAGATAACAGTAGTTCATAGTGTTGCTATGAGTATTCAATGAGAACACACACTTTAAGCACTTAGAATAAAGCCTGGAAAATAACAATAAATGCTGGAAAAATTTTGACTGTTAGAATAGTGGGATTACCAAATTGTGTATCAGCTGGAGTCCAAAGTGTTTGTTATTCTGTCTTTATAGTGTTTCTTTCCTCCTTACTGATGAGTTTAGTCTCATTTTCAATGAGGAAAGATTCCTTGTCACAGTATGAAGACATATAGTAGATATGATTCCCATAAAACGACCAGTGAAGTGTTAACACAGCATTTTGAACTGTTAGTATTGCTTTCATTTACCAAAGTCGCTGCTCCCCGGTTTGCAATCATCATTGTGCAGCTTGCTGTAGAAGAGTGTTTAGCTTCAGTAAAGCACAGATATCACTTACACGCAAAACTAAGATGCCAGCTACATCTGAATACCTCCCTACACATTTCTGTTAGTGAACTGATAAAACCGGGATGTCAGATCATTCATATAATTTAGATTTGAAATGTGATCCATGGAGAGGCTTCACAGATAGAAGTCTTATGTGGCTTATCTTAAGGAACTCTGAAATCTTTAGTTTGACCAGAGAATCATTAGATTCAAGTTTTGTCATATCATAGAACAGTGTAACACATAGGCACGATTCAACTCAGTAATAAGCAGAGAGGAGTGAAACCAGCCCTCAGAGTGCCTCCCTTAACAAATGTCAGGCCTGAGATTGAGCCAGTAATTTGCTTAAACACAAGCAGTTCTTGGAAAAGATGCACCAAGCAGACTTCCTGAATGTAATGCACTTTAGCAGTTGTCAAAAGTGCATTAGCACAATGGAAATGTCTGAGTTGCCATTAACACTGATGAGAGTGTTGTATTCAAATACCAAATTCTTGGGGAGATTGGTGGGGGCAGGGAATGGGTGAAACAGGTGACGGGGATTAAGGAGTGCACTTGTGATGAGCACCAGGTGTTCAGTGAACGTGTTGAATCACTATATTGTACACCTGAAACTAATATTACACTGTATGTTAACTAAACTGGAATTTAAAACCTTAAACAACCCAAATGCTTATATAATCAGTGAATTAACCAGCAGCAGACACTGTTAACTACTTTTGGCTGACTGCCACTGTTGGGAGACAGTTAACCATAGGGATCCTACCTCATCAGAAAGATCTGTGAATTAATGAGTGCCATTAGAGTACTATACCGTGCCCAATGCTAAGGACTGTTTAGTATCACTGTGTTGACTAAGGAAGTACTAGGCTTGGACTAACAAAGAGCTTACTTTGGGGACGTTAGTTAGAAATGATAGTTATCCATTCCTCTCCAGCTCCATGTCAGAAAGATGATAACATCCAAGTAGAGATTTAGAAGTTTAAAGCAGATGAGACTTTAAAAGAAAGAGAGTTAACATTAAGTGCTCTCATACTATGAGGAAACTCATAGTTTCCCCCAAAGGATAAGGTGTTTGCCTAAGAAAAACAATTATTTAACAAAATAGACTAGATTTCAGGTATCCTGTTTGCCAGGCTGAGGTTGAAAACTTCATTTCTTCCTAGTTCCTTGCCTCTTTCAGTTTACTCATTATTTTTTTTTCCTATCTTAATGTGTAATTCAAAGCAGCTGCATTTGCTAGGCCTCAACATCTCTAAGAAATTGCACACCGGGGATTTTTTTCTGCTATCCATCCTGCATCCTAGCATTTGTGACCATTCTTGTTGCTGCCATCAGACACTGAACAGGGGGGGGAAAACCTCTCTGGGTTAGCCAGATAAGGAGGAATAATCTGAGCAGAGTACTCATTACCCTGAGTAGTACACCGTTGACTTTTAGAAATTGTCTCCTTCTCTCTGCCTTTTGCTGGCATTGCTAGAAATGGCTCTTACTCCTTCAGCTGAAGCTTTCCTGCTCTAATCATAGATCACACCTAGAAACCTTCATATATTTAAAGTTATTTATCATCATTCTGGGAAAAGGTCTAAGGAGATGTTGAAGGATTGTCTGTTTTCCCTCCAAAATATATATATTCTAATCTTTTCTTAAATATTGCCCAGGTGGGCATTGGGGCCAATTCCTAACTCATAGCCTGAGTCTCTAAAAATTGAAATGCACCCTAATCCATGACTATTCTTCTCTAATTTTTTAAAGGATATTATTAAAATTTTGAAAGTATTTCAAGCAAAAAGAATACTAATAAATATCTGAATACCCCATCTAAATTTACCAAATTTTGTTTGCCATATTTGCTTCATAGTTTTTGATAAAGTAAAATGACTCTGTTGAGGTTACAAACCCTTAGACGTTGTCCTTAACCAGTCCTTTTCCCTCCATATGCAGAGAAAATTCTGACTGTGGTGTTTTATATATTCTACCCATGTACCTATATATGTGCATATATTAATAAAATATGTATTATTTGCATGTTTAAACTTCAAAATATTGTATCATTTTGTATTGGACATTGTGATGTACTTGTCAAACATGTTTTGCAATTCATCAATGTCAATAGATGAAACCTTAGTTCACTGGCTACTATACACTATTATATAAACGTCACAATCCATTCACATTCATTTATTTTTTATTCTGTTTATTCATGCTTAAGGTTTTTCATAATTACTCCTATTAAAAATAATGTTTTTAAAAGCCTTTTTGTTTGTGTCTCATGGGATACCTTCATGAGAGTTTCCTGAAGGTATAGACCCAGAAAGTGAGCCCTCTCATGAGATAATTGCTTAATTTCTACTTCTATTTTAGCAGATCTTGACAGATTGCTCTTCAAAATGGTTGCAACATTTCAGATGCCCACAAGCATGTGATGAGAACTTTTTCTGCTACACACTTTCAACAACATTTGTTATTGTCAACATTTTGTTTTTACCAATCTGATGAATGTAAAATAATGCCTTGTTTTAATTTGCATTTTATGGATTGCTATTAAAATGAACATCTGTTCACATGTTTATTAGCCATTTGGGTTTTCACTTCGTAAAATGTTTGCTAATGTCCTTTATCTTTTTCAATTGAAATGTTTGCTTTTTTTCTTATTGCTTTTTAGTGGTACTTTATATATTCTGGATACCTATTCTGTGTTTATTAAATTTGTGACAAGTATCTATTGCCAAGTTTATGGTCTGTATTTTCACTTTTTTTAGTGGTATTTTGATGTCCTGAGCACTTTGTGTTTCTTGGTTTATTTTGTTTTGTTTTTGTTTTTTTGTGTAGTCAAATGGAGCAGTATTTTCTTTGTTGGGTTTGTACTTACTCATATTAGTTAATAAATCTCCAGCCGACATGTAAAAATTATCTATGGCATCTTTTTTTTTTTTTAAGAAAAATCAATGCAACATAGTCTTTCTTGTTCAGATCTTTAGTTGACCCAGAATTTATTTATAATAGAAAGTATAGTTCTAATGTTATTTTTTATGTGAATAAATTAGTTTCTGCATTATTTATTAAATATTTAATTACTAATATATACTATTCCCCCTAACATGTAGCAATTTTCCATAAATGTATTGCTTTATCTCTGGACTCTATTCTTATCCCTTGTTCTAATGTCTAATCCTGAAAATTACAACACTCTTTTGATTACCTTACAACCTCCCTAAGTAGAATGAATCCTTTTGAAGTCAGAGATTCCATCAGTTTTGTTCACTGATTTATTAGAAGCTCTTAACACAATGTTCAGTGCATGAAGTGTTTTCGGTGAACATTAGTGGAATGAGTATCTTTAGGTGTGTGTATAGCTTCCTTCACCAACTTTTTCTACAAAATTTGTCAAATTCTGCTAAGTCCTTTGTCTTTCTATGTAAGATTTTGTTCAATAATCCAGCTTCTGTGAAAAATGGTAATTTGATGGGAAATGAATTGTATTTAAAAAAACACAGATATCTTTTCCATTTCCATGTTAGTGAGTATTCCCATCCATGAATGAGGACTCTGTCCCTATTTGGATCTTTTTATTCTGATTTCCATTAAAGGTTTATACTTTTTCTCCAGAAAGATCTTCCACATTTTTGTTCCATATATATTTTGCTAATTCATTAAATGCTATATTAAGAATACATTTTTAACTTTTTTTAGACTGTGTAGGGTCAAATTAATTTCCTGTAGCAAACTTAATACATTTGTTACAAGCTACTGCTAATTACTACTGAGTGATTGAAGATTCTCTTGGATTTTCTATGTAGACAATCATATTTTAAGTCAAAAATGATATGTATATGCTTTTAAGATATTTTTATTCCCATTTTACTGTGTGGATTAACACATATAGTAAAATGTTAAATAGAATCTAAAGAGACTGGTTATAAATTTCAACATTATGAAGTAATGTTGTGCTATATACCTTTTATGTAACTTCTTGGATACTTAACAATTTTCAGACTTAATTCTTTTGTAATATAAATTGTAAGGGCTATACTTTTTTTTCTAAGTTCTACATTTTTCTATACATTTTTTAACAATTTAGAAACTGAATTTTTTCTAGCTGTTACATATTCTGAATTATTTTAAACTTAGAATATTGTTTTAATTCAAATAGATACAGGGGCTCTTCATTTAACTTTGGATAAAAGTGATACAAAGTTACACTCACAAATGCATGAACAGAGGCACGAACTGCATAGGGATATGGTGTTCAAATTTATACAGCCTGTGCTGACTTTTAAAAATTCTTGCACTTCCCTGTGGCAGTGGGCACATATTTTTCCTTACTGTAATCTTTTACTGTCTCTCTCTTGATGAGTTCTAGCTGCATGATTCTCTTGGAACACTCCATTATTCAATTCTAAAAACTCTTGAATCATGTCTGTGTGAATCTTGTCTGAAAGACCTACGCACGTCTGAAAGATAACCCATAACCATATAACTTCACCCAGTGCAGTCACAGTGTAAGCCTAGGAGCATGTTGCTCTGGTTTTTAGTTCTCTCTTCATCACTGCCTCCTTGAGATACACTTCAAAGCATCAGCTGTGCATTTGAGACAGGATTTACTGCATGTTAATTTTAATTTTGATGTGTCTGTTATAATAGGGTTTCAAATTCTTCCTATTAAACTATAGCTGGGATCAAATGTCTGCTATTCTGGTTTTATTCTTATTTGCCTTTCTGTTAACTGTAGAGCTTTCAAATCCAGCCCTTTGTATCTAGCATAGCTTACACCACTTTCTAACTCTAGCTATGCCAAATAAAGCATTGTGGAATTCAAATGGCTTTATTGTTTCCCTTTACCTCGTAGTTACTGCCCCAATCTCTTCTCCTTTTTGTCTAGTAAAACACTTGGTTAAAACGTGGCAATACTTTTTTTTTTCTTGCCTGCCTTACTTACCTCCTTAGCATACAGCCTTTTTGATTACGTAAAGATTTTTACAGATCTTGTCACTATCTAGCAAATGTGTTTCATTCTGGAAGTCAGCTCTGATCTCAGTGTACTGGCTGCCCGCATTGTGCTGGAAAGAAGCTAGCTGTTTCTGGACTGGGAAAGGCCAGGGGCAGGGGTAAGTGTGATTTCAAGCAAAGGAGGAATGTATGAGGTGTTTTTAACTCACTGCACAGTGTAGAGTTTACTGTTACCCAAGATAATACATTAGAACAAATCAAAATAACTCATATTTGCTGAGGACAGGATGTTTTCATCAGCATACTGTATTACTTACTTCCCATGTGCCTCTTTTCTATTCTCTCCATTTCCAAATTATACTTACTGTATTAGCAAGAGTATGGGCTTTGGAGTTAGAACGGCAATCTTGCAAATTGCAGTTCTGGTTCTACCACTCACTAAAAAAGGCGACTCAAGATTTTAAAGGACCTTCTCTTACATGCATCATTCTGTCCTTTTATTGTCTCTTATATTCTAGGTGTTGCACTAGATGCCATAACAGTCACTGTCATAATCACTTGAAATGACCTGAGAGCTAAATATTATCATTCTTCCATAGAGCTGATAAAACTGAGTCTCTCAAACTCTTATTCTTATTTTACTCTGCTATAAACTATAATACTTTGTAATCACTTTATGTACTAACTATTGTATAATTTATAGTTACTTCAGAATAGGGAATACCATCTTCTAATAAGAAGTCACTTTTAAAAGATCAAATTATTCTCCAAGCCATAGTAATAAAATATAATAATTTCAAATATATGTGTTATTTTTAGTAATACCATTGGTCTATCATAACACAACTTTTATCTTAGCAGTTTTCAATAACTTGCTAGTATATTTCCTATTTGTTAAGATAATTAATGATCATATAATTTTGATCATATAATTTAGTGTAGAACAAGAACCAGTTTACCTTTTCCATGACATGATAATAAGCTTTTTCAAAAGTAGAATTAGCGTATCAGTAGAGTCCATTCAAGAAGCAGAATAAAAGAACAGAGAACTTAGAAGTTCTTCCTGAGGATGAGTCCAGATCTCTTCAAAGAGACAGGTATGGCTACCACAGAACACACAGTGTGCTGAGGTGAATAAACTTGTCAGGGATGGAGATGCTCCTTAGAACTGGCCCACCAAAAGGGGAGACTGCTGCCTGAGAATATGGCTGGAACTATAGGTCAAATGATTTCCCAGAGATTATGGCTGGAACTGGTTTGTGTGGGTCACTGGGCTCCCTTGCTGGATAATAAAAACCAAAGATTAAGACCTAAAAGTGGAGTGCCTTTCTAGGACTAGCACCTCAAAGTATCTCTTCAGCGGCCATGGTGGACAGTCTAGCATTGTACCAGCTGGCGAATGAGACATGTCTAAATGGTGTGGTTCTGGTATCACAAGTTGTTGACAAACTCCAAAGTATTGAGCACACTTGAAAATGAGTGTAATATGTTGATAACATATCAAGGATGTTTTCATATGAGGGGTGCCTGGGTGCTCAGTCGGTTGAATGTCCAACTTTGGCTCAAGTCATGATCTCACAGTTCATGAGTTCGAGCATCACGTCGGGCTCTGTGCTGACAGCTCAGGGCCTGGAGCCTGCTTCGGATTCTGTGTCTTCCTCTATCTCTGCCTTCTCCCTGCACTCTCTCTCTGTCTCTCTCTCAAAAATAAACAAACATTAAAAAAAATGTTTTAAAGAATGTTTTCATGAGTTTTACCTACATTTTTCTTTTACATTTGAATGATCATAATAGGGTTTTACAAGACTTTCTAGTGAAAGAGATTTTACTCTAAATTTAGAAAATCTTTTCAAAGAACATTGGAATCAAATTTCTTGAGGCATGAGTAGCTTTAACAAAGAGCAGATTCAAAACTTCAACCTCTAATTTGAAGATATTTAGCTTGTTATATCCTTACATTTATTTAAAAGTGGGCACATTTGTTTCTGTGGCCTTAGTTTTATCTCAACTAAGTTTTCTATGCCTTTAGAAGCATGTTCTTTAAAACTGACAGGAATATGCATCTTGACTATCCCATTTTTTAATGATTTCCAGACAATAGATTGAGAACTGGAATGTTGCTTTTGGTTGCTGAATGGATTTTCATTCCTAATTAAAGTAAAGGAAAAAAAAGTGATATATGCCTCATACATTTTTGGAGTCTACAACTTTTTCTTAAGAATTTTCTAGGGCCCCCTTTTCAAGATATCACAAGTTCATGGGTTCTGGCCCCTCATTGGGCTCCACGCTGACAGCACAGGGTCTCCTTGGGATTCTCTCTCTCTCCCTCTCTCTTTGCCCCTCTCCTGCTCTCTCTCTCTTTCTCTCTCTTTCTCTCTCAAGATAAAATAAATAAATTTTAAAAAAAAATTAGGGAAAGCAGGGCTCAAAAGACCAAAACAACTTGATGAGTTTATCTGTACTTGAGATACTTTTCCAAATCCCAAACACTTCTAGTAGCAGTTTAAAATAATAATGACAATGACCATTTATACTGCCCCTAAAAATATGTTTAAAAATTTAGAGAAATGAGCAAAGTTGAAACATAAAGATACTAATTTTTTCCTAAGATTGCTTAACCTGTCAGAAGTATGAAAATGATCTCTGAGCCAGTGGATGTGCTTTGTGCTTGCTTTATTCAATGTCTGTTTTAATGCTCCCTCTCTCTGAGGGCCTGCAATTTTATTTTAAAGAATTGGAAACACTTGGAGTATTTTCACAGTTCCTTAGAAGAAATATGGGATGTTGTTGTCTACTCAGTTTTTTCTGTTGAATCAAATGTTGCCTTTGTTTATGGGTTTTTGTTTTATTTTAATTTAATCATTTCGGAGAGACATAAGGGAGAAGGCTAGAAGTGATGGGTTAGAGATTAAAGACAGGATAGGATGGTAAAGGGAAGTGTACATTTAACATGATGATGACTGTTGGCTAGTGGCCTGTGCCATGCTTTTTACTGTTCAGCCACTTTTAACCACACTCCACCTTTTAGATCTGCCAACACTTAGGCCATTTCACTCATTGGTACACTGGACACCCTCAGCCACTGCCCTGTAGCCAAACTTGCATCCTCTGTCCAGAATTTTTCTTTGGTTATTTCTTTAAAACCCCAAGGTAGGGGCACCTGGGTGGCTCAGTTGGTTACACATCCAACTTCAGCTCAGGTCATAATCTTACAGTTTGTGGGTTCAAGCCCCATATTGGGCTGTGTGGTGACAGCTCAGAGCCTGGATCCTTCTTCGGATTCTATGTCTCTCTTTCTCTCTCTCTTTGCCCCTCCCCCACTCATGGTGTCTCTCTTTCTCTCTCTCAAAAATAAATAAACATTAAAAATTTTTTTAATTAAAAAAAAATAAAACCCAAGGTAACAATTAGCAAGTTCTTTACTGGGCTATATCAGAAAATACCTATGTTTCCTTGACCCCAAATCTGTATATTTCATATAGCCTTTGGAATCAATACTCAGTATTTATTTTGATTAAAAAAACAAAAAGACTTTGGATGGAGGTATAGGATATGTTATAAATACACAAAGTTGGACACAGCTGTCCTAGGTCAAGCAGAGGCAACAATTACCCATTGCTTCTGTATTCAGATTGTCTTAGTCAGCATCTTAAAATGTGTAAACGCGTGGGGAAAATGTCCTGGATGATTTAAACAGGGTAAATGATTCTCCAGATCCATAATTACAAAACTCAGTTTGAGAACATATTTTTGAAAGTTTTTTTTTTTTTTTTAACTCAGATTGCCATTTTTCTTGGGATGGATATTTAATGCATTTGTTGTTAGCTGTAGGAAACTCGCTAACCTCAGGGGGAAAAATCCTTAAAATAACCAAGATTTTTAGAAACTAGATAGAGAAGAAAGCAGACTTGATTGCTCAATATAAGACTAAATAAAAAAACGATGTTATCAGCAATTAACTACAAAGCTTGATTCTAAAGAAAAAAAAATAGGAATCAAAGTGGAAACATTTTTAAAGAGATGAAAACACCACTGGTGGCTCCATGGGGTATGGAATTTCTAAGAGGCCATAGTCAATTCACATTTTCTTATATCTAGGCAATATTCATCTTTCAGTTATTTTATGAGGATGTGGGGGATACAAATGCTGAGAACATATATAACCACTGGAATAAGCCAGAATGACCCCAGAGCTTTCACCTCTCTCTTTTTCCTCCTTTTCCCTCATTGTGCTTTGCAAATAAGTTATCACCACAAGCCAAAAATGGAACTGAAACATCACAATGCAAGGTTTCATTAAAAATCACACAAAATCCAATTGCTTGCAGTAGTCATGACAAGACTTATGATTAACTGTTAAGTCACTCAAAAAAAAAGGATGACCTAAAAAGAAATAAATATGTTGGTGACAATCTTGGGGGAGAAAATGCCAAGTAAATAAACAAGCAGAATCTTTTTTCATTTCAGTTATAGCTGTTGCAAAGAAAATAATGCTTGTGTAGAAAGAACCAATTTTTCTTATGAAAATTGAGGAAGTCTGCTGTTTAACAGAATTTACATGAGTTCTACCAATGCATTTCCACATAACCTCAGCGTAAGGAAAGATGGGGATGGTCAGACATATGCCCAGTTACTTAGGAATGCCTGCCATGTATCAGAGAAAACTACACAGAGGATGAAGATTTGTGTCCGATATCAGGAAAAAGGAAAATACTATAGGCACTCCCTAGAAATTGGCTGAATGTCCTTAGATACATGATGGTTTTGGGGTAGGAATTGATACATAGGTCTGCAGTCAGATGCTTCCAGGCTAATTTATGATGATGGAAGTGTCACAGTGTTAGGATTTCTTTCATGTTCCAGGCCTACTCAGGTTTTTCCATCTGTCATTATGAAGGCAGAGTTCTAAAAGCATAATTGTGTAATTATGATTAAATGATGTAGAAAAATGTGGAAATTTAGTGGCATATACCACAAATAATACTTTTTTTTGTTTAATTTTTTCCCAAATATAAAAATGGTAATAGAAAATAATTCTATTTACTAACCTCTTAACAAACAGAAGCAGCAGAAGACAATTTTTCCAATTCACCCTTTCTAGTTTCCCTTCCTTGCTCTTGCCTTACAATCCAGAAATTAGCCACATTTTAGTGCTTACAACTTAGAGGTGAGACCATGTACTCTTCCTCTTCCATTCTGATGAATGAATGTTAAAACGTTCTACCCACTTTCAGTGAATTTGAGAGGACTCTTCAGGCCAAAAGCTGTTCTGCCTCATGAACTGGCATATAGACATTACAGCAGATGATTCCATATGTCAAATATGGTGGTTTTGAAGTTACAGAGTAGAGAAAGATTAGACCCTGTCTTTCCGCAGCGATCCATTAATGCTATTGAGCACGCAATGCCTGGCAGATTTACAGGTGGCAGAAATAAGAGATTAATTGTTTTACTTTATTTATGCCTGGAATGTAACAGAGGACTAAGTAATTTGATTCCCATCAGTAATATGTTTCCTTTTGTCATTTCCCAACACCTGTCATTCTGTTAATTCATCCTTCTGCTTATGAATGTTAGGCACTTGAAGGAAAAGCTTCTTCTTCTTCCTTTTTTTTTTTTTTTTTTTCATTCACTTATATTGAGCTAGTAACTTGGGAAACTTTCCTCTTTGTATTTGATTTCCCCTTAGTAGGAAACAAAAGGCACATTCTAAAAGACTGCAGCCTGCCATAGGAATTTTGTTTTTCTTTCCTTAAATTACATAAGACAAAGAGATGGATATGGGTAAAAGGACAGAAGTAACAGAAGTTACAGAAGTAACAGAAAAAAAAATAAAAACTAATAAACAACAGTGACTACTACTACCAAAACCTCAGCTCCTTCACCATTTTCTGTAGGCTTAGTTTCATTGAAATTCTAGTATCAAGGATTGTTTAGATGTGAAAAGATATTTCTGTCCTGTTTTCTTCTTTTCCTTATTTCAAAGGAGGTGATTTCTCTGATCTTCTCTCTCTTTTTTTCCTGTCTTCGATCTGTAGCATTTAAATATTAAAATAATACCAGAGAATGCCAATCATTATACTGGCCAAACATTTGTACTCTAAATCTGCTCCAAGTTCATAATGAATATTCTCTCCCATATCCCTGAAGGATCAACCCCTATATACAACATGACCCTGCTCAGTCAGTCACTGCTATGTACTGCTATGTACCTGCCTTTCTCCAATAGCAACACTACCCCTGCTTGTCTCCTACTCAGACCTCAACAATCTTCCTAGGTGGATAGAATGACCAAAAAGAAAGTCCTCTGTCTTCTGTCCAAATCTTCTTCATGTATGGTTCATGGTCAGTGTAATTTCATGTCCTTGAATGTTGATTTTTTCCCTGTAATAATAATAATAATAATAATGAGTAATAAATGTAATTTCAATAACACACAGCATCAGATAGTTGTTTCATTAAATGTAAATATTTTATATTAAATACTAGTAAGTATTTGGCATATTCAGAGTTTATTCCCTAAATTCTAGCCAAGGTCAAATAGAGATCATTAAAAATAGGTAACAAAGCTTGAAGAGAGATTTAGTCTACCCCTCTGCCTGTTCCTTCTTTTTCATCCCTTCAGTAACTACCAAATTTAGGGTTTAATTTTTTGTTTCAGTTTTCACAAGTGGCCCATGGTTACATTCTTGTAAAAAAATAAGATAAAAACCTAGAGACACACTGAATCATCTAAAGTTTTCTCCTTTGAAGGGCTCTCCCTTCCTCCCTCAGTTTAATCTCACTTTCTTCTCCAGAGGAGGTGACTATTGTCCACAGTTATGTAGCCACTGCTTCCACAGAATGTTTGTACCTGATGGAAATGTTCCACATCTGAGCTGTACAATATTTCAAACATGGGTAATGGGACAAAGGAACTAAATTTTTAATTTTACTTAATTTGAATTCATTTCAGTTTACATTTATATGGACATGGGAGTGGGAACCCCCAAGTAGTGTAGGTTTTTCATCTGTCCCCAGGGCTATTGCAATGTACTTATTAGTTTCCCTGTATCTAGACCCATTTTCCTCTTCACTGGCATGAACCTTATACATGTCTGATCGTATTTCCCTGTTACAAATCCTTCATTCACTCCCCTTTCCCCATGACAGCACTGTAAACTTATTTGCATGATATACAAGGTTGATTATGATCTGGCCTTTGTGTACCTTCATCTTCTTTACATTTATAAAATACGTTCTTTACATTTATAAAATATGTCAAACTGTCTCATGCCTCAGTAACTTTTCATCAAACACATTTCATCAAATCTTAGGTAACACCTCTTAATTTTTTTGCCCCTAAATACTTTCCCAGCGACAATAGGTGCCTTTTATCTCTGTGCCTCCCAATATGCAACACACAAAAACAGTAGGTACTACATAAATGCTTATTCTCCCATTCTCCCATCTAATGGAGAATGGCTATAATGCTTTCAGCTAAAACCTTGTTTAGTGTCACTAAGGGAGAAAAAGAAGTCTAGGAGGAAGTAATTGCTATGGTATATATTTCACAGGGACAAAAATTAATCATTTTTATTCACAAATGTTCTAACGTATTAGGACAATGTTTGGCATAGATTAGGAACACAATAAATATTTATAGAATGAATAAATTATCAAGTTATAATTTTGTATTTTTTATGGTTATCCTTTCTGACCATTGTCAAAGTCTGTCAAGCAACTTCCAGGTTAAAGTAATTCTTGTGAAGTTATAAAATATAGAATTAAAAGCTGCCATGAATCTCCAAATCTGCCCAGTCTTTTGTGGGTGCTACTTTTCTCAGGCAAAGAAAGTCATTGCCTAGGAGAAACAACATAAATAAACAAAACACCCAAAAAATCGACTCACAAAGATGGAATCCCATGTAATACTTGTCTAAAGCATCTATTCCCCACACCTAGAACCTCATTCCTGCTAAAACCCAGCACAACACTTTGTCATTTTTCACTACTCTTCTATTTTCATGTCATCAGCAAATGTAATTAAAGCTCATTTTTTACCCATTAGTAAATACTCAATTAAATACTTTGTTTACCATTAAACTCAATGCCTTCCAATGCATAAGTTCACTGCTATGTTAGCTGATTGGAGCCTTATTCGATGGGTTCCATTAATATTAATTTGTGGTTAACTTTTGCTTAATCTAAAAATCCATTTCCTGTCTACAGGATTGTGTTCATATCCAAACCAATTTGTATTAATTTTGGAAGTCAAATATCAGGGAGCATGATGTCAAAATTGTTAATAAAACTTTAATATGAAACATCTTTTATATTCTGTTCATAGTCACATCTTTCAACTGGGTAATAGTATTAAGTAAGAGAATATACATTAAGTATAACTTTGCCACATTACTGGCTTATTGTTCTTGATTTCATTACCCACTTTCCATATACTTGGATATATTGTCTCAATATTTTCTGTGCTATTTTGATTGAATGACAATTTATATGAATAGACATTTTATCTTTTTAAGGTACATGTGGGTTTTTTCATTGGTAAATGACTCAATATTTTGGTCAACCTTATTTAAGATAAAAATCCACTAGTTGCACCAACGTGGGGATTATTTATCCAACATTTTATAACAATTTTGTCATTAATATCTAGTTTTTTAAACTTGAAGTACTTTCCAGTTGTTCATTCTTATTTTCCTCTCCTGTTGGACCGGGCTAAACACAAATGCATTGATTGAGATACTTAAACAATATTAGTTTAAAGTATTACAGTTATATTATTTATTTAGGATATCATTTTTATTAAAAGTATTTATAACAAGAACACTTTAATGTCAATATTTGTTTTTACACCCTGAAAATTTGTCATTCTAGTATGTGAAAAAAGCTTGTACTTTTTTATTCACTATCCATACCCACTATAGATTTTTCTGCAGAGATAAACTCAGATTACTGACTTTCATAAGCCCATCTTAAATCTTTCTTATTTTGTTTATGTTTCTCATTTCAAAGAGAAACGTACATTTTAATTATAACATCATAATACATTATCATTCATTAGTGAAGATTAACATCCTTTCTCAATACTTAGTGTCCATTATTTTTTAATTAGCTCAAATGTGACTTGTATCCAGAGTTTCTCATTAAAACAAATTCATATTTTCTTTATCATGTTTTACAGTTCATTGAGAGCCCACCAATGATGAATATAGGAGTATACTTAGTTTCTAAGAGCTACTCTGAAGGTTGAGATTGGTTATTATTTTATAACCAAATGTTATCTGTGGAACTCTCCTTTAACTTGAACCTGGTACTTTGAGTTGAAATCCTTTGAGGTATTAGGGGAAATTCTTAACCCTATATTTCTTTAGATGGACTTAATATCCACCAAAAGAAAATTCTTTATTAAAATACATAACTAAGGAATCTGAGCTGTTTCATTTGATTCCAAGAGAGTATAACAAACCAAAATATAGATTTGTTACATAATTCCTCTCTTCATGTATATAATGAAGAATTTGCCTCCAAAATTCAACTCTCTCACACGTGGTATTGAAACTTGTATATTTTTTTTGAAGAGTAAAATAAAAATTGGTTTATAAAGGTAACAGAGGTAGAAAATGAGGCAATGTATAAAATTCTAAGAAAGTGAAAATCCTTTGAAATTGTACAACCCAATATTAACATTTGGACACAGTTCCTGGTATCTCTCAATACATTTACATCCAGTTAGTCATTTATTCAACAAGTATTTATGATGTACTTACTAAGATTTGGCCAGGATTCTAGGCCTAGAGATACGGGGAAAATACTAAACCTCTTCAGCTAATTTCGATGAGGAATATTGCAAAGAAAGAAATACACAGCAAAATTTCAGGGAAGCCTAAGCCTAAGTTGTGTGAGGGAAAATAAAGCAGGGTAAGGGGATAAGGACTGACTGGAAGTGGGATCCATTGCAGGTAGAATAATCAGGGAAAGCCTCTCTGGGGAGGAGACCTAAGGAGCAGAGCCCTTGACTGAGGGCAGGAACATCAGTTATCTAAGGATAAACAGATCAGGAGGAGGGCAGTGTCTTTGGCTCCAAGGCAGGAATGTACTTGGCAAGTTAGGACTGTATAATGCCTTGTAAGCGTAGATTAAAGGGATAGCAAGGGTATTGGGAAGGTGGGAGGGCAGGAGCCTAATAGGCCAAGGTGCAGAGTAGAGTTTTTATTATGAGTATGATTGAATTCCTTGAAGTTTTGAGCAGGAAGGTGATGTGGTTTGCTTTGCATTTTTTAAAAATGATCACTCTGGAGAGTGTGGGAAGAATAGATCATAGACATGCACAGACATGGGGAGAGTCATACAATCTCAAAATGCTGCATATAAATGATCCAAATAAATCTGAGATTTTGTCACTTAATGATACGTTACAGACCATTTGAATGTTGTATGGATTGGGTTAGGATTGGCCAGGGTTCCTCAACAGTGGCACTATTGACATTTTTGGCCAAATGGTTCTGTTATGGGAGGTTATTCTGTGCATTACAGAATATTTAGCAGCATCCCTGACCTTGACCCACTAGATGCTAGAGGAATTTCCTTTCCAGTTGTGACAATCCAAATTGCCTTCAGACTGGTCAAATGTCTCCAGTGGGGCAAAATCACCCCTGATTGAGAGCTGCAGGGGTAGGTAATGCTGCAGTAACAGAAACCTCCAAATTTCAAAGGTTTAACAACATGTACTTATTTCTCACTCTTTCAGAACAGTCTGGTGGTTCTCAAGGGCAGCTTCCTTCTAAGTTGTGGGATCCAGGTGGCTTGTCTCATGAAGAAACACTGCCTAGCTTTCAGGTAACCATTACAGGGAAGAGAAAACCGTATCTTAATGCTACTCTGCCAGAGTGACCCACATGACTTTTGCTCATAGTCCTTTGGCTAAAACTCCTAACACAATTTTTTGGACTGCAAAGGGGCTAGGGAAAGTAGGGGAGTACATGGATATTTGGTGACCATTAAATGTTTCAGCTTCACTTCTAAAGGCACCAAATATCACTGGTCAAGAGAAATTCCAGAATTCTGCTGGCAGGTACTATGAAATCCTTTACCCTAGGAGTGTGGGGAGTTGGTGATTAAGCTCCTAGAGTTGCTCTTGAATCTGAGGGTCCCAGACCCCACTTATCATGAGGTATTTGGTTTTGTTTTTTTTCTTTCCATTCTTGTTGGGCACATTGAAAATGGATCTTGGGTTTTGCTCTCCTTTGTGGCTGCATAGCTTTGTCAGTCTGATTTCTGACCTTGGAGAATTGTGGAGCCAAGGGTTGTTTTAAGCATTGAACAATCACAGACTTTTAAAGGCAAAATTTATGGTTTTTTGGCAGTATCACTCTCTCATAATCTTAAAAGGCTTCGTATCTTTCCGATTATTCTCATTTCCATGTGCCAGTAAGCTCATCTATAATTCTTTTCTAGGCATAGCCCTTCCATCTGTTTTATTTCTTTCCTTTTTTGCCTTCAAAGTCTTTCTCTCTTAATTTAATGGTATGTAATATAAGATTAGAAAGTAGGAAGGTCTTTCCTATTAAGTTTCAACATTTATATTTATTTGAATTATTCTGAAGATAGGTATAAGGTTTCTGAGGCAGGAACATATTATTGCTCATAGTAATAACTGCATTCGTTCCCTTTGTCTCAATTTGTTTTTCCCTTTCTTGGGTCATGTGATAAAGGCCAGATAGATGTGACCTTATATGTACCTGAGTTTCTACTATGAGTAAGGAACCCCAAAAATATGAATCTCAGAGTTTATATAGAAGGATAACTGTTTTCTCTTCTCCTCCTGAGAGAGAAAGTAATCTTTACTCTCTCATGTAAACAAATTCTCCTTGGAAAGAGAAGACAAACCATCCTTGGCTCTTCAGCTCTGGAATGTACATAATAAACATCTGGAGGTGTGGGAATAGGGTTAGGCAGGCCCCTTCTGGTTTACAACCCCTGTAATATCTCCACGGCCCCAGGCTCCACTCCCCTTTGATAGACAATACACACCTTTAGGGAGGTCAATGCCAAATCCCTCCGTGAGCTGTATTGTTTATGCAGTTATGTTTTCACTTCCTAGTCTTTTCCTTAACCCACGTTTCAGTAAACTTTGTTTCAAAAACCTTCACATGAAAATATTCACTTCCTGACAATGCCCTTAACCTAATTTTAGCCCTGAAATTTTGCAATCTGCTGATATGTTTTACTGAGTATTTTTCACACAGGCTTTTTTTGTAACTTACCCAAGATAATAGCTTTTTATTGATAGGACAATTCAGTTACAAATGTCTAAAGCTATTTATATTTTCCAAGAACTAATAGGAGAAAAGGTTTGTGGAATGATAGTTTAAACTTCTAAAGGATTATTATATTTCCACTGTGTATTATGCCATCCTGGTGGGATTAATGTAGAAAATCTTGATAAATGTACTCTAGTTATGGTATTATTTACTATATTAATTTCATAGTCATAGTTATGTTAGATTAATAAGAAAGTGTGGTATCTCTATATTTTCAGTTATATAGATCCTTTCTATCTCAGGGAAAGTTGGTATATATGCTTGATGTACATTGTCTGAGTATTAAAATTATTCAATTCCTTTTTGAATGGCTTCATATTCCACAGTGACTGAACTTATTAATAAAAAATTGTTCTGTAATCTTTTCTATAAAATGTTTGGTATCACATCTGAAACATGATTTATAACATAAGATTATATCTAAAAGAAAAGCTTTATTTTCCCATAATATCATATTTGATAAGATTTTCCCTGAGTATGAATTCTTTGATATATAATAAGTTTTGATTTATTGTTGAACACATTTATACTTTCAAATACTCATAATATTTCATTAATATTTTAGTTCTCTTTTCTTCATGAGTGCTTGCATTTTGGTTCTTGAATTCATAGGCATTTTCACAGATATGACTGAATTCCTCTGGGCCTAGAGCCTACCACCCTCTCTCTTCTCATGTCCAGATCTTCCTGCACCTTGAGGGGCATTTTGTGAGGGTGTGTGGCCCTTCATTGTATACAACCAAGCTCCTCACTATACATACCTCTGTGCACCATACTGGTGTAAGTGTGTACACACTTTTGGTGCTTTCTGTTCAAGAGAGGACAAATCTAAGGAGCAGGCTCATGTGGGCCCTCAATTTGGCCCTAGGGCTCTTTGGACAGGAAGTTATAAGATCTGTGGTTACATGGAACATGTTTAAGCAGAGATTCAGTAGGCTTTGGGTGGGTCCCCTTTTGGTTCTGGACTCTGCTCTGTGGAGAGATATGGCTTGAAGATGGCCAAAACGGGCCTTTCAAATTGTGACACTTCAGAAAGCAATACCAGTGTCATAGGTCTAAAGACACTGGTGTGAGTGTTCTGATAAATAGTGACATGCTACTTCTTGCTGAAAGCATTCCCACATTTAGTGCTTATATCAGTTTTCTTCCTTGTATGTGTTCTCTTATGTAAAGTGACATATGTGTTCAAATGAATTACTGCATTCACATAGTTTCTCTCTGTAATAAAAATTGAGGACTGACTGCTGGCAGTTTTTTTCCATATATATTACATTCACAGGGTTTCTCCAATGTATGTTTTCTCATTTGTGGTGAAATGGGATTTCAAATGGAAAATTGTCACCGCTTTGGGAATTGGTCAAAAGGTATTGAGGGGACTGAAAAATCAAACAGGAACACTGATACACCATAGAGATAATAATTATGGGAAGAAGCTATCGCCTCTAGGACTGGGGAACAGTGGGAAGAAGCTGAGGATATCATGAGTTAGAAACAGAAAGGAGGGACCTGTAAAAGTGGGATCTAGACTTCTGAGAAATAGTTTTTTGCCTGGCTGTCATTGACAAGATATCAAAGGAGCCCTGCATAGTGGGACTGATACCTCTAAGAAGGAGACACTGGCTGCTGCTGGTACATCTGATGGACTGTAATAACACTGGTCCTGGGGATGCCAAAAGAAATCAGTGACTAGGTACCAACTATTGCTTCTAAGATGAAGAACCATGGTTGCCATGATGCTGACAGGAATAGGGAGCACTCAGAATGGAGCACATGGCTTTTCTATCCTCTTACCTTATAGTATCCTTGTAATTAAAGTTCCCCCTATTGGTGGAAATCGTAGCTTCAGCATCAAATAGCAGAGTCCAAGGTAAACAACTTGTTAAAAGGTATCTGGCCAGGCTTTCCAGGGGAATTCTACCTAACATTTAAGGAAGAATTAACACCTATCCTCTTGAAGCTGTTCCAGAAAATAGAAATGGAAGGAAAACTTCCAAACTCATTCTATAAAGCCAGCATTACCTTGATTCCAAAAGCAGAGAGAGACCACACTAAAAAGGAGAACTATAGACCAATTTCCTTGATGAACATGGATGCAAAAATCCTCAAGAAGATATTAGCCAACCGGATCCAACAATACATTACAAAAATTATCCACCACAACCAAGTGGGATTTATACCTGATATGCAAGGCTGGTTCAATATCTGCAAAACAAATAATGTGATTCCTCACATCAATAAAAGAAAGGATAAGAGCCATATTATCCTCTCAATAGATGCAGAGAAAGCATTTGACAAAATACAGCATCCTTTCTTGATAAAAACCGTCAAGAAAGTAGGGATAGAAGGATCATACCTCTAGATCACAAAAGCCATACATGAACAACCCAACACTAATATCATCCTCAATGGGGAAAAACTGAGAGCTTTCCCCCTAAGGTCAGGAACAAGACAGGGACGTCCACTCTCTCCCCTGTTATTCAACATAGTATTGGAAGTCTTAGCCTCTGCAATCAGACAACACAAAGAAATAAAAGGCATCCAAATCGGCCAGGAGGAGGTCAAACTTTCACTCTTCGCAGGTGACATGATACTCTATGTGGAAAACTCAAAAGATTCCACCAAAAAATGGCTAGAATTGATTCATGAATTCAGCAAAGTTGCAGGATATAAAATCAACGCACAGAAATCGGTTGCAGTCCTATACACCAATAATGAAGCGATAGAAAGAAAAATAAAGGAACGATCCCATTTACCATTGCACAAAAAACCATAAAATACCTAGGAATAAATCTAACCAAAGAGGTGAAAAATCTATACACTGGAAATTATAGAAAGCTTATGAAAGAAATTGAAGAAGACACAGAAAAATGGAAAAAGATTCCATGCTTCTGGATAGGGAGAACAAATATTGTTAAAATGTCGATACTACCCAAAGCAATCTACATATTCAATTCAATCCCTATCAAAGAGGATCAAACAGCAGCATTCTTCCCAGAGCTAGAACAAATAATCCTAAAATTTTCATGGAACCAGAAAAGGCCCTGAATAGACAAAGCAATCTTGAAAAAGAAAACCAAAGCAGGAGGCATCACAATTCCAGACTTCAGGCTCTACTACAAAGCTGTAATCATGAAGATTATGTAGATCATGAAGATATGTAATATGGTAGTGGCGCAAGAACAGACGTTAAGATCAGTGGAACAGAATAGAGAACCCAGAAATGGACCCACAAATGTATGGCCAACTCATCTTTGACAAAGCAGGGAAGAATATCAATGGAATAAAGACAGTCTCTTCAGCAAGTGGTGCTGGGAAAACTGGACAGCGACATGCAGAAGAATGAACCTGGACCACTTTCTTACACCATACACAAAAATAAACTCAAAATGGATGAAAGACCTAAATGTAAGACAGGAAGCCATAAAAATCCTCGAGGAGAAAGCAGGCAAAAACCTCTTTGATCTTGGCCACAGCAACTTCTTACTCAACACATCTCTGGAGGCAAGGAAAACAAAAGCAAAAATGAACTACTGGGACCTCATCAAAATAAAATCTTCTGCACAGTGAAGGAAACAATCAGCAAAACTAAAAGGCAATGAACAGAATGGGAGAAGATATTTGCAAATGACACATCAGATAAAGGGTTAGTATCCAAAATGTATAAAGAACTTATCAAACTCAACACCCAAAACACAAATAATCCAGTGAAGAAATGGGCAAAAGCCATGAATAGACACTTCTCCAAGAAAGACATTGAGATGGCCAACCAACACATGAAAAAATGCTCAACATCACTCATCATGAGGGAAATACAAATCAAAACCACCATGAGATACCACCTTACACCTGTCAGAATGGCTAACGTGAACAACTCAGGCAACAACAGATGTTGGCGAGGATGCAGAGAAAGAGGATCTCTTTTGCATTGTTGGTGGGAATGCAAGCTGGTGCAGCCACTCTGGAGAACAGTATGGAGGTTCCTCAAAAAATTAAAAATAGAACTACCCCATGACCCAGCAATTGCACTACTAGGCATTTATCCAAGGCATACAGGTGTGCTGTTTCACAAGGGACACATACACCCCCATGTTTATAGCAGCACTATCAACAATAGCCAAAGTATGGAAAGAGCCCAAATGTCCCTTGATGGATGAATGGACAAAGAAGATGTGTATATATATATATGTGTATATATACACATACACACAATAGAGTATTACTCGGTAATCAAAAAGAATGAAATCTTGCCATTTGCAACTATGTGGATGGAAATGGAGGGTATTATGCTAAGTGAAATTAGTCAGTCAGAGAAAGACAAATATCATATGACTTCACTTATATGAAGACTTTAAGACACAGAACAGATGAACATAAAGGTAGGGAAACAAAAAAAATAATAAAAACAGGGAGTGGGACAAAACAGAAGAGACTCATAAATATGGAGAACAAACAGAGGGTTACTGGAGGGGTTGTGGGAGGGGGGATGGGCTAAATGGGTAAGGGGCATTAAGGAACCCACTCCTGAAATGATTGTTGCATTATATGCTGACTAATTTAGATGTAAATTAAAAAAGATAAAATTAATAAAAAAATAAAACATAAATAAAAAAAATTAATTAAAAAAATAATATAAAAAGATAAAAGGTATCTGGCCAGTCCTCCAGCCATACCCAAGGAAGAATGGTCAGTTTTGGTCTCTGATATTGGCAGATTAGGTACCCAGTATTTGCAATAATAGAATCAGATGAGGGAAGGTCCATTGGTTGACTCATGCAGAGTAGTCCCATGGACACTTTTTATGTGAATTCATGGTTAAGACTGACAGACATGAACAGAACGTGTTATTCTTTCCATCTGACATTGGAGACTGTTCTCTACAGTGGATGCCCAATGATAAACATTAACGTGGATACAAAGATCTTCATACTCTGTGCACATTGCAAAAATTCATTTGCCCATCTTTTCTGCAGATCCTCTTCTGTTGTTCCCATGTCTCTGACCATCCGGTCAGTTAGCCACTGCCAATGCATCAGGAGCTATCTCTCAGTCCAAATTGGAAAATCAAATATATGGTTTGAAATTCTGCTCTTGAGAGTTCTCTTCAGTACTATTTTTCAAGAACATTCCTGAATAGAACAGTGATGCTACCAAAGGCCACTCCCTGTTGGTTCCAGGAATATACTGTGAACCATCTATAAAAGTCAGAGATTTTTCCTCCTCAGTCAACTTGTCACTGGAATTTCCCAAAAGGAAATAGATGTGGTATGAGGGAGAAGAGACAATGCAGGAGAAGTTGTCAAAAAATAATTTTCTGTGTAAGAGAACCATGGAGTAATGCCTTTATTCCCAATCCCTGTGGATACATTGCATTTCTTCTATTGGAAATTTCCAGAGCTGTTTATAATAGCCCCGTTTTTCTTAGACACTGATAAGCATCATTAGATCTGATGTATCAATAAGTTCAAGTAGTACAGTGGTTTGTATTAAAATCTGAGCCAGCTTCAGGCTTCTCTCTTCCTCTGGGCCCCTCTGAAAAATTTTCACTTTATGGGTTTCCATAAATTAGTAAGAATAGCACACTCTGAGATGCTATACATTGTCTCAAGAATTCAGAGACTTCCAGCCACTGTATTTGTTTTTTTAATAGTAAAAAGTGAAAATGCAATAATTTTTCATTTTGGAGTGAATGTCGCAAAAACTAGATCCCAGAAACATAACTGAAGTGATTAGACCCTGAATTTTGATAGGATTAATTCTGTCATCTTTTGGCTCATATGTGTCTTATTAAATCAACTAAGACAGTCTCTGTTTTCTGCTCATTTGGTCCAATTTTCATGATGTCATCAATGTAGTGGAAGAAATGCCCTATTCTGTAGGATTTCACTATGATCCAAACTTAAGTGGACTAGAGTTTGGCAGAGAAGTGGTTAGTTAATTTGTTAACAACTTTTGACCATGCTAGGTAAAAGCTGACTTCTCTTTGTGTTTCTTCACAATTGTTAAAGAGTTAAAAAAAAAAAAAAAAAAAAAAAAAAAAAAAAAAAAAAAAGAGCAATTGTCCTATCAATAGCTGTATACCAGGTACCCACACCCGGGATAGTAGCAAAAGCGTGCTGGGCTTCTCCACGTTTGCTTGCTCAGGTCTGGCCTGGCGGGCATGTGCAAGGGGCCACAACGCCTGCGCCTGCGGGCCCACCTGTGGGAGGACAGCCCGTGGCAAGGAGGGGCCGGGAGCTGCTGGAGGTGGTACTCTTCCTGCAGACCTGCAGCGTGGAGGCTGGGGTAGCAGCTCGTTCTCTTTCGGGTCTTGCGGTGGGCAGACTCGGACTCAGTCTTTCTATGGGAGAGGGCCAGGCTTCTCCTGGGCACCCGCATCCTAGCCATGGCCACGTACCACCGCTGTGACCCGTGTTGGTGCTCACCTCCACCTCCTAGATACTTACACTTAACCTGCACTGGCTTTGCCCAGCCCTTAGCCAGGATGACTGACAAGCCGCTCACCAGCAACAACCTTCAAAACACTGACAGTAACTTCACATGTGGCAACAGGATCAAGGAAGAAATGGAGGCTTTTCCAGAAAAGTTCTAGTAGAGGGGCAGAAGTGAGATTTGTAACTTAAATACACTACACATTTAAATCAATGGATTAAATTTCAGGGGGGAAGAAAGTGAAGCTGACACATGTGGAAATGAGAGAAATATAGTGGTTATGAAATAGAGGCAGCAGTCAGTGAACACCGACACTGACTTCCCCATCAGCAGGTATGAAGTCCACAGTCCTGCGCTGCCCTGTTCTGTCTCCTCTGCCTCTGACAGAATATTGGTTGTGCTCTGTCTAAACTCTGTATATATCCAGTTTCTAGAAGAAGATCAACTACATGTCAGTACTGTTAGTCATCTTTAATAAAAGAAAGAAAAAGCAGACGGCTTTAAAAGAGGTGTAATTCTGGACTGCTGGGGGGAGAGAGCAAGAATATAATACAGTGACCTGGGACTCCTCCCCAGCAAGTAGTCTGGCTTTGCCTCAGGAAGCCTCAAGTCCTCTGAGGTCCAGCCTGGCTGTGAGGAGCCAGGGCACCTGAAGAAGCTGGGTCGTTTCTCAGACATCAGCACACACACACTTGGAACTCCCTCATGTCACTTGTTCTACTGCCCTAAATGGCTTCATGCATCCCCACCCTCCAGAATCTGGAAGAAGAATGCAGAGAAACTGGCTCATACCATCTATATACCAGGTATCAGAAGCTTTGATAAAAGCTTTTTGCTCCCAAAAAGGCACTATTTCTAAACTAGCAGCTTAAATTGGTATAATAACCTGATTAAGTTTATGGCAGTCTCTCTCTCTCTCGCTCTCCCTCTCGCTCTCCCTCTCTCTCTCTATTCCTCTTGAGAGCCACTTTCTGCTGGTGGCTCTTACCTGCAATTTCCCTAGGCATTTGGTATAGGGAGAGGGAAGTTCTGAGGGAGTCCATTGATCCTGTCTTTCATAATAATAGTCCATATTCCATGAGGTAGGGAGCCAATGTCTACCAGCTGCTAAGTATATCTACTTAAATTATACATCCAGGGAATGGGAATATAATCACAGGATGGGTCCTAGGCCCACTGAGTTCATTGTGATACAGACTTGAATGAAAACACCCTTATCAAATTACCACTATATGCTCATTTTGACTTGCAGAATATTGTGGTTTTGGGCATCCAAGAATGAATACCAATTCTGAGCCTGTATTTAGACATTTTTAAAGGTGTGGCTGTCTCATCTTTCCCATGTACCAGTCACCAAGGTTAATGGTGGTAAATGCCTTTGGAAAGACTAGGAGAAATATTTACAGTATGTGTGGCAGTTACTCAGGGTCATTCCTCAAAGGGAACCAGCCTCCCCATCAATCAGGCTCTTTGGGTCTGTGAACTGTCTTAAATCTATTAAAACTGGCTAAGCAGCTATGATTTCAATTGTGGTTATTTGAGTCTGGTGTTTGGTCACCAGACCTGTTTTGTTTTTTTTTTTTTCCTGTTATACAGATCAAATAGTTTCTTAGTTAGGGCTGTCTAACAAAATACCTGGGTAGTTTATAAACAAAAGAAATTTATTTCTCACAGTTCTGGAGGCAGGAAGTCATGGATCAGGGTGCCAGATGATTGGGTTCTGGTAAAGACCTTTTTTCCAGTAGACTTCTCATTGTGTCCTCCCATGGTGGAGGGAGCAAGTGAGCTTTCTTGGGCCTCTTTTATAAGGACATTAATGTCATTCATGAGGGTTTCACCATCATGGCCTAATCACCAAAGGCCCTCCCTCCTAATACATTGGGCATTAAGATTTCAACATATGAATTTTGGAGAGACACAAACATTTAGACCATAGCAAATAATATTTAGTGACTGCCCATATATTTCATTTCTAAAGACACTGTGATTGATTAGACACTGGTGAAAAACCAAAAGCCAAAAGCTCATGTTCTTAACATTCAGATTATGACTTCATCCTTATGTCATATTACAGTAATTACCACTACCTTCTCACTGGAAGTTAAGCAGTCCCATTGTCCATTAATATTCTGTGAATCCATTTTTTGCTTTGAAATCAGAATGTTCAAAACCCAAGCTTGTCATTTCCTTTCTGCAAACTCTGTAGTGCAGAAGTCTCTCCCTCACCAGTGTTTTAAAATAATAGTTATGTAACAGAAACATGGAGCCTTCCTTCAGGATCTCAAAGCACTTAAATCGGCAGATCCTCACAATCAGTCACAGGTCACTTAATTGTGATAACACAGAGCATCATGGATTACTAGCATCCTATTGCCATAAGCAAGGATCCCAGCTGTGTTTTCAAGACCAAAGACGAAAACAATTGTCCTAGGATTTCATTTTGAGGGCTTGCTTCCTAGTACTCTCCTTGGTACTAATTCTATCTTGATCTAATTGTTTTCTTATAATACTTGCCAAACACTATCAGTTAGCAATTAACACACACTATTAAGTCCATTCAATCATCATAGTCATTGACCCAGAGCTACAAGTTCATTAGGTATGTAGACTCAAGTTTATCAAGTCTTCAATTTTATCAAATGTTTTACTACTACAATAACATAAATCTAATATCTCACTGGTCTCTGGAAATAGTTTTCTTACTATCTTCCACTTGCTAATTAAGCCAATGTCACATATTTTAGGCTTGTTGTTGTTGTTACATTATCCACCTTTGCTAGAAATGCCTTTGTTAGGTTAGTCTCTATGATGGTAATTAAATCACCAAATTCTCCCTAACAACACACTGAAGTTTGTTTTTTGATAGTCTGTTGTGGCTCTAATAGCTACCTTCCAATTAGTGACTCACTGATCTAGCCAACATTTACCTTGCATATATGCTATTTAGAAATAATAGATTCTGGGTCAGGGGCAGCCGGGAGATGAATGTTCACACACTGGCTCTTAAATACTTAACGTGGACATGTCACCCATCACTTCTGCTCACCACCCACTATTCATAATTAGTCATATACCTTGGCTTAACTGAAAGGGTGTTGAGAAATGTGAAGGGGGAGAACACACATGTATATAAAGGGAACAGTACATGGAGAGACTCAAATTAACATCGATATTCATGATCATTTTAATATGGAGCTTAGATAACAGGATAGTTCTTACTTGATAGAAATTTAGATTGTTTCGAAACTTCTGATATTAAAAAATGCTCCTGTGAACATTCTTGCTTAAAATTCTTTATACACTTATTCATATATCTCCTTAACATATATTTTTAGTAATGCAATTTCCAGAATAAAAGGCACCTTTCTTTCTTACTGACTCTATGTGGGATAGATATTCTCCATCACGTTTATAATGCTAAGTATTTTAAGTCTTTTCGTATTTGCTAATCTGGAAGAGAAGAAACAATATTTTATTATTTTTTATTTATATTTATTTAATTACAAATAAGTTTAAACATGTTCAATTGTGTTGATGTGCCTTTTGGATTTCCTTATTGTTAAATTTCTATTGATGTACTTTGCCTAGGTGTTTGTTTTTAAATGAGAATCTTTGTTAGGTTTTTTTTTTGTAATTGGCTCATACAATGACCCACTGATGCTATAGTGAAAGAATCATGCTTACAGCCATAATCTGTTGTTTTTATGTCCATTTTTTATGAGCAGTTGGAGGCACTGGTTTCAACTGATTGTCATTAGGATCTTGTCTTAGTTTTACTCTGCCTACCTTTCCCAGATGGGTGAGAAAAAATTAACTATGTCTCAGATTAGCCATGGTCTTAAAGACTAGTATAGTGCACTGGATTACTGGATAAAATAACCCTATTCTCTGTAGGGTGCATAGGAATTACATGCAGGTTTTTTGTTAGTTTGTTTCTTTTGTTGTTAATCTTTTTTTTTTAAGTTAAATTTTGAATGTTTTTAGGACATATAATCCATCTCTGATGCTGTAACAAAGCTATATTATTTCAATTATTGATTTGTGCCTTTTGCTGACAATATTTCATTAATATTGAAGGGTCCATATAAATGTAAAAATGTATTTAACACAAATGGAAGTCTATTCTGTTTTCATGATTTAACCTTTACCTACGAAACGTATAAGTGAACATCTTCAAATAAGACGTTCTGTTTTTAAAAATAAGTCTCTGTTCTGCTGTACTTTGCACATTCTCAAAATTCAACTTTTAACTCACCAGATTACCTTATTGAAAGTATCTTGATGGTAAACCACACAGTATTGTGAAAGCGGCATTGAAGAGATGACTTATTTAGCAAGTGTATTATATCAGAGTTTCAATAAAGAAGTGATCTGGTCAATTTCATTCAAAATTATGAGACTTCTTGCTCACTGATGAAATAGATATGACAGAATAATGGCTGATGTTTGGTGCCAGTCACATACACAGGTGTCTCCAGCCATCATTCTGTTTCCAAAAGAACCCATTGTATCTTCGTAACTTAGGGGATGGCTCTCTCTATGCATTCCATTTCACTTTAATATATGTATCTTGCTGAGGAGAAAATGTTTTCTCTTTAAGATTATATTGTGGTCTCACATGTATTTACTTTCATTATTTAAAAGCAATATGGGCTTAATTTCTTTGGCAAAGCCAAAGAAGAACTGTTGTAGGGTCTGAGGTAGCTTCCTCATATGTGTTATGCTCTGATTTGTGTAAAGGTCAATATAATTCTACTATAAATCCCCTGAGATCTTGCATTTTAGCAATTCAAGTGAGCAGACACAAATTTTCTATGGCTCATTTAGGTACCTCAATTTCAAATATTACCAACAAGATAGTATCATCCATCTACTTTTCCTCTGCACTTACAAATAATGCCCATAATACTTTTACAAACTATTTTTTTTCTTATGGCATAGATATACCTCCCTTATGTATTATACTTATTTTTGCCAGACCTAATTTTGATGGATTCCTTCTTATGTTTAAACACATATGGTGCTATTTTGTCACATATTTTTTACCAAGTTTAACAGATGACTAAATTGGACAACTTATATTTAGGGAAAATGACATTTTCATGTTGTACACTGTAAAACACATATTGGTGGCCTGTGGGAACTTTGGATAAAACATCTTGAGAAAAATTACATGATTCCTTTAGTATAGAAGAGGAAGTAAAATATATGTGTATACAGAGTATGTGTGTGTGAGAGAGAGAGACAGATGATCCACAAGATTCTTTCAAGTACTAAAACTGCATAATTCCGTTATAATACAGTTTTATAATATGAAGTTGTTCCTAGTGTGAGACCAAGCCATCTTCCCGAGGGGCCCATTTACTAGTGATCACTCATAGAAGCCTCTATTTAGGCATTGTGAGCTTTCTTAGAGGCCAGAAATAACCTCACTAAGATTCCATTTATACTTTATTCTCTTTCCTATAAGAGGTACTATCATCTTAGGAGGGATATATAGGGTGGAAACTTGATAATTGCTTATATTAAGATGAACCAAAGAGATGTGTTTGCTCAAGCTCAGATTATTAGTTAGGCACAAGGCATTTCATATGTTTCAAACTCCAAAGAATGGTATGCGGTTTGGAAAAGAATATAAAGGGAACCTGTGAATTAGTACTATGGGGAGTGTGTGTGTGTGTGTGTGTGTGTGTGTGCGTGTGTGTGTATGGAGACAGAGAGATGTGCTTCCTACTGAAAGAATATAAACTTTTTTTCCTGTGTCCATGGAAATTTTACCAGAATGTATATCATTTTTGTTATAAAATAAATCATAAATTGTTTAAAGTAGAGATATTATAGGTGGCATTTGTATAAATCAATATATTTATTTAAAATAAATTTATAAAAATTTTTATAAATAAAAATTATACATAAATAAATAAAAATTAAACACATGGTTCTTGTAGCTCACCTCTCAAGAGCTCAGAATAGCAGGACAAATTAAAACATGAAGTCTCAAGGGAAGAAATAGAGCCAAAAAGTTTTAGATAGTAAAATATATATTTATAAGTACAGAAGTAATTAACGAAAAGTGTATACTCAGAAACAAATTGAAAAAAATTAAAAAAAAAAAAGAATACTACCCATTAAAATCTTTGTACAGAGACAGGGCAATGTGATCAGAGATGTAAGAGAAGGTAAATTCCTATCCAAGTCACTATGAGTAAAACAAGATAAGGTGAAATTTGAAGGAAAAACAGGCTAAGGTTAAGATGACAATGAAAAAGAAATTTTGGAAAATTTAAGTCCTTATAGAGGTCTTGCAGTGACAAAAATCAGAATACACACTTTCTCTTTTTGCAAAACTGAGGCAGAGGTTTACTAGGATAGCTGATGTTTAACGAAAGGGTGAAGACACAGACAATTTAACAAAAGATATTGCATCTCAGGGATTGGGCCATGGGAGGAAACTGTGGAAAGAGTATGCGGGGCCGGTGGGTTCTGGCCCCACTGCAAAGCTCTACACAAATCAAAAGGCCTGTAGGAATGGACCTTTGACTGCCTTCTTCAACAACATGTGGGAGAAATGTGAAATTTCTGACACAATAAAGTAAGGCCTACTAAGCCATACTAGTGACAATAATCTGTGATAGGAAGTATTAGAAACTGGGCATTGGTGTTTGTAGACAGGTGTTAAAGATGTTTCTAGAACTTCTCTTACTAACACTGGGGGAAAGAGATGAGGGATTGATACAGAAGATGCAGTTCTTTACTAAATTTTGGATGGATCAAAACTTCTGCCAAGGGAGAAAATTAAGCAGGATGTTTGCAATGCTATCTCAAAAAAAATAAATTCTGAGACTAGGAAAAAAAAAATAGCTGTCAGAACTTTTTTTTCCCTGACAGAGCCCCTGAGCATCATATTGGGGGTCAAGAACTTTGAGAATAGGGCTACCTCCCAAACCATTCTGAGAATCCACATTTGGCATCTCATGTGTTTTGAGAATTTGTTTTCTTGTTCATCATTCTGTTATTTGCCTCTCTCTGCTCCTGCTTACTGTGGATGTATATTTGGCTATCTTTGGGTAGCTCAAAGGAAAAGCTATCATATAGACACCCACCCAAATACTGGAGGTGTTGCTGGTTATAGGCACTGAGGTCTCCATCCATGTCATGGCTCAGATGCAGTAATACCACAACAAAGCGCTAATATTTGATGAGCAGTTCCTATGTTCCAGGTATGATTTTAAGCATCTCATGTACAACCTCTGATTTAATCCTCATACTGAAGGATATCCTGTATCTTTTTATTTGGGGCCTTTATATATTATGGAATAGAATTGCAGTTTAGAAGATAAATTCACAAGAAGAAAGAAAGCTTGGTCTGACTGGTACAGAATTGTTGTTAAGGTACAATGTTTTGGTTTTCAGTGTTAAGGCAGTGGTTGCTCAAGTTCACATTCCTTCTACTACTATTGAAATTTAAGAAAGTGTTCTACTAACTGGAACATTTTAAAACAAAACACCAAGCTGTAAAAAGGACATAATAAGGATATTTAATTCTGAGTGACCGGAAAGTGTGAGAAGGAAGAAAATTACTACCCAGGAAAATATGACATATGCCTGAGCTTATAAATAAAAAAATAAGTTTTGTAAATGAAATCATTAAAATCTAATTATAAGGCAACCATAATAAATTAATAGTCACTATTTACTGAATAAGTACTGTGTGTCGAACAATAGTCTTATATTTTTATATACGCTCTTTTACTTAATCTTCACAATATCCCTCCTAGGCAGGCACTTTTAAAGGCACTAAAATAAAGCAAAGGTTTCATTAAGTGTGCTGCCTCCCACTCTGAGCAGTGGGTGAAAATAACAGAAGTTTTGGGTTGAGGGGAGAGTCTCAGCCTAAATGAAGGGTATAGAGAGGAAATGACACCATGACATTTAGTATCTGACTTTGCTACTTCAGAAGGCTTTTAAAGGCTTTTAAAGCCAACTATCCAAGATCATGGAGAAAATGTGTAAATTACAGTTCTGGAAAAAGTTTTTTTGATTTCATGAAAAGGAAAGGGTGAGGAATGAAAAACTAATACTTTCAAGATACAAACCCTTTCCAGTAGCAAAAATATATACAAACCTTATGAATATGCAATGAATGCTACAGAACAGTTCAAAAGGTAAAACACATAGTGTAATAAAGGAGGATGAAATAGATTATGGCAAAGCAATAAAAAAGAAGTCTGTTTTGTGTTAATTAGAAACTACTCTGCAATGTTTGAAGGATTTGTATTGATCTTTTTTGGAGAATCATTAATATGTATTACATGTAAATTTAATAATAACTTACAAGAATTGAATGAATGATGGAGAAATTTGAAATGATATTAAAACACTAACCAGATGTAAAGTAATTTTAATCCTCTTTAGTGAAATCAATTATTTGATCAGATATTGCAACAGTGTGTTTTGTTTTTTTCTTTAATCAGCTCTAATTTTCCTTTAAAGTGACCTTTAAAGGTGACCAGCAGGGAATGTGTGTGTATGTGCATGGGTGCATGTCTGTGTGTGTGTGTGTGTGTGTGTGTGAGAGAGAGAGAGAGAGAGAGAGAGACAGACAGAGACAGAGACAGAGACAGAGGGAAGGAGAAGGATAAGAGGGGGAGGGGGAGGGGAAGGGGAAGGAAGAGAGGGAGAGAGAGAGAGAGGAAGAGAGGAGGGAGAGGGAAAGAAAGGGGGAGGGGCAGAGAGAATGGTAGAGGGGTGAGAGAGAGAGAGAGAGAGAGAGAGAGAGAGAGAGAGAGAGAGATAGCAATTGAAAGCAGAGGGTCTGGACTCAAATTTTGCTAACTAGTTGTGGAAACTTGGTAATAACTTACTCTCACTGAGCCCCAATTTTCTCAATTATAAAATAGAGAAGTAAACAGAACTTATGCTTAATAATTGTTCTGAAGAGTAAAGAGATTGTCTTTTACCAACAGTCCCCAGTTATATCTTGAATTTGTTTACACAGCCAGACATATTCTTAGATTGCATTACATATTTCATTTTTATAAATTTATATTCACATATAACATATATTTAATTTTTTTAAAAAAGAGACTGGTTCTGAAAGACTGAAATAGTGAAGAAAACTGTGCTGGAATACAACAGTTTTAGTCCAGAAACCATTCACTGGGTACTTTCCATATGCAGGTTTTTACATGTTGCATTCTGGCTGGAGATAAGAATACATATTGCTGTAGTAAATAAAAGTAATACTTGATCAGTGCCATTAAATCTGGGTCAGAGGAAGTACATAGAGTGTTGAGAGAAACATTTTCTCTTTAGTGATTAAGGGAAGGCTCAAAATGGAAATTAATGTTTGAGTTGGCTTTGAGGAAATGTAGGATATTTTTTTTGGCAGAGATATTGGTGGGTGGACAGTACAATTTCAGAAAAGCAATGGCATAGAGGAGATGTAGAAAATGTGGAACATTTTCAAGGAATGGCATTAATCTGGCAGGATACTTAGTATCTTGCTAACTCCAGAATTTATCTCATTTCTTTGTGCCCCTTCGTAACCGAACTTCACTATTTTTAATTTACTCTTCAGAAATATTAAATCCACAGTAAATAAGAAAGCTATGTTACCCATAATCTCTCAGATCACTTTTGCCATACTTCCATGAGATCCTTTTTTCCTTTCTTTTTTTTTTTTAAGAAAAACATTGTAAATATAGTTGAAGAAACCCCATTCCTCTTTCATATCCCTTCTCTCTCTCCCTAGGAGTGATTGCTATTCAGAATTTGGGATTAACCTTCCTATTTCATATTTTTAAACATTTACCACACATATATATAATATATATATAAATATTATATATAAGTTATATATATAATATATAATATATAATAATGTATAATATATAATTATATATAATATATATGATAATATATAATATACATAATATATATAAATATTATATATGTTATTATATATACATAACATATAATATCATCTATTATTGTCCTTTTTGAAAGATGTTTGATACTGTGTATTTATTTTGTCTGTGGTGCTGCGTACCACTCCTGGATGGATGGATCCCTTGGCCCTAAAGCTGTTGTTGAAAACACACTGCATAAGTCTCTCACTCCTTCCAGGAGCTTTACTTGACCAGCTGACAAAACCTTTATAGTAATTGTGTGAGACCTTCTTTAAAGAGTTTCAGTTACCCTAACTACATAACCTTCTTCAATTCTGTAGCTGGAGCAGGCAATTTTGGTTTTGTTTTTAATTCCACCAGGCATTTGTTTAAATTATCCTACCAAATATTTAATTGATAATTTGGTTTCATTCTACCTACGTTTGTTAGACACCAGACCAAACTTGTATTCTGGTTAACTAGTAACAGATATTTCATGCCACCTTTGCGGCTCATCATTTGTAATTAAACACAGCTTAAAGCAATTTATTTTAATAGTGAAAACTCCCTTCTGAGGAATATATTCAGGATATCCTAGGGGAAAGAAGAATAGGAAGTTACCATTTGAAAGTGCCAAAGGCCTTCATGTAAAAATATTGGAAATATTTCCCCTGGCTGATTCCACAGGGGCTGAATTTCCCATAACTGGCATTTTTTCTTACAGATCCTACCAAGAATCTATGTATATTTTTACCTGGCTAAAGCATGATGCTTTGTGGAAAATGAAGTATACGCGGCACCATTATAGCACAGGAACAAATACTTAGAAGACTAAATAAATTTTGTATAGGTTTTATACTAAAAAATTAAAGCAATTATTGCCCAAATTTCAGCAGAAAAATACATAAACAAACTCAACACCTGATAGACATATTTGCAAAGCTGTTAACTTGAATTCTTTTAATTGTTTTTGGAAAAAATTCACTCAGTACTTGATCACGTTAGGGATAGTATCTGTACATGTTGTGCAATCAAGTATGTTACTTTGAATCCTATCAAAATGGGAAAAAAAATCAAAATCATAAAAGAATTACCCATGTAACGTAACATTTTTACACTATACATGTTTGTGTATCACACACATACACATGTATATATGATTGAAAGACAATTAAACATGAGTTTTATATTTGGTAACTCAGATTTTTCCCTTCAAGTCAATAATTTCAAAATGTTTGGTGTGAAAAAAAGAATTTCATTTTGAGTTATGAAACACATTTCAAGAGGGGTTCTGATTTTGTTACTGTGCCATCAATGAAGTTTTGTTTCTCCCTCCTGGAAATACAATGATGGAAATCAACAGGTAAAGTCTGAGTACTAAGAGAAGGAACACATCCCATGTATTATTAATTGCTGCTTGCTTTGGTAGGTTTTTTTGGCTGGTGAGGCAAAAAAGGTCAAGTATGAACATAATGGATATGCTGGGATCCAGGTCTTCATTAATAGCATTCTTTAGCTTTGGGGTCATGTAAAGATGACCCTTGGCCTTTTTTAGTCAATTACTGTTTTATATATTCATTACTAATACAGTATCTTAACTGTTATATTTGGGCAACAGAATATCTCTTTTTCACTCACATATCTCTTTTTTCCTGTCTATGGGAATGAAAATGACTGAGGGGGTTATCAAATTTTCCATATCATTTCTTATTAGCTAAAGGGAATTCTCTCAGTTTCTGAGTACTACTCATCTGACCTAAATGGGAAAAGTAAAGTTTATTTTATGTTTAGGTATGTAAGCTTTTTTACTGAACTTAGGAGCAAAACAGTAGTGGGAGAGTTCACAAGTATAAATATTTGCAGACATTTAAAATTATGGTTGAAAATAAATAACACATGGGAAGTAAAATAATGATTAGAATATTCTCTTATTTCTCACTGGAATCATGAATTTGTTTAGGAGATAATTTTTAATATTTCATAATTTAAAAAAATGTTATCATGGGGTTCCTGGAGTGTCTCAGTTGGTTAAGAATCCAACTTCAACTCAGGTCATGATCTCGCAGTTTGTGGGTTCAAGCTCCACACTGGGCTCTGTGCTGACAGCTCAGAGTCTGGATCCTGTTTTGGATTCTGTGTCTCCCTCTCTCTCTGTCCCTCTCCCACTTACACATGCTCTCTCTCAAAAAATAAAAACATTTAAAAAAATATAGTCATTTCTCAAGTTTAAAGGATATATTTGATATAATAGTTTAAGCATCAGCTATGGTAAATACAGCACAGTGATAGATATATTAGTGAGTTACATGGTCTTCTTAAAATTTACATTTATTTTAGGTTTATGTTGAAATAAAACTAGTAGAAAAACATTACAGTGTTTCATAATTGTGCTCCAGGAACCTTTAGGACAATTCACTGCTTATTAACTAGCAGCTAGATAGTGGTCAACTTATGACTGCTCACTAATGAATCAAAGTTATTTTGCTACAACTGATTTTTCTTAAGAAAAGCCTAAGGGTCCTATCTCCTGTGGGTTAAAACTGACAGAGATTAATTTAAATTCATTCAGCAGTCCAGCTGAGACAACTGTGGTAAGGTGGTAGTCATAATTTATCTGTGCTCTGAAAATGTTCTGACCTTATTTACTTTCCAAGCTATGAATGAATGAGTTTTAAATGGCTCAGCATTCAGGATGAGTGTTGGCAAGTAAAAATCCCGTAACACAAGAGGAATAATGTGACAGCAGAAGTTTAAAGCCAAAGTCCACAGCAGGGATCTCAAAAGAAGTTGCCTCTTTCATAGCATTCATATTTATAACTCTTTTCTTCCTTCTCTTCCTTCCTCCCACCTTCCCTTTTCCCTTTCCCCTTTCCCCTTCCTCTTTCTAGAACCAACGTAGCCTACATCTTAGAAATGATTTGTATTTGGGGGTGCCTGGGTGGGTCAGCCAGTTAAGTGTCCAACTTCGGCTCACGTCCTGATCTTATGGTTCATGGGTTCAAGCCCTACAGGGGGTGTCTGCTGTCAGTGCTCAGCCTGCTGTGGATCCTCTGTCTCCCTCTCTGCCCCCTACTCGTGCGCTCTCTCTCTCTCTCTCTCTCAAAAATAAATAAAGATTTTAAAAATGATTTGTATTTGTAAACAATATGCAAGAATTGGTTTCTATTTTAAAGGAATCCACATTTCTAGATTAAGCAGAACAAGAGAATTGGACAACATACGAAAAAGAACTTGCCTTTTCTTTTTCATTTACTGTTTTACTTCTGTTTTCTTGTACATTAAATCTCATGGCCATCTAGAAACAAAATTGTAGAAGAGATGAAATTTGCCTTTCTTCTCCCTGCCTTTTAGCACCTCTCTTTCAATTTCTGTGCTCCTACCCTGAACAGAAACCCTTTTCTGCCTTTCCTTATTTCAGATTTCAAGTAAAGCTTGAATGGTATATGGAATATGAGTCCATTCCCTTTACATCTGAAGAAAATTAGAAAACTAGAGCTTACACGTTGGTAGGACAGGTAGGTTTAAGGATAAATTAACTTTCATTATTACATGGAATTTTCTCCTGTAATGCTACAGTGTAGTTAGAATGACATTGTTACTCAATACATAAAGAAACTTGATTCAGAAAGGTCCTAAGCAATGCCAATCAGTAAGTGGCCACTGTAGAACTGAAACCCAGGTCTTCTGACTCATAGTTGGGCATTCTTTCCATGACCTTACTTTGGAAAGGTCGTACTTAGTTAAATTTTATGTGACACTTATATATGATTAAAATGTCCATTTTTCATCCTAGAATGAAACTGGAGACAGTTTCTAAACCCAATTAGAAGACCATTAAGTGATAGAATTTCAGTCACTAGCAAGAGTGTACTGGCTGTGAAAATACTGTAAGGAAGGTCTTTTTGGTATTCATCTGGTACCAGACAAGGTCTATGGACTTCACCTGTACATAAAACAAACCCATGCAAATCCAATCACTTACTTATACCACTTTTTGGTAGAAAATTACAGAATTCTTGTTTTTATCATTCAAATGCTGGCAGTAGACCTAAGAAAATTCTAGATACGTAGCACAATTATTGAGAACACAGGCTTTGATATGACACAGATTGGGGTGAAGTACTGACTCTGTATCTTACTACCTTGATGACTAAGGTTTGCTTAATTAACCTTTCACAATCTCATTTGCCTCAGTGGAGAATGGGAATGATTAGGTCTAATCCTCAGCTTTTATGTCCTATATGGCTGTATTGATTGCTAACTCTTCAATTATTGAAGACTCATAATGGCTCTTAAAAAGTTACACCACTTTTCAGATGACTCCTTTCTTTCAGTATAGTGCTTTTTTCATTCCACAACTTAACTAAATTCCCTACATTAGCCAACATTCTGACACTTTAGTTGCAGTCAAAAACATAATAATTTTTCCAAAACATTGTCTTTTGGTCAGAGAATATTATGTAAAACAATTTTCGATCACTGTGTTAGCAAACATATTAATTTTCCAAAACATTGTCTTTTGGTCAGAGAATATTATGTAAAACAATTTTCAATCACTGTGTTAGCTTGCCTAGTGTACTTAGAAGTGAGAAGTATGAAGAGGTACATGCTTCTTTGATACCTCAATCTGTTGTGAGTACACACTAGTTTCAATTATTTTGAAGTGCTCTCAGGTTTTGTCTCTATTTTGTGCTTCAGGTTTTCTTTTCCCTGTGCTGTAACTATTTTCAGGTGCAATTAGAATGCAAAATAACCATGTGCCACCCAAAAGGCTTACCTGTCTGAAAGTCAGTCACTTGGCTCTCTCCTTTTTAAATTCTTTTCCTAGTATGATTTTTTTGTACCTTTTCCCACCTACCTCCACCTGCTATTCAGTCATCTTTTCCTCCTTTGGTCGGTACAACAAGCTTTCATGATATTGCATGTTTTTTAGATGTTCAGATTTTTCGATCTTTGAACATTGTTCAAACATCATCAAGTGTCTTGGGTTAGGATGAAATGCACCATATTTTTTCCATTAAAATTAATGGAAATGTTTATAGTTTATTATTTAACATCTTTGCAACTAATGGCAAGGTTTTTATGAACACATTAACATCATTTCACAAGAGACACTAGTTGTTAAATAATGAATGCCCTGAGTCCTCTAAGTGCTCCCCCTCCTACCCTGTCTACAGAAGTCTTCCTTCAGAATGTCTTCCCCAGACGTTCCCCAACACAGGACTGGACTCAAAAAATCCTTCAGAATTTTATTCCATTATGCATGCTGGCTTGCCTTCCAAATGGTCCATATTGTTGCTATACTTGTTATTTAGTATTGTGAATATTCCTCCTAGTGATGACAATAATGGAACCTATCCCCAAAGGTTGTTTTAGGAATAAAATTGTATAATGCATGGAAAGAACTAGTGTAATGTTTAGTACCCAGTAAATATTCCATGCATATTAGCTGTAGTTGTAATATTATTGTTTAAGATGTAATAATTTAAGAGGTGCCTGGGCGGCTCAGTTGGGTAAGTGTCTGACTCTTGATTCCAGCTCAGGCAAGATCTCACAGTCATGAGATTGAGCCCCGCATCAGGCTGCATGCTGAGCGTGGACCCTGTTTGTGATTCTCTCTCCCTCTCTCTGTGTTCCCCACTTCTCACTCATGTCTTTCCCCCCTCTCTCTCTCAAAATAAAGATACATTTTTTTTAAAAAAAGAGGTAATGATTTAAAAATCTGTGTATTTCTATAAGTTAACACTTTAAAGATCTCAGTTTTATAAATGTGTTGTGCTAAGTGCAGGCTTCTATAGCTAGTATCTTCAGTTATATTTCATTAGTGAGGAGTAATATATTTGATTTTAAAGATGATATCCATTGGATTACATAAAACCAAAATAAATAGCAACACAATTAAAATTAGAAATCTTCACAATTGATTTATTTTTTAAAGAAACTTACTTAAATATTAATGCAGAAAAATCCTTTGTGTGTAAATATGTGTGTATGTAACCAAATATTTAGCATTTCAACCAATGCAAGATTCTAATTTTATTGATAACATTTTCATGGAATCAGTATATGATTCAAACTTAGGTACAAATTGGTTATCTTGGCTAATTTAATTTATATGTGATACTTACATGATTTGTGTCAATTCACAGAAAACATGTAAATATCTTCCTTTTAGTACTCTGAGAGAAACTCAGCGAAGTTCAATAATTGGGCATCTTGAACCTTGAGAAAATCAAAACTAACCCATTTTTCCCCTTTCTGGTAATTTACATTCTTAACATTAGTCACTTATTGCGTCTACTCATTGACGGAGTAGTCACTGAACAGAGTACCCATCAACCTCTACAGACTACATGGGAAGTCAGGCATATTTTTGAGCATCTCATTAATGTAGCCTCTGAATGCAAGCCACCTGGATCTGGTATGACCCTATGTTGGTCGCCAGGGTTGAGTGAAGCAGTTACTCAGGTTTTCCATGTATCAGTTTTCTCATCTGTATAAAAGAGAAAACTCATGTACCTTATAGTGTTGTAGTGTAGACTTACCTAGTTAATACATTTAAAACTTGTAGGATAGCACCTGGCAAAGAGCATGCGTTCTATTAAAGTCGACTGTTTTTACAAATAACCATTGTCATGCCATATCCCATTGAGAAGAATTAAATGATGTCAATTTTGACAATGAGGAGTGTACCTGACTATGTGTGTTTCTAATCCTGATATTTTGATTTTCATAAAAGTAGATACACTGTTAATAAAAAAAAGGTCCAGCATATTTTAAATTATTTAGTGCTAACTAGCATTATTTTACTGTTGGATTTAAAATAAGCAAAAAATCAACTTCTTAATTAGGATTATTATATGCTGGGCATTAAAATGAAAATGATTAAGATAGGGTAGGGAATTATTGAAAATAAGACATATTCTATAAATTTTAGATCAATCTTAAATTCATTAACTGAGCTTCCATTAGAAATAGAAAGCTCAAATCTGTGAAAATGTGAAAGAGTCCTATGCAAAGCAATCTCTTCTGATGGCAGTAACAGGTGCAATTACTTGTGTCCTCTCAAAGAGCAGGAAACCAAATTAGGATTGTACTGAAAAAATGGAGTTTTTAGTATTGAGGAAGAATAAGCTCAGATGTAACGGAAAGGGACATAAGATAGAGGAAGAGAACTGCAAGTTATACTGAAGAGTGTGAGACAGAAGGAAAAAGAAGATGTGACAAGTGATGTGGAGGATGCCAGAAAAAAATGAAAAGCATCATAGGAAATATAAATGAGGAAGGGTTTATAAGAACGAGACTAAGAAGAAATGAGAAAGAAGGAAAAGATGGAAGAGAGATTGCAGAACCTATGGAAACAGAAACTGTTGTCTTATCATTTTTTTTTGTTTCCTTACACTTTTGCCCCTGTTTTTTTTCCTTGATTTTTGTATCATTTCTTTCAGAAAATACAGAGCCTCTGGCGTAAATGAGTATTTTCTGAAAGAAATGATACAAAAGTCAAGGAAGAAAACAGGGGCAAAAATGTAAGGAAACAAAAAAAGTGTTAAAACCATGATATAATTGAAGTCAGTTAAATGCCAACCAGTGTCTACCAAAAATTAGATTCCTTTAATATTTTAATAAATTCATCACTTGTTCTTTTAAAATACGACACAAATTAGCATTGTCCACCAATTTGCTAATTTGAGAAACATTCTTCCTAGGTTAATCTATTGTTTATTTGTTCAAACACTGCACCAATAAACAAGCAATTGTTCTGTTATTCTAAACAAATATGTTAATCGCTTTTAAGGTCATCTTTTCAGCGTATTACTAGAAGTGATTACAAGATTAAAGAATGAAAAGAAATGAAGCCAAGAATATGCTAATGAAATTTACATTAATTACTGTGCATTGACAAGAATGAATGATTTTTAAATCAGGAATCACTCCTGAACTAGCAATCCACCACTGACACTTATTGTCATACTTCTAAAATGGCCTTTGAAAAGATCACTGTTATAATATATGCATATGCTTTAAATGTAGACACTGTGTTAACTCAATCTTCAAAATATTCACACATGAAATGATATACTTACAACATATATTTGCATTCATTTTGTTGTCCAGGGTTTAGTTGAGTCCCTAAGATACAAAGACAATAAGACTAAGTTACTAGTCCCAATAAACTGCCGGCTTAATAAAACAGATATCTAAAACAACTTTAGCAAAATATATGTGTGTGTTATTACAGTTTGGTGAGGGTGAGACAAGGGGAGATGAAAAGAAAGTGTCCTTGGAGTAGGTGTTTTTAGACAGGGTCTCAAAATATAAATATGGGATGGCTAAATTATTTCTTAACAAAGGAAAGGGCAGGCAGAAAAAATACAGAATATTTTACATGTAACAAATGGGTCAACCAAAGAAAATGATATTCTTATTTTTTGAGGTGAATTTTCAGGATTCCAAGTTTCTATTTTGTATCCATGTAGGTTTATATCATGATCCAAACCTGAAAATTAAAGGACGAATGACACAAAGTCATTAGCAGCAATGTACCATCATTAATCCTGAACATGACATGCCTTTTTACACCTCTTAAAGTTTCACTGGTATCTTTACATATTAATAGTGGAAACATGCTATATCTGGCCAATACCTATGTATTTTATGCTTAGGGGAAACAATTAATTTTAGCATATTTAAAAAAAAAGTTTTAAAATTCTTGTATTTAATTGCATCTAATTGTAATTTCATCAAATTATAATTACATCTAATTGTACAACCCAGCAGTTAAATTGACAACAGATACATGAACCATCTCATATACAAAAACTTTCAACCCAAAGAGACAAATGAACCTTTCCAAAGATAATTTTGCTCAACGTACTGCTATTGAGTGGTAAATATGCTCGTCACTGATAGATGCTAAAAGATAGGCATGAACTTGGATAAGATGTTGTCTGTTCGTATTTGTCAAAGGAAAGAGTGCATAGGAAGCTGTATTAGAAAAAGATGAATATATTTGAAAGGAATGTGGATAATCTAATTGGAAAGGTAGCATCGCTAGGAATTGTTTCTAGAACTGCATTTGCATGGCAAAACTGTCATTTATACTTAAACTGTATGTTTATTTTAGGAGAGGGAACTTATTGAAGACTGATGGAGGTTTATGGGGTTAAAGTCATCCCTTGGTGACATCACTATGACCAAAACATTTACGTAGGGGAAAAAATTAAAGAAAAATTACACTGGAATTTCAACAGGTCTAGGACAAATCTGGTTAAAAGGATCCTATGGTGAAATGTTGCCCAGGCAAAGTCTGCTAAAGAAGACTTTAGTCTGGACTAGAAAACACAAATGTGCAGCAAAATTATTGCAAGAAGAGACAATAATATCAATTTATTGGGAATTCCTAGGAGCAGAGGGACTACTATAAATAAATGGATGATGCCCTGAAAGACTACTTATCTTTCTTAATCTACGAATCATACAGAAGATATCTCACAGTTAAAACCCTTGGGTACAGAGACCACAAATACAATTTATTGTGTACATTTCAAAAGTATTATTCAAAGTATGTGAGAAAGATAAATTATTCTAATAAGCCAGAGAGGGACCTGATATGGTGGTAATATATTGAGTAAAAATATCAGAATGAACAGAACAAATTTTGCAGAGATCAAGTTTTGTTGAATATTAATCCTAAAAGCTACCAGAATACTGCACCAAACTCTAGTGTACTTACTTGTCAACTGTGCACTGTAGAGGAGCTGAGCAACTTTCTTGAAGGGGACAGAAGTTTCTGCCTCCATTCTCATGTGCAGTAATAGCTAACCCTTCAATGAGTCTTAGCATTTTGGTGCAGATGCTTTAGTAACTCTACAGCCCTTCCTTATGTTAGATTGCAGTCCCTGTCTAGCACAGGACCTCTCCCCTTAGATAATCAGAATAGTTATTGCATGCAATTTAGAATTTCAAAGACCAGCAGAAAGGAAGGGATTGCAATATATAGCTTGTGGCTTGCATTTGTATTGCTCCTCTCTGCCGAAGGTAATACACTGATTAGCAATCCAACAAACAGAGTTTAATAATTGCTCTATTTAGGGGAAGGTATTAGAATGGTTAATTAATGGCAGTCTTGTTGCTAGGAGACAAAGGAAGTTATTACAAGTAAGGTTTTAACATAGGAATAGCGCCCTCTAAGCCTACAGTGAATTCTTATTAAATGATTGCATAGTTTCTGTTCGTTTGTTCTTGTTTTTCGTCTTAAGAGTAAATCTATCATTTGGGTCTACCACCTGGACCATAAATGCAGTGTCAGTTGTTTTTCTTTGTTTCTTTGTTTTTTAACTGAGATTGAATTGGTTTTAGATATATTCTAATGCTCATCAATTTTTTCTCTCTTTTAGGAATATTTGTGACAATATATAACAAATCGTCTGAAAAAGACTTCAGTTTAAGGTTTAGAAGTACTTCCTGCCTTTAATTATTCTTTAGAATCCTATTTGCCATACAGCAGACATTTATCGAGTGGTTACTGTGTGCCTGGTACTGACCTAAGCATTGTATGGGAACACTACAGTTTTTACTTTCGGCCAAATTTGGGAGATAAGACTTGCCACCGCAGGGATTCAGAGGAAGAGCTATGGGAGTTTATAGGACATATAATCAGAAGTAGAAGGTATAATATAAAAATAGCTCAAAAATAGCAACTATAGTGTATGTTCTCAAATTAACACATTTTTGATTGCCTGCCCAGCATAAGACTCCTTCTCTGGACCTAGAGTCATTCTAGTGCTTGGTCAGCTGCCAATAGGAGTCTGTCTTTCAAACATAGAACAAAGAAACAAAGACACTGAGGTAGAATGGCAGAAATGAGTTCATAGAAATATCACATGGAGTCAGGGCAATGGAAGCTGTCTTTGGTAAATTTGCTGCTGAGAAACACAGAACATTACAAGTTTCTCAAGTCTCATCTCCATGTTTCATGTGATTTAACTCTGCTTTGTTCCTGTTTAAAGATTCTGTGCCCGGGGCGCCTGGGTGGCTCAGTCGGTTAAGCGTCCGACTTCAGCCAGGTCACGATCTCGCGGTCCGTGAGTTCGAGCCCCGCGTCAGGCTCTGGGCTGATGGCTCAGAGCCTGGAGCCTGCTTCCGATTCTGTGTCTCCCTCTCTCTCTGCCCCTCCCCTGTTCATGCTCTGTCTCTCTCTGTCTCAAAAATAAATAAAAACGTTAAAAAAAATTTAAAAAAGATTCTGTGCCCTTTCAATAGACTCTCCTTTATTTGGACTAGCTTGAGTTGGTTTCTACTCCTTGAAGTCAGAATCTTGACGAAGATATTATGATCAAATGGTGAGTCTAGATTGATTGGTACCTTAAGTGAATCGGAATGAACTAGGGGCACCTAGTGGCTAGTCGGTTAAGCATCCAATTTCAGCTCAGGTCATGATCTTGTAGTTCATGAGTTTGAGCCCTGCATCAGGCTCTTTGGGATTCTCTCTTTCTCTCCCTCTCTCTCTCTGCCCCTTACCCACGTGTGCTCCCTCTCTTTCTCAAAAAATAAATAGATAAACTTATAAAAAGATAAATGAACTGCTCATGAGGTTAAATGGGATGCAGATTTTGGAATTCCCTGATGCCAGTCATGTTTTCTATACTGGGAACAATAAAAGAAAGTTTCTGAGCAAGATGGTGGTGACATGATGAGAGCTATATACTTGAAAAATTAACTCAGCTTCAGTGTGCAGAATGGATTGAGGGAAGGGTCACGTAGACAAATTAAGAGACTAATTAGGCGATGTGAGTGTGAAGCAAAATGATGACAGTGGGAATGAAAAATAATTTGTGTAAGTAGAATCGTCTCCGTGAGGCAACTGCTGGGATAGCACAGTTAAAAACGGAGGAATAAAGAATATTTTAGAGCATCTCTGCTTAAATGACTTCCAGAAAAGGAGAGACTTAGGGCTGTAGATTTAGGAATTAATTTTTTGAAGGTAGTATTTTGAATCATGGGATGAGATCAATAAGTGATGTAGGGTAGAGAGCTATGGGGATAGATGCTTAACAGCACAACCTGCAACCTTGAGGAATGGCTTTTTAGATAAGGACAAGAATGAGAAAATTGATTAGTAAAAAAGAGATTTCCAAAAGGAACAAGATTTAATGACATAAGGTTTATATAAGATAATTTCAGTGTATTTTGCAGCAAGGTTAAGAAGATGAGAAAAGACCAAAGGACTAGGATAAATGAATCATTGGTGAAGTTATATGAATACAATTTCAAATTAAGTGAGTGATGGTGAAGGAAAGACTATTTTTTAAAATATATTTGATAGTAGTAAAGTTTTATGTACTGCTTGGAGGGGTAGTAAGTTCAAGAAGAGATTTAGGAGATGGACAGCCAGGCTCTTTCCATAATTTGGCTATTGCTGATAATGCTGCTATAAACATTGGGGTGCATGTACCCCTTCGAATGAGTATTTTTGTATCTTTTGGGTAAATACCTCGTAGTGCAGTTGCTGGATCATAGGGTATTTCTATTTTTAACTTTCTGAGAAACATGCATACTGTTTTCCAAAGTAGCTGCACCAGTTTGCATTCCCAGCAACAGTGTTAAGAGTGTTCCCCTTTCCCCACATCCTTACCCGATGGAAGACATACATATATACATATATACATATATATATGTGTATATATACATATATATATATATATATATATATATATATATATATATATATCCATCCACACACACATACACAAATACCCATATAATTTCACTCATGTGGAATTTAAGAAACAATAAAAATGAACATAGGGAAAGAAAAAGAGAGGCAAATCAAGAAACTCTTTCAACCATAGAGAACAAACTGATGGTTACAAGAGGGTAGGTGGGTGGGGGAATGGGTTAAATAGGTGATGAGAATTAAGGAGGGCACCTGTGATAAGAAGCTGGTATTGTATGTAATGTTGAATCACTAAATTGTACATCTGAAACTAATATTGCACTTTATGTTAACTAGCTGGAATTTCAATTAAAAATTGGCAGAAAAAAGATTTAGGAGAGTGAAACTGGATTGCACAGTAAGCGTGGAAGGCTGAATATTCAAAAGCATGGTGAAAATAATCTTAATGCATAATGATTGTGAAGATGATAGGAAGGCTGAAAGTAGTGCACAAGTATCAGAATGAATCTTGTAGACTGAAGGTAAATAAAAGACCAATTGAAAATTCAGATATTTTAAGGCAAGCAAATAGGAAGAATAAACAATATTGGATGGCCTCAGAAAATAGTAAATAATATTTTCTGCTGAAAGGAATTGGGACCTTAAAGATAGCAGAAGAGGAAATCAATTGGCTAGTAATAAACCATTGATGAGTTAGCAAGAGTTTTCAGTAAGACCAATTTATCTAGTTTCATGACATTTTCTATTAATTTGAAGGAAATAAGGAAAATACTAAATTGAAAGAGTAGACAGAGAATCCTGAGTTCTTGAAGTATAGAACAACTTCTTCTAACAATATGGTTAGCCATATATTCTGAAAAATACTGTCATTATAGAACATGTAGATGCATATAAAACATGTAGACTATCAAATTAATAGCTAAGCTTAAGCAAATTGAGAAACATAACCAAAAGAGTAAGCAGATATGAAATCTGTGGTTACTCTGGGACATTTGCTTTTACTGGGAAATAGAGTTGGGTTTTAAAGCCTCTGTGGTAAAGTTAATACAATATCTAGTGTTCTTACAAAGTGACAAGTTTGTATTTTGACCCATATATAAAGAACGAACCCACAAAGAACTATAGTGTCAATGAAGGAGGGATAGAAATCTGACCTGTGAGCAAAAGAAGATGACAAGATGACTTGTCAATTTTGGACACATTCAAGATGAGAAGCCAAGAAAACTCTCTGAGAATATAAGCATAGGCTTTCCTTACATTAATTGCGATCTCAATATACTCTAATTTCAAGGTCCAGAAAATTCTAAACAGAAAAATTGAGGAAGACTTGGGGTTACAAAACAGGAAGACGTGACAGAAACAAATCCAAGTAATCTCCCTTTAAAAATCCTAATATGAGCACATAATAAAGTTTAGCAAATACATAAAGAATAAAGCCCCCGTGAGTGAGAGTGAACAAAATTAATAAACAACATATTTAAATATCTAAGAACTCTTGATATTGGAATTACTTAATATAGAAAATAAAATAAATGTATTGAAATGGCCTGAACAGTTAAAATATAGATTTAAAAACTATAACCACTAACAAAAAAATGGAATAAGAAACTATAAAAAAATTATCAGACCAATTGTAAAAGAATGACAAGAACAACAAGAAAAAGCAACAAAAGATTTGGAAATTAAAGAGATTATCATCAAATTTTAGAATGTAATTAATTGATTGGTCAAATAGAAAATGGCATTAAAAAAAGAATCCATGAAGTTCTGTGATCATTTGGCAGGGTAAACCTCTAATATTCTAATTGTTCCAAATATGATATGAATAAACCCTGGACTAATGCAAGAAACAAACAAACAAACAAACTACCTGTGGACTCCAGAGAGTGAACAAAAGCAGGCAGATTTTGGCAGGAAGTTGGAACTTGAAAAAACACCATGGCATAGGTGAGTCCCATTCTTGTGGATTTTGGCCTGAGTGTGGGCCTTGTTCACAGTGCAGGGAAAGACAGCTGAAGCTGTAATAAAAAGCCCATTGCCTATGCTAGTCAATGAGAAGAGACTCCTGGAAAGGAGAGAATGTAGTGTTCTGTGTATAATCCTTACCTAAGTCTCTACCTGATCTATAAACAGCACATGCAAGCATCCTAGCTAAAGGTTAAAAAAAGAAAGTCATCCTGAGAACTGGGTTGCTACCCATTTCATGAATTTGAATGAACTCATGAAATTGAAATTGAAAGCAGAAATAGAGAAATTAAATAAAACCAAAAGCTGGTTCTTCAAAAGATTTAAGAGAGAAATCACAAATTATCAAGTGAGAAATGAAAGAGGGATATTATTAAAGATCCTATAGACATTAAAAGGATAATAAGAGAATACTGTAGTTAGGTTTATGCCCATAAATTCAATTTAGATGAAATGGAAAAATTCCTTGAAAGGCACAAACTAGCCGATCTTACTCAAGATTAAATAATGTGAATGGTCTTGTATCTATTAAAAAATCAAATTAATAATTAAAAGTTTTTCAGTAAATTAATCTTCAGGCTCAAATGGCTTCTCTAGAAAATCCTAATGAATATTCAACAAGGAAATATTACTGTTTCTACATTAATGCGTCCAACAATAGGAAAGGAAAGAATACTTTCCACTTCATCTTTTTGAGGCCAAAACCCAAACCAAACAAAAAAAGACTAAAAACCAATGTCCTTCATTAACTTAGGTATAAAAACTTTTTGGAAAATATTAGCAAATCAAATCAAACAATATATAAAAAGGATGCTATATTACAACAAAGAGGGATTTATCCTGATAATTCAAGCCTGATATATACATGTCAAAATTACAATGTCAACATATTAGAGAAGAAAAATGACATGAGATATGAAAATAAAAAATTTAATAATGTATAAGTTTTTCTTAAAATATCTGGTAGAAAATAAAAATTGTAATAATGCATACATTTTTCTTAAAATATCTGGTAGAATTTATTACTAAAGCCATCCATTGATGGCTTGAAATGTCCCTGGGAAGGGTTTTATTTATGGATTCCATTCCCTTAAAATTATGAAACAAATCTAATTTTATATTTTTTTATTTTTTACTGTATCTTTCTTGGAAATTGTCTACTTTATCAACATTTAAAATACATTGGCAGAAAATATTTATACACTGTATATTAGTTTGCTATGGCTGCCATAACGAAGTACCACCCATTGGTGTCTTAAATAAGAGAAATTTATTGTCTCACCGTCTGGGTGCTAGAAATTTAATATCAGTATTATCAATATTGGTTTATTCTGGGAAAGAATCTGTTCCATGCCTCTGCAGTACCCTGCTACTGGCCTCAGTTGTTTCTTCTAAATACCATTCCCTCTGTTTCTTCACATCATTTTCCCTCTAGCAAGTCTTTCCCTCTAGCAAACTTCCCCTTCCTATTAGGACTTCGATAGTATTGTAATAAAGTCAACCCACCCTAATAACCTCATGTGACTAGATTTACAAAGACATTTTTTCCCCAGATCGGGCCACATCCTGTAGTATTGGGGATTGGGATTTCAACAGATAAATCTGGGGGAATACAATTCAGTCCATAACAGTATTACTTTTTTAAATATCTGTAGAATATCTTTAATAATTACTTTTCTTAAATCTGTAAGATGTATGGAGGTATCTCTCTTTTATATTCCTAAGTGGTTTATTCTTTTTACATTTGTATTATTTACATTGCCACAGGATTTTCAATTTCATTTATCTTTTCAGAGAACCATATTTTGGCTTTGTTCCCTCTTTTGGATTATTTGCTTTCTAAATTATTGATTTCTGCTTGTGCCTTATGTGGAATTTGCTTTTCTTTCTCTAAATTCTTGATTTGGTTATTGAGATTTTTACCTTTTGTTCTTTATCAATATGTTCATTTGAAGGCTGTATATTTCCCTTTGAGCAACAGCTTGAGCTTCAGCCCTCAAAATTTTTCTTAAAATTTTACTTTGAAAGATTGTGGAGATAGAGACACATTTAAAAAATAGCTGAAGAAATAGATGTACATGTTTACAAATTGGTAAATATTTATTTGTCCTCTCTGTCTCTCTCATCAGTAAATAGGTATGTAGTTTCTGAACCATTTGAAAATAATTTTAGATATCATGACACTACTCCCCGAAAAAAATTAAAGATATGTCCTCCTAAAAACAAGGATATTTTCCTATTTAACTGAAATATCACTATCACATCCAAGAAATAGTTTTAAAAATTTTTTAATGTTTTATTTATTTTTGAGAGAGAGATACAGAGCATGAGTGAGTAAGGGGCAGAGAGAGAAGGAGACAGAATTTGAAGCAGGCTTCAGGCTCTGAGTTGTCAGCACGGAGCCCAACGAGGGGCTCGAACTCACAAGCCGTGAGACCATGAGCTGAGCTGAAGTAGATACTTAACCAAATGAGCCACCCATGAGCCCCAAGAAATAATTTCATTTATCTATATTCTTTATTTAATAATATTGTCAAATGTAATATTCATTTTAAAGATTTGTATTCATCCAATAATATTTATTATAATAAATATTTAAATCTAATATGCAATCTGGTTTCACATACCTACATACATTAGAAAATGGTATAATTTGATTTAAATTATTTCCTAATTCTTCCTTGACAAGATTTCTTTGACCCAATTGATTATTTAGAACTGCATTGCTTTGTTTTGTGTGAAGATTTTAAAATTATCTAACTTAGCACTTGGTCAGAGAACCTTTGCAGGATCATTTCAACACATTAGTTCTTGAGACTTGATTTTGGTGAGGCGTATACTTAGATCTGATAAATATTTAATGTTCGCTTGAGAATTTTGTTTGCAAGAAGTTCTGTTCTGCAGGGGATTGTTCTGTAGTGAATTTTGTTTTGAGGTTGTTACCAGCAGAGTTCTATATAATGTTGATTAGGTGAAGTTTGTTAATAGCACTATTCAAAATTTATATATTTATTACTATTTGTATTTTGTCCTATCAATTATAGAGAAACATGAGTTAAAATACCTTGTCTAATTGTGGAATTTTTTAATATCTTTTTTTAGTTCTGTTTTTTTTTTACTTTGTTTTGAGGCTTTACTTTTAGGTTTATACAAATTTATGGATATTATATATGCTTGCTGAATTAAACTTTATATCATTATAAAATTTATTTTTAAAATACCTACTAGCACCTTTTTACTTGAAAGCTTTTTCACTGATATTAATATACCTATACCAGCTTCCATTTTGTTAGTTTATGCATTGTATGTTTTCCTCTTTTTATTCTCAAATTTTAAATCCATATATTTTGTATGTCTCCTGAAACTATTTTTCACTAAATGTTAATAAGTTCTTATTAATATTATGTTTGTGTTTAATTAGAATATACACAATTTTACATTTAATAGAATAACTGATATTTTGAAATCTAAATTTGCCATGGTACTATTTTAAAAAATTTTTCCCACCTGTGCTATGTTCTTTTTTCTCAACTTGCCTTACTTATTTTGAATTATTTTTATCATTCAATTTTCTTTGAGTAGACAAGTAATTGTATCTTTTTTCACCATAGTGGAAATTACAATATGCATTCTTGAATTATCAAATTCAGTTAGTACTTTTTATCTCTTCCTGGACAAGTATAGAATCTTAAACATGCTTAATATATTTAGTCCTCTTGAACTTGCAACTTACAAATTATTAAGAAGTTTTTAACCTTATTAATACTTTTGGAAATGCAGATTAAAACTATGATATGATGACTCTACACACTTACAAATTTGACCAAAATTAGAAAGTCTTATAGAGCTTGTGGAGTAATTAAAACTTTCACATCTTTCTAGGTTGGTGTGCAAATCAGTACAGTTCCTTTCTATGAGTCTGCTATTATGTAGAACATTTGAAGATATGCATACTCTGTGTTTTAACAATTTAACATGTGGATATATATCTTTAGAACAGTGAACACAAGTACTCACAAAGGTAATCTTTGGAATATTACAATACAGACAACTACCCAAATGACCATCAACATTACATTGAATAAATAATTTGTGATTTATTCATATAATGGAATATTGTATAGAAATGAACAATAGTGATCTAGACCTACATAAAGCAAGATTGATGAATATTTCAGGCATATATATATAACTGAAGAAACAAGACCTAAACACATAAAGTAGATTTCCATTTATATAAAGTTCAAAAATAGGCAAAGCATTTTGTTAACCAGAAAACTTCCTTTTAGGGATTTTTTTTAATGTTTACTTATTTTTGAGAGAGAGACAGAGCATGAACCGGGGGTGGGGCAGAGAGACAGGGAGAATCCAAAGCAAGCTCCAGGCCCTGAGCTGTCAACAGAGTCAGATGCAGGGCTCGAACCCACAAACTGTGAGATCATGACCTGAGCCGAAGTTGGACACTTAATGGACTGAGGCACCCAGGAGCCTCGAAAGTTTTCTTTTTAATGTGAGATGGAATATGAACAGTTTTGTCGAGCCCTCTTAAACTATGGAAAGAAAGTCAACACTTCTTCACGTGGTTCCTATTTCCAGAGAATCTGGCAAATACAGTTTGTATATTCTCAGCCCTAGAGTCACAGAGCAGAGTATATACATGTTGCTTTTCAGTATATTTTATTGTTGTTTAATGTTTTCAGATGATTATATTTCCCAGTCTTGCAGAGATGCAGGCTATCTATAAAAACTCCACCTCTGACCATTTATAATAAATGAATCTCTCCTAAGCAGATTTTAACTTTAAAATATTTAGAAGTACCTCTGTGGCCAAAAAACTGTGTTCTTTACTGGGCAAAAAGGATTGTTAAGATAAGATGTTGATTTAAGATGACATTTAAAATTTTTGTTCATTCTCCTAAATTAAAAAAAAATGCTACTTTATAGAAAAATTTTGAAATCTATCACCCTGAGTCTAAAATATGAATACTTTTAATCAAACATACTTTGATACCAAGCAATGTATCTTTAAAACTAAATGTTTTCTTAATGGTAACATAATTTCCAGACAACATTATCCATGATGAGGGATTGTGACACTTTTTCTCACTTTCATTGCTCAAGCATTGACACTTATTCTTTATTGATCCCTGTGTTCTTATCATTGAGGTTGCTTCCTTTTAGGAATATACAATAGGAATTATAATTGTGAATTTATTTTGCATGAGATCACATAAAATTCTACATGTAAATTCATTTAATTAATGAAGGAACTTCTTGATTTTTTTTATAAATCGGAACTTGAAATCACTTAGAAATACCAATTCATTTAAGAGTTGAGTGTTAATTAAATTCACTGTTTTTAGCAGTAGGTAATACAAAGGCATAGGACATGTGGTAATTCTGTAAAAAATTAAAATGGTATATAGATTGCATTGAAAAGGTATTAATAAATTGCTGTCTTGGTACAATAAAGAGGGGGATTTTCCCCACGTGTGAGAAAAAGACTTGTAGATCCATTAGTGTGATTGAGGTGGCTGTGAACTTGGAGCACGCCAGACACTTCACTTAGAAATTGTCATAAAATATGGACCCAGGAAGAATGTTCAGAGAGTTCTAATTTTATTGAAGTCACATAGCAGACAATGAAAAAGCAGGCAGGGGTGGGGGGGGGAACCATACCCTAAGGCGATTTGCTACTACAGATATTTTTCCATTTGCCAGTATGGAAATTTATTTTATTCATTAATATTTATCTTTGAAGCATGTGTATAAGATATTACTTCAGCTTTTAAAATTTTAGTTAGCATGCTGTGAATAAAATACTTGCCCTATCTTCAATTTTATCCTGTACTGTATCTCTAATAGGATAACTAGTTAGAATTTTTTTAACTCCAGGCTCGCTTTTGTAGTATTATTTAAAATCCCTTCAAAGTCACTTCATAGTTTCCAACTCTTTCATATTATAAGCAAACGTTATCCTGTTCTTTCTGTTTGCCTCTTACACTTAAGAAGAACATGAGTTATCCATATTTTAATAATCTCCTCTCTTAAGCAATTTTATATACAAGAGTGACTTTAACTTAATAACCTTAAAATGATACTACCAAATGGAAAAATTAAGAGACTCTTTAGAGTGATTAATATCTAGTTACAGGTAAAAATAATGATATTTTAACCTTACTGGAATGTCTGATTTTTTAAGCCTGAAGTTTTAATTATAAAAATATTATTATGATAGAAACATTTTTTAGAAAGATGAAGCATTTCAGGTTATGAACATTTTTATGTTCTGTTTTCTCATTGGAAGTTCATAAGTTAACAATTATATTGTTTTGGTTGCTTCCAACTGTGTAATATTTTTTCCTTTCCATACTTAAAAAAAATAGCTAAGCTCAGGTTTGTTAAATAGTTTTTCTGATGACAATGAGGAAAATAGAAGTCCCAGTAATTATGCATTCCCATGTTCACTGGCAGCATTACTTACAATAGCTAAGATATAGAAACAAGCTAAGTGTCCGTCAACGGATGAATGAATAAAGATATGTGTGTGTGTGTATACATATATATATATGTATATATGTATATACAGTTTATATAAAGCAGTTTTTCTGCTTTTCTTTATGAAATGAATTAGGAGATCTTTGCTCGAATGACGTTAGAGGTCTGTCCTTGCAAAAAGGTGATGCTGAAATTCATAAGATCTTTAATGCAAATGTGGAATTATCCTATATGTCTGTGGTAACTGTTAACAAACCTTAAATTTACTGGTTTTAAAAGGGGGAGAATATGAGAAGTGGGCGAGAACCTAGGAATATAGGGAAAACTATGCAACATCTGTGAGTGAAGAGAAAGAAACGTGCTGTGTGGGAGTAGCTCCAAGATAAATTAAGATGCTGTTGGAGAAGGAAGGAAATAATGAGCGAGCTTCATTTATGAACTTTATTATTTTTGGTAACTATGTAGCTTTTTCAAATGTTCAATCTTGAATATTTTTCTCTAGGTACTATAATATAAACCTGTGGAAAACTTCAAACATTTGGCATAGATATAGAAGACAGGGCAGAATCTGCTGCAAGAGAGACATAGGGAGTGGTGTGGGCTCATGGTCACTCATTCAAAGATAGTGCCAAAACCAAAGGTGAATATTTCAGGTATATGGAAAGGCAGAGAAAGGGGCATAGGTTTTTAGTGGAAGATAATATACAAATAGGTGGATTTTGAGTTCAGCTGAGAGATTAAAAGAAAAGATACTACAATTGACCCTTGAACAACATAGATTTGAACTGGATGGGTCCGCTTATACGTGGATTTTTTAAAAAATAAATACAGTACTGTACTGTGAAAGTGTTTTCTCTTCCTTTTGATTTTCTTAATATTTTCTTTTTTCTAGCTCACTATATTGTAAGAATGTAGTATATAATACATAAGATATACAAAATATGTGTTAATTGGTTGTTTGTGCTATCTGTAAGGCTTCCAGTCAACAATAGTATTAATATTTAAGTTTTGGAGGAACAAAAAGTTATATATGGAGTTTTGACTGAATAGGGGGTCACTCCCCCTACCCTTTGCATTTTTTAAGGATCAACTGTAGTTTGTCGGTTACAATGAAACATGCTTCAAAAACTTCTAACTGAAAACTTCAGTTTGCCTTCCATATTATCAGGAATAATGACAATAGCTACTCTTTATTTTTTTATCACTCTAAAATCCTATGCTAAATGGATAAAATTTGCTTGCTGTAATGATGCCTATTTACACTTATCCAACATACCAATAACTTTGACCTATAACTTGTCCAAGTACTTGGAGGTTTGTGTTTGCTCTTAAATTCCCTCCTTTTGGGTCAGTGTTGAGACTATGATCTTTTTTTTTTTCTCCCCTAATGGTCTTTGTCATGACAGTTCATCCACATACTGCACATCACTTCATTTTCATGCACTTGTGTGGAATCTACATAGCATTGGTCACGCCTGAACTCTCGAAATAATCAGGGTTACACTAACTTGAAACTTTATGTGGTGTACCCCCTTAGTTGCCTGTAGACCTTGCCAAAAGTTCAGATGCATATCATCCATTATTTTGTAATGGAATGTGTAATTCTAGGGAGATTTATATCAAAAAGAATATGGGTAGGTGTTTTTCTCTTTTCATCTTCCCTTTTCCCAAGCATGATAATGCTACACATATTTATATGCAAATTCTGAATCATTAGAAAACACTTTTGTGAACTGTATACACTAACATCTAACCTTTACTTAGGAGAATAACTATGAGTGTAGATAAGGAAACTAATCCTGATAATAGAAATTTTAAAATGAAATTTTAAGTAGTATTTAAATAGTTGAACCTGATCACAAGTAGTTAGAAAGTACTCTGTTAATTTGGACTAGTATTTTTTTTTATGCTTCTTAAAGTACATTTTACCTTCTCTTTTGAATTTTTTATCAGTGAGTCATCTGTTAAATTCTTGAATTCTTGCCATAGAAATCTCATGGGAGTCTGTAGAAACACTATGAAGAGAGACAAATTATTTTATAGTAAAAAATGAAGAGTTCAATGTATACGTTTGTTTCCATGAACTAACAGAGAATGGCTTCTTGATAAGCTGTAATGTGGTATAATGACCCCTCAGATTATATGTATGTATGTGTATGTGTGTGTTGAGAGTGGAGGGTGGAGAGAGTTGGGAGCAACAACTTCAGCATCCAGTTCTATATAACCATTCCCACTGAGATTTTCAGAGGCTTCGGTATTACATGAATTTACTTCAAGAAGCTCAGTAATGTTTGTTTCCCAGACTTATGGGCGTGGAATCATCAGTGGCATTTTACTCTGATTTCAAAATTATAAAATACAGCAACAATCTCAATGATACTCTTCTCTTTATAAGTGCAATCCTCATCCTTTTTTCCTAGATTCTCTTTCTATTAATTTCTTTTGTATTAATTTTTATTTCAAGTTTGAAAATACTTAATATAACCGTTTTTAATAGAAATTTTTATCATCTAGATCAATAGCACATGACTGAGCCGAACTAAACCAAACAATAAAGGAAATCAGATGAATGAGCATTTGCTAATATTTGCTTGTCATGATCGCTAGTTCAGTTAAAGTCTGTAACACATTTATACTTGTATTAATGAATATAAATGACATAATTAACAAGCTGCATATTATTTTAGAATGTTTATAAATCAAGTACCTGTTATCTTAAAAGGCTATATTCTTTATTTTGTAACACCATTGTATTTAAATATCCCTTTCTAATATACTTGCTGTAGACTAGACCTCTAAGGCAGGCAGACAGAACAAGGGGGATGAAATTAAGGAGAAATGCAAAGTCAGAGAATTTTAAAAGTAAAAATTATAAAGGAAGACTGGAACAAGCAAGAAAATAAGTTAAAAGAGGGAAGAAATATTCCTTGGGGAAAATGTGAAAGCTATGGCAATCATCAATTCTAATTATGTTACTCTGAGAATGTGTGAAGCACACATGCCATCTGTCACTCTGCTCAGACTATCACATCAGTGATCTGATAGGTACTGCTGTTTCCCCAGAGGGGATTCTTTTACCAATCCGTGAGGAAAGAATATGGTGGGTTATTCCAAGAAAAAGAGTGGATATATGGGGCAATGCTACATCTATCAGTGGAACATGTGGTCTCTAGCATCTCAGATGTTTGTGATTGCTCTGTAAGGAGCAAGTAGAATTTGATTATGTCCCATGCACTAGCTGCTAGTTTGAGTTCAGGCAAATAATGCCATTGAAGGGATGGGTATATATTATTGTATTTACTTATATATAATTCATTTTATTATATATAAAAATATATAATTTTGAACATTATAACCAAGAATGACTTTGCTAAACCTGATTCCTAAATTTGTGACTAAGCAAGTGTTGTTTGTATTATAAATTATAATGACAGTAATTGATAATTGGCACACATTGTCTTAATAATAAAACTTTTTTTGTGTATTTATTTTGAGAGAGTGCACATTTGTGTGCATGCATGAGCAGGGGAGGGGCAGAGAGCGAAGGAGCAAGAGAGAGGGAGAGAGAGGGAGAGAGAGAGAGAGAGAGAGAGAGAGAATGAATCCCAAGCAGGCTCCGAGCTATCAGCATAGAGCCCAATGTGGGGCTTGAACTCATAAACCATGAGATCATGAAATGAGTGGAGATCAAGAGTCAGATGCTTAACTGACTGAGCCACCCAGTTGCCCCAATAATGAAACGTTTTAATGAACGAACTAGGTCCCCATGTTTTGATTAATATACTCTGAGGAGGTTCTTAATATTTACAGTACAACAGTATAAAAAAACATTTTGACTTACATAGTATGTGATAGGCATGAAAGAATGCTTTTTTATTTTCATATTTTCATCTTAGTCTGTATTTATTTAATGTTCATTTATTTTTAAATGAGAGAGAGACAGAGTGTGAGTGTGGAAAAGGCAGAGAGAGAGGGAAACAGAATCTGAAGCAGGCTCCAGTCTCTGAGCTGTCAGCACAGAGCCCTATGTGGGCCTTGAACTCACCAACTGGTAGATCATGACCTGAGCCAAAGTCCGATACTTAACCGACTGAGCCACCCAGGCACCCCTTATATATTTTGTTTTCTAGTCATCTGAAATTGCTTTTTAATAAGATGTTTCTATTGCTTGTCTCTTACTTCCCAATAATTTTTTTAAAAAGGACATCACATACAGTAGGGTCCTCCTATTAAAAAAAAGGAGGATAAAAGCCTTTAACTAGAATGTCTGACCCATAAAACTACACCTTAACTTTCTGCCAAAGACAATTTAACCGCTAAGTCCGCACCAAGCAGAGATTTTCTAAACACCACTATAGTCACAAAGTTTTGGCCTTTTATTTTTGCAACTGCTCCATGAGTGTACATCTGATTTCCTTATGGGAAGTATAAGCACTGTCAGGGAAAGGGTCATCACAATCTCATTGTTCTATATTTCATTTTTCCCCCATGCTTTCTCATTTAGCCTTTAATACATGTGTGCATCCCAAGTAACTTTTTAATGTTCTGTATTTGCTGTTGCTCATTTGGTGCATACATGTACTTGTGTTTATGTATGTAACATGCATACATACATAAATTCTAAACTCTAAACTACTTTTAATAGATAATATTTTAATATATTTGGGTTTCTTTTTTCCACACTCCCTATACCTATTACTTTCCCCCTACTATTAATTTGGCAGTGTTAACTTTCCCTAAGCTCCATTATGAGTTTAAAATTGATAGAGTTTAAGAAAAAGAAGGCAATGGCAAAATTTATATTAAAGAGCCTGGTTGTGAAAGATAAATACAAGTCTGTAAGTCCAAGATCCAAATAGTTCTGAAACTAATTTTTTTTTTTTTTTTGGCGGCCAAACTTGACTTAATTTAACTTATTTAAGGCTTCAAAATTTGACTAGAATGACAGTGGTGTATTTTTAGTCTGTACTTATGCTTCTCACTCTGAATACCCATACAGATTCCTATAACATTATTAGTGTGTTGGATTTTGGGATGCCACTCCAGATTCTTCTGGGGTGCTGTTTAATATGCGGCAAATGCATTTTATTACCTTTTTAGCATTTAGAAAATTCTAATATTTGAAAACTCATTTGATCCCGAGAAGTTCAAGTACCGGGCAGTGGACTGAAAAAAATCTGGTGAGAAACATCAGCAATATATTTTTAAACTGAGTATTTAATTGAATTGATTTTAATGCCTCAGTGGTTTCAAGTCAGAACTATTACATCTTCTTTTTTTTACATTCCTTTTTCTCCCCCTTTCATTTCATAATAGGCAACATCTCAGCACAGAGTGTAGAGAAATCTCTTGCCTAGTGGAGGAAAAGGAGATGGGGTAGAACCTTCATTCTCTAGAGAACAAATTATTTTCTCATTATTTATCCTTTTCTTCCCATATCCCACCTTTTTATATTTTATTATGGAAAGAATGTCTGCAAAAATAGCACAGCATCAGATTTGATGATGTTGTAATGTACTGCAGTTTGTATTACAAAAATTAAAATAGTGTAAGATAAAAATATATTTAATATACAGTTTGATCAAATTAAATTCAACAGATGTTTTCAAGCACCTATGGAATTTTCCTTCAAAAAAGTGCGTGTGTCTGCATGAAATTTTGCACACATTAAAAAATTTGTTTCACCGAATCCCTACAAGTAATCTATAAAGAACCTTGGTCCTTAAATGTCCCTGTTATCATGCAAAGGATTGGTGCAGCTTCTGTACCATGGTTCGGATCATTGAAATACTCCAAGTCTAATGAGGATACAGACAATTAGGCAAATTACTACAGTGCAGTAGAATAATTCTTCTAATCAACATAAATTCAAAACGATTTTGTACCACAAAGGAAGGAATAACTGGTATTTTACAAGGAAGTTTTCCTGGAGATCACATTTTAGTGAACAATCACAGAGGAATATTGTAAAGAGATGTGAGGGAAGAAGTCTCGAAGAGGCTAGAGAATAGCTGAACTAAATAACATTGTGTACTGTCTCTAAACACCATGTTCTAAATTCCCTGATTATATTTGCAGAAACAAAACAACAAAATTTTAGTTTCTGAGTCTGATTCTTGGGGATTCGTTCAGTAAATATTGGCTGAATATATTTCCTATTCTCTGCTAGGTCTTAAAATATGGAGCAAAGTGACACAATGTTTTTTGTTAAGGAGCTCACTGTCCCATCAGATAAGCAAATAAACAAGCAATTGTAGTATTACTTACAGGAAGTGGGTACTGTGGTAACATTTTGGCTAATGAGCAGTGGTAAGCCATCTCCTAAGATTCCACTGAAATAGCCTTGGAGGAAGATACACAAATCAGGGCAACAGTGCTATAAACTAAAGAGAAGAACTAAGTTGGTATCTGGAGAGATTTACAGACTCACCTGTACTATACCTGTTCCACCTTCTGACCTAGAACGTTCCAAATTGCTGTCCCTAAATCTGGAACTCAAGGATTGTTGTCAAGCAGAATTACATTGGAATTCTCTGACCTGACTAGAATCAGACTCATTCCTTACAAATCTCTCTTTCTGGCATTTTCTTGTTCTATACTGGTTTCAAGACTGCAACTCCTAAGAGTCAGTACCTCTCAGTCAGTGTTCTTAGTGGCAAGCAAGAGAAATGAATTCTCTTGTCTTAGGCAAATAATTTATTATTAAAAGCATCATGTATAGAATTTCCTAGATGGCTGAGAAACGTATCGAGGAGGTAACAGTGCTCCAAACCACACTTCCAAACTGTTATTGTTGCCACTAAGCACTGGAAACTGCAGCTTGTACCCCTGACAGTAATGAGATAGGGCAGTGGATACCATGACTAGCACTGTAACCCACACGGAAACCCACAGGACAGCCGAAAAGTGTTGTTTTTGGTCCAGTTCTCTCTTTAACATGGCAGAAGCAACTTTTCCAGAGTCCATATTAAGTGCATATCAGTGATGAGTCCTTAGACACAGACCTGCCCCCTACCTACAAAAGAGGCTGAGTGAGGTAGTCAGAGTCTAGTCTAGTTTGTAAGACCATTTGGTCTTATAAACATTGTGGATTGGTTAATGCAGGTGATGCAAGAGCTGAGTAGCCAAATGGAGGATAATGAAGACTATCCAGAGATTAGCAATAAACACTCCTGGGGCTAGAGGAGAAATGGGTGTTACCAGAACCCAGGAGAGGGAGATCTGGTTGGAACCAAAAATAAATTGAGGAATGTTTAGAGAATGTTGGGGCCATGTGGGAGAAAGTATCCCAGGAAATAGAGTCATGGAGGTCATGTGACACAGATGCTGCCTAAGACAGAATAAGAGAGAGAATACCCTGGCTATCTTTTTCATTTCTCCTGTGTTCCAAACACCCATCCCTGCCTTCCATTGATCTGACCTCTCCAGAAGTCTCTTGTGGCTTCCTCTGATACAGAGCTGAGCAGGGAAGGGGAGGAAATGGGTTTGAGAGAAAGTAGGCAAGTCATCTGAATATAGAGAAAACAAGGCGCTGGAACTGTCAACTTCAGCAGAAGTTATGAGCTCTGCCTCTCACCAGGATGCAAAAGATAGGGAACTCCCATTTGAAAGAAGAGTTTTAGGTTGCATACAATTAATAAAGAATAGTGTATATTCACTGCACAAACCACCAAGAACGGAAATAAGTATTAATGCAATGGTAACACCTCCTAGGAGAAGTGAACATAGGGAGAACCTTGTCGCAAAAAGTCAAGAGGAATACTTGGAGCAGTGTGTTTGGGATATGCAGTCCTCAGTTCATACAGAGAGGAATTATAAACTGTATCTGACTCACTAGCTTGCTTTAAAAATTTCACAGTCAGAAGTTGTTTATCAAGCATTATGCTTCCTCTCAAGGATTCAGAGTGGGGCCTGCCAAGGCCGAAGTCTACAACGAGGGGGCCAGTGAATCCTCATCTTCTTGCTGTCATTCTCTGCACCTCATTGCAGGAGTTATAAAGGTAAAAACAATCATGATTCTGTAGTACTTGTGAAAATAAGCATTTCCTCTCATTTCCCCAGAGGATTCAAAGGAAGAACAAATCTCTGAATCAGATTATTTTTTACCAAAACAAAACAAAAAAAGTTCTAGCCATTGCCAAGTCCTAATATCACTTTTAGTTACTGAAGCTCTTTCTGCCTTTGTAGCTGTTATCACAACTTTCTTCTTGAAAACTTTACTCCAGATATGATGCCCTAGATATTTATTATCTATTCCTCTTATTTTCTGATCTTTTTCCCCCTCTGAGCCCTAATTCTTAGTGTTTTTCAGATTTATTTTTTCTGTTCATTTCCCATCTCATGTGGCATACAGTTGTTGAAAGATATAATTTACTATCATTTTTAATGTTTACAAATATTCATGTGACTTCCAAATATGCATACCCAATTTTTCAACTGCTATTCTAATGTCTATATTCACAAGAACGTGTTTAACATCGCTAATTCTGTCCCAAATTAAACACATCTTATCTAAAACTGATTTGTTCTAAAACTGATTTGATCCATTTGTTCCTTAATTCACTTGGGGACCTTCCAGTCTATTTTCATTTGTTCCTCCATTCAGTTGGGGATCTTCCAGTCTATCAACCTTGAATCCTCCTTGTCTCTCAACCCAAATCCAATCATTTGTCAACTCCTACCCCTTAATCTTCTTCAAACATATATTTTCCTATCCAATTCTAGTTCAGGCCTTTATCATCTGTTACTTGATAATTGTTGCAAACAACTAACTGGGTTCCCTGCCTCTGGGCTCATTTTACTCAAATATGTTTACACCATTGCCAAAAATCAATATAAAATATTTGCATTCACACTTTTTTTTCCCTTAAAACCCTTCAATAGCTACTTATAACATACCAGGTCAAAACCCCATCACTCAAATTCCTCAGTTACCGTAACTCTCCACTTCATCCCCTGGCATTTTCTGTTTTACACCTCTTCTATCATTCTAAAATTCGGTCTACTCCTTTTCCTGCACCATGTAGTTCTTTCACTGGGGAAAGAATATTCCTATTACATTTCTATAGACTATGAGGTATATTCTTTTTCATTCTTCAAGACTCAGTTCAGGATAGGACTTAGTAATCGTATCAGACTAGGTCAAAATTAATTAAAAGCTCCTACTCACAGAACATTAAGCATAATTCTGTGACAGTAGATTGTGGGCTCCTAGAAGGCAAGGCATATCTCATTTATCTTTATGTTTCCAGATCTTATCAGAAACTGGTACATATTGAAATTTTGAATCTGAATACCTACATTTGTATTCTGCTGATATTTACCAGCTAAGTGGCCTTAAGAAATATAACATTTACCCTTTATAATCTCAGTGTATAAGAAAACTGGTGTAATAATAATATCTAATTGTTTCTCTTATGTACTTGTTATGAGGCACAAATGAGATGTCCATAGGTATATATTATATACTGCATGAAATATGCATATATTTCAGTAGTGCTAGTGTTATTTTAACTAATAGCAAATTATTAGGAGTTTGAGCTTAAGCACAAAAATAGAATAAGTAGACATTTAACTCGGTAAGAAAAAAGCAATTTTGTTGTTGTTGTTGCTATAATAAAGAGCATTACCAACAAAATGTTAATACATATAACTGATAAAAAGTGAATATGTAAAAAACATACTTCCCTTTAGATCTATATAGGAGTACTGGAAAACTCATGACAAAATACAGTTTATAAGTTGGTTAACTTTGGAGCACCTGGGTGGCTCAGTTGGTTAAGCATCCGACTTCAGCTCAAGACATGATCTCACAGTTCATGTGTTCGTACCCCACGTCGGGCTCTGTGCTGACATCTCAGAGCCTGGAGCCTACTTTGGATTCTGTGTCTCCCTCTCTCTTTTCCTCTGCCCTGCTCCTGGTCTGTCTATCTCTCTCAAAAATAAACATAAAAAAAAAGTTTAACTCAGTTAATTTAGATTCTAAGGAATGATTTAATTTCTCTTTTAATATATATGACATAGAACTTATAAAAAAGGAAGCCAAAGTGTGAGAAACAAATGGAGCAAACAGAATTTTGTTTACTTGACCTAAAGACTTTAATATGAGAACATCATTTATCATAGTGATGATCAGAAACTAATTCAGCTGTCTATTTACATATCCAAGAAGTCACTTAAAGTCTTTTTAATATGCTTTTTGTAATCCATTTTATTTCTTGTTTGTACATGAAAATGCATGAATTATTTAGGAATGATAAAATATCCAAAGGATCATTATAAGAAATTAAATAAACATGTAAAATTTATCAATTAAAAGCAAAATAAAAATTTTAATGCTATTAAAAATAATTTTATTTGTCCACTTTGCAACAGCTTTAACAGGATAAAATAGTGTAATTTCAGAGGTTATTACTATGAAATAATTGGGGAATTTTTATTTTCAGAGCCCCAGTGGACATGTTATAACTATGATGTCCTCAGCAAACCATTTTTACTGAGATTGTTTGTGCAAAAACAGATTAGCAAAGAAAAAAAAACTTTATAATTTACCAGTTTTATCTGGTTAAAAAAAAAAGACAGACTAAAAAGCCAGACAAGCCATTTCATTTGTATTTTTAAAAGAATATGAACTAAGGGTAACAAAGTCTTTTCTTAATAAGCACTGCTATTAATGAATTAGTCTTACGAAATGTTCCAAACCAATTTTATTAGAAAACTAGTACGAGGTATTCCTAGGTTTTTCAACTACACCGCTCTGAAGTTAAAATTTAGCATGAGGAAGGAAAAAGATCCTATTCTCACTCTCACCAATGCCACTTTTCATTTTACAATCTTCTCTGCCAGTAATAAGGCTTTACAGTGAAATAGGTAGGAAAGGGGGAATAAAAGGAGAAAAGGAAGGTAGAGGGAAAGGGAAAGAAATGAAGAACTGGAATGACGGAACAAGTGGTTACCAGGATGATCTTCAGCAAATCAAGATCTACGTATTTTTATGCTTAAGAATCAATAAAAATAACTGCTGTTCAAGCTGCAGCTTTAGAATTATGCTACCCAAGTCTTGCTTATACCTGCTACCCTCATTACCAGTTGTCGCAAGGACACGTTTTTTTTAATATAAATAACTAAATATGCAAGAATAAAATCATTATCTTGTTTGTTATAAAACATTACATTTTCACTTAAATAAACTCATCCTCATCATACTTAGAGTACCTGTTTGCCTACCTGAATAGCTGAAATAAAGGAGTCCTAAGAAGCACATACATGTATTTTAAAGTAATAGCAATGCTACTTGAAACCCAGTTCCTGTACTGTGGTAGTTATTATTGCCCCATACACCGGCATGGATTAATAGCAAATTGGTCAGGACAGATAACGTCCTGACTGTACAGTAAAACAAGGAATTCCACGGTGCAGTACATGAGCTATTCTACAATAATTGGAATCATGACCAAACAGATGGAGTCCAAAAATGATGCTGGTAAACAACTAGACCTAGCTGGGAAAAACATCTTATATATTTCTGCTTTTCTGAAGACGGCACAGTACTCTCCAAATATTACCTGATAACTACTTGTTCTCCTGAAAAAAATGCTGTTGCTTGAAACCTATTTCTCATGCTGCTCTCTTATTAACTTGAATCAGGAAATGGTGTTCTTGCAGTGGCACAGTCAGAGCTCTCAAGGAGGCCCTGGTGCCTTTTCAATTATTTCTGTTAAAAATAAGGCTCTGCCTGTTATGGGGAACCATTTTTAAATTTATTGGAGGGACAAATGGCAGCTGATAAATCATTGCACGTAAAAACAACCACACAGAAACTGTGGCTTAGAAATCAAACAGACTTTTGAAAATGAGTTCAATAAAGAACCACAAAAAAGAATCTAATACTTCAGAAGAGTTGACTTTGTCTAAGTCCTATAGATTCTTATTTAGAAAATGAAATGAAAATGAAATAGAGCCTTCCTAAAAAGTCAAGAATAATCTTTCCAATTTGATTACTGCTGATGATCTTTCCATGGCATTGCTGAAGGATATCAGATAACCTTTGAGGATTAAAGGAATTATGGCCTGGGATCCTATCTGTCTTACAGAATTCTCATTCCACAAAGTGAAAATTACTGCACACAAAATTGTTTCATTGGAGGACCTTTCATGGCCCAACTCCTTCTGCAAAGCCCAGAGTGTTTGAGGACCCAGCTCTTGCCTCACCTCTTTCTCATGGCATTAGCAGGATTAACTCTGGGGCCAGAGGTTTGGGGAATGGGGAACTTTGACGAAATTTTGCTTATTTGCCCAGAATATATACTTATGGCAATACTGAGAGGCTAGAATCGTGCTGATTTCTTATTTTTCTACTTACTTTTATTTTCTTCTTGCTCATGAGAGTTACTGAATACTAAGGCCCAGCTGGTAGAGGCTGATGAAAAGCTCGTTTTTTCTTCACTGCTCTGAACATTGCAATGTGTCAGATTTCCCAAGACCAGATTCAAATGATATCAGTAAATAATAATTCACAAAAAAAATTTTTCATGTTTATTTTTGAGAGAGAAAATCGTAATTCTTAAGAATAAGATGAAATCAACATGTTTAAGATACTTTATTTTTAAATAATTTATTATATCTTAGAATTACTTCTTTAGATAATTTAGATGTATATATCTGTATATGTGCACTGATCTTGTCTCAGTGCCTTCATTTGAAGAGCTTACCATTCAAATATTAAATTTTTTATAGCAAATGAGAAATTTGAAGTAGACTATTTTAATAATTCCAAACTATAGTATGCTTCTGTAATATGATGATATATGCAAAAGATTATTATATTATTCCTATTATTTTTCTACAGAAGTATTTGTAAAGAAAAATGAGGTGATTAGCAATTCAAATAGTTGCTTTCTAAAGGAAATTTATAAGATGGTGGAAAAAAGCTCTTTTTTTCCATCTCCAAAGGAAATAATTGAAAGGTTTTAATTTAAATAAGATTTACTTGTAAACTTAGTTCTCTCTCAAGTTAAGCCCTAATAATACATTTATAGATTGGGATCTAATATTCTGTTTATTTATTTAGTTAGTTAAAATAGCTAATTGGATCTTAGCTTGTTCAAGGGCCAGGAACATTTAGTAGGCGTAGTATGAAAATGAATCTTTTTAAATTTAAAGCCAAAAACATTTATAAAGACATGTTAAACAAGGAAATTTTAGAATTAACCAATTAACCCTAGTATGCAATTATCTTCATTCACCCATTCAATATCAGCATAATATACCAATGAATACATGGATGAAAGATGGATCATCACTTGTTCACATTCTTTTGCACAAGTTAAAGCAATAAAATTGTCGATTGAAGTTAAGACATAATGGGGTTCTTAAAATTGTCATGGGAGAGGTGATGGTGGACAGTTAAGCAAAGAAAGAAGAATGTGTTAAAATAGTCCATCTTCCTCAGTCCTGCCTCTTTATGGAGCCTCTGTGTCATGTAGGCTGAACTCTCCAGGTGAATCCTGTCTCCCTGTGTACTTGAGTTCTAGCACATGGTACACTTCTTGGTGGCTCCCCACAAGACATTCTCATATGTGGTTCCTTACATGCCAACCTAAATTTTGTAATGGGTACCACTACTTATTCTTCCTACTTATTTTAAATACACTGGATCCAAGATGGGTTAATACTTCCCTAAAAGGTGTCTTACTTGCCCTGCGCTCTTCAGTTAATTCCTGAAGTAGTAGACAGAATTCTTTGGTGTCCTCTACGATTCCCACCCCCTGGTATATACAGCCTATAAAATTGTCTCCTCTTTAGCCTGGGCAAAACCTGCAAATATAGCGAAATATCACTCTATGACAACATTACTAATCAGTTGACTCTGAGTTAATCAAAAGTGAGATTAACCTGGGTGAGACTGACTAATTGAGTCAAGCTCTTTTAAAGGAAGGTGAAGCAATGAGATATTCTCCTGTTGACCTAGAAGAAAGGGACAGCCATGTTGTGAAATTCTATAAACTTCCTATAGGAAAGGTCAACGATCCAGGATAGCAGGGTGGCAACCTGAATAAGCTTGGGAAAAAAAAAACACAAGATCCAGAAAGGAATAGAGACAAGCTGATACCTTAATTTTAGCCTTGTGAGACTGAAAGCAAAAAATCTCATTTAACTGGGCTTGTACTACGGAAACTATAGGATGGTAAATGGATGCTATTTTAAGCCACTAAATTGGTGGTGAGTTCTTAACACAGCAATGGAAAACTAATATACTATAAGTGTCTGAAAAATGAATGGCCCCCTTTCTTAGGTTAGAGTGGCAATATAGCCTTTTTTCTGGTGTTTTATTTTTTTAGTTACTTCAGTGAGAATTTGAAATAGATGAGGACTTGAAGCAGAAGACTTGCTTTCTGATGATCTTTCCCTTTAGTTTTAAATCTCACTTTTATAGCTTAAAATTCATGACAAGGCCTGTTTTTTTTTTGTCATGTAAACTCTTTAGTTTTCAATAAATGGTTAATATGGTAGATTATTATCAGACAAATTGCTCTTCCTTGTTAGAATATCCTAACCATAGTGACAACTAAAATTTTGGTTTTATAAGTTTTCCTAAATAAAATGTGCAGCAATATTCCCCTTTAATTCTACCAGTGTTCCTTGGAAATATGGTTTGAGGAATGTAGATGGCATATGGTTTGTCATATGGTGAGCATTAATATGTTGTACTGTTCTCTTTTTTTCCCTGTAATTTTCAAACAATGTTTTTGATAAAACCTCTGATCTTCCAGGAAGCCAACTGCTTCCACCCTTGAGATAAAAGTAGTATCTGCAATTTCAGGACATACTGGTGTTACTTGGCATCCCTTTAGTATCACACAGATTCCTCATTTTTGAACAATCATTTCATTTTAAAAGCATCTGCTGATGGCTGACATATCTCTAATGCATTCTGCAGAAGCCTGAAATTGATCTTGCTTAATTCTTGGAGTTAACCTAAATCTTCTCATATATTGTCTCTGGATTTCTTGTTTTATCTGCATCTGTGCCAATTTCTAGTTTGACTTAATAATTTTTCTTGGGCAGTAGTAGTGAAGCCATGCATTTATATAGTGCTTAGCAGGCTCTTCAGTAGGAATGGATGTTGCTGCTTTGGGATTGTGTGCCTGTGTGATCATGCATGCACTTAGGTGTAAAGATATAATATGCATAAAACCAAGGTAATTATGGTAGCCTAGATTTTTGAGTTTCTGGGGTTTTAGTTTGGGAACAGAAAATGGAATATGGAAGTTGCAGAAGTTGTTGATTAAATATTTCCAATCATCAGTTCTCTTCTTATTTTTCTACTGTCATTTTTTTTACTAAGACATTTTACATATGGATAAAGCCACACATGCCTTTTTTTTTTTTAATCTGGAAATTTTGTATCTGAAACAGGGGACCAGGGATGTTACAAGTACTGATAAGAAGACTCAGAATTATATTAAATATCGAATTTTTCTATACTTCCCATAGTACCAGTCCAAGATTCTATTGCAAGGTAATATTGCTTTTGTTATTTTCTACACAAAAAATCTTTCTTCTGTACCTTACCCTGCTTTTTCCTCAAGCCAAGTGCATTTAAAATTTTCCCTTGTAGATTTTCTTTATGGTCCTAGGATTACAATAGCTTTTCAGATTTTGGTCAAATGTTATTATTATTCCTAAAAGAACTCACTTAGATTTTTTAAAAAGTAGTAACAGCTTTAATATGTGTCCATATATAAATCTTGTTGAGATGAAATTCATATAAAATTAATCATTTTAAAAGGAACAATACATTGGCATTAAATACATTCTCAATGTCATGCAACCACCACATCTATTTATTTCAAAACACTTTCATCACCCCTATATAAAACCTCATACTCATTAAGTACTTATACTTTACTTCACCATTCCTACAAGGTCTGGCAACCACTAATCTGTGTTCTGTCTATGTATTTACCTAATTTGAATATTTCAAACAAATGTAATCCTGCAATAATGTGGTAGACATGGTGTTAGATTGGTAAAAAATTAGCTCTCATTTCTATACCTCTCACAAATCAGAAGCGTCAATTTAATTTAGGTATTTGGGAAATCAGGTAGTAAAAAGTAATGGAAAATAAAAATCCACTTTTATCTTCTGTAGATTTCCCTTTGAGTAAATGAGTTTTATATTATTTAATTTTATTAAACAAGTCTGTGGTTATTGGCTGTTTTACTATTTAGGACAAATTTGACAGTAAAATATCATAATAAGAGCTGCTTCCAGCTGTGACAGAGCATTTTATATCATATTAAGTCTTTCGCAAAGGCAAACCAGGAGAGCAAGATACAAACTGTACAAAACCTGTTTGAAAGCATAAGAGATTGACTAAGGTAGCCAGCACTTGAGGGGTTTCTTCTTTGCTAGAGACAGGAGAAACACATTGAGTGATTATTATATTCATATATTCTTTAACCTTAGGAAAATGATAATTCTCAATGCAAAGACTAATGCTCAGTCCAAAAGCATGTTGCTTAAGGTCTGAAACGTTCTTACTAGGCATAGGAGACAAGAGCATGGATTCTTGGGCAGTCAAAGCATCCAGGATTCAGGGGCTGAGATCTCAGAGGGGAGGAAACCATATAGAAATGACAGCAAAATACTGTTCACAGTTTCCCCTAATATATTTGTTGTTTTCTGCATATGCTAGGGGAAACTGTAAGAAAACAAGTAGAAGGCAGCAGGTATATGGGGAAGGATATGATCAGATATATAAATAATCTCACAATGTTGGTTTTATGTAAGTTGAGTTTCAGGGCCACTCCTGAAGAGTTAAAATTATTAATTTAAGATAAACTATAATAAGTTAAATGTTGTATTCTGAAATATCTACATCAGCTGCCAAAGGAATAATAAAAATTTGTAAAACTAGAAGCTCACAGAAGAAGGACAAAAGGAAATGATAATGATAATGATTATGACAATGACAACCTGATTAATCCAAAATAAGGAAAGAGAAAAGGAAGAGAAAATCTAGGCCTAGAAAACAAATAAGACAGTAAACTTAAACCCAAGTTCATAGCCAAATATTCAATTATTATATTAAATGTTAACCAATTAAATATGTCGGCTGAGACAAAGATTGATCAGATTGCAAAGAAACATGCAAACACATACGTATCACAATTGATGTGGTTCATTCCAGGAATGTAAGGTCAGTTTAACATTTGAAAACCATTCATTATAAATTGCCTCATTAGCAGAATATAGAACGAAACCCACATGATTATATCAAAAGAGGTAGAAAAAGTAATTTATGATAAAATGTACCATTCTTTTTTTTTTTTTTTTTTGGTCTGGCCATTTTAACATTAAGCAAGATCAGATTGTCAGATTATACTCACATTAATCAGAAACCTTATCTAATACCAAAAATTTGTAAGGATACAAGCAATGAAGAGGCTCAGATGAAGCAGAGAGAGTAACTTCATATATTCAATAATTTTAATGCATCCCTCAGAACAGGAATTATTTAGACTATGAAACATCTCTATTTTATATCTCAGAGAGTTAGAGCTTAAATTATATTCTACAGGGATCCATATCTCATAAATTTATAAATAATAGTGTAGTTTACCATAAGCAATCTGGAACCAGCAATGACCTTTCTTCACAGAACATAATTCTTTTTGTAATACTGTTTATTGTGTATCTCTCACCCTCTAGGGAGTTGGGAGAGAATTCCAGAATAGTCCCTCCAACTAGTTCCTTCCAAGAAGTCTACCTACCAAATTCTATGGCAAATTTCCAACATAACAGTGAAATAGTACGTTTTCTCTGAAATATAAACTAGGTGTAAATTAGGTAGGAATGCCCACTATTGCTACTTCTGTCCAAAATTGTACTGAGATTGACTAAGATTAGAAAGAATTGAATAAACTTGTTATTCTTTTCAGAAAACATGATTCTGTATGTAAAGAAAACTAAAAGAAGCTACAGAGAGAGTTTAAAGATTAAAACTTGAATTTTATAAGATTTATGGACGCAAGATCAATGTAAAAAGTTAAATGTATTTTCTATAGTGCAACAAACAATAGAAAGTGAAATTTTTAAAATACCAATTTTAATATCAAAAAATTAGGCCTTAGGGCTAAATTTAATAACAGGTGTAAAAACCACAAAATATTCTTGAGAGGAATTTTTGAAGACCACATAAATAAAAGAATATATCACCTTCATGGGTAGAAACAACTCAATAGTATAAATACATCAAATGTTATAAAATTGAAATATAAATTCTAAACAATTTTAATCAAAATTCCAGAAGATTATTTATACCTTGTTTATATTGAAAAGTCAATTTTAAAATTTATATATAAACTCAAAGGACAATATGGCCATCTTGAAAAAGTAAAACAAAAGTAGGATACTTATATGTTCAAATGTAAAATTTAAAACTGTGCAGTGTAAGCAAATATAACACTGGAAATGAATAGAGTACAGAAATAGTCCACACTTACAAGATCACTTGCCTTACCCCAGAGTCATCACTACAGTCCAGTGAGGGAATGATGCCTGATACAATTAAATATTTCAATTAAATTTTGCAAAAAAATTCTTAATAATATGAAAACAGATTTTTATCCACTATTTATAAAATATTAAATTTAACTCATTCTTTATTAATAACATTTTATTTTATTTTAATTTTTTTAATGTTTATTTATTTTTGAGACAGAGAGAGACAGAGCATGAGTGGGGGAGGGTCAGAGAGAGAGGGAGACACAGAATCCGAAGCAGGCTCCACGCTCTGAGCTGTCAGCACAGAGCCTGATGCGGGGCTCGAACTCACAGACTGTGAGATCATGACCTGAGCCGAAGTCGGACGCTTAACCGACTGAGCCACCCAGTCGCCCCAATAACATTTTAATAGATTTAATAAACATACTTCTTGGTAAATTTTAATGGTCTTCCAGAGTCTACTAATATCAAAGTTTCTATCTAACTCAAAAATAGTAATGGTTGTTTAGATTTCTTTTTGATCAATGTAATCACTTTCTTCATTCAAGAAGTTTCTCCAATCTGTACTAAACTGTACATTGAAAAATGGGCATCACAAGTGGTTTTGGGGCTAAATTATGCAAATCCTGTTCGTCCCTATTACCTATTTCAGATGGAATTGAGGAATTTTTTTAAACTGTTTTCTTTTAATATACCTGACAAGAAAGGGAAAAAAAATTATATTGGAATGATGTGAACAAACAGGAAGTAACACTATTCATTTCTCCAATTATCCTATCCCTTGACCCAGAGGAGTATGTTATCATATAATCTCTGTGATATTGGCTGCCATATAAAAGATCTAGGTAAACTGAAGGTCTCATTAATATCATATGATGGACATGATGAATTTCAATTGAAATAAAATAGTCCTAGTCTGTGGCTGAGATACACCATTCCTGGTGCAACTGGGTGGGTCAGTGGGTTAACTATCCAACTTGAGGCTCAGGTTATGACCTTGTGGCTCCTGAGTTTGAACCCGCATCTGGCTCTGTGCTGACAGCTCAGAGTCTGGAGCCTGCTTCAGATTCTGTCTCTCTCTGTCTCTCTGCCCCTCCTCTGCTCATGCTCTGTCTCCCTCTATCTCTCAAAAATGAATAAACATTTAGAAACACCATTCTTTTTTTTTTTTTTAATCCAGGGGAATAATTCTAGCTATGTTATGGTCCCCTTTTCTCAACTCTGTTTTATCACAAGGGGAAGGTTTATGTTTTATTGCCTTATTTTTTTCATAGAGTTAAAAGAGTAGGAGTTTAGTTATTATGGCTCAATTACTTTATTGTACTTTGAAAGGAGAGTTAGCAAATGGAAATATTCTTTTAACCAATTCTGGATTGTTGTTACAGAGTTATCTCTGTTTTATGGTGCATGACATTATAAACCAAATATACTTAATCAATTATGAGATCTCACACACAGAACTCTAAAAAAATCCTCTGTGTTAAAGTTCTAAATGACCTTTCTGTGGTGACAGGAATCATCAGTAGACCTTTATGGTACCACCGTGCAATCAGAATTATTATATAACTTGTTCCTATAATGCTAAAAAGTTCCAGAGGATGTGGTAAGAGTATTCTTCATTTTTTGATTCCACGTGGAAGAAGAGTAATACTCCTATAACCTTGCATCATTTCTTCCTTCCCAGGGGAGAAGAGGTGAATTATCTGTTTAATAAGAGTAATATTAGCTCACTCTTCCTCTTTTACTCTTTGCTCATTTTGTTTTAGAGGAGCATCCCTTGTTCCCTCTCTTACAACCTGTACATTTGTAGAAAAGACTCAGATCCTGATTAAGATGTACCTGCAGTGGGGCACCCGGGTGGCTCAGTCAGTTAAACATCTGACTCTTGATCTCTACTCAGGTCATGATCTCACAGTTCATGGGATTGAGTCCTGCATTGGGCTCTGTGCTGACAGCGCAGTGCCTGCTTAGGATTCTTTTCTTCTCTCTCTCTCTCTCTCTGCCCCCTCTCAAAATAAATAAATAAACATTAAAAAAAAAGAGGCACTATAGTTAGTCAGCACTGACTCTGCCAGGTTGGTTGAGTGCATCTAAATCTGGAGTTCAGTATTAGAAAGTGCATTTAGCTGAGCATCTATATTTCATATAGTTTTTGTCAGTAATGAAGATTACATTTTGAGCTCTTTTTATCTGAAGACTTTATTTACCTCTCCATTAGTTTTGTACTGGAGAGGAATTTCACTTATTGGACCTTCTTGCCCCCTCATTATCCTAAGTATTTCTGTTGATCAGCCTATGTACTCTTTGTAAGGAAAGGAACAAAGGAAGGATGGAATTGAGCTCAGGAAGGATAGAAAGTTTAGCTATTAGTCTGTAATCCATCAGTGTCAGATTTTTCTCCACATCAAGCAACAAACTCAAATAGAGTTTGGAATAATCTTAATATGATTTTTGGTCATTTCTCCTTGCCAAACACAGCCAATTCTCATTACTCCTAGGAGTTTTATTTTATAAAGTCACCAAGAACACTGATTATTAAATATTGAATCATGGCTCCTACAGGAAATTAAAAGTTAAGTTCCTCCTGTGGCAATGTGTTCATCAACTGATGAACTGATAACCTTGTTTTATTTTATTATTATTATTTTATTATATAAATTACATGATTATGTTATTAATTTATAATTATAGTATATATAATAAATTATGTAATAATTTATTATTTTATTATTAATAAAGACACCTTATTTAATATATATTGCTGATTTATTATTATTGAACTGATGCCCAGTAGTACTATAATCATGCCTGAATGAAGCTTATCTAACATGCACATTTTCTCTGTATATTTCTCTGTATAAACACATGCATATTTTCTCTGAATATTTTATAAATATTTACATCATAGCTTTCTTGTGCTTAATAGCACTAGGTGGCAGGTCATCAGTATACTTCATGGTGATTTAAAACAATGAAGTCACCAACACAATGCACAAAAAATATGAAAAATGTGGCACTAAGTAGATGGTGAGAAAGACACTTGTGTATAGTATGAAAGCTGAAACAAGAGGGCAGAGTGTTGTGTTCAGCCAAGAGCATAAATATCAGCCAATTCAAATTTTTTTGCCACTCTGTGTATATCCATGAATGATCATAAAAGTGTCCTAAGTATTGATTTTGGGGTTATAAATAAATTTAAGCTACTAGGTGAATTCACATATTTGAGATCTGTGAATAATGAGGCTCTACTGTGTTAGAACTCTTAATGATATATTATCTACTTTCTCAGAGTTCTGTCCCCTGCCTCCAAAATATTCAAATAAAAGTATAAATATATATTTTGAAAGTGTTTAATATTTTAGCTCAATATAGGAGTCAGCCAGGTGAGGGTATGTGTGTATACACACACACACACACACACATATATATATATATACACACACATATACATACATATACATATATACACATATATAATACATGTACATATATATACACATACATACATACATATATATATATATATATATATATTTATATGTAAACTTTATCTCTGGAGAAATAGACTACTAGAGAAAACAAAATTAACTTTACATATGGAAGAAAAAGCCCAACATGCTACCAAAACTTAAAAGAATTCTATGAAGTATTTAACCTAGCAGATTTTTTATTTCAACATAGTTTTATTGAATGATTAAAACGGAGGAATTTTTTATAACAGAGATTTTCTCTGGTGACCATACACTTTTTATTTTCACCATCTGCTATCAAGTAGAAACTTGATAGTTATGCTGTAGGTGAATTACTTAAAACTATCATGTTCCATGAGGCAATACTCTCTATCCTTTCTTGTGATTCCTTATATTAAACATTTCAGTCAAACTAACTGTGCTCCAAAAGATAAAACAAATATAATATTGCAAACCAGTCTCCTACAACTTAGCAAATCACTTCATATTTTCATTGCTGATACAGAAAGCATTTTTCCTTTTTATGCAACAAGGATCATTTATGCAACAAATCCTTAAAAACCAGCAATACTGGGTTCTGTTCTATTTATTATTTACCAAATACAAATCCTCATCAATATCAGAGAATGTTTTGTGTGTGTAATTTGTTGGTCTTTGTATCAGACTCAAATTGTATGCACTTTCTGAAATTCCTTATCATCTCCTCAGCTACTTGCTTGCTCTGCTTCAAGTGCCTAATTAACTCTTTTGGGCCCACGAATTTCTGAATTTCCACTGTCTGGGTCTGAGTAGTCATTTCCCTAGAAATATTTGGCTTCTTTCAGCTGCCCCCATATAGCCACGAGTGGCCAGCCACATGCCCAGAGATTTCATCACCTTTCATTTCTGAATCTGGATGAAATAATATACTGTACAGTGTGAGGTCTGACATCAGAAACAACAGCTGACAGGGCTCAGTGATACAACAGGAAGTTCAAGGGAATTACTTCCTGATGGTATAAACTTCATCCATTGGGAAACAGGAGAATGAGAGAATCAGGATGGTGCAACACAACTCTCTACAGTATCATTTAGTTTCTCTTCTCATGGATGACTCTGAAGCCAAGTGGATGTCGGTTGGGTGACTTGCTATGTCCTTCTTCATGGCTCATTGCAAAGCAACAGACAGCATGGTAATGAATAATTACATGTTTTTTCACATATTCCCCATACTTCATTTCCCCTTTTCCACAGTTTTGCTGCCTTGATGTTAGAGTGGCCCGTGACACAGGCAGCAAAGAATTGCTCAAAGAGTACAGCAACAAGCAGGACAGCGTTTATTCATTCTCCAAGGGAGGAGAGGGGCCAGTCATCAAGAGAGATGTCAGCCCTAAGTTTCTATCAGGCTGGATATGAAGGATGTGGAAAGGTTGTAGCTGTGCTCATGGGGAGTGTGGGAAGGGGGTGGACTCTTGGCTAGGTAGACCAAGGGGTGGCAGGTTTTTAAGGGGCTCTGTTTGGGGCTTATCTGAGATGTGGGTTGTGGTCAGCCTAGAAAAGAATGTTTTGTAGTTGGGGTCTACTTTCTGAGAATGGAAGGCATCACAACCTAGGAAAACAAAGAGTTAGGGCCAAGTGCAGACACCTGTGAGTTTTGTCTGTAAGCTTGGCTGGGGGCTGGGGGTGGGTGGTGGTGGTGGAGGGAACCTTGAATAGATTCCTGGGTTTACATGTTCAAAATAAAATGTTAGTGCACTTTACTCTCCCTTCCTGCTCTGTTTTACAGAAAATCCAAACTAAGATAATTTTTAAAGCTTCAGTTTTTCTTACCAAGAGATAGGACTAATATGGGTTTTGATTGTTTTTCTATTTTCTATTTCTTTTAAAAATAGAAAACCAAATTATGTAGTCAGTTTAGAAGGCTTCTACTATTAGTAAGCAAAAAATCTCTCTGGGATTGAATGTGTGGTTTATGTACCATATTAGTACATATTTTAATTTGTAGGCTTTGTGCTTAGGAATAAGAAAAGGGCAGTTAATTTAGCTTGAAATGCATCTAGTACATATGTGGAGTAAGGGCCTTTCATAAGAATTTTAGTGTGTATTATGTTCCATTCATGTATTATTCAGCACAGCTAATACATAAAATCCAGCTCAGGTGACAAGAAGCGATAGTCACGCACACTTCCACCTTCTCCTCTGTATCGTTTTGTGAAATGCTTTTCTTTGAGCAGAGCTCAAAGAAGCAAAACAGCAGGGGCCCCACTTCACACAGGCTCCCAAAGAGAAATTATGTTGCACACTTCTCATTTAGAAATAAGAAATTTGGAATAAATCCATGGAAATGAAAATCCATTAGATAATTGCTGCTAAATGCCTGGCATTTTAATTTGAGTATTTTCAGTGTCACATTGCTCCTGAAATGGCAGTATAGTTTACAGAGCTCTGTCTACATATTGATGGATATAAGCTTTCAGGATAGCCATCATTGCTATTTTCACTGTCATGCAAGTATTCATCCATGCTGTATGCTGTGATGGCCCTTTTGTCAAGGTGCCTAGAGGTTCATTATGAATTTTAGGCAGAATATTTAGCAGCAATTTGTAGTTGTTTTATAACTAGTTTACATGAGACTGAGAGAATGGGTATTGGATCTACAGGTTCTGCCAGGACATGAGTCAGTCTTTGGATTAAAACATTTTCTTTGCTTACAAGTTTCTGTTCTTTTTTCTTGCTAAAACTTCAGAAGTGTATGCAACTACATTCTAGTGTGTCACCAAATTGGCCATTCTTGCTTCTGTCATATGTTAGCTATTCATCCCACTTGCCTCTTGCCATCATGGTTGGAATTCTCTCACGTTGCACTGTATGTCCATTTCTGACCACACAAAGTATTGTTGCCCTTGTCCCTCTGTCCAAGAGATATTTCATATTTCTAACTATTAAAAAATATTTTTACTTTTTCCACATTCTTTTTTAAAATCCTTTTTTTTTTTTTTTTTTTGCTGTTTATTTATTTATTCTGAGAGAGAAAGATAGAGAGCAAGTTGGGGGAAGGGCAGTTAGAGAAGGATTGGAGAATCCTAAGCAGGCTCCACACTGTCAGCACAAAGCCCCACCTAGGGTACAGCCCCACAAACCGAGAGATCATGGCCTGAGCTGATACCGAGTCAGATGCCCAACTGACCAAGCCACCCAGGTGTCCTTCCACATTCTTTAATAGCTACTCCCAATTTCATCTAAATATTTATGTTTCCTCCTAATCCCTAAGCTTCTGTAATTTTCTCATCCCCAGTCTCATTCACAATTGCCCCCACCCTCATTCAAAATCAAATCAAACAAATCATTCCCCTCTACCTTTTAGCCTCCCTCTTATCCTGAATATTACATTCTCTACCATTTATTTACTTAAGATACTTTTTAAAAATTAACACTCTATATTGGTGTGATTTGGAGAATTAAAGACAGTTTATAAAACTTCCTGTTATATTACCTGGGATCTAGTATTCACTTGGGAAATGCTGATCATCATTCCTGAATGGTATGCTTTTGTGGCACAGCTATATCCTTCTATAGGAAGGCTATTTAAAGCACACATCTGGAAGTCAGATGGGACGAGGAATTTGGAGGAAAAGGTAAAAGTGTACAAAAGAAGTAGTATGTGACTGTACACTATGCCCATTTGAAAAGGCTAAACACTTTTATGCTGATTTATTGGAGTAGACATTGCAGCGTCTTAAAAGTACAAAATATTTTGTAATAACAAATTTGGTAATATCACTAAAGAACAAGAGAAATGTTTCAGGAGCTTGTGAAGCAAGACAGAGGCAGTTTTCTGGGATATCTTTCACGGTCTCTGCTTGCCTTAATTTATCTCTGAGCTGTGTTTTGGATAGCCTTGATAATAACACTAAAAGATAGGATAATAGTTATTTTAATTACCTCTTAGAACATATAAGAATTAACAGTGTAGATTTGTGTGTGTGTGTGTGTGTGTGTGTGTGTGTGTGTGTGTGTAGTCTTGTTTTAGGCCATTAGCCGTATTTCAAAAAGACCTGATAAGAATTTTGGCGTCAGGTAAGTTTTATGAAAAATCTTTATTGTTAAACCAAAACAGAAAAACAATACAACCTTTTTTCCCCTCATTCATTTCCTTTGTAAATTTTAATCAGTTCTTCAACTGAACTGTCTTATAAATAGTTCACTTATATCTGGATTACAGTAAGCAGTGGTTTACTTAAAATTACTGAGAGACTCATTTTATTTAACTTTATGACTTTGTTGGCAAACTGGAAGGATGCCAGATGGTAATTTTTTGCTACTTGTTTCCAAGTGTATAATAAATTTTTTGCTACTTATTTCCAAGTGTATAATAAATCATTTTTCACTTTTATAAATGATAATGATAAGTTTTAATAAGACTTATGATACCTCCTGGGTCCAGGGAAATACTTCCATATTTTCCTCTGTAAACAACTTGTAAGCTAGGAAAATATTAAAAATGGGTTAAAAAAAGTCTCCCCAAGTGACTGAAGTCATTGTAGCTGTCATCATGCTGTGTTTCATGCTGTATATCTCTGAAGGACTCTGGGAAATAGAAAGTATCTTCTCTTTCTCTTCTTCTTCAACTAATTTACCCTTCTAGTTACATGACCATAAGCATGATCTAAAATTATTTTTACTATTCTTTCACTATATTCATGGCTGTCATAATTAATAATTTTGTGATTATCCATTTAGTGATTATCTTATTAGATCTTAAAATCCATAAACACAGGAATCTTACTATCCTATTCAAAACCCTATTACCAATGCCTAGCAAAAACACTACATGTCTGTTTGAAGCACAGAGCAGATTATCTAATTAATCAATTAAGCCAAAAAGTAGTATGACATTTTGTGAAGTTGTAACATGTGTACCATTATTTGCATGCATTTTGTCACCATATCTCTAAGAAGTAGTGCTATGATCAGACTGATTTGGGAACACCTTTTATTTTTTGGGCTAGTCTATACCTGAATATTTTCAATTTTTTACAGAAATTTTAGGATATTTGGAGGTATTAGTCAAAGGGTTTTATATGTTTTTTACTTGTTATCAAATAATTACTCATGCAGAACCAAATAGTGCATTTTCTGCATTTGGTGCTTGCCATCTTCAATTTTCTACATGTCATGGCATGATGGTGGGAGCACATGACAAAGGAGGACGATAGCTGCACTTCAGCTGAGATGTTCCAATACTGATTCAAAAATAGAAAGGATGTTCTTATTGTATGTTGAAATTAATTAAAACTTTCATTCAATGTGGAATCAAATCACCTTGGTGAAAAATTATTATAATTAACTTTGCCACTTACATACATATTTTCATGTGTGTTTGTGTATGCACATGTGCACGTATATTTCAGAGCATAGGTTGATATAAAGTTATAGATCTATTTATAGAGGTCCAGAGACAGCATTGCTTCAAGGTTGATTCAGGCTTCAGTGATATCAAAGATCAAGTATTTTTCCATTCTCCAAATGAAATTTGTTCAATTTCAGTGTTGGCTTTAATTTTAAATGTATGGCAAGATGCTGCATAGATTCCAAGCATTAGTTTAAGATGACAGTTTCTAGAGGAATAAAATGATTGTTATACCCTTGATTTTCACTTAGGAACTGCAAAACTTTTTTTGGGAAACTTCTTATTCAACTTTTTTTCAGAAAGAAAGAATTGGGTCAGAATTGGGTCACATTTCTGTGTCATTAAACTTAGACCAACTAGGCCCATTTCTTGATATGTATGTGAATTCAGATTCCCATGAAACCAATGTGGAGATTGGGGGTAATCTGAAAAGAGAATCAGATTTTTAAGAATGAAAAGAGAAAAGTGCATGTTTCATAAGAAAATAATAATATTTTACATATGTATACTGTTCCCTATTTCTGGAATACACTTGGTTTGATTTTAGATGACACATTCCTCTTCACTTTGTAACATTTAGCTTAAATGTCTACCCTGTGTTATCTTTCCTGACTTCAAGTTACTTCTTCCTCTGGGATCAGTTAGGATTTAGTGAATGCCCTATAATAAACTACTTATATTTAGATGACACTATTTTTCTGTCTTTCCATCATCTAGAAGCTCTCATAAAGTATCAACTATGTCAATCATCTTTACTTGCTCAGCATTGAGCATAGCACCTAAACTTAGAGAAAGAGACATGAATGTTGAACTGGGTTTTCTAAGATTATCAGTATATATTGTAATATGTCAGTTTTAAGTACAAAAGTCCCTTGGTTCTGCATACAGTTTTTATATTTTTTGTATGATTGGCTTTTACAGAGAAGACGATTTACTTAAGCATGTAATAACTCATAACTGAAAAAAAAATTAGAGGACCATATGGATGTAAAATATTTCAGTCATCTGGCATACATAATAACTTGACAGAGAAAATGTCAGACAAAATTACTCTTAAATGATTCTGAGTCCCCTATGGAAATCGAGCAACTCTACTGCACCTCTTTTAAAAATTCCATGCTTGCCTTTGATGAAATATTTATTACTAAATAAACATCTTATGTAGAATATCACTGAGAATTGCTGAATATATCATCCAAATTCAGTCTGAATATAGATGATCTTTTCAGATGACAATTCTAATAGAAATCTTTAGACTTTTAAAATTATTTTAGGGATGTCTGGGTGGCTCAGTTGGTTAAGCATCTGACTCTTGATTTCAGCTCAGGTCATGATCTCATGGTTCATGGGATTGAGCCCCACATCAGGCTGTGCACTGAAGCATGGAGCCTTCTTGAGATTTTCTCTCTCTCCTTTTCTCTCTGCCCCTCCCCCACTCACATTCAGAGTCACTCTTTCTTTTTCTTTCTCTCAAAATACATAAACATTAAAAAAGAAATATATTGAAAATTATTTTAAATAAAATTGCCTAAAACCATTCAGTTTTAATTGTGTATACTCTTCACTCACAAAGACTTTGACATCATTCAAGTTTGTCTCCAAGCAAGAGACAAGTATTTGATTTCAAAGATTGCAATCTATATACTGTTTAATGAATAGGTAGTGGCATCAGTGAAAATGGCAAGTCATAGATGTCAGAAAGTTCACTCCTTTGTGCAACAACTGATAAACCTGGCAAAAATGGTCAGAATTAACTTTTTAGAGAACTCTCAATATTAACTAAAGGCTTGCAGCAACCCAGGGAGTATTTAGTTTAAAAAACTGGGTGAATTTGGGCAAAACCAGAGAACTCTGTGGTGTTTTAACTTGCTATTCCAAGGCCCTGCTCCTCAGCTTAGTAGTAGCTAGGGAAAAATAAACAGACCATTATTTGCAGCCCAGGAAGAAGTAGAATGCAGTTGGAGCTCTTTCAAAGCCTTATTCAGAGGAAGGAGTCGTTATTTGGCCCTTATTTGTGGTTCCCTCAAAGATTCCATATGAAAGTGCTGCTTTGATTTGATTTCTTTCAAATTCACCCAGTATTAAAACTTGTCCTGGAGACTTTGTTGAATGTTTTGGCATTAAGCCCTTCTGAGGCAGTGGGGCAAACAATGTATTAACCAAAAAGATTAAAAGGAAAAGCTAAGGATAATCTGTTCTATTCCTGAGGACTCTGGGAAACTCCAACATTCTTGGGAATATAGGGGCCATTTCCATGTATAAGTCTGTACACATGCTCAGGAAAGGTCTGAGAAGGTTCTAAGCTCTTACTTCTGACTGACCTGGATGGTCTTTGAAAGCAGGAAGTTGAGGAAGACTGAGAAAAAGTCTTAGATTACCTGGTTGAATGGGGAAAGCATATCCCAGCATCCACTCAGAACCCCTTGGTAAAGACTCACAGACCCATTGGTTCTAGATATTTAAAGAAATCTCTGTCCAGTTACTAAAGAGGAGAGGTGTGTGGATACAGACAATAAAGTGGGCCACTTTATTGATCTCCCACTAAGCAAGCTAATTGCAGAAGCTAGTGGTCACCCTTGACATATACAACCTTTGCAGCATTTGTTCAGAAATGTCACTAAACACATAAACAACAATTACTACAGGTAGCAACACAAACCAACTTAGGATGGAGGAAATCGGATGTCCTGAGCTGTCCTGTTAAATTATTTAAATTATCTAGTTTTCACCAAAATTATGATACATGCAAAGAAACAAGAAAGTCTGACTCATAGGGATGCCTGGGTGGCTCAGTCAGTTAAGCGTCTGACTTTGGCTCAGGTCACGATCTCACAGTTTGTGAGTTTGAGCCCCGTGTCAGGCTCTGTGCTGACAGCTCAGAGCCTGGAGCCTGCTTCGGATTCAGTGTCTCCTTCTATCTCTGCCCCTCCCCCACTTGTGCTCTGTCTCTGTCAAAAATAAATAAATGTAAAAAAAAAAGTTAAAAAGAAAAAAAGAAAGTCTGACTCATAAACAGGGGCCCAGGATGGCCAAAACATTCTTGAAAATAGGATTCACACTTGCAATTTAAAATACACTACAAAACCATAGTAACCAAGACAGTGTGGTAATGCGATAGACTTCATTGCTGGAAGAATGTATAATGGTGCAACTGTAGAAAAGTTATATGTAGAGTCACCATATGTCCCAGTGATTCCACTCTTAGGTATATATCAAAATGAATTGGAAACAGGTGTTCAAACAAGAACTTATACACAAACATTCATAGAAACATTTTTCATGATAACCAAAAAGTGGTAACAGTCCAATATAAATGTCCATCAACTGATTAAGAGTTAAACAAATGTGATATATCCAACAATGGAATATTATTTAGCCATAATAAAGAATTAAGCATTTGTACATACTATAACATGAATGAGCCTTAAAAAACATGCTGAGTGATAGGAGCCAGTAATAAAAATTCACATATTACATGATTCTATTTACATGAAATGTGCCAAATAATAATTCCATAGAGACTGAAAATAGATCATTGGTTTCCAGGGGCTCATAAAGGGGGAAGAGAAGTGACTACTAATGGGTAAAGGGTTTCTTTCTAGAATGATGAAAATGTTCAGGAATTAGATGGTGGTGATGTTTCATCTTGTGAATATACTAAAAAACACTGAAATGATATACTTTCAAATGGTAAATTTTATGGTATGTGTATTATATAACAATATATTTTTAAGTTATACAGATATTGTCTTCCAAAAGTAGATTCCAGAAAAATCCTACATATTTTTTTTTCAAAACAGATTCTTTCTACCACCATCTAGCTCTTTGACAATGTAATCTAATAATCTAATAGTATATGCCCTTGGTAATATCAAACATCTTGCTCTAGGTCAATTTGCTGAAAATGTATTTGTTCAATGATCAATTCACCAATGATGAAATGATAAATACAAATTGTAGACAAAGACCTACACTCAGATTGAAGATGGTTTACCATAATGATTTTGCCACTAGAGGGGAAGATTCAGATACAGGTATATAAAAATGGAAAGAAAAGGTAACTTGCTTCCTAGGGAAACACCATCTGTTCACATGAAAGACATTGAATCTGAGAAGAGTTTAGGGTGTAAAATGTAAAATACCTGTGAAGTTAAAGTTGAACCAAGCTGTACTGAAAAATCTCCAGCTAAGTTATCTTGGTGACATGGATGTACTTAAAGAAAAAAAATTCAGGGACTTGGTTTTTCAGTGAATAGGTTGTTAGCCAGATTGGCGTGAGGAGAGTTAGCTTGTGTTTGCAACACAAGACATACTAAAGTTGTAAGATCTGAGGCCCAATTGAGTGAATTTCTGGACAAAAGAGGAGAGGTGTGTGGATACAGACAATAAAGTGGGCCAGTCTTGGTATCAAAACCTAGAGAACACCATACACAGAGTAATTGTTACTATTGCACTTTTAAAAGTTTGTTTTGTATATGTCTAAAGGACTTCCATAAATGTTAAAACAAAGAGTAAACCACTGAAAGCCAGGAATATTCCATAACGAATAGAGAGACATATATTCCCATGATAGGAAGCATGGGGCGAGATAATAAAAGAGGTGTGGGCTGTCATTTTAAAATTAATACTTATTTAAGCAAGTGGGCTTATGACTCTAACGTGGTAGTGGGAGATGATTAATTGGCCCTTTCAAAGCAGCAGTTATCCCTTTGTTTCTAAACAGCTGCACTCTGCCTTATTCACAGAGCTTTTTGAGGTACTTCAGTTCTGTTTGTTGTGCTAGGGAAGGAAGTGTGGCAGTATGCATAAACCCCAGAGGTCCACAATCTCAAATGGGGAGCAGCTGCTAGGTAGATAAAAGTGTTTGTAGAGCCTTTTGTCTAGGAGCCAAGGGGTTGGAGGGATTATGTCTTTGGCAAAAGGGTGGCAATATAATGCAGGGATATATGCCATGGCATAAAGTTAAGTCAAGATTCACTGCTCTCTTGGTTTAAGTGAATCAATAGCATTAGGCTAAATGTGCCACTTCTTCCTCCTAAAGGATGTAGAGCTGTTGAAAGCCTTATGGTGCTTAAAATATAACATTTTATGCTGAGCAAGTCTAGAAGAAAGAAAGCTGCTATAAAATATCTTTAACAGATTTTCAGGTAAAATAATAGCGGTATCATTATTTCTGTATATGATTTTATTAAATAAGTAGAGATAAAACACACACAAGGGAACTGATTTTTTTTTAATGTCATTAGCCATAACATCTGAATAAGATGCAAAATATGTGGCTTAAAAAGGCTCTTATGAATACCTTATTATGTATTCACAAGATTCAGTAAATTCTTATAACTTACAAATAACTCCTTTTAACAGTTTTGTAGGCTTTTTGGAAGAATAGTCCTTACTCTAGGGCATGATCCTTATATCTATGTGATGACATTTTGGGGTGATGGGGAGGGTATCATGGGGTCTGGAGCCAACAGCCAAGAAAGAATTCTTGAAGACATCTTTGGTGCAAAAAAGGTGATTTTATTAAAGCATGGGGCCAGGATCCATCGGTAGAAAGAGCTGCACTGGGGTCCTGAAAGGTAACTCATTATATACTCTCAGGTTGGGAGGGGGTCAGGGATCGAGTAAGTCTCTAAGGAATTTTGGAAGCAAGGTTTTTAGGACAATTTGTTGCCATTTAATAAAACCTCAGTCATGAGAGCCTTCAGTTGTATATCAGGGGGCCATAAGCTTGGAGTATGATTCCAGCATATGTCTTGGGGCAGTTGAGAACAAGGAAGTTGACTTACAGGATCCTTAAGGTTGGGATGATGTTAAGCTAAGGTTCTCTTTTGCCCCCAGCAAAGTGCCATCCTTGAAGCAGCTGAGCTCCTAGAGGTAGGTCACTCTGCTGGTTTCAAGGACTTGTCAATGGGCTATAGGCAGTAAGGGAATTTAATTATTCATTTGCCTTAGTTTCCCACATTACCATGGCAAGCAGTAAAACGCCTTTCCTTTGTTCCTTTGTTCTCGAGTAGCCAGGAGTGTCTGAGGAATATCAGACATATTCTACCTGGGGCGGGCAGGGGGGGCAGCTTATATTTTACCCTCAGCTTGCCCCAAGCTCCCTCATCAATGGCAAGGTCATCAATAGCATGAACTTTCTTGTCTTAGTTGAATGCAAGATCTGTGAACAAGGTCTCTCAGCTCTGGTTGGTCCATTACCCAACACTGATAATCAGAGGGGCAAGTCAGACTCATAGGAAAAAAAGGATCTCACAAACTATCAAAATGTCCTAATATTTTAAGGTTACCAGTAACCTGAAACATACATAAAGCATGAGGACATCTGGGATAACAGAGTTTCTTGGGTCCATTTTTGTACAAAGAATTACTCTGGCTTGGGTTTTATATATAAGTCTCTGCATAATGTATGTTGAACTTCACTTACATAAAAGGGAGGTCTTTTAGTCATTAAACATCTTCCTTTTATAATTACATAGCTTAGGTGACATTTACTAAAAGCCAGGACTGAGATATTTTCTGTTTATTTAAGCTTTACGTAGATAAGGGCACTCCTGCTAGTCCATACCACTAGTATGTTTCCAGGAGTCTATGTTATTAGCATGTTTACAGGGGTTCTATTTGAGTCATCTTTCTCTCTTACCCAAGTGTCTTTCAGTAAAGTGAGAGAATAGATTCTAGTCCTGTTCTTATCCTTCCCAGTCTAAACTCTTACCTTGCCAGTATCTTCTTGATACATATTTCTCAGGTTTATTTTGATAACTTTTTTACACCATTTTTCTGAAACATTTTGTGCAAAAGAATAGTCTTACAAACATTGCTTTGAACATCAGTATTTGAACTATTCCATGTAGAGTAAAAATTCCAGCTCAATTATTCTTTTTCTTCCATTATCCTTAGTAATTACAAATTTTTAGTGTGTGTTGTAGATATTTAACTGTATGTGTGCTTTTTCTTAGGATCTTTGGTAATTGTATTTTCCTTCAATGCATGCCATCTTCATCTACATGATATGATATATGAAAAGGAGCAAATCAAGCTCTGACATCGGCCATGAAGTAGTAACTTACTTCCTATCATTACTAGGCTACTGTTAGCTACATATCATCATAATTAATGACTTGATAAAGTACAGAAATTTTGTTGTTTAACATCTACCATTTTATTCACTGGTAATATTTCTCTTGGTCATCTGGAAAAATAGTCATAAATACAGCCTATAAAATATTTGCCTCATGATTACTGTATTTGGCTACTAGTAGGTTGAGTTATTGAAAGCTATTAAAATAATTGAGTCATTTTTCTTCAAATACTCCATGTGAATTCTTTTTGCAAATATATGAGTTAGTAGGAGTCTAGATTACCTTCTCTGAGGAAAACAGATCTGACATTGTTTTGTCTTGTTTTTATTTTGTTTTGCTTTGAGCTTGGCCAAAAATCACTGCCAGATCTGAAGAAAGATAGCTAAAATTATTATTCTCTTGCTCTGGAACATTCTCATAGAAGCAGTGTGGATTCATTCTGCCCTGGAATCATGATCTACTTATACATGCCTCTTCTGATTGCTATAATGCCAACCTGTTTTAATTTGACCCACACTCATTCTTTCATGGCCAGGTTGTCTAGCTTAGCATAATGCTTACCCATAGGGTTTACAATTACAGCTAGACAGAAATAGACTTACTATCACTTCTTGACCTCACCATTGGGTTGATACTAGATCTGACAGGAGAAAATTCACAAGATTGTTTTTTACTGCTTGGTAATGGACTAAATTCACTACGTGTCCTAATTAGGTGAAAAGTTTTGACATATCCTAAAATACATTATGATTATTTGATATCAAATTTTATGGTATGAATATTGTGTCTGGACCATGTATATCACCTTCTTTGGGTACCCTGTACCAGACCAAACCAAAGAAAAAAATTATAAGTTCTAAAAATAAAGCTGTACAATTGTATCCTCCCTAAGCCCCTCATTTCTACCACCTAATTGTAGAAACCTCCTCAGTGAATCCCGTATCTTACTTCCCTTCATATTCAACCTAATGACAATCGTTTAAACAGTGAAACCAAACCTACAATTTATTTATCATTTGTTTTTATAACTTTTACAGCTGCTCATTTCAGTTTTAATTGAGACTACCACTCTGATAATGAAATGGAATGTGGTATGTTTGTGTAATATGTTTTATGGTCCATTTATATACAGTGGTAGCAATGAATTGTGTATTGTCAACAAAAGTGATATATACAGGTGGACAATATTCTCTGAGATTGCTTTTGTTGCACATTTTAAGGAAAGCCTAGAGTAGAGTGTTACTCCTAGCTAATACCAGTTTGCACTTGAACCTAGTGGTAGAAAGCCAACAGAATTCACTTGCCAGAATTTCCAATTTTTTGATCATGGGATATTTGTCTCATACACATTTTCAAGCCATTGTTTTCCCAGTTGACACTGAGAGAAGTTCTTTGTCACATTAGTTGTCCCACCTCTTTTCCTATTGGTTCATAGACTAAGCACTCACATGCTTACTTATTTCATGAGCTGAAGTTGCTAGGTGATTCTAGAGATCTGACTATCACAGTATCTATCATTGTCAGCATGAAGGGCACTAAGTTAGGTATGCTCTTTGGTTATCATAAAGGTAATATAGGGTCACCTGTATTCATGATATTCCTACTACTTTGGAAGGATTATTCCATTATTGAGTTGATGATGGGTTGGACTTGACTCTCCCAGGGCAAGGCTGCCAAACTCCTTATTTCACCCATTTTAGTAAGTTGGTTGTCATGCCGTCAGAAGCATCTGCTCACAAAAGTTTGTTGTTATTTATTAGTTTCTAAAATTTGTGGTCATCTGTTAAACCATTAATTCTAAGAACTTGGGTGAGTAATGATTAATCAAATTTCTGTCGATATCTTTTCTAAAGTATTTGAACATTTATCAGTGTGCTCTCAGGATTTCATAGGTATTTGACTGGAGTTCCCACAACCTGTATAGTTTGTGTGTGTGCGTGTGTGTGTGTGTGTGTGTGTATGTGTGTTGTTTTTATTAAGACGAGAGAGACAGAGCATGAATGGGGGGAGGGGCAGAGAGAGAGAGAGAGAGAGAGAGAGAGAGAGAGAATCTGAAGCAAGCTCCAGGCTCTGAACTGGTAGCATAGAGTCCCACATGGGGCTGGAACCCACAAACTGTGAGATCATGACCTCAGCTGAAGTCAGACACTGAATGGACTGAGCCACCCAGAAATCCCGTTTGTCATTTTTTTAAATTAATCAGTGGTCTTGAGTTACTTTGTGAATGAAAGTAATATATGCCCAGCTAGCCCCTGAAATATAAGACTTTCCAGGGATGGGAAAAAACTGATCTTATTATTATTTTCCCTACTACTTACGCTTGTTACTTTTGCGGTCTAGGTTTTATCAGGGCTACTAGCAAAAGACAGATAGTAGAAGTTTTCACTAAGTTTCTTTCCACCTAATACACTCTTGACTATCCAATAAGCCAGTCCCATGTTTCTAGGTCAGTTTCCTCCAAATCCCATTGCAAAGACTTGTCCCCATATTCTGCTTCTTTAAACAAACACTTTGCTACTTTAAACCAAAGATTTTGCTACTGTAAACAAAGAATAGCTAGACAGCCATACTGGAATCATACCTTAATTTTTTCATCCTAATCTTTGTTAAGAATGGCTAGTCATTATGATTTCTGAGACTGAAAGAAAATTCTGCTTACAGTGCCAATTGGAGTTAATACAAAGACTGGTTTGTCAAATCAGATTCACACAGATCATAAATCTTACTCCATATCAAGCAGCTTTAATCATCTCAAGGATACACGTACTTAAAAACAGAAGATAGAGAAGTCCAAGTCTGCCAGTGCTGCTCTGTAGATTCTTTCTTGATGCATTAGACTACATTTTACCTAGATTTAGTATACAGAGTCTCTAAGTTATGCATAAAAGGTGTCACACAACAGAAAACTAATTTGGTCATAAAACACCCCCATTTTATTCACTAATAATTACAAACCTTATAATATTATTCCAAGAAATCATCTTACGTAAATCCATAGATTTCAATGTTGTTTTTCATGAGCCATCTGAGTACATTCCACGTACATTCTGCTAAATGTATTCCATACATAAAGGTTTTCCCACTCTCTGTTTCCAGGAAATAGTGTTATTAGTATGTTTGCAAGGAGATTTAATCAGGTCATCTTCTTTTTCTTTTGCTGAAATGTGTAGTGATCAAGAAAAATAATTTGTTTATTTCTAAAATTAAACTTCAGAGAGAGGGACCTGGGGAAGATGGCGGCGTAGGAGGATGCTGGGCTCACCGCATCCTGCTGATCACTTAGATTCCACCTACACCCTTCTAAATAACCCAGAAAACTGCCAGAAGACTAGCAGAATGGAGTCTCCAGAGCCAAGCACAGACGAGAGACCCACAGAAGAGGGTAGGAAGGGCGGCGAGGTGGTGCGTGCTACACGGACTGGAGGGAGAGAGCCTGGGCAGAGGGGCAGCCCACCGGCCAAGCAGAGCCCCCAAGTCTGGCTTGCAAAAGCGGAGGGGCCGGACAGAGTGTGTTCTCACAGCAAGCAGGACTTAACATCTGGAAGGTTATAAGCTAACAGCTCTGCTCGGAGAGCTGGAGGGCTGGAGGACAACGGGAGGGAGAGTTGTTAGCCCCAGATGACAGAGCTCAGCTTGCAAGGGAACAAGGCTCTCGCCAGCACCATCTCCTTCGCCCATCCCCCAGCCAAAATCCCAAAGGGAACCAGTTCCTGCCAGGGAACTTGCTTGCACTGCTCACACTCCCAGGGATGTGCTTCTGCAGATTCATCCACTCTGGCAGGTCTGACTCCCTCCCGGTGCCGCAGGGCCCGTCCCGAAGCAGATCTCCGAAGGAAAAGCGAGCTGAGCCTGCCCCTCCCGCCCCCTTGCACCTTGCCGATCCACCCCAGCTAACACGCCAGATCCCCAGCACCACAAGCCTGGCAGTGTGCAAGTAGCCCAGATGGACCACGCCACACCACAGTGAATCCCGCCCCTAGAAGAGGGAAAGAGAAGGCACACACCAGTCTCACTGTGGCACCAGTGGTGGGCTGGGGGCAGACATCAGGTCTGACTGCGGCCTGCCCACCAACGCAAGTTATTCAAGACAACACAGGGGAAGTGCCCCGCAGTTCCGCACCACTCCAGGGACAATCCAAAATGACGAAATGGAAGAATTCCCCTCAAAAAAATGTCCAGGAAATAATGACAGCTAACGAACTGATCAAAAACGATTTAAACAATATAACAGAAAGTGAATTTAGAATAATAGTCATAAAATTAATTGCTGGGCTTGAAAACAGTATAAAGGACAGCAGAGAATCTATTGCTACAGCGATCAAGGGACTAAGGAACAGCCAGGAGGAGCTAAAAAAATGATATTAATGAGCTGCAAAATAAAATGGAGAGGACCACAGCTCAGATTGAAGAGGCAGAGGAGAGAATAGGTGAACTAGAAGATAAAATTATGGAAAAAGAAGAAGCTGAGGAAAAGAGAGACAAAAAAATCCAGGAGTATGAGGGGAAAATTAGAGAACTAAGTGATGCACTAAAGAGAAATAATCTATGCATAATTGGTATTCCAGAGGAGGAGGAGAGAGAGGGAAAGCTGCTGAAGGTATACTTCAAGAAATAATAGCCGAGAACTTCCCTGATCTGGGGAAGGAAAAAGGCATTGAAATCCAAGAGGCACAGAGAACTCCCTTCAGACGTAACTTGAATCGATCTTCTGCACGACATATCATAGTGAAACTGGCAAATTACAAGGATAAAGAGAAAATTCTGAAAGCAGCTAGGGATAAACATGCTCTAACGTATAAAGGGAGACCTATAAAACTCGTGACCGATCTCTCTACTGAAACTTGGCAGGCCATAAAGGAATGGCAGGAGATCTTCAATGTGATGAACAGAAAAAATATGCAGCCGAGAATCCTTTATCCAGCAAGTCTGTCATTTAGAATAGAAGGAGAGATAAAGGTCTTCCCAAACAAACAAAAACTGAAGGAATTTGTCACAGATATATTTAGAACTCTGCATCCAAATGCTACAGAATATACTTTATTCTCGAGTGCGCATGGAACATTCTCCAAATAGATCACATACTGGGTCACAAAACAGCCCTTCATAAGTATACAAGAACTGAAATCATACCATGCATACTTTCAGACCACAATGCTATGAAGCTTGAAATCAACCACAGGAAAAAGTCTGTAAAACCTGCAAAAGCATGGAGATTAAAGAACACCCTACTAAAGAATGAAAGGGTCAACCAGGCAATTAGAGAAGAAATTAAAAGATATATGGGAAAAAAATGAAAATGAAAATACAACAATCCAAATGTTTTGGGATGCAGCGAAGGCAGTTCTGAGAGGAAAATACATTGCAATCCAGGCATATCTTAAGAAACAAGAAAAATCCCAAATACAAAATCTAACAGCACACCTAAAGGAAATAGAAGCAGAACAGCAAAGACAGCCTAAACCCAGCAGAAGAAGAGAAATAATAAAGGTCAGAGCAGAAATAAACAATATAGAATCTAAAAAAACTGTGGAGCAGATCAACGAAACCAAGAATTGGTTTTTTGAAAAAATAAACAAAATTGACAAACCTCTAGCCAGGCTTCTCAAAAAGAAAAGGGAGATGACCCAAATAGATAAAATAATGAATGAAAATGGAATTATTACAGCCAATCCCTGAGAGATACAAGCAATTATCAGGGAATACTATGAAAAATTATATGTTAACAAACTGGGAAACCTGGAAGAAATGGACAAATTCCTAAACACCCACACACTTCTAAAACTCAATCAGGAGGAAATAGAAAGCTTGAACAGACCCATAACCAGCGAAGAAATTGGATCAGTCATCAAAAATCTCCCAACAAATAAGAGTCCAGGACCAGATGGCTTTGCAGGGGAGTTCTACCAGACGTTTAAAGCAGAGATAATACCTATCCTTCTCAAGCTATTCCAAGAAATAGAAAGGGAAGGAAAACTTCCAGACTCATTCTATGAAGCCAGTATTACTTTGATTTCTAAACCAGACAGAGACCCAGTAAAAAAAGGGAACTACAGGCCAATATCCCTGATGAATATGGATGCAAAAATTCTCAATAAGATACTAGCAAATCGAATTCAACAGCATATAAAAAGAATTATTCACCATGATCAAGTGGGATTCATTCCTGGGATGCAGGGCTGGTTCAACATTTGCAAATCAATCAACGTGATACATCACATTAATAAAAGAAAAGATAAGAACCGTATGATCCTGGCAATCGATGCAGAAAAGGCATTTGACAAAATTCAGCAACGTTTCTTAATAAAAACTCTCGAGAAAGTCAGGATAGAAGGAACATACTTAAACATCATAAAAGCCATTTATGAAAAGCCCACAGCTAACATCATCCTCAATGGGGAAAAATTGAGAGCTTTTTCCCTGAGATCAGGACCACGACAGGGATGTCCACTCTCACCCCTGTTGTTGAACATAGTGTTTGAAGTTCTAGCATCAGCAATCAGACAACAAAAGGAAATCAAAGGCATCAAAATTGGCAAAGATGAAGTTAAGCTTTCACTTTTTGCAGATGACATGATATTATACATGGAAAATCCGATAGACTCCACCCAAAGTCTGCTAGAACTGATACATGAATTCAGCAAAGTTGCAGGATACAAAATCAATGTGCAGAAATCAGTTCCATTCTTATACACTAATAATGAAGCGACAGAAAGACAAATAAAGAAACTGATCCCATTCACAATTGCACCAAGAAGCATAAAATACCTAGGGATAAATCTAATATCTATATTAATATCTATATCTATATTAATATCTATATATATCTAGATTAATATCTATAATATCTATAAATCTATAGAAAGCTTATGAAGGAAATCAAAGAAGATATAAAGAAATGGAAAAACATTCCATGCTCATGGGTGGGAAGAATAAATATTGTCAAAATGTCAATACTACCCAAAGCTATCTACACATTCAATGCAATCCTAATCAAAATTACACCAGGATTCTTCTCAAAGCTAGAACAAGCGATCCTAAAATTCATATGGAACCACAAAAGGCCCCGAATAGCCAAAGTAATTTTGAAGAAGAAGACCAAAGCAGGAGTCATCACAATCCCAGACTGTAGCCTCTACTACAAAGCTGTAACCATCAAGACAGCATGGTATTGTCACAAAAACAGACACATAGACCAATGGAATAGAATAGAAACCCCAGAACTAGACCCACAAACGTATGGCCAACTGATCTTTGACAAAGCAGGAAAGAACATCCAATGGAAAAAAGACAGTCTCTTTAACAAATGGTGCTGGGAGAACTGGACAGCAACATGCAGAAGGTTGAAACTAGACCACTTTCTCACACCATTCACAAAAATAAACTCAAAATGGATGAAGGACCTGAATGTGAGACAGGAGACCATCAAAACCCTAGAGGAGAAAGCAGGAAAAGACCTCTCTGACCTCAGTCGTAGCAGTGTCTTACTTGAGACATCCCCAAAGGCAAGGGAATTAAGAGCAAAAATGAACTACTGGGACCTTATGAAGATAAAAGCTTCTGCACAGCAAAGGAAACAACCAACAAAACTAAAAGGCAACCAACGGAATGGGAAAAGATATTTGCAAATGACATATCGGACAAAGGGCTAGTATCCAAAATCTATAAAGAGCTCACCAAGCTCCACACCCGAAAAACAACCCAGTGAAGAAATGGGCAGAAAGCTCGAATAGACACTTCTCTAAAGAAGACATCCAGATGTCTAACAGGCACGTGAAAAGATGCTCAACGTCGCTCTTCCTCAGGGAAATACAAATCAAAACCACACTCAGATATCACTTCATGCCAGTCAGAGTGGCCAAAATGAACAAGTCAGGAGACTATGGATGCTGGAGAGGATGTGGAGAAATGGGAACCCTCTCGCACTTTTGGTGAGAATGCAAACTGGTGCAGCCCTTCTGGAAAACAGTGTGGAGGTTCCTCAAAAAATTAAAAATAGACCTACCCTATGACCCAGCAGTAGCACTGCTAGGAATTTACCCAAGGGCTACAGGAGTACTGATGCATAGGGGCACTTGTACCCCAATGTTTATAGCAGCACTCTCAACAATAGACAAATTATGGAAAGAGCCTAAATGTCCATCAACTGATGAATGCATAAAGAAATTGTGGTTTATATACACAATGGAGTACTATGTGGCAATGAAAAAGAATGAAATATGGCCCTCTGTAGCAACGTGGATGGAACTGGAGAGTGTAATGCTAAGTGAAATAAGCCATACAGAGAAAGACAGATACCATATGTTTTCACTCTTATGTGGATCCTGAGAAACTTAACAGAAACCCATGGGGGAGGGGAAGGAAAAAAAAAGAGGTTAGAGTGGAAGAGAGCCAAAGCATAAGAGACTCTTAAAAACTGAGAACAAACTGAGGGTTGATGGGGGGTGGGAGGGAGGGGAGGGTGGGTGATGGGTATTGAGGAGGACGTCTTTTGGGATGAGCACTGGGTGTTGTATGGAAACCAATTTGACACTAAATTTCATATATTGAAAAAAATAAAATTAAATTAAACTTCAACATCTTACATACAACCTCTGCTATTTCTATTGTTTTCTCAATATGGCAGTGGCTTCTTTCTGGTAGACCTTGTCAGATTTTCTGACACATGGAATATTCTTTTTAGTTAATGGATTCATGTTTTCTTTCATTTCTCGGTCATTTTCTTTAATCATCACTGTAAATATTTTTTATCATGAATATGATTATCTCATAATTATAATCATGAGTACATTGGCTTTCTTTCCTTGACATCTTTGGCATATCATAATTATTCTCCAGATAATTCCAAATTATTCATGTGAATTAAATTTCCACCTTTTTCTTTCATATCTATCCACTATTTACCTTCCTTTAGTTTTCTTAAAGTTTATTCATTTATTTTGAGAGAGAGAGAGAGCACAAGCAAGGGAGAGGCAGAGAGAAAGGGAAAGAAAGAATCCCAAGCAGGCTCCGTGCTGTCAGCACAGAGCCTTGCATGAGACTCAAACTCATGAACAATGAGATCATGACCTGAGCCAAAACTAGAAGTCAGACACTTAACCAACTGAGCCACCCAGGCACCCCTATTTATTTATTTTTGAGAGATAGAAAGAACACAAGCAAGGGGGGTAGAGAGAGAGAGGAAGAGGGAGAATCCCAAGCAGACTCCACACTGTCAACGCAGAGCTTGACATGGGGCTCAATCCCACAAACCATGAGATCAGGAGCTGAAATCAAGGTCTGACTGAGCCACCCAGGGGTCTCTACCTTACCTCAGTTTTTGGCACTTTGTTCTTTAATTCTACTTCCAATCTAAGTTTCATTTCTATAGTTGTTTTACTTTTCTTCCATTTCTTTCTTGAGCTGTCAGTTCATGTATTAGGCAAATATAGTAATATCTCCATTATTAGTAAGTATTTTGTAGGATTAATTTTTATTAAAAATTTAAAACAATTTTTGAGACTAGTGGTACTGTGTTTGGCTTCTGTGAAGTCAATAAGGATCTAAAAAAGGCACTTACATAAATAAATCTTTAATGTAAAATTTTTACTTGTTAGAAAACTAGAAGCAAGGGCCATAACAGATTTTTGCTCACAGGATTTTCTTTGAGCTGATACAAGACATGATTAAATTGTATTGGATTTAATTATAAACTCTGTATAAGATTAATTAGTACATTTTATTCAGCAGTCTTAAACACATCAACCCACATTTATTTAATTTATGTAAGGAATTTTCTTATGGAGGTAAGACAAAATGCACAGTGAGGTTAAGTGATTTCATAGAAATGGTTCAGTAAGTTCACCAAAGAGCAGTGTTATAGCTTCTGAGCACTGGATCTTATTTTTTAAAGCTAATAATTAGTAATTAACATCAGCAAATGTCAAAAGTAAAGTAAGAGAAATTCTGAATAACCCAGGCGCTACAGTTAATTTGTAAAACGTGTCATTTCCTGCATTGCACTTGAAAGTGCTGATTACATATAGGACTTGAAGAAGCTCGTCTAGTGGCTTGGACACATTTAAATAAATACCAGATTATAAAGGTTAGAATTTCTAATTCTACTTTAGAATGCCTATTATGAGCTATAATTTCAAATTAATTATAACAATATTAAATGCCCTTAACTTAAATGCCAAATCTAAACAAAGTATGTATTTCATGTTTTTTTTTTTCTTTTAAAACCACAGAGAAGGAGCTGGAGATAACATTCTGAAGAGACTAGAATGTAGTGGGAGGCACACTTGGGTAGAGGAATGTTGAAAAGTAATAATCTTCTTATGGAGAAATTTAATTTTTGTTACTTTTTAAAAATGTTTATTTTTAAAATTTTTATTTATTTTTGAGAGAGACAGCACAAGTGGGGTAGGGGCAGAGGGAAAGAGAGACACAGAATCAGAAGCAGGCTCCAGGCTGTGAGCTGTCAGCACAGAGCCTGACACAGGGGCTTGAACTCACAAGCCATGAGATCATTGCCTGAGCTGAAGTCAGATGCTTAACCCACTGAGCCACCCAGGTTCCCCAAATGTTTATTTATTTTTGAGAGAGATACAGCACCCAAGAACTCCCGTGAGCATGAGTGGGGGAGGGCCAGAAAGTGAGGGAGACAGAGGATCCAAAACAGGCTCCCTTCTGTCAGCAATGAGCCTGATTAGGGGCTTGAACTCACAAACTGTGAGATCACGACCTGAGCTTAACTGACTGAGCCCCAGGAGAAATTTAATTTTAGAAAATACAGAAAAGGTTAATAAAAGTGAAAATAAAATTGTTTAGTTAAAACAATAAAGTATTATGGTCTTGATATATATATATATTTTCTGACACACAAAAAATATCTTAAGAATTTTTATGGTATATATTTTATATGCTATTTATATCAGTATTTGAAAATTAGTTTGATTTCCTGCAAAACTGAAGCACAGAGAAGTTTTAGTGAAAGACCAATGGGAAGGAATCACTTTCAGCTCTGCATTTTGTATATGGCTTTATTTGAAAGTAGCACTGTTAAGTGATAACAAAAATTCTATAAGATTGTAGGTTTACTCAATGGGAAAATAAAATGAAAGCTCAAAGCTCATGAGAAAAAAAAGTTTTCACTTAAATAGATTTTAGGGTATTTGATTTTAGAACTACAGTTTATGATACTGAGATGTGTGCGTGTGTATGTATGAGATACTCTTACACTCAGGGCCATTTCGTTAAATAAATAATCTTCCTATAAAAATGTTGCAGTGATGCCACACTTATCTTCTTAGGTGCATTCAACAAATGAGAAACTTGTATGTTCCATATGAGACCTTTAAATGCTTCAAAACATTTTATAAACCTTAGTAGGACTGGCAACCAGGGAAAATAAAAGATATTTTGATATTAGGAGGGCTGTCAAGAGAGTGATTCACGTGTTTACTGTTTCATCTTAAAAGGAAAAGGACTGACTGCTTCAGAACTGATAAATAGTGGTCCCTTAAATAGCAGATCATAAAGATTGGGTCTTTTTTTTTTTTTTTTATCATTCTCTCAAGAGCCTTATCTGACTACCTTAGTCCAACTGCAAGACCATGTTTTGAAAGAGAAGGCAATGAAGGCTGCATGCAATTCCTGCTTATGGAAGTTATCATAACATTTTTAGAATATTATCTAATGCTTTAATTTTAAATCTGTATGCTTTAAAATGTATTTATCCTTTAAGTAAATGTCATTTCTTAAAGAAAGGCCTCATAGTCTACTCTTGATTAAGTGATCTACTCAATTATCTACATCTCTTACTGATTTAATTTAATATGGAGCTCCGTGATATGGACCAAGAAATAATTTTCCTGTCATCCAAAATGAGTTTGGGTTCTGTATTAGTTTGCGAGGGTTGTCATAACAAAGTACCAGAAAGTGGGTGGCTTAGACAACAGAAGTTTGTTTTATTACAGTTCTGAAGGCCAGAAGTCTGAGATCAAGATATCAGTAAGGTTGATTTCTTCTAAAGCCTCTCTCTTTGATTTGTAGAAGGCTGACTTCCCCTTGTATCTTCACATAGTCTTCTCTGTGTGTGTGTTGATGTTCTAACTTTCTTTTATGGGGACAACAGTCATATTGGATTAAGGCCCACACATTGGCCTCATTTTACCTTATTTACCTCTTTTAAAGGTCCTGTCTCCAAATGCAGTCACATTCTGAAGTACTAGGGGTTAGGATTTCAACATATAGATTTTGAGGAGACATATTTCAGTCCCTAAAAGGTCCCGGTATTAATTCAGTGGTCTTCAGGAGCTTTTGATTCTACTTGAGTTCTGTATTTAAAATTACATGCGATTACTGGATTTCTGTCTTCATCAGTGATGAAGTAAATAATTTTATCACTGGATGTTGTATGAGTCAAGGTTGTCTAGAGAAACAGAGTCAATAGGATGTGTATCTATGTGTAGATAGATAGATATAGTATAGATATAGATAGGTAGATTGATATAGATACTTATTTTAAGAAATTGACTCATGTGATTATGGACACTGGCAAATCCAAAGTGTGCATGGTGAGCCAACAGACTGGAGATCCAGGAAGAGCCAGTGTTGCAATTCAAGTCCAAAGGCCTTCTGTTGTAGAATTCCTTCTTTCCCAGAGGAGATCAGTCTTTTTGTTTTATTGAGACCTTTAACGGATTGGATGAAGCTCGTCCATTATGGAGGGCAACCTACTTTACTCAAAGTTCACTGGTTTAGATGTTAATCTTATCCAAAACCACCTGCACTGAAACATCCAGAATAAAATTTGATAAAATATCTGGCACATTTATCTAACCAAGTTGACACATAAAATTAATCACCACAAATATAGACTTAGAATAGGGACAATATTTATTAACCCACACAAAATGGCAAGCACTATGCTAAACAAGTAAGATAGTTCATCCTTTTTTTTTTCCAACGTAAATTCCAGACCTTGGAATCACAGTATAGACAGACTAACCTTCCTGTGATCTCAATTTCCTACAAAGACTTGTCTGAATAAACATAGCTTTCATATTAAAATATAAATGGATATATAGTAGAGTGCATTGCAGTATACATAAGTGTTTTAGTAATCTTACAAAGCCGTAAGACTTGTGGTTCAGTCTTGTAGTAATGTTTCAAACATCACAGCTCTTAGTACAGCATTAGATTAATACATTACTACTCTTAATACATTTGCTCCTTTCCTATACTTTAGCATTTTAAAACTCCAAGGAGCTGCAAACTCAAAGACTCTTTGTTCATGCCACTATGTCCCCATAATCTATATTTTTATTGACTCTTTTTATGCCATCTGAAGTTATGCATATATGCTTCCTAAAATATTTTTCTACTTCATTGTCCAGCTCCCTAAATTAAGGTTTGGCATAGTATTTCTTTGTTCTGATTGTTTTTCAAGTAAAATACTCTGATCTTTTATTTCATATAGAACAAGGGAGGTGATAATCAAAAAGTAGAAAGTGGTGAAGATAGAAGGTGAGAACTCCCATAAACTAATATTTTATTTTTCAGTATTGATGTAAAAAATGTAAAACTTCAAATAAATTTTGAATTTTGATTTCATTTTTAACTGTCCTTTCAGGGGTACATCTTTTCTTTTGCCTTTAGAAGGACCATAGTAGAAAATTAGGAACCTTAGACAGTTTATTCTTGACATGTATTAATAGAGAAAGTCATATATATTCTCATTTTACAAAGGAGGACACTGAAATTCTAAGTAGTTTTAAAATTTATCCAACTGTATGTCATTGATAATGTAGCCACAAGTTGAGTGCAAATCAATCAGACTTCTCAGGTCATGTTTTTGTTTTGTTTTGTCTGACTACATTCTGTATTGGGAGAGACAACAGGACCTTAAAGAGGACAAAATAAACCTAGGTCTCATCTTAATTTTTTTCTTATTTCAGACACAAATGACTTGTTTCTGTTTTTGAGTATGTGCGTGTGTGTATGTGTATGTAACAAAAGAAGTGGAAAGAAGTAATAAAATAAATAGAAAATTTCACTATGAAAACATCTCAGTAGTTTTACTGAAATAAAGGTATGTATTGGGAATGCCAAGGGGAAGAACCAAACTATTTTCTAAAATGAAAGCCAATGAAATTCTAATCGGAATAGATAAATGAGGGAACATTCAATGCTTAATTTTTCATAAGTGGGAATATTTGAAATTTTTATTACAAACTAGAATTGTTACTCATTTTTTTCTTGTCTTGAGCAGTATTTTATAAATTCAAGCCATACAATTAATTCAGTAACCTTGTGATAATTTTTTTAATGAATTGAAACTATTTAATGTTTTGTATTCTGCCACTAGTTATTAAGATGAATATTTTAAATTACAGAAAACAAGACATAGGTAAGGTTCAGAAGATGAGAGGTATCTAAAATAAGAAAGCAAAAAGATTCATCTAATCTTATAATTTATGTATTAAGCTTTTAGTTTCCTTGGTCAGAGATACGTTTTTGTTAGCACATGAATATTAAGGAAGATTGGGAAATCAATAATAATGACTTTAAAAATCCATCTGTTGCAGAAATCCTGTATGAGACTAAACACAAATAAAGGCTGAAAGTTTTAAACAAAATGATTCTGTCAAGACTTTGGCACAATTATTATAAATATCTCAAAGTTGTTAGTTTAACTGAATAGTACATTGTGGGGCATCTTACATTTGCCAAGATTGAGTGATAGCTTTTAGCTTCAAATTAAAATGTATTTTTTATGATATAAGAAAATACTAGCCAAACTGCCTATCCATAATTCAAAGAATTGGCAAAGCAGCAGTGTGATTTGGGGTGTTTACATGGTTTTCCATCCATTCATAAATTCATGAAGATTCTTAAGTCATAGCATATTATAAAAGCTTACTTGCTGAGTGATTATAGGGAGATGTGTCTACAGAAATATTATAGAGCAAAACAGCTCTCAGGAATTATTCAGGATTAAATCATTCCATATTGACATATTTTATGACTAATACAAATACACTTGTGTAGTGTTTTAGAGCAATGGTTATCAAGTGTTTGGCCTATATTAGTTCAGTAGCCAATAACATCAGAATCCTCAGCCTCACTTAAGCTTTCAACTCTTCTAGTGCTTCTGTGTCACCACAAGATTTTGGTTGCTGATAACTCCCTGCTGCTTCAAATCTCCTGTAGTAGGAGGTGTTGTCGTATCCTAGGTCTCATTCCCAAGCTGACATATTACTTTGAGTAGCCTCTTTTTTTTTAATTTTTTTTTTTTAATTTACATCCAAATTAGTTAGCATATAGTGCAATAATGGTTTCAGGAGTAGATTCCTTAGTGCCCCTTACCCATTTAGCCCATCCCCTCTCCCACAACCCCTCCCGTAACCCTCTGTTTGTTCTCCATATTTAAGAGTCTCATGTTTTGTCCCCCTCCTTGTTTTTATATGATTGTTGTTTCCCTTCCTTTATATTCATCTGTTTTGTATCTTAAAGTCCTCATATGAGTAAAGTCACAATATTTGTCCTTCTCTAATTTCGCTTAGCATAATACCCTCCAGTTCCATCCACGTAGTTGCAAATGGCAAGATTTCTCATTCTTTTTGATTGCCACTTTGAGTAGCCTCTTAAGAGAGTGTGCCATCTTTAGGTCTACTTAATCACTTTGAAGTACATCTTTCCATTTAAAACATTTATATTTTAGTTGAGTTCTTATTTCCTCTAAGAGTTTTCTTGGAGGTGATTTATCCTTAGTACCCAGATTCCTTTGAACTATTATCAGAAGTCTCTCTTTTATTATCCAACGTTATATGTACATTTATCCCCAGCCTCATTTTCCGCCCAACTCTCTTCCCTCACCCCCAAATCCTTGTGTGGTGCTCTTTGGACCAATGATTTCTCCTCCCCCAAGTGCCCTATTTTTTAAACTACTCCTACTAATATTCTTTCTTCCCCATATACTCTAGTTTAAATATTGCTGTACCCTCAAGATACTGCTCCCCTGAAACTGCTCCTCCCCTGCAGTTATCTCATGGTATACTTGGGTTTATTTGTTTGTTTTCACTCACAGCACAATTGCTCCAAACTGTAATTCAGTGGTAATCAAAAATTTTTGTTCTTCATTACTGCTTTTAAGTAATTTTTACTCCATACCTCAAAAGTCCCAACTCCTTTGAAAAGGCTGTATTCAGAATTTTCTTATCACCCTCTCCTTGGTACTATCATTTACGCAGGTGTCTTCCTGATGACTCCCTCCTTGCATTAGAGTTCTCTAGAGAAACAGAACCAATAGAGATTTATTATAAGGAATTGACTCATGTGTTTACAGAGGCTCAGAATCTCAAGATCTGCGATAGAAAGCTGGAGACCCCCAATCTGATGGTGTAGTTCTAGTTTGAGTCCAAAGACAGGGAAATATCAGTGTTCTATCTCAAGTACAGTAAAACCTTAGTTTGCAAGCATAATTCCTTCTGAAAACATGCTTGTAATCCAAAGCACTTGTATATCAAAATGAATTTCCCCATAAAAATAATGGAAACTCAGATGATTTGTTCCACAACCCAAAAATACTCATGTAAAAATGATTACAAAATATTGTAGTATAATACAAAATAATAAAGAAAATACAAAATATAAAGAAGAATAAATTAAACTGCACCTATCTTTGAAAACCTTCGTGGCTGGTGTGAGGGAGACAAGAGAGAGGAGGCTTATTGTATAGGATGACTTTCACTATCACTAAGGGAATCACTGCTATCTATTGGCTCAATGGAATCTTTTTTCTTTTCTTGCAACTTTAACAAGGAACCTATATCCAGTAACATTTGCTTTTGCCTTCTTTTGAGGATTTTGCGGAAATGTGACATTGCATTGATGATCATATCACCCATAATCCTTCAGTGAGAAAGAGAGAACTATTGGCTCAGTTGTAATCATGTGACATTTGGAATCACATACTCGTATTGCAAGATACTGCTCATATCTCAAGTCAAAATTTATTAGCAGTGTTTGCTTATCTTGCAGTCACAGAGCAAGTTACTCCCAGTCCAAGGTTGTATTGTATTAAGGTCAGAAGAGTTCCCTCTTAGCCTTTTTATTCTATTCAGGTCTTCAACTGAGTACATGAATCCCACCCACAAAAGGGAGGACAATCCTTTTTACTCAGTCTACCAATTCAAATGTTAATCTTATCCAGAAACATTCTCACTGACACTCAGAATGATATCTGACCAAATGTCTGTTTCTCCTAAGCAAACATTTAGCCCTGGTTCACTCTTTTTCTAACATTTTATTCTCATCATTCTAGGTGATCATTTACCTACCACATCTATGCATTTCTAACATTCTAGCTTCTTATTTACTTAATCTCTTTAATTATAATTTTCTTTCCATCCACCCCACTTAAACACTCCATGGTCATGTTCATACCTAGGTCCTGAGAATTAGATTTCTGTATTCAGATCTTAAGTGCTTAAGAGGCAGCGCTTCTCAGACTTTGTTGTGCATAATAATTATCTAGAGAGCCGGTTAAAATGTAGCCCTATTTAGTAGTCTGGAAGAGAGTCTTAGAGTCTGTGTTTCTAACAAGATCCCAGGTGGCAGCAATGCTGCTATCATGGACCACAGTTTGAGTAGCAAGGTGGTATATATACTAGTAGTTGACTTGATGAAAGAACCACATCCTCCAGTGCTTATAAAGAAGTTCTTATTTCTTTGTCACATAACAGTTTAAAGGTAGACAATCTAGTTTGGAGAGATAGCTCTGCCCATTAGGTCATTCAGGGACCCAGGTTTCTCAATAGTGCCATTAGCCATTCTCTACAAGGATGTTCTCATCCTCAAGATGGGAGTTGGAGCTTACATGTTTGCAGTGTAGACTATGGAAATTTAATTTTTGAGGTGGGCAGAATACAGAGTCCAGGAAAGTGCTTTTTCTCTTATAAAGACGATCTAGATATAGCACTTATCAATTCTGTAACCACAGGTATCTTTAGAGATGGCACAGAAATGTAATGTGTACTTTGGCATTCATGTGCTTAGATGAAACTGGGGTGAGTCTATTGCTACAAGAAAGAAGGAGATAATGATTTTGGGGCTCTCTGGGTAGTTTCTACTGCTTCATTGTGAGAGTTAGCTTTATGTGTCACCATGAGTGAGCTAATGATGCTCAGATAGCTAGTAAAACATTTTTTGGGGGTATGTCTGAGAGGATATTTCTGGAAGAGATTAGCATTGGGTTTAGTAGACAGAGTAAAGATGTACCTTCGCCAGTGTCGGTAGGCATCATCCAATTCATTGAGGGCCCTAAAAGAACAAAAGGTAAAGGAAGGGCAAATCTCTCTCCCTTTGTGAGCTTGGAACTCCCCTTCTTCTGCCCTATGACATCAGTCCTAGTTCTTGAACCTTCAGACTCTGGGACTTATACCATTGTTTCCCCTGGTTCTTGGGCATTCAGACAGGTCTGAATGATACCACCAGCTTTCCTGATTCTCCAGTTTGTAAATAGCAGATTGTGGGAATTCTTTTTTTTTTTTATGTTTTTTAATGTTTTTATTTATTTTTGAGACAGAGAGAGACAGAGCATGAGCAGGGGAGGGCAGAGAGAGAGGGAGACACAGAATCCGAAGCAGGCTCCAGGCTCTGAGCTGTCAGCACAGAGCTGGACACAGGGCTGAACTCACCGACGGTGAGATCGTGACCTGAGCGGAAGTCAGATGCTCAATTGACTGAGCCACCCAGGCGCCCCAGATTGTGGGAATTCTTAACCTCCATTACTGTGTGAGCCAATTGTTATAATAAATCTTCTCTTATCTCTATCTCTATCTCTCTATATCTGTATCTATTTCCTATTGATTAACTAATACCACTACCTTTAACATCTTGAGTTCCATCGCATCCATGGCCTCCACCCTTTCTTTCATTATCAATCATGAGGCCCCTTTAAGAGTTCCTAAATTTCCTTCTTTGTCCATCATGTATTTAAAGTCCAGCATTATAATTGCTCTCTGTAAATGCTCTTAGTGACTTTTTCTTTTCTCTTGCTGTCAATTATCTGAAAAAAAAATTGCACACCAGCTCATTTAGGGCACAGTTGAAATGTTGTGTCAAGAGGTTTTATTTCATGACCCAGTCTGAAATAACCCTCCCAGCCATTCATGGCTGATTCCCTAATTCTGCTTTTTATTTTTTCATAACACTTATCTCTACCATGCATTGTGTTATATATTTGTGTATTTGTTTCTGTTATGTCTTTTTCATTAGAACTGCAAGTGGGCAGAAATTTTATTCTGTTCACTGGTATTGCTCCACTGTGAAAAATTATCTAGCCTGGAATAATGTTTAATAAGTGTTTTTGAGTGAATGAGTTAATAACATTGGGTAGGAGGGAAAAAAGGTGATTTTATTCAGTCAATTCAATTGTATGTTGATATGTAATATATACATATATTTACATATATATGTGTGTATGTCAGTGTGTGTCCATTAATACCCACAATCAAAGAAAAATAAGACTAAAAAGAACCTTGAAAATTGCCTTACCTAAACTATTAATGGTATGGTTAAAAAACAAAACAAACAAAAAGTTGGATGAGTTTCTCTATGATATCTTTAAATAATACTTAACTCTTAATGAAAGGCATACTCTTATTAGGCCCTATAATAACAGTGATAGAAATAATATAGATATTTTGTGATAGAAATAATATAATAGAGAAATGAATATTCTCTTGACTGGAATTCTTAAACCAAATGACAGTTAATACTAACCAAAATAAGGAATAAAATTATTAAACATTCGGCTCAGTCGGTTAAGCATCTGACTGTTGATTTCAGTTCAGGTCATGATTTTATGGTTCATTAAATCCAGTCCTTCTGGGGCGCCTGGGTGGCTCAGTCGGTCAAGCGGCCGACTTCGGCTCAGGTCATGATCTTGCGGTCCGTGAGTTGGAGCCCCGCATCGGGCTCTGTGCTGACCGCTCAGAGCCTGGAGAGCCTGTTTCAGATTCTGTGTCTCCCTCTCTCTGACCCTCCCCCCTTCATGCTCTGTCTCTCTCTGTCTCAAAAATAAATAAACGTTAAAAAAAAAAATTTAAATCCAGTCCTTCATGGGGCTTGGCGCTAACTGCAGGGATCCTGCTTGGGATTCTCTCTCTCCTCTCTGCCTCTTCCCTGCTAGTGCATTCTCTCTCTCTTTCTCTCTCTCTCTCTCTCTCTCTCTCTCTCAAAAATAAACAAATAAACTTAAGAAAAATTACTAAAACATAAATTATATGGTTACCTTGAGATACAATATCAAAAGCAACTCCCAGGAGGTAGGAGTTAGAAAGCAATGACTGATCAACTATATGTGCCCCAGGGACTAGGGTAATTGTGCCACAATTACCACAGTTACCAACAACTGCCTGGTTCATTTATCTTAGGAGAGCAAAGATTCTGTGAATAAGAGTATACTGCTAAATGGGAGAAAGGGAGAACAAGCATTGGAGAACTGTGGCTTGTCTCCACCACAGACCTATTGCCTCTAATGCTTCACACTCAAATACCGTAAAAAACTTCAGTTCAATAGGAAAACCTCACTTAGTAATAAGTATTGACATTTTAAGGGGCCTTATACCATGATATATCTGTGTTCTCTTATCTATAGCCAAAAAAGTGAACCTCTTAGCATAACTTCTCAATTTATAAGAAGTTAAACTCAAAATAGATTTCAACTTCCTTTCCCACCAATCCAGTTATTACATCTTTTGCTGTTCCTTATGACATGGCCCATATTTTTGAGCCTCTATGTCTCTGCCTGGATTATTCCCTCTGCCTTGGCTTTCTTTTTTCACTCCACTTCATACTTACTGTTTCTCAAATGTCATCTTTTTACACAGACTCCCCAAGTAAAATGGTTCGCTTTGTTGTGCTCACTAACTATTTCTAAGTGGACATCCGTTTTGGTATTTTTCAAACCATTTTGTAATTATTTGATTACCATATATAATTTTTTACCTAGAGCATGAATTTCTTGAGGTAGAAATACTGTCTTACACATTTTTTTGTAGCAGAGCTCATTATCAAATTCCTTCAATGGGAGAGCTTTCTTTTCATTTTACAATGAGAAAATAAAGAATTAAAAGTGAAAGTCTATTGATTTAAGGCCTAATACCTGTTTGAAAGACAACCTTGGTTGGAACTAATTTATAGTGAAAAATTCTCACTCTGTTACCAGTATATCCAATTTATCCTCATTACAAGCTCAGGAGGTTTCTAGGAGCAGACAGTCATCAAAGACCAGACAGTAGGGAGAAGGCACAGGAGGGTGTACACAGCCTAGGGACTATTTTCAGAAATTTGATTATTCCTGCCAAAAGGATTATTATTCCAGGAAAAATTTGTAATCAAGGAATTACCCTATAGCAGCCATCCCATTTTACATTTAAAATAAAATTTAATAAATTTATTAATTCATGTTTTAAAAGTTTGGAAAGCAAAGAAAAACAAAAAAGAAAAAGAAAAGTCCTACAAGTCCTTGGTATTGGCATTCTGTTTTGTTGTTTAACTGTTAGTATTGCTGAGTTCATATTCAATGTGTAAGAATTCCCACTGATTCAACATTGTGAATTAACTTTTTATTTAATTTTGTCAATTTGTTAAGCAGAAAGGTATTGAATAACTTTTATATGATAGTTATAGAATTTGAATTTCCAATACATTTTTATTTTTAATTAGATTATTCTGCATGCATCATTCCAAATTATCCCAGTTTTTCAAAATTTTGGATAAGTTGCTACGAAATGTTCTGGTAAAAAACTTTAATTATATATCATTTTAAATGAGAGTATACAAAACAAAAAGACAATTGCTAAGATTCTAGAAATTAATCTAAAGTTGAGCTGCACAGAGAATAAAGTGAATCCTAAGAAATACATGTTACAGACTGTTTGTAAAGCAAAATAAATGAGAAACTTCACAAGGCAATTATGCATTTCAATAAAGAAAAAAAAAACTTTAATAAATGCTTAGTGTATTTTATCTCCTTTCTCCACTATTCCAAAGGCTCATTCAGGACCTCCCGCACTGTGTGTTGATTATAGTGACTCCCAAATCCCAATGAGGGTCAGAGGACACTTTATGATTAAAAAAAAAAAAATTAAATAATAAGATTCAAAATTTCTTATGGTGCCATAAAGATGAGTGTAAAGGAAGAATATTCTATAACTTAAGCCATAGTTTGCTATAGAGTCCCCTATATTTCCGCTACGAAACAGGGAATCTGAGATTTCTATAACTTGTTCAGAAAGGAAGCACTGTACCCTGATCCCTAGTATAATGAATTCTAATTCATTAGAGGGGATATTTGCAGACCCCCCAGAGAAATAAGAACAAATATCATGCCTTAAAATTGAACTGTGGATAGTTCCTAAGCAAGAAAGTAACTTTAAAGTCCCAGTTCAAAAACCAAGCTGGTATTGCTATGTTCCAGTAAAACAGCAAAGCTTTGCAAGCCATAAAATTTGAGTTTTTCCATGTGTTGATTTTAGGGCCAGTGCTGAAAGTGAGATAAATCTCAGTTAATCTTATGATTTTCTAGTTAATGTGGGCTATGTGAATAGTAACATTTAATTTCTCACATAAAAATAAATACACAAATAATTGATTACACTGCTAGTGCAGTGATAATTCTTTGATACTCCTTGATGATAATAATTTTTATGTACCGTTAGTTTTCTTTTCCCAAGGGAAAAGAATCCATGACCAGAAATTATATGCCCATTGATTAAAAGGTCAAATGTGAAAGTATCTATTAAACGTTAAAAATAAAAATCAATCAATAGAATGACTAACTGGAATATATAGCTTATTTAACCTCTTCTTGAAAATCTGGCTCATCTGAATTCAGAGTATTGCTTTTGATGCTGATGTTATATGCAGTGCTCAAATCATTTGATAATTTATCCATTTTCCTCGTGCTGATTATAGTCTGTGGAAATTATATATGAAAGGACTAAAGATCTATTAGTCACTTGGGGGAAGAGGAGATCTGTATTTCTTGAATGGAGAGCAGTCTAGGGACTGAGACATATTTGAAGAAATTCCAGGGCAATATACTATAAAAAATGTGATCTTCCTAGCATAAAATAGTGTTGAAAGGGGGTTAGGCATGAGGCATGGCAGGTGAGGGAAGGAGAGAGGGAATATGAGTCTTTTCCATCTTGCTCTGCTTGTCACCCTGTGGCAAGTTAAGTATCAGGCCAAGCAAAGGGATGTAATTGAAAAGCACCGGGCCAGCAAATGTGAATGTTCTGCACATTAAATGTTGAGAGACCATGCAAAATGGATTGAGGAGAACGTCAACAGGCAGTGTCATGGAAAGATTTGGCACTTTCTCACTCTCCTTACAGCACTTCCTTGTTGTGTTCATTTTTCATGGCCAGATTTATTATTTCCTTGATAATGCTGTCTATAGTTTTGCCAACTTTGTGTAATTTTATTATGCAGAAACCATAAAGCTTAATTTATGTTCTTTATTCATCAGTTGCAAATTTTCTCTTTAGATTAAGATGGTGGTATTTTCCCCCTGAACAACCTGAATCTTTACAAGTACTTTTTTTTCCTAATACGATCCCTGTGACACACAATATATGTATGCAATATTTTCTTCAAAATCCTTTCTATTGAAACAGTATATTTTTGTTTACTTTTCTTTTTAAAAATTTTTTTTAAAATGTTTATTTATTTCTGAGACAGAGACAGACAGAGCATGAGTGGGGGAGGGGCAGAGAGCGAGGGAGACACAGAATCAGAAGCAGACTCCAGGCTCTGAGCTGTCAGCACAGAGCCTGACGCGGGGCTCAAACTCACAAACCCTGAGATCATGACCTGAACTGAAGTCAGACGTTTAAGCGACTGAGCCACCCAGGTGCCCCTTGTTTACTTTTCAAAGGCAGGATGATACCAGAATTTATGACTTTCCCACCAGGAAGCAATGAATCTTAGGGATCAAAGCAGACATTAAAATAAAATTACATATAATTAGATATAGGGAAATAAACTGTGCATAACTGTAACATTCAGGTTTCCTCAAAATTGCTGTGCATGTAAGAGATCTATCCATCTGCTAAAGATGCCTTATTTTGCCTATGTTTGGCAAGAAGGCTTTTGCAAATCATAGTTACAAAATTAAAAAATATATATATTTATAGTATAGTGAAAACCTCCCAGAGTTGCTTCATTTGAAATGTTTTGCGATTCTTATATTGCTGATCAGCAGGAGAATCTACTTTTTATCAGTTTACCTCCTTTTCTCTCCAGTAAAATCTCCTTTATAAATAATTACCTCTTTTGCCTTGCTATGTATTTTTCTGTGTTTCAATGTGTCACAGACTTCTCATTTTTATCTCATAGGCAGTGATTATAAAAGAGTGAAAACCTAATTCTTGAAAATATGTGAATATAATCAAGTCAATTTAATATTCATGAATGTTATATATATGTATGAATGCATATGTGTGTTTATATATATGTACATAAGCGTGCATTAGGTATTATATATAATTATATACATGCATTATATATTTTAATTTCTATATACATTTATATTTATTTGATTTATATATTTTTATTTTGCATGTTATATTTTACTTTATATAATATATGTTCTCCTTCTGTTGATCCAAACACTTTGGAATTGCTCTCAAAATACAATAATGAGAAAGAAATTATTTTCATTAGTTTTTAGTTACAGCAAACTTTTTAAAGATCAATCTTATTTCCCAAGATGAGCTTCAAGTGGCTTTTCATTGTTAAAAGAAATAAAAATTACTCTTTAAAAAAATGTTTAGTTATTTTGAGAGAGAGAGAGCACATACAGGGGAGGGTCAGAGAGGGAGGGAGAGAAAGAGAGGGAGGGAGAGGGCGAGAGAGAGAGAGAGAGAGAGAGAGAGAGAGAGAGAGAATATCCCAAGCAAGGGATTCAAATTCCTGAACCGTGAAATCCTGACCTGAGCTGAAGTCAAGAGTCAGACCAACTGAGCTGCCCAGGCACCCCAGAAATAAAAATTACTTTTAAGTTATGAAACAATGTCTTTAATAATAGTCTAAGAACTGTGCTGTAGGTGGGGCAAATAGTCTAAAAGAATTTAGGATGCCAGGGTTTGGTCTTGTTTCTGCAATATCTTACTTTGTGACTTTAAGTGACACCATTTACCCTTCTGCCCTCAGTTTTCTCATCTGTAGAAACAAAGGAATGTTTAATTAAATTGATGTGCCCACTGACTTTCTACAATTCTATGTGTTCCCTAAAAAAATTAATAAGCCACATATCATAATCACATCTTGTTTTTTCCTAAAATCATCGTGTCTTGGATTCTCATACTTCTCCCAGAGGTCTAAAATTAACTCTCACATTGGTGTCCAAGGCATTTGACTTGTGGATGCCTAAAAACACCCAGGGTCATAACTGAAATTTAGTTAATACAGTGATACATTATCATAAATTATAGTATGTTCCCTCCATTTTCTGATTAGCTTGGCATTGTAGGTGTCAAAATGCAATCTAAATTAGTATTTCTCTTTTGCTAAAGTACTTAACTTTGCCTAGTTAAACTATATATTTTAATAATCATGCATGCCATGTAATAGTCTATCAAATACTCAACAGATAGATCTTGGTCTCTCTGAGAAGATATAGACCTATAGAAAATCAGTGATCTACCTTATCATGAAAAAGCAGCACTATTAACACAAAACCCTGACACAGGACTCTGGGTTTAAAATGCAGGAATATTTAGAATACCGCCTACTTTCATCATTCTACTTGTTAGGAATGCAGAGTTGCAGGAGATTTAGTACAAATGCAGCTATCCCCTAAAACCCGCTAATTTTAATAATTTAAATAACTTATATTTTTAAAACATTTCTAAGCAGCTCTACTTCCATAATAATTCAACTCTATCGCATTATTTTTTTGTTCTTATTGCTAAATGGAAATATGTACAGCCGACCACTGTTGCCTGTATATTTTTGCATATTGGAACAAACTGTGATCACTGAAACCAACAGTAAAACCACATTAATGGCACAACTTAGATACATATGTCTCACACATGAATGTTAAATATGCCAGAACCTAAGAGTTCAGCCTGATAATATATCCCAAGCTTATTTTCAGAATGCATAAATCAATCATTTTATTTTAAAAATAATTGATACAATAAAAAATAAGTTAATGTGTAGAATGTCTTGTAATTATGATAGACCTAGGATTAATCTTTTCACTCTGGAATACCAGCTATTTGCTTTTATGTCTGGGAAATAAAAGTTGTATCGTGTAGAAGTGATATTAAAGATTCACAATGTTCATTAAACATGAATAGTACTTAATGAAAACCTTCTGATTCTATGGGAAACTATCAGAAGAACACTTATTAGAGTTTCCTATATTCTTTAGATATCTATTTTATTTAGTTATATGCTGTGTCTCGCAGAACACACAGGTTTTCTAGAATGGAGGTCTCCACAATGATGCATGTGTACCTCAGGGAGTGAGCAGAATGACCCATAAAGTACAGGAGGAAAATATCACAACTTCCCTTTTGCTAAAGTTTATTTAAAATTTCTACTTTTGGAAAATTTTGTATATTTTATACTCTACGTGAGAGCAATGCGTTTTATTATTTATAAATAATAAAGCAAGAGTAGCCAAAACAAAAACTTTTTTACTAATGAGGTGCACAGTCAACCAATTTGGAGACTGCTGTTGTAGTGAATGGGAGATTAATGACATCCCATTTATAAAGGCTAGCAAGTGAGAAAGAGGCTGTCAATGAGAAGTTCATTGATCTGTTTTCCCATGTCTGCAATAAAGCACATTTACCTGAAATGTCATACTCTGGAAAGAGTGCCAAGGCTAAACATACATAAATGCCTACCTTGTACTAAGTAGCTGTATTGATTTGAGAGGCTACATCAAAGCAATTGCCTATGTGTAATTATTGTCTTTCTTCCAAAATGTCTAACCTAGCACAATACAAAGTTTAAATACTTGGTGTGTGTGCTTTTTATTAAATATGTTCAATATTGTTGAGCTTTTCTTTCTGTGTTTGATCTATAAACAAATGAATAGAAAATGAGCTTAATAAATCATTGGTGGCAGGTTCAAGAGAGGCCCGCTGTTTCTTTGGCTGAATGCTAAATGAATATGGTTGAAAATATAAAAGAAGTAGAAGAAGAAGGTGAAGAAAGCAATGAAGAAACATTAAAACCATGAACTGTTTGTAACCTTTATAGTTCTTTTATAAATGTTAATGAAAAGCCATTGCTGTTTGTCACAGTGTGATCAGTGTAATCAATTAAATTGCACCCTTCCTTCAGGTGTTTACTTGTGTAGTGAATGATTCATTTTCCAAATACACAACTGAGAGAGGGCTTTGTTTTGTATCCCTTCGAAGGGTGATTTATTGGTTTTTTTACTTCTCTCTGTTAACATCTCTACTGTAATTCTATTAGGTCCATTAATTCATATGTTTTTCTAATCCATTACTAAAATGTAACTATTCCACTTTCAAAGTAATGTACATCTCAAAGCCATAGTTGAAAAAAATCACTTCCAAGTCTCATTTCTTTGTTATTTCAAAATTGTATTACGTTAAAAAAAAAAACAAAACAGCTCCCCAAGTGGGTGCTCCAAGATGTTTAGTTACATAGCTATTACTTCAAATCACTAGTCATCAATTTCCTTTATGTGCCATTAGTCATTTTTCATTGTTTTCAAATAAAGATTCTGTTTATATATAGTATTTTGAGTTCTAAATTCTGCCATTTGAAGAAACAGGTTAGTCTATGTTGCTTTAACCATATAACAAGAAAGGTCAAGTTTTTTCTAACCAGATCTTTAATTATAGATTTGACACACAGGATGAATGAGTTTTATTAATGTTCAAAATATATGGAAAAAATAAATAATCCATGACAGTGTGGTATCATTGTGGGAGCAGACAGTAAGTGAGTGTTTACTCAATTCCTGTTTCACTTGGGCTTTGAGGTAGTAAATTTTCAGCAAATGTGACAGGGTGGAGGATGGGGTAAGATGGTAATTCAGACTGAGGGATAGAGTGAAAGGCGAGTCTAAGGCTGACATTTAGGAAACATCACTTAATCTTGTAATCTAGAATATATGTAAAGAGAAATGTTTAGAGTCATTTCTGACTTTAATATTTCACCCATTAACATTAATACTGACCATTAATAAGAAAAGCAAATACAAAATTAAGTAGAAACAAATAAAGTCAAACAGTCATTTTAAGATAAATGAATATTGTTGAAAAATTTGAACTTTATTTATAGGTAACAATGTGGCTGAATAAACTGTGTATACAAATATAGATATTCATTCAATTTATCTGTGGTTGGATCACTAGAAACTTTTACTAACAAGTGAGAGGAAGCTGTGCCTATGCAACTTTAAACATGAAGAACGTACCCTGCAGATGTATCCAGTGGAATGTCTGCCTCATTTGGTATTGAGTCTAGTTGAAGGCAGCAAAAAGAAAAGTTTCTCTTGAAAATTCCTAAAAACTAGCCCATAGTTATGCTCCATTGGGAAAAGAATCCCATGAGCTATGTTGTCTGAAAACGTTAAGCAAAAATTGTAAACAGGTCCAACATCAATATTTTTCCTAGGCAGCAGGTAGAGGCAAATTAACACTTTAAAGCCAGTGCTAAAGAAAATAAAAATGTGCCACATATAAAATTCAAGAAGCATGAAATCATAAAACCATTAAATATGTGAAAGAACCAGCCGTGACCAAGAGTAACAATACCAAAATCTTCCATAATCAATCCTACCAAAACTGTGGGTATAGGACAAATCAGATGCAGAATATAAAATAAGCAAATTTAACATGATTAAAATAATGAAATATAATTTAAAAGCCAGAGAATATCAATATGTTCAATTAGATTTGAACAGGAACTAAATAGTACTTCTAAAAGTTTAAATACATATTTCACATTTAATGTGTAAACAATGGTTGAACATAGGCAAAAAGAAAGGTATTGAATTTTAATGTATTTTTATGAAAAGTTATCCAAAATAGACTAAGAAATATAAATTAGGAAAGATGAAAAGGCATGGAAATAGTATAATGACATTCTGTAAAGATTTATTTAGAATTCTGTGACATGAGGGGACCCTGGGTGGCTCAGTCAGTTAAGCATCCAACTTTGGCTCAAGTCATGATCCATGGGTTCAAGCTCTGCATTGGACTCCGTGCTGACAGCTCAAGCCTGGAGCCTGCTTCGGATTCTGAGTCTCCTCTCGGCCCCTCCCCTGTCCACACTCTGTCTCTCACTCTCTCTAAAATAAATAAATAAATATTTTTAAAAGTTAAAACTTTATAGATTTCTATGACTTTGAAGAAGGTATGTAATATAGAGAATTATATATTTATAATATATGAGGTTAGCAGACTATCTAGATGAAAGATCCATACACAAATCAAATGCTTTTCAATAAGGCATGTATAGTTAGAAAATGCAGTTAAAAATGCTACTTACTATAAATATAATTTTAAAAATCTAGGAAAATATCCATTATAAGATATAAATAATATAAACTTATATTGGCATACAATAAAGAAGACCTACATAAGTAAAGAAACATATTCAGGGGCATAATGTCAAAAGAGGAAATGCATAAGATCATGATATGCAATTCTCATGAATTTCGAAATTCTGTTTAGCCTAATTAAAAATATATTTTTCCAACTGGGAAAAAAGTGTAAGTAACATTTTTTCCATATATTTCTGGGTGGTTTTATAGGTTTTAAATCTGTTCCATTAATTTTTTTGTGTTTATCTGTATTTGTGACTATCAGTGTGTCTAAATTACTATAGCTTTATAAGTCTTAATTTTTGATGGGCCTTGTATGCTTGCTTGGTTCTTCTTTAGTGATGCTTCAAGAATTCTTATCCCTTTATATGTCTATATATACATTTTTAAATCTACTCATCATCTTCTTTTGAAAAACTGTCTTGAGTTTTCATTTTATTTTAATTAAGTTAGATTTTGAAATTCATGACAATTGCATATCATGATCTTACGCATCTCATCTTTTGGCATTGTGTCCATGAGATTCATAACATAATACCTCAAATATACACATTTAAATAAAAAATGTCTTGTCATAATAAGAACCAGGATCATCTCACACTAAATGAAAAAACACAACCAGAAAATGCCAACACTGAGATAACAGAAATGTTGTATTTACCTCATTAAGGTTTTGGATCAGCCATGATAAAGGAAAAATGCTGCAAAAAGCAATTATAAATGAAAAAAAAATGAAGGGGAAAAAAGTTTCAGCAAAGAAATAGAAAATGTAAAGAAGAACCAAATGAGAATTTCAGAACTGAAAATATAATAACTGAAATTAAAAAAAAAATCGTTGGATGAGTTGAACAGCAGACTGGAGGAGACAGAGGAAGGTAATTAGTGAATTATAAGACATAACAATAGAAAACAATCTAAATAACTAAGAAAATAGACTGAAAAGATAAATGAGCCAAAGCATAGAGAGCCATGCACTATGACAAAAGATCTAATGTTTGTGTCATTGGAGTCCTTCAAGGAAGGGGAAAAAGGGCAGAATTGAAGAAGTACTCAAATAATAGTTGGAAACTCCCTGTATTTGGCAAAAGATATAAATACAAAGATTCAATAAGTTTAGAAAATAGAATTAAATAGTACAAGTTTATTCTATTTAACATTAGATTAATATGCAGTTCTAACAAATAGCACAAAGGGATTCCTTGTATTCTTCTTCACCCAGTTTTCCCCAACGGGAAACATTTTGAAAACTGGTAGTTCAGTACCAAAACCAGGATAATCACATTGTTATAGTCAAAATATAAAACATTTCCAACAACTCAAGGATCCCTCATGTCTCCTTTTATAGAAGCATCTAACTCCTTCTCACCCACCCTTAATCCCTGGCAATTAATGCTCTCAAACTCTATATTTATTTTTTTCATTTCAAAAATGTTATATAAATAAAATCAAATAATTTATAACCTTTTAGGATTGCTTTTTATCACTCAGCTCAGTTCTCTGGAGATTCATCTAGGTAGTATGTGAAAAACAATACAGTATTCCTTCTTATTATGTTGTATCATTCCATTATATGAACAAGCCAAAGTTTAACTCTTCACACACTGAAGCATATCTGTGTTGTTTCCAATTTTATTCTATTATAAGTGATATTACAATAAATATTTCTGTACAGCTTTTATATGTGCATATGGTTCTATTTTTCTGATATAAATGAAATACCTTGGTTGTATAGTTGTTGAATGTTTAATTTTTAAAGGAATATGACAAAATATTTTCCAAAGTGGCTATATTTTATGTTCTCACTAGTAAGGGAAGTGATCTAGTTTCTCCACATCCTCACCAGCATTTGATATTATCGCTATTTTTTTATTTTGGCCATTTTGTTAAGTAAGTAGTGATATCTCATTGTGGTTTTAATTTACATTTTCCTAGTGTCTAATGACATTTAGCATCATTTCATTTTCTTATTTGCCATGTGTATTATTTCTTCAGTGAAGTTTTTTTTCCATATTTTTTGTGTCCTTTAATTGTGTGGCATTTTTTTACTGTTAAATTTTGATAGGTCTTTATATATTCTAGATACTAGTCTTTTGTTGGATATGTGATCTTCAGGTATTTCTCCATCTTTGTAACTTGTCTTTTCATGCTCTTACTAGGGCCTTTCACATAGTAAATTTAAAAAAAAAATGTTCTTGATGAAATCCAGTTGATTAATTTTTCCTTTTGTAGATCAAACTTTTGGAATAAAGTCTGAGAACTCTTTGCCTAGCCTTAGATCCCAATAATTTTCTCATGTTTTTAGATAAAGTTTTGCATTTTATACATTAGAATTTATACATTTACATTTAAGTCTGTGATTCAATTCCATTTTGAGTTAATTTTAATATAAGATGTCAGACTTAATTTGATTATCTAATTGTTCTGTTGTTGAGAAAAGTGTATTGAAGCCTTTAACTATAATGGTGGATTTTGCCTATTTCTCTTTTCAGTTTTATTACCTTTTTGCTTTATATAATTTGCAGATCTCAGTTCTGGATTGCCATGTCTTCTTAATAAATTGACCCTTTTCCTGTTTATATAATGCCCTTCCCTGTCTCTAGCAATTGTCTTTGCTCTGAAGTCACTTTATCTTATATTAATATAGTCACTCCTGATATTTTTTATTAAGATTTTTATGTTAGGTCTTTTACTTACTTTACTTTTAACCTTCATATATCAATACACTTGAAGTGAGTTTCTTATAGAAACCATATAGTGAGGTCATGTTCTGTAATTCATTCTACTCATCTCTGTCTTTTAGTTGGTTGGTGCATTTAGCCCATATACAAATAATGTGATTATTAACAAGCTAGCCCTGAAGTCTGCCATTGTTTTGCTTGTTTTCCAGTGTTATTAGGAAATTTTTTCATTATTGCTTTATTCTTGAAGAATACTTCACTGGATACAGAATTCTGGATTTATGGGTTTTGTTTGTTTTTGTTTTTGTTTTTTTTTTTTTTCCTTTCAGCACTTGAAAATGTGGTACCACTTTCTTCGGGCCTCCATGTTTTTTTAGATAAAACTGTCATTTGAATTATTTTTGTCCTGACATACAGTGTCCTTTCTCATGGCTTTCAAGACTTTCTATTTGACTTACATTTTCAAAACTTTGACTCTTTATAAGTCCTGGTGTGGATTCTTTGAATTTATTCCAGTTGTTCTCTTTATTTCTCACAACTTCATATTCAACTAAGCTTACCTCAACTATAAACCTTAATTTAAAATATCTTAATATTAAGAACATCTGCTTATGAAAATACACTATAAAGAAAGTTACAAGATAAAGATCAACCTGTGAGAAGATACTTACAATGCTAATAACTGACAAAATATTGTATTCAAACTATATAAAGTATTTCTACAAATCTATCAAAGAAAAGGAAAATTACTCAATATAAAATTGATAAGAGCTTTAAATAGGAAATTCACAAAAGAAATGCAAAGTTTAATAAGCAAAGCTTAGGCTTATTAATATTAATGGTGCTATTTAATACTGAAAATATGTGACTTTATCTCACCAGATTGTCAAAATTACACGTTTTTATTTATTATGTTTAAGTGGTGGTGAGGATTTGGACAAAGAGGGAGATGCATACACTGCAGGAACAGGTATGGTTTGTTAACAATATTTTGGAAAACAAATTGATATTACCTGATAAAGTTAAACATGCGCACATCCTACAATCCTAAAATTGCACTCATAGATGTATATACCCTAGAGGAACTTTTGTACATCGTACCAATACATATATACATGTTCATAGCAGTATTATAAGTAAAAAAAAAAAAAAAAGAAACTTCAAATAATCAAAATGTCCACTGACAAAGCTAACAAATTATAATATATTCACACAACTGAATGCTGTATAATGCTGAAAATAAATGAACTGCATACAGTATGATTGCACCTCAGAAACATGATATTGATTGAAATAAAACCAACACAAGAGTACATATTATATGATTCCATTTTTAAAAGCAGGTGAAACTAAATGATATGTGGTTAGGAGCACCTACAGATATGGTAAAATTATAAAGAGAAGACAGATAATAATTTACACACAATTCAAAGAGAAGAATACAATCATGAGGAAAGAAATTTGTATTTTTTCTCATTGTTCTTTAGTCACAATTATTAAAGATGTAAAATATTTGTAAAAAGTATTAATTGCTACTAACATTCTGAAGATCAAGTGCAGACTAATTCTTAAAACTACCTTCCTTGTATCTTTTAATATTTTTGGTATTAGTTTTATTTAGATTTCTCAACAAATCATTTTTCTGTAACCATGTGTGCATTTCTATTAATCAAAAGTTCATCCTCCTTTAGCAATCTGTCATTTCTTTTTTGACTACAACAGATGAAATATTTTTTGACTGAATCACATTAGTGGAATGATCTCTGTGTGAAAATCTAACATATTTTCTATGGAGCTGTAATTCATCATTTTAAAAACAACTTTGTGACATGTGGAGTGGAGAGGTAGAATAAAAGCCAATTTTATCTTGGAAGGTTTGAAACATATATTAGTATATTCCTATAACTTTTAAAACTTAGAGTTCATTACATTTATACCATATCATATCATAAAAATCTAAATTTCATAAAGGCAAATGCATTAATTATAACTTGGAAGAGTATTATGCAGAGGATATAGAAAATCTAAGCATGGAAAAAAGAAGGATAATTTTTTTGTGTGTGTTTTGTGTATGTACTCGTGTTTATTTGTTTGCTGGTTTGTTTTGTTGTTTTCTTGTTCGTTTTTGTACAAAATTCTCAGTATATCTATTGCTTTTCTTTTTTTTTTTTTGGTTTTATTTCTTGAATTGCTCTAAAATGTTTCTTTTTGTGAATGATGTCAACAGTGCAGTAAGAAATTAATTTTTTTTTACTTCTTTAATCAGGAAATTGCATATTGTCACTCTGATCCTTTTACAGTCTTCAAAACCTCTCTCAGTGGTAGCTGCAAATCAGCATGAATATTAAATCCGGATTCCATGATTACCTCCTTAAGGTTATAAGAAATTAGCTCAAGTTCATGTAGCATTAATAAATAGTTAGTGCTAGAGAGAAGTAAGAGCCTTGTGTTTTTTTGTTTTTTTGTTTGTTTTTAAAAAATTTTTTAATGTTTACTTATTTTTTAAGGAGAGAGAGACAGAGTGTAGTGGAGGTTATAAGAAATTAGCTCAAGTTCATGTAGCATTAATAAATAGTAGTGCCAGAGAGAAGTAAGAGCCTTGTGGGTTTTTTTGTTTGTTTTTTATATATTTTTTAATGTTTACTTATTTTTGAAGGAGGGAGAGACAGAGTGGGGGCAGAGAGAGAGGGAGACACAGAATCTGAAGCAGGCTCCAGGCTCTGAGCTTTCAGCACAGAGTCTGACACGGGGCTCGAATCCACAAACTGTGAGATCATGACCTGAGCGGAAGTCAGACGCTCAACTGACTGAGCCACCCAGGCGCCCCATAAGAGCCTTGTTTAATGTGTTTTTTCCCCTCCAAGAATAGATAGAACATAAAGATTTGAGATATGAATTCTCATTTGCTCTTTTCAACCTGCATTTTCTATTATTTGTATTGAGATTTCTTAAATCTTGGTAAAAATCCTAACGGAATCAAGCTCACTTAGTTTTTAAATAGAAGTTGCATGTTCAGTAAACTTGTATTCCTGCGTTAAGAGTTTAGCTTTCTAATACCTTAAAGTATGCCTACTAATTTCTTACGTTAGTTCTACCTTAAATCCAAAGTACACACACCGTTTAAAGTGAAAGTTTTAAGCATTATTATCCTCCTGCCAGCCTCTCAATAGTTACATTTCTAAATGTCCCTTTTTTTCCTCTCAAATATTACACTGATTTACCTAACTTTAGGTAGAATTTTTCTTTTTACTTTCTTCCTATCCATCCACATATTTGGTTATTATGTGTTTTCAAACCATCCACACATGATTGAGCCTTCTATGAGCCTTCACATCAACTTTGGCAGAATAAGAAGGTACTCATACTTCTGCACAATCCTGGCATCGCCTCGTTCCTGCTCCCTAACCTCCACTCTCACAGCTTCACCAGAACCATCCACCATGGGATCATTAGAACTAACTGGGTCTTGTTGATTATGTCATTTACTCTTGTTTATGCCAGTCATCTCAAGAAATCAAGAACTCCCAGGTTAACCTTCTCTCCCAGAATCCCATCTCCCCACAGCTCTGTGGACAAGGAGGCATCTCCCACCCCCATCACCCATTCCCTATTTTCCTTCCCTATGTTATTTTTCTTTGTAACATATGTCACCCTCTGACATTCTGTGTTTATCTTCCCACCCCACCCTCTACTGGAATGTGAGCTCCAATAGTGCCGAGATGTCTGTCTGTTTTGTTCCCTGCTCTATCACCAAAGCCTAGTATAGTTCCAGACATATTGCAAGTGCTACATAAATATTTGTTAGATGAAGGCATAAATGAATGAATGTATGAAATATAGAGAAGAAATACTCTGCTTTTTTGGCACAGATATAAAATTAGCATACTTTTTCTTTTAAGCTATTATTTGAATTGAGGCAACATTTTCATCTTGTTTTCCTTGTTAGAGTCTTTAGTGCTATTATTTGCCCCATTATGAGATTGTTTTCTAGTTGTCAGTCCCTTTTTATTGTATCATTTACATTTTGGAATTTTCTTTAGACAACTCTGACAGCTGTAAAAACACTTATGGTGGAATTTACCTTGCCTAAAACCATATGAATATCCTCTATTGGATCACAGGTGAGGGACTGGAAGTGAAACCTGAAGGGAAATTTGAATATCCGCATAAATGAATTACTACCCTCTTATATTCGTCCAATAGTTGGACCTGATATTGAGTTGTGACATTTTAGAACAATTTAGAATTTCCTAATTTTAGAGACAAGAAAAGTAGCATAGAAAGTTTTTTTTCAGATATAATTTATTTATACTGATATGATTCAAATATAGTATAATGTCTAGGTTTTTTTAAATTCTCTAAAGAGCACATTTAAGACTAGCTGCCATTTGTTTACCAATTTTTGTCTGCTAAGCATTTTCCTCAACATTTGAGATGATTATCCTCTTGTTTAAAACCTTGCAGATGCTCTTGGAGTAGATAATTACTACTATTTTATGGATGTGAAAGCCAGAGAGGAGGTAACCAACTCACAATCCAACTGCAGTAAGGATTCAAACCTGGCTTGTCTGGCCCTGAAGCCAGGACTCTTAACCAATGTAAAATTATTATTATTTAGTAGTTTCAAGGTATTTTATGTATTTTTAAAATTTTTTAAATTTAAATTCAAATTAGTTAACATACAGTGTAGTCTTGGTTGCAGGAATAGAACTCAGTGATTCATCTCTTACAGATGACACCCATTGCTCATCCCAACAAGTGCCCTCCTTTATGCCCATCACCCATATAACCTATCCCACCACCAACTTCCTCTCCAGCAACCTTCAGTTTGTTCTCCGTATTTAAGAGTCTCTTATGGTTTGCCTCCCTCTCTGTTTTTATCTTATTTTTCCCTCCCTTCTCCTATGTTCATCTGTTTTTTTCTCAAATTCCACATATGAGTGAAATCATATGATATCTGTCTTTTTCTGATTGACTTCTTTCACTTAGCATAATATATTCCAGTTCTATCCACATTGTTGCAAATAGGAATATTTTATTCTTTTTCATCACCGAGTAGAATTCCATTGTACATAAATCAAAACCATAAGGAGATACCACCTCACAGCTGTCAGAATGGCTAACATTAACAACTCAGGCAACAACAGATGTTGGCGAGGCTGCAGAGAAAGAGGATCTCTTTTGCATTGTTGGTGGCAATGCAAGCTGCTGCAGCCACTCTGGAAAACAGTATGGAGGTTCCTCAAAAAACTAAAAATAGAACTACCCTACGACCCAGCAATTGCACTACTAGGCATTTATCCAAGGGATACAGGTGTGCTGTTTCGAAGGGACACATGCACCCCCATGTTTATAGCAGCACTATCAACAATAGCCAAAGTATGGAAAAAGCCCAAATGTCCTTCGATGGATGAATGGATAAAGAAGATGTGGTATATATATACAATGGAGTATTACTCAGCAATCAAAAAGAATGAAATCTTACCATTTGCAACTATGTGGATGGAACTAGAGGGTATTATGTGAAGCGAAATTAGTCAGAGGAAGACAAATATCATATGACTTCACTCATATGAGGACTTTAAGATACAAAACAGATGAGCACAAGGGAAGGGAAGCAAAACTAATATAAAAACAGGGAGGGGGACAAAACTTAAGAGACTTAAATATGGAGAACAAACAGAGGGTTACTGGAGGGGTTGGGAGGAATGGGCTATGGATAAGGGGCATTAAGGAATCTACTCCTGAAACCATTGCTGCACTATATGCTAACTAACTTGGGTGTAAATTAAAAAAATAATAATAATAATTCCATTGTATATATATGCCATATCTTCTTTATCCAGTCATCATTTGATGGACATTTGGACTCTTTCTGTAATTTGGCTATTTGTTGATAGTGTGGCTATAAACATTGGGGAGCACGTGCTCTTTCAAATCAGCATTTTTGTATCCTTTGGATAGGTTCCTAATAGTGCAATTGCTGGGTTGTAGGGTACTTCTGTTTTTAATTTTTTGAGGAACCTCCGTACTGTTTTTCAGAGTAGCTGCACAAGTTTGCATTCCCACCGACAGTGTAAATTCTCCCTTTCTCCACATACTCTCCAACATTTGTTGTTTCCTGAGTTCTTAATTTTAACCATTCTAATAGGTATGAAGTGGTGTCTCATGGTTTTGATTTGTATTTCCCTGATGATGAGTGATATTGAGCATCTTTTCACGTGTCTGTTAGCCATCTAGATGTCTTCTTTGTTAAAGTGTCTATTTATGTCTTCTGCCCATTTCGTCACTGGATTATTTGTTTTCTGGGTGTTGAGTTTGGTACGTCCTTTATAGATTTTGGATACTAACCCTTTATCTGATATGTCATTTGCAAATATCTTCTCCCATTCCATCAGTTGCCTTTAGTTTTGTTAATTGTTTCTTTCACTGTGCAGAAGGTTTTTGTCTTAATGAGGTCCCAATAGTTCATTTTTGCTTTTATTTCCTTGCCTCCAGAGACATGTCAGATAAAAAGTGGCTACAGCCTAGGTCAGTGAGTTTGCTACCTGTGTTCTCCTCTCGGATTTTGATGGTTTCCTGTCTCACCAGGAAATGTCTTTCATCCATTTTGAATTTATTTTTGTGTATGGTGTAAGGAAGTGGTCCAGTTTCATTCTTCTCATGTTGCTGTCCTGTTCTCCCAGCACCACTTGCTAAAGAGACTGTATTTTTTTCTTTGGACACTCTTTCCTGCTTTGTTGAAGATTAGCTGGCCATTTATTTGTGGGTCCATTTCTGGGTTCTCTATTCTATTCCATTGATCTGTATGATTGTTTTTGTGCTAATACCATATTGTCTTGATGCTTATAGCTTTGTAATATAGCTTAAAGTCTGGAATGGTGATGCTTCCCCTTTAGTTTCCTTTTTAAACATTACTTTGGCTATTCAGGGTCTTTTGTGGTCCCATACAAATTTTAGGATTGTTTTTCTAGCTCTGTGAAGAATGCTGGTCTTATTTTGATAGGGATTGCATTGAATATGTAGATTGCTTTGGATAGTATCTACATTTTAACAATATTTGTTCTTCCATGAGCATGGAATGTCTTTCCATTTCTTCGTGTCTTCTTCAATTTCTTTCATAAGCTTTCTATAGTTTTCAGAGTATACATCTTTTACCTTTTTGTTTAGGTTTATTCCTATTATCTTTTGGGTTTTGGTGCAATTGTAAATGGAATCTATTCCTGATATCTCTTTCTGCTGCTTTATTTTTGGCATAAAAAAATTTAGCTGATTGGGGCGCCTGGTTGGCTCAGTTAGTTAAGCGTTCGACTTTGGCTCAGGTCATGATCTCACAGTCCGTGGGTTGGAGCCCCAAGTCAAGCTCTGTGCTGTCAGTTCAGAGCCTGGAGCCTGCTTAGAATTCTGTGTTTCCCTTTCTCTCTTCCCCTCCCCCACTCACACTCTGTTTCTCTGTCTCTCAAAAAATGAATAAACATTAATTTTTTTTAATTCGGCTGATTTCTATACATTGATTTTATATCCTACGACTTTGCCAAATTCATGTTTCTGCTCTAGCAGGTTTTTGGGGGAGTCTTTTGGGTTTTCCATTGTAGAATATCTGTAGAGTATCATGTCATCTGCGAAGAGTGAAAGTTTGACTTCTTCCTTGCCAATTTGGATGTCTTTTATTTCTTTTTGTTGTCTAATCGCTGAGGCTAGGACTTCCAGTACTGTATTGAACAACAGTGGTAAAAGTGGACATCCCTGCCATGTTCTTGATCTTAGGCAGAAAGCTTTCAGTATTTCCTTATTAAGGATGATATTAGCTGTGGGCCTTTCATATATGGCTTTTATGATGTTAAGTTATGTTCTTTCTGTCTCTGCTTTCTTGAGGGTTTTAATAACAGCCATGAATGCTTAGGCAGCCGGTAACAAATCTAGGACTAGGGTCTATTTTCTTGACACACAGTTCTGTCTATGGGCCACAACTGTGGACCCATTTATCCCTTAAAGGGCCTCATAGATTAAATCCTTCCTCCTTAAAACTTTTCTTCACACCATGCACAGTTTTGTGTGTCCCAAAACAAAGTCTTCTTGGGTCACAGAGGACATTCCATGTAGGAATTACTTAGTTATGCATTTACAGCTGAACTAAATTTGAGCAGGCCATTAACCTTACATGATTCCCTGCCAGAGCTTTTGTTTCTGATGCTGTCCAGGATCCTGGTAAGCCCTTGATTCTGACTTTTTTTTAAATGTTTGTTTGGGGGCGCCTGGGTGGCTCAGTTGGTTAAGCGTCTGACTTCGGCTCAGGTCGTGATCTCGCGGTCCGTGAGTTCGAGCCCCGCGTGAGGCTCTGGGCTGATGGCTCAGAGCCTGGAGCCTGCTTCCGATTCTGTGTCTCCCTCTCTCTCTGCCCCTCCTCCGTTCATGCTCTTGTCTCTCTCTGTGCCAAAAATAAAATAAAACGTTAAAAAAAAATTAAAAAAAAAATAAATGTTTGTTTGTTTGTTTTGAGACAGAGAGAGAGAGAGAGAGAGAGAGGGCATGCACATGCACGCAGGCAGGGAAGGGGCAAAGACAGAGAGAGGGAGACACAGAATCCAAAGCAGGCTCCAAGCTCTGAGCTGTCAGCACAGAGCCCAATGCAGGCTCAGACCCATGAACCGTGAGATCCTGACCTGAGCCAAAGTCAGATGCTTAACCATCTGAGCCACCCAGGTGCCCCTGACTCTGACTTTTGATTTGTTGGTTCACTTTTCTCCACAGGGCTATCCTGAACTTATTCTTAGCTCTGTTTTTAGTAAACAGCTTCACTGAGAAGTTTGCTTTTTAATTTTCCTTACTCCTCACTCCACTTTTGAACTCACTAATTTTCTAAAAGCTTTTAGCTTTGAGACACCCTAGTGCATGGGGATGCCAAGAAATCTCACACTGTATAATTAGAAATATAAACCTTTGTTTTTTCTTCTAGATTTAACCTTCTCAAACATCATGTCTGCATCTCATCAAACCATTTCAATGTCACTGTGGGATTTCATCAATCCAGTGTGATTTGGGAAGAGGAACTAGGGATTCCTCTTTGGGTAGTGCATGGCAAAGCCTACAAGAGTTCAGAATTTCATTTTAGTTTCACCTCTGTTCAGGCACCTATTCTATTAAACGTGAAAACTAATGTCTTTCTTGGCCTCTTGAGGATCAAATCCATGACATGAGTGTTGTTAGTATCACATTCTGCCCAACTGAACTAACTAGCCACCCTCAGGTACCTATTCTATTAACCATTTACAAATTGGCTAATATTAATCTATTTTTCCTCATTTAATTTTTTTTTCCTCTTTGCTTTTATTTTATGAGCCACTATTTGAAGAATGATGAGAGTAATTGAAGGACAACTTGAGTAGACTACAAGATGCCCAGATATCTGGTTAAACCTTATTTCTGGGTGCACTTTTGATGGTGTTACAAAGTAATTAGTATTTGAATTGTTGACCTGAATGAAGCAGATGGTCTTTTCCAGTAAGGGTGGTCATCATCTAGTCATTGAAGACTTAAATAGAACAAAAAGGTGAAATATTCTTAAATTTGCTCTCTGCCTGACTTCCTGAGCCAGAACATTGATATTCTCCTGTCTTCAGTGCTCCTGGTTCTCAGGCCCTAAAACAGAGACTGGAATCTGTATCATCAGCTCTCCCACTTTCAGGCTTTCAAACTATACTACTGGCCTTCCTGGGTCTCCAGCTTGCAGATGGAAAATCATGGGTCTTCTTAGCCTCCAAAACTGCATGAGCCAATATATTATAATAAATCTTTCTAGCTCTAGCTGTCTCTGTCTCTGTCTCTGTCTCTCTCTCTCTCTCTCTCTCTCTCTCTCTCTCTCTCTGTATTTCTAGCTATTGTCTCCTATTGGTTCTGTTTCCCTGAAGAACTCTGACTAATGCAGCGTATGTATAGTTTAATACAGGGACACTCTCATATTGAATTACTGAGCATGGGTAAAAGAGGCATATCTATGCATAGAAAGTGACAAAATTTGTATTCACATGCAGTTTTTAGTATTCTAAAAGAGACTGTAGAGTTCTTGAAAAAATTTTATTTTTCTTACATTAAATAAAAACAAACAATAGTGAGTCTTAGAGATTTGTATATTGTGAGTGCTTCATGTATATAACATGATGAAATGATAGACTGAAGCTTTGGAATGCAGTAGCTCAAATGTGCACATGTGTATATATCTGTGTATAATGTATGTATAATTATGCATGCATTTTCATTTACATACCTGTCTATGCAGCTATTTATAGTACTGGGTCATGATGGTCTTTGAAGTTTGGACTAAAGGACTCTGTATAGGAATTTAATTAGCAGTGACAATGTGGATAGTTTAATGCCCATGTGATATGTGCTAATTTGACTGAAATAGAAGTTCCTTCCTCCCAAATATGGATACATATAGAGCTTTTTTTGGGGGGGTATTTATTTCTATCTATTCAGTACATAATACAATATTATGTTGCATGCAGCACAAAACGTTAGAGTAATCCCTTTACCAAGCATTTATTATCAGTAACCTGACAGGTGCTAAAGCTAAAAGAAGCTTTTGAATATAAGATTTATTCATGAAAATTCTAGGCCATGTAACATATTGGGATTGATAGCATTAAAGGGAAAAGGGGAATAACCAAGAATATTGCTATTCTAGTAGTCAATGGAAATTAGCTTAAATTTGACTCAAGTTCTGACATAGCTTATAGCAACTGAGTAACAGGTGAGATAATTAGGAAGCTTCATTAATTTTCCTTAATATTTAGGTATCATTTCGTTGTTTCTCAATGTTAATCTGGTGCTTAAGACCAGATTTCAGATGAGAAAGACCTTGCTTGTTTATCACCAAAGGATATTAAGATAAATATCCCTTAGTAGTCCCATGGTATTTTCATTTCAATTTATTTTCTTCATTATTAGAATTATAAGGATAAGGGATTTCACAATAACTCTCAGAAAATAATTACACTATGCATACAGCCAGTGGAATCTTCTCTAAGTTAGTAGTTCTGGGGAAATGAGTAGTGGGTGATTTGGGTAGTTTTATCTACTAGTGAGAGGTTGAGTTAGAGACTGAGATATAATTTAGAGACTGAGGTAGATCTAGACTTGAGTCTTGCCCTTCACACTTATTAGTCATGTGGCATTTGGGCCATTTATTTATTTTCTCCTGTATTTATTTTCCTTTCCTAAGAAATAAGGCTAAATATTCCTAGTATTTAGGACCTTTTTAAGGATATAAGGTGTATTTTACGTATAACCCTTGAGAACCAAGTAGATTATTATTAGAAGTAAATATTATTACTAAATTAAATTTTTATTTACTTTGCTTGCCTGTCTTATTTATTGCTAATACACACTTGTAAATGGTTTATTATTTTTTTTTTACACTGGATCCCATATATGCCATACATTTCAGTGACAATAAATGGCAGGGTTGGAGGTTGAATAATGAAGCCAGTTTTATTTGATAATTAACAGATACACCTCAAACCAACAAGTCAGCTTAAAGTGCTTGAATCTAAAGAAGTAGTCACAGAAAAATCGCTATATTGAATGAATCTGAAATGTATTGTTGTCTTCATTTTTAATTTGTGTGTAAGGGACATTTCATGACAAACTTGGCTTCTAACTAATAGCCACCTAAATGAAGCTCAATAAATCAAGCCCTTATTTTTGTGCTTAACAGGAATTAGGATAAATACATACGTTATCTCGTTTAATTCTCAGGAAAAGCCTTGTGAAATAGAAGTAGCAAGATAAGATCTTGACATATTTATCTTCATGTTTTCCTTGTTTCCAGAACTTCTATCCTCTTCCAGTGTTGTCTCAAGAGAAATTGTCACAGCAGAAGTGCAATTAAAAATAAACTACTGATGTTTGTTTGTTTTTTAATTCTAATTAGGATCTTGAGAAACAAAAGAGTAGGCCATAAAGAGGGATGGTAGAGACCATTGAAATAAAATCCCCCAGAGAACATGCTGACCACACTCCTTTGCCCATTCTCTTCTTCAACTTGTAGAAAATGAGGGTTGATGAACTATAATAGTGAGGAGAAACACATATGGAAACCCCGGAGGCTCATTTCCTCTCCCTTTTAGAATCTTCATAAAAATCGGTCTTAGTAGGTTTGAGTTAGCTCAAGGAAGCTCTGGCAGATTTCAGTTGCTGATCCCAAAGGCTCTGCTTTTCAAACAAGGCCAGTTCCTCAACCAGGAGCATTTATTGTTCTCTGGCACCTGTCCCTATAAACATGTAAACCATTAACATGGTCTCTCCCCACCCCCAGGAACTCTTTCTATGGTATGTCCATCAGAGGTAAACCTCACTGAGGCATGCCTCTGTCTGAATGTGATGATCAGTTCTCTTCTGCTTGTAATTTAATTATAAGCTGCTCTTCTGCTTATAATTTTTTTCTAATAAATTCTATTTTACATTATGCTAATGGCTATAAAGGTTTCTGTCTCTGCCCCGTTTGCTCAACAGAAGGGGAGAGAGGGGCACCTGGGTGGCTTAGTCAGTTAAGTGTCCGACTTTGGCTCAGGCCATGATCTCACAGTCCATGAGTTCAAGCCCCGGGTCTATGCAGATATCTCAGAGCCTGGAGCCTGTTTCAGATTCTGTGCCTCCCTCTCTCTCTCTCTGCCCCTCCCCTGTTCACGCTCTGTCTCTATGTCTCTGAGAAATGAATAAACTTAAAAAAAATTAGAAAATGAGATAAAAAGGGCTTAACATTGGAGAAGATGGTATTGGGAAGGGGATCTAAAGACCTGGTGGTGTTGCTAGGTGGAAAAGAGGGAACCATACAAGAGCCCTCCAGGGAGTGCTTGAAAGGCAATCATGTGCTAAGATGCCAACCTTTGCTCTTTGAGTCTTCCTCATTCTCAGGCTAGGACCTTCTAAACTACTAGTGGGTCATGTCTCTATGTGACAGGACTTTGTTGTGCTCAAGTATGAGTTGTCAAGTGTTCCCATGCCCTCCATAACTCTCACCATTCCAAGACTGAGATCTCTGATACTCTGAAAAGTAGTGAATGGTGTGTGGGCTGTATTGAGAAGATTCCAACATAGTTGCTTTAGTAGTGGTGCACAGTATGATCTACCCTCACTGCTTGTTACATAGGTGTTATAATTATTCCTCTTTAAGCCATCAAAGAAATCGAAGATTGGGAAGATTAAAATAACTTTCCTAAGGGCTTGTGTATAGGGTCTATCAGAGCTAAGATTTAGATTTATATCTCTGGGATTTGAAAAATAAATCTTAAAAAGAAACTGACATTCTTAAAAAATAAATAACAAAACTGAATGTTTTATAAATTAGTGATAGTGGTGAAGAAATGGTAAAACTAAAGCTTTAGAAGGTAGTAGAGTAACCTACGTTATTCCCACAAGTTTCTATTACATGACCATGGATTACAATTGATAATGATAGCAAGTTGTCTTTTGCAATATGGATTTAATAGATGCCTAATTTAAGAGCTTCCTAGACAGTCTGATGGACCAAAAGACTAATACAGTATTAAAATTAGTATAGTACTAATGTATAATTAAAATTAGTTAAAATTGACAGTGAACATATAATATTACACATATGTTTACATATGACATTCCAAGGTAGCATAATTATATCAAAAGTTTCTTGGTGTTAGTAAAACTGAGGGAGAAGGCCATCACAAGTACTTGGATATATATATGGAAAGATTATCAATACAAATTTAAACAACAATTTTGTCACTATTGAACATTTTTTAAAAGATCTGTAAAGCCTCTGAGTTTCATTGACACTATTGGCCTAAAACAGAAACCATAGAGAGGATAAAAGGGAATAATAATAATTTTTTAAGGAGAAATAAATGAACTTAACAGATATATTCAGAATATTCCTTCCAAAAATAGCAGAATACACATTATTTTCAAATTCACATGGAATATTCTTCACAGTAGTACACATGGTAGACAACAAAACAAGTCTTAGTAAATTCAAAAACACTGAAGTCATATCATGTATCTTTTCCAACCACAACAAATATGACAGTAGATATCAGTCATAAGAAAAAACCTGGAGAACACAAATATAGGGAGGCTAAATAATATGCTACTAAATAACGAATGGGTCAACCAAGAAATCAAAGACGAAATTTAAAAATACATGGAGATAAATGAAAATGAAAACACAATGGTCCAAAATTTGGGGGATGCAGCAAAAGCTGTTTTAAGAGGGAAGATTATAGCAATACAGGACTACCTCAAGAAACAAACAAAACAAAAATCTCAATATAACCTTACATGTAAAGGATCTAGGAAAAGAAGAGTAGGGGCACCTGGGTGGCTCAGTTGGTTAAGTATTTGACTTTTGATATGGGCTCAGGTTGTGATCTCACAGTCATGAGTTTGAGCCCTGCATAAGTCTCTGTGCTGAATGTGGAGCCTGCTTGGGTCTCTCTCTCTCTCTCTCTCTCTCTCCCTCTTCTCCAGTGGCTCACTCTCTCTCTTTCAAAATAAGTAAATAAACTTTAAAAAAGAAGAACAAACAAAGCCCAAAATCAGTAAAAGGAAGGAGGAAAAAAAGATTAGAGCAAAATAAATAAAATAGAGACAAAAAAAGACAATAGAACATATCAATGAAACCAGGAGTTGGTTCTTTGAAAAAATCAACAAAACTGATAAACCTTTAGCCTTTAGAGAAAAAACAAAACAAACAAACAAACAAAATCAACCTTTAGAAAAAAAAAAAAGAAAGAGAGGAATTATCAGTTGATTGGATATATTTGCTAAGCAGACTGTTCTCCACTATCCTGCTTTGTTGGATCTCTATTTTAAGTAGGGAAAGTAGGCAGGGATGCCAGGAAAGACTTAAGCTCAGTTGTCTACAGCCTCTGTATTCCTGGTTGAAGCATATGTTCCACACAGGAACACTATATATTATGTATTAAAACCACTATGACATACAGTTCTACAAACATTTTCTTGTGCACTCAGATAATTATCTACCTCTTACCCTTGGGGATTTGGGATTGCATTTATAGAACTCTCCCTTTAATTAAGAATACTTGAGGTCAATCTAGAAATTTGGTTGCATACAACTAAAATAAAAATTTCTTGTTTCTTGTTATTTTCCCAAACCCTAGACCAATTGTTTTGGGAATTTGCAGAATACCAGATTTTTTTTTCTTTCTATTTTTACCAGTGTCTTCTTTAGGTAGCAATTTGTGTTAAATTAGCTAGTACATTTTAAGAATGACTTTTCCTCTCTAAGGAGATGAGACCATAAGAAGATGTGGTTTTTGAAATAGTGAGTAAATGGATTTTAACCTAGAACTGCAAAATGAGAGATTATAAAATCAGAACTCAGTGCACAAACCCACTGATGTTCGCTTGACGAAAGATATTGAAATAACCTGAAGTCATGGCTTTGATTAAGCAATTCTTAGTTCGTTTATTGATAGTTGATTTAAATAATCATTTACTTTTAACTGTTTAAAAGAAAAAAGAGAAATAAATGGAAAAAGGTTACAGCAAGAGAGGGAGAGAATAAAGAGGGGTGAGAAGTAATGAGGCACAGGTACATTCATCATGGATGGGAAGGTTTCCAAGCGTCTTAGGCACCTCTGCTGTCTTCTAAGCCCATGGGTCTGGCCTTGTACCTCTTCTGCAAGGGTTAGGAAAAAAAGTTATCACAGATTCTTCATTTCTTTGCATCTGAACACAGGACTAATCTTGTGGTAGTGTAATTGTAGTATATACCTAAAAAGCCCAAGCATCTCTTTAATTTAATTCATGTACATGTCTCAAAAATAATTAATTATTTTTGGCCATTGAGGAATCCAAAACATCAAATCAATTATATGACACTGTGTTAATTGAACAAATCCTTTTACTTTTACTTTGCAACGTTTATTCTCCATTATCTCTGGGATATTCTCCTAAAGGATATTGTATGTGGCTTGAACTAGCAACTAATGTATGGCACTGGTTCTCTCATAGCTAGAATGCATAGGTCTGAGTATCAAGAGCTAGAACCTAGAAAATTGTTGATTTCTATTCTTGCAGTTTGGTGTTCTACTAGTTTAGAGGTCACTTTTAATTTTTTTTTAAGTTTGTTTTTGGTGGGGAGGGGGGAAAGAGAAAGAGAGCACAAGTCGGGGAGGGGAAGAGAGGAGAGACAATCCCAAGCAGGCTCTGTGCCATCAGTGCAGAGCCTGATGTGGGGTTCGAACTCATGAACTGTGAGATTATGACCTAAGCCAAGATCATGAGTTGGATGCTTAACCGACAGCGCTACCCAAGCACCCCAGTTTAGAGGTCACTTTTAAAACTACCTTTAGGTCAAAAGGGGAAAAAATAGGTTGTTATTCAATCACTAAACAGTGATCTCTGTTGAGAACAGAGATGGTGGGATTTCAGCTTTGATTTATGAGTACCCAGAATTGTGCTTGGCACGCAGTAGTTGTTCAGTATTTATTGAATGATTGGATTTGGCTCTAAACATAACTTTGTTCTGTTCATAATTTAAACCATCCTCAGATGATCTGGAGTTAATATTTAGCTTACAATTCTGAGCATCTTATCTTGCTTTGCATCTGTTATACAGTTTCACAGCATAACTAATGTGTCACCACATTGTATCACAGTGTCGCCAATATCATGCCCACATCAACTCTGTGTTGATACCTGGGAACTGGTCTAGAAGCTGAATCTGCCAAGAAAACTGATGTACATATGTTTGGTGCCTTATTTTATCATAACCTCTAAAAATATACATTGAGAAATTCTTGCTGACTAAATATTAACAAGTATTCTCATTTGAAGTAAATTAGTTAAAGTGAAAAAATTTGACAACAAAAATATAGTAAGAAGCTGGAAAATATTTTTGTGGGAGAGATTAAATAGTTGCCACATTTCAAGTTTGCCGCCCTCAAGCAGCTGTCCTCATGGATAGGAAAATGCGAGTTACAATAAATCATTTTTAATATGTATTAAACCTTGTATTTCTAGCTTATAATATACACTTGAGAGTAATTTACTTTCTTTAGGAAGTTCCAGTAATTCTTTCAATTCATCATTTAGTGCAATAAAACAATAATTTATTAAGTGGTACCTTATTCAAAATACTCAAATTATCTGATATTTTATTACTAGTAGTGTTTTTAGCGGCAAATGCTAATTCTTAGTAAAAACTTTACTGTCATTCCAAATGATGTAAATACGTTACTTATTTTAAAGTGCATCCTTTAATTTACAGACTTGTCATTGAATTTTTTTTTAATTTTTTTTTAACGTTTATTTATTTTTGAGACAGAGAGAGACAGAGCATGAACGAGGGAGGGTCAGAGAGAGAGGGAGACACAGAATCGGAAGCAGGCTCCAGGCTCTGAGCCATCATCCCAGAGCCCTATGCGGGGCTCGAACTCACGGACCGTGAGATCGTGACCTGAGCTGAAGTCGGACGCGTAACCGACTGAGCCACCCAGGCGCCCCTAGACTTGTCATTGAATTTTAAACTACATATTTAAGGTTGTTTGGGAGCAGTATTTAAAATTCAGATATGTTGGTTTTAAAACAGGTTATGGATGAAATACTTTTCATATTTTCCTATAACTGGGGAATTTAGTGTTAAGTAGCTGCTATTATTTTTATGCATTTTTGGTAAATGTTTTAATTGTACTTATGCCTGAAGAAAGTATCCTAGGGTATACTCTGGGGGGAAAAAAAAGAACAACAAAAAAACTAAACCAGAATAAAATTATAGAAACATTTCTAATAATATGCTTATATTACAGAAATTTTCCACTAATATAATTTAATAGAAACTCACTTTAAAGAGCAATAGTAGTACGTTTGGTCTAATAAGATAAAATTATTTCAGTAGAGGGGCACAAAACCCATACTACAGCAAAGATGGGGGCAAGAGTGGTAGGAGAGATAACAGAGGCAGGATGGAGCTGCAAAGTTGAATGAGGTCCACTTGTATGAGTAGGTAAGGATGGTGACACTGCTCAAAGCGCACAAACAGAGCCTCAGCCAGTTTGGGAGAGGAGATGAGAGGGTTGCCTTAGAGAGTTCATCTTCTCATTTTATTGTCTCAAGTTGTCACTTGGTTCTTTTATATCCCGTTTACCTTCCTTATAACTCTTTTACCTATCCCTTTTATCTACCTTTGCTCTGTAGACCCCTGCTAACCTCGAAGGTTTATCTGTGTGCACTCCCTACTTCATTACTTCACTCAACAAAGATGTACCGAGCACATATGGCATGTCAGACATTAAGTAAGATTTTAGAGGTACAATTATAGAAAAGAAACATTCTCTTCCTTCAGGAAGTTACAATTGAAAGGGGAACAAATGCATAAATAAGATCATGATAGTGTAACATTAATATAGCCATAGTGGAAAATGATTAATTAAAACAGAAGCATCTATAGTCTCCTGATTTGTTCATTTTAGCCACTCTGACTGGCATGAGGTGATATCTCAGTGTTGTTTTGATTTGTATTTCCCTGATGAGCATCTTTTCATGTGCCTGTTGGCCATCTGGATGTCTTCTTTAGAGAAGTGTCTATTCATGTCTTCTGCCCATTTCTTCACTGGATTATTTGTTTTTTAGGTGTAGAGTTTGGTGAGTTCTTTATAGATTTTGGATACTAGCCCTTTGTCCGATATGTCATTTGCAAATATCTTTTCCCATTCCATCAGTTACCTTTTAGTTTTGTTGATTGTTTCCTTTGCAGTGCAGAAGCTTTTTATCTTGATGAGGTCCCAATAGTTCATTTTTACTTTTAATTCCTTTGCCTTTGGAGATGTGTTAAGTAAGAAATTGCTGTGACTGAGGTCAGAGAGGTTTTTTCCTGCTTTTTCCTCTAGGGTTTTGATGGTTTCCTATCTCACATTCAGGTCCTTTATCCATTTTGACTTTATAGCAACACTTTCAACAATAGCCAAATTATGGAAAGAGCCTAAATGTCCATCAACTGATGAATGGATAAAGACATTGTGGTTTATATACACAATGGAATACTACTTGGCAATGAGAAAGAATGAAATATGGCCTTTTGTAGCAACATGGATGGAACTGGACAGTGTTATGCTAAGTGAAATAAGTCATACAGAGAAAGACAGATACCATATGTTTTCACTCTTATATGGATCCTGAGAAACTTAACAGAAGACCATGGGGGAGGGGAAGGAAAAAAAAATTTTAGAGAGGGAGAGAGCCAAAGAATAAGAGACTCTTAAAAGCTGAGAATAAACTGAGGTTAATGGGGGGGTGGGAGGGAGGGGAGGATGGGTGATGGGTATTGAGGAGGGCACCTGTTGGGATGAGCACTGGATGTTGTATGGAAACCAATTTGACAATAAATTTCATATTAAAAAAAAATAAAACAGAAGCTAACCCTTAGTGAGCACATACTAATTATACACATTATTTCTTCTTTAACACTCAGAGGAATGGGATAATTTATGCTGTTATCTATCATGACTACTATGAAGTTAAAAACTAAAACCTGGTGATAGAAGAAAACAAAATGGAGGCACCTGTGTGGTTCAGTCGGTTAAGCATCTGACTTCAGCTCAGGTCATGATCTCACAGTCCATGAGTTCGAGCCCCGTGTAAGGCTCTGTGCTGACAGCTCAGAGCCTGGAGCCTGCTTTGGATTCTGTGTCTCCCTCTCTCTCTGCACCTCCCTTGCTCATGCTCTCTCTCTGTCTCAAAAGTAAGTAAAAACATTTTTAAAAATTTAAAAAAAGAAAAAACAAAAAAACAAAACTGAACTCACCAAGTAATTGAAACAGTGTGATGATCATCAAAGTGTGGTTACACTCAATCATCATTTAAATTACCACAAGTTCTTAAAATGCAGATTCCAGGGCTCCCAACAGCAGACCTACTGAACTCACATTTCTGAAGAAGGGTCTAGAGAATATAACTCTTCTCATACAAATTTTCTTTCTTAAACGAGACAACAATTTTCAAGGCTAAAGAACAAATTTTATGAGAAAATTTAAGCTGTGAGGGTATGTATCTAAAGAGAAATTTAAAACTTCCTAAATTAGATGGTCTAATAAATAATAGAGTGTTTCTTGGAGGTTCTATTTATGCCTCTAAATTATAATTTAAAACTGCATGTAAAGGAAAACAGAAATAGACTAAACCTGATAGATTTCATTGTTTAACAATGCACATTGAATTTTATCTTCTCATAGTTATTAGGTTATCATTTCAGATTTAGATTTGTATTTGTACTCTTCCCTGATAATGACATTTTCGGTATATTCTTGATTCATACATTCCATTTTTAATTAAATATTTCCATCTTCTATTAAATGTATTTTCTATTGAAGGATGCATGGAAAATCTAATTGAATTCTCTATCAAGCTCTCGTATCTTCATGTATGTAAATATATTTGCAGACTTTTTTTTATATCGGACTTTGTTTTTTCCAAAAGCTTTAAAACAACGTAATGGTTATGAAGTAAAACAGGTAAAATAAACAAAATTTTGGTAATAAAAATGAGATCAAGGAAACATTATATAGTTAACTAGGAGTGCAATTCCTCCAGTCAACTAATAAAGCAAAATTGAAAATGGGATAGATTTGAGGAAAATCAATGAAAATAAATGATGTCTGCAGCCATTCTTCAAGTATTTTTTTATGAACTTCAGGCATATTTATTTCAATTGCCCAACATGCACTTATTTTTCTCTGTTTTTACAGTATTATTTGCTAGACTTACTAGTTCTATAAAAAACTGTATTTGTGGGGCGCCTGGGTGGCGCAGTCGGTTAAGCCTCCGACTTCAGCCAGGTCACGATCTCGCGGTCCGTGAGTTCGAGCCCCGCGTCGGGCTCTGGGCTGATGGCTCAGAGCCTGGAGCCTGTTTCCGATTCTGTGTCTCCCTCTCTCTCTGCCCCTCCCCCTTTCATGCTCTGTCTCTCTCTGTCCCAAAAATAAATAAAAAACATTGAAAAAAAAATAAAAAATAAAATAAAAAAACTGTATTTGTACAAATATACAGTTTTTTTTTTTCTATTAAATGATTTCCCTTTTTTGGCTAATTAAAAAATTATTTGAAGGCAGTTAACATACACTGTTACATTAATTTCAGGTGTACAACATAGTGGTTAGATGAGTTTATATATTCTATGCCCACCACAAGTGTAGCGACCATCCATCATCATACAACACTGTTACAGAATCATTGAGTTTATATTCCTTATGCTGTGCCTCTTATTCCCATGACTTACTCCTTTCATAACTGGAAGCCTGTATTTCCCACACCTCTTCACCCAATTTACCCATCTCTCTATTGGCCTTCCCTCTTGCAACCATCAGTTTGTTCTCTGTATTTATAGGTCTAATCCTGTTTGTTTGTTTGTTTATTTGTTTAATTAATTTGTTCTTTTAGATTCCACATGTGAGTGAAATCATATGGTATTTGTCTTGCTATTTCACTTAGCATAATACCCTCTAAGTCTACCCATGTTGTTATAAGTGGCACAATTTCATCTTTTTTTATGGCTTTGTAAGACTTTACAGTATATATCTGCCACATATTCCATATCCATTTGTTTATCAGTAGACAGTTAGGTTGCTTCCATATCTTGGCTTGTAGATAATGCTGCAAGAAACAGGGTTTCATATATCCTATCAAATTGGTGTTTTTATTTTCTTTGGTTAAATACCCAGTAGTGGAATTATTGGATCACATGGTATTTCTGTTTTTAATTTTTTGAAGCACTTCCCTACCATTTTCCACAGTGTCTGTACCAATTTACATTTCTGCCAACAATGGATGAGGTTTCCTTTTTCTTCTCCTCCTTGCCAACACATGTTATTTCTTGCTTTTTGATTTTAGCCATTCTGAGAAATGCAAGGTACTATCTCATTGTGGTTTTGATGTGCTTTTCCCTGATGGATTAGTGATGTTGAGCATCTTTTCATGTGTCTGCCATCTTGTATATGTCTTCTTTGGAAACTGTTTGGCTAAGTTTTTAGAGTTGTAGATAAAAGAGCAAATAACTGCTTAATTTAATGCCTGAATTACACATACATACTATGACAATGTATTAATTTGGAAAGTTTATTCACTCACATTTTATGAAACAACTTAATTCAGACTCTTCCAGTGTGTCTCTGACTTCAATATCTTCATTATGTTACTGACAATTCTTGAATTATCTAATATAATTTTCCAGGGCAAAGTCTCTTTGTTTTCTTCTAAGGTGTTTAAGATACAGTGTTTTAGATACATTTGTAATGATTTCCCTGGTAATTTTATTTCAACAAGTATTTTTTCTCATAACATTGAAGGAGCTGGTTACTTTATTAAAACTATAGTAATAAATACATTATAACTACATTTAACCATTTACTGTATTCTTTAAGTGACTTTTACAAGGTTTGATAAAATTACATTTATTATTTACAATTGTGTGGTCATCAAACCTGAAATCAACACTATTGAAATTTTTATTTTCAGGTACATTGATTTGATCAACTGACATCTATTTTCACCCAAAATACTGGATGGAGTTGTTTGAAATTAATAACATGTTTTCGCCAAAAAATATTCTATTCCTCAAACAAAATATGAGGGATGGGGCACCTGGGTGGCTCAGTCAGTTAAGTGTCCAACTTCGGCTCAGGTCATGATCTCACGGTTTGTGAGTTCAAGCCCCACGTTGGGCTCTGCGCTGACACCTCAGAGCCTGGAGCTTGCTTTGGATTCTGTGTCCCCCCCATCCCCACCCTTCCCATGCTCATGCTCTGTCTCTTTCACTCTGTCCATAATAAATAAATGTTAAAATTTTTTTTTAAATATGAGAGACTAGGGAAAAATTATTGCTCCTCTTTTTTCACAAAAACATTAAAATATTACACCCTATCCTTTTACTTCGTCATGCACAACATTTGAAAGATAACAGTTTCCTTTTTCAGGTACTATATATGTGTGTAATCTTTGGGCTCATTTTGATTGATAAGATAATTGGTCAATTAAAAAAATTAAAAAGGAAACAAGATAAAAGGAAGTCAGGTTAAGCTGTTTATATCAGATCAAGGAAATACAGAACAAAATTTTTACCCTTTGTGCTCCCATACCATCTTCAATAGATTATTAGGATACTTGCTACATTGTAATTGTTTTAATTTTATGAATTTTTTAAATAAAAAGATTTCAAGTATGAACAAAAACAGAAAAAAATGTTGGTCATCTCTAGCTTTATAAAATCTTAATCTTTTGCTTACTATATCTGCTTCTGATTTACTCTTCTAAGGAACAAAACATAGCTGTAGTGGAAATAACCCATGTAAACTTGACAAATTACATTCCCCTTCCTCTACTGAAATAACACCTGGATTGCTGTTGTTTCTATGTGTGATATTACTTTACTGTGCTTTTACTACATATGTACTCCATGAACAATATATTTATTTATATATATTATTTATATATATGTCCAAAGAACTGTTAAAAAGTTATGAAATATATAGAAACCTTAGTAATATTTTTATGCCTCAAAATTTTATAGTAATGTGTATCAATTATTTCTCAGTAAAAGTAGAAAACTGATTTTTTTAAAAGTTCATTTTTGAGAGAGTGCGAGCATGAGTTGGGGACGGGCAGAGAGAGAAGGAGACAAAGGATCCGAAGTGGGCCCCAGGCTGACAGCAGAGAGCCCAGTGTAGGGCTGGAACCCAGGAACTGTGAGATCTTGACAGGAGTCAAAGCCAGACGCTTAACCAGTTGAGCCACCCTGGTACCCCAATATATTGTACCATTTCAACTGGAATGCCAATTAGATTTCGCTAGAAAACTGGACAAATTACTTACAATTTATGTGAAATTTAAATTTCCAGATATAATAGTGAAAAGTGTGCAAATGAACAAGTGAAGGAAGTATAATTTAACATAAATATGACAAAAAAAATAGAAAGTCACTATACTCAAATCAAGACAATATTGGCTTAGGATTAGAGGTTCCAAAAAAGAGAATTCAGAAATAGATACCTTAATATGCAGAATTTTTAAATGACAAGGGTGGCATTTTAACTCAGGGAGAAAAAAAAGAGATTGTCATAAACAGCGTTAGCACAACTGTCTAGGTATCTGAAAATAAAACTCTGTAAAAAATAAAATGAAAAAAAATACCCAAATTCTATAAAAGCATATAGAAAATTCAATATATGATATAGAGTTAAGGGAAAATTTTTTTAACCAAGACTGAAAATGTAGACTTTACATGGGAAAGGAGGTACATGTTTGATTACATCTTCTTTATGAAGTCGTACATAGCACTTAACAATGTGCCAAGAACTAGTCTAAGTACTTTCCCAGTATGACTTAATTTTCTTAATAACTATTTGAGGTAGTTGTTATTATCATCTATGTTTTTACGGATGGGAGCATTAAGGTATAGGTCACACAGCTAGGAACTTTTGTAGCAAAGGAAATCATTAGTAAGGCAATAAGCTAATAATAGGTTTTGGGGAAATAGTCCACAACACAAAGGACAAAGAGAGGGTTATTATCTATGTAATACAAAGAGCTTGTACCAATTGTTAAACAAAAAAAAGTGAGAGGAAAAGAGTAGCCCAATTGGACATAAAGGATTAAAACACTGCATAGAATAACAACATCCAAATGGTCAACAAATATAAGCAGAGACATTTGAACTTACTGGTAATTAGGGAGTTGCCAATTAAAGCAACAATGAGATATCAATTATACCTACACAAGTACTAAATATTAATAAGAACCATAACACCAGTTGTCTTTACTTGTTACTGTTTTGAACGTTTTTTCCCGGAGTTGAATTTTCCAGAAGTCAGATCCCATGTTTATGTACCATTCATAAATTTCTACATAGAGCTATAAATGAACATAATATTTCAATAAAAAACCATTAGGCAAGCACATCTAGTGTATGTTTACATAGATTTGAGTATACTACCTGACAAATCAGTATAGGTAGTAACTCTGTAACTCTTTATAGCTTCTATTCTTAGCGAGTGTGTAACTTTGCTAGAAGCTACCCAGGCACTTTTTAAGCACTTTCTCATTTATTCTTCCCCATAAACTTTTTAGGTGTGTACTGTACAGCTCCCATTTTACTTATGATAAATATGAGGTTAGAGCTATTGGGGAACTTGAGCTATGTGTCACACAACTAAATGGCAAACTCCAGATTTGAACCCTACTCCACCTGAGTTTTAGATCCCAAGTTATACTTCTTGCATGAAATAAACTATCAATGGTGAATATACTTCTTTTTAAACAGTGCACGCCTATACAAATCCAGATTTTTTTTCCTATTACCAGTAAAGTTTTGATCATATGTTTGCTGCCAAAAAATATCTGTCTTCTCAAATGAAAATAATCACTATCTTTAAAATAGGCATTTCTGCAGCTTCTGTTATCATTCATAAAACTATGCTTCATGTCCTTAGGAAGAATTCAATACTTTATAAGAAAAATAAACAGGATAAATGGCTATAGCAGTTTGTATATTTAGTAGAACTAGGTATATTTTTAAAGGTAACTAGAATTGACAAAATCTTGAGATTATAACTACATAAGAGAAAGAATGTTTTAATTATACATTCCATTTGAATTGCCAGAATATAGTATCTCGGGTGGTCATTGCAATGTTGAAAAGGTGAATTTCCAAGCAACTCAAAAGGTAACATTTTTTAATTTGGGCTAGATCATGTGCTTGAATAGAATTTTCCTTAGGTTAATGAAAAGACAGGTAGCAGCAAAGTGAATCAGTGTTACCAGGTTAAGAGGGAGCAGGAGGGCGGCGCTGGGAGCTGCCTATGCAGATAGAGAATGCTGGAGTGGTGACATAGTCACCAAGCAATTGTTTATTTTTTTTTAAGTTTTTTTTTAATGTTTATTTATTTTCAAAGGAGAGGGAGAGACAGAGCATGAGCAAAGGAAGAGCAGAGAGAAAGGGAGACACAGAATCTGAAGCAGGCTCCAGGCTCTGAGCTGTCAGCACAGAGTCTGATGTGGGGCTCGAACTCACAAACTGTGAGATCATGACCTGAGCTGAAGTTGGACGCTTACCAGCTGAGCCACCCAGGCACCCCACCAAGCAATTGTTTAAGAGAGACTTGTTTATTAGTTCTTTTTAAAATGCAGATCAAGTAATAGTTTCAAGCTGTCTCCAATAAAAGTGCAGCTCAATAAAAATACATTTTAATTTTCAAAATGCTTTGTGTTAAATAAATGCAGAAGTCACAAAGGAGAGCCCCAGGCAAAGTGTGAAAGTTACAGCTGTAGAAATTAATTTACATGAAAGAACCATCGCGGCGCCTCCTTTTGAAATGGCTTGCTACTAGAAAACACAACATGGCCCAAATGTTCTGAAAGAAAGTCAAGAATTCAGACATGAGGCACTGACAGCTGCAATCATTTATTTTTCAAACTCCTGGTCATGCTATGGCATGCCTGCTAAATATGAGGTAAGATGGTAAAAGGGGGAAGAAAAAAGTTGGTGAAAGAAACAGCCAGAAGGCCTTTAGCACCTTTTCACAAACCTACTGTTCAGATGTCCTTGGATTTTAAATGAGAATGTCATTGGAAATTAATTTCATGTCAATTAAATTCCCAAAACAAATATTCCCTTTGGTGTAGCCACCTCACCTAATAAACCCAAACAAAGAGAATTTTAAAGTTTTAATTAATTATAGAAAAGACTAATTTTAAGATACATTTGTAAAACACTATGATACTAAAGTTTGAGTAGTTCAGGGCCAACTCCTTTAATTCCTTGAAAAGCTATTAACTGAGGTCCTACTATGTTTAGGGCTTCAGTGATTACCAAAGTTGAGTAAACTGTAGACCAAAGTGTCAAATTGTTTTTGCCTTCATTCTTTTACTTTGATATATTATGACATTATCTCAAAGGAATTAGTTCCTCAGCTAAGGTCCTGACAACCATATATTTCTCCATAGAGAGAACTTCCATTAAGGGTAGGCAGGTTAACCTGAGAAGTCCTGGGCTTATGTTGTCAAGTGAGCTTTTCAGGTGCAAAGAGTCATAACTTTGTATTGCAGGAATATTTTCTCAGGAGCATCTTTTAAAAATTCTTCTATCCCATTACTTTTATTCTTCAGAGATTCATTTGGTGCTAGATTCAATTCTGTTTTTTTGTTTTTGTTTTTGTTTATTTGTTTTATGACTCTCTTAAAATACTCTGGTGATATCGACACACAACACACATAGAAATATATGTAGATAGGCGTATACACACAGATATATGGATAGATAGATATACATACACACATATATAATTTCTTATACATATCTCTCTATGTTTAAAGATTTTCAAATGTTTGTAAGTTATTTCACTATTTTTATACTGGGTTTCAGATAATCTTCATCGGTTCTGAAATTTCAAATGATATATTCAGCAGAGTGTCTGTGTAGTAGATATTCTAAGACTGAAATTCTAAGACCTTACATATATGAGATTTTTGTTTGTCTAAGTCACGAGTAAAAACTTGGCCGAATATAGTGCATTTTTAAAAAATGAAACTTTTCTTACTTTTATTGTCTATTATTTCTTCTCTTAATAGTGCAGTTGTTTAAATAGACATTGATCTACACTTTCCTTTTCTTGTTGCACCACATCTGCTTTATCTTTCACCCCTCCATGGAGTGTGCAGTATTGATCATCAAAAGTGATCTCCCAATAGTAAATCCCCATTCTTTTTATTCAAGTATCATTATGCTTGATCCCTAATTCTGTATCTTCATCTTTTTTCATAGTCATGTCCCTTTGGGTAATCCATTATGACCCCAAACTCAATTTTTGTAATGCAGATGTTCTTACCTCTCAATCATCCTTTTCTCAATTAATGATATAAACACTTTTCAATCACCCAGGATCAAAACCTGAATTACTCCGTTTTCCCCCACCACGATCATTTCAAATCCTTTACCAAGGCCAATTCTTTAAAAAAAAAAAAAATCCATTGAAAGCATTCCTTCTAGGGTGCATGGTGGTTTGGTCACTTGAATATCCAGCTCTTGATTTCTGCTCAGGTCATGATCTCATGGTTTGTGAGATGGATCCCCATGTTGGGCTTTGTACTGACAGCATGGAGTCTGCTTGGGATTCTCTCTCTCCCACTCTCTCTGCCCCTCTCCTGCTCATGTGCGCTCTCTCTCTCTCTCTCTCTGTCTTTCAAAATAAATAAACTTAGAGAGAGAGGGAGAGAGAGAGAGAGAGAGAGAGAGAGCGCATTCCTCCTTCTTTTCCATTTGTTCCACATAGGGATGACACACAGGTCAGACTCTAATCACTTCAGGTACAGAGTTTGAAATAGTCCCAAGCTAGTTTTCTTTTATCTGTAGTTTCCCTCTCCCTAATTCTTGTATGACTAATCATAAAATTTTCTCTAGCATAATTTTGAAAAAAAACTTGCTATGGTTTCTCATTTCGTATGAAATAATGCAGCCAAAACTTCCTTAGTTGGGAACACAAAATTCTCTAAAGTCTGAGTTTAATCTACCCTTCAAGTGAATCTTTAATTCTTTCCTTTTTCCTGGCAAGTTTAGTCTATTCTTTCACTTCCAAATTTCTTAGACACTATATTTTAACCCATTTTGTATGCTCTTTTCCAGATCTACCAAGATTTTGAGTGTATTTGAGGTTTATTCACTTTTAAGGCACAATCTAATTGCCATATTGTTATTGTTAAGCTTTTCCTAAACATTTTACTTCATGGTGAAATCTGCATAATCTGACATGATATTGCATTAGTGACTAATCCATGCTGAAAATATTTTGTGTGTGATTTTAGCATCATATATGTATGTGTATTGACACATTGGTAATATGTACATTATCCTTATTATTACATTGTTTATATATGATTAACATACAATTTAACCTCATAAATCAGTTGTAAGCTCTTTGAGGAAAGTACTGTATACACCTCTTATGCTCATTAGAATAGAGCCTTCCATACAGTTGATGCTCATTTTATCCCTGCTAATGAATGGATGCTTTAAAACACATAAAACATGGAAATCATAGGCTAGTAGAGTTGATAAATTTGAAAGAAAAATGATTCACTGAATGGCTCTTTAGGATAATGCAAGACCATATAAGAAAAATTTTTCTTGAATTTCTGTTAATATTATTTACTCTTAGAGTAAATAATTCTATAGCTGAAAGCTTAGTTGTTTTTTTTTTTATATTAACTAATTCTAGCAAGAGGAAAAGTTCCTGAATTCCTTCATGTGTGTTTGAAAATACATTAAGTGATTTTTTTTTATGCATTGATTATGGGTATAAAGAAAACTGACTTAAATGTGAGAATGATGATTCTTGTCAATGGCAACACAACTCTTTAGACAGTGGATTCTTTGATGATCTCTTAAAGAGAGTTGCCATTATCACTTGAACTTGTCTCCAGAATAATTCTGAAATTCCTATATACATCCACATACCTATAATGTGTGTATACTACAAAAATTTATAATTGGAAAGAAACTTACATATCTGTTGTCCAATATATATAACATTGAAAGATTTACATTCCCTTCAGTGGAAAGTTGAGTTTCATTTGCTTATCCAATTATATTATAATAAACAATTTTTCAGGGGATTTAGATCTGCTGAAGTGAACCTTGTCAAGTAACCCATGAGTAAAGATACTTTGCTTTGAATTTCATTCTTCTATTTGTCACTGACACCTATAGATATAAGGTGCTACATATTTTTAAGGCTTCCCACTCCATGGCACAGCATATAATGTAGTTTCAAAATATGTTCTATTAAATAAGATTCTCAGGCACTTGGGTGGCTCAGTCAGTTAACCATCCTACTTCGGCTCATGTCATGATCTCACAGTTTGTGAGTTTGAGCCCCACATCAGGCTCTGTGCTGACAGCTCAGAGCCTGGAGCCGAAGTAGGATGCTTAACTGACTGATATATTTTACATATTTTGGTTGCACTATATAAATAGATAGATGGATATAATTCAAATCTTATACAGACAAATAGTCTGTTTAAGAAACCTCAGTGTAAAATCTAGTGTGGAAAGAAGACAAAGAACAGAGGGTTTAAATGGTGCTCTGTTGAAACGGTGACATTTCATCTGATAGACTACTTCTGTTCCACACAGGTGCTGAAAGGCTTTGTTTGAATGTGAATCAACTATTGGCCTAAGTTACTGGTAACCAACAGGAGAGTTTCTCCCAGCTGTGAGTTTAGATAGACACTCTGGTAACCCTATCTTCAGGTTGCCTCCAGTGATGTGGTGATTGTAATTTGTCAGTGTGAAAAGACTGAGCCATACATACCGATGAGACTAAGAACTACATACCCCATAATCCACAGCCAAGTGCAGAGAAAACTTTAGTGATGAATGACACCAGGTCTTGGCTCCAGAGGAACTTGGAGATTATTGGGGAAGAATGATGTGAAAAAGGAAAATTAAAAGCAAGGTGTTAAATGCTACCAACTCAATATAAACAAAGCACCAAAAGCCAACAAAAGATAAAAACCACGATCTTTGCCTGATGGGAATGAAGTTGTGAAATTATCCTCTAACCAGACATAGAGAACCCAGTCAATGTATGCAAAATCATATTTACAATTGTGGATGTAAGAAAGGTGTTAGGAACTGTAAACAGAATTTTTAGAGACCCCTTCATGAAACTTGTGGCTTGAAAGTATTAGAAATGAGTGCTCGATGATTGATTCAGGTAGAAACCGCCAGTGGAGTTCTTACTGTGTGAATGGAATAAACTATGTCAAATAATTTGTGTAAGTATAGGCATCAGCTGAGGATAGTCTTTGTAAAGTACTTAATATACCAATTCAGTCTGTATTTCTCTATACCTTTTATCTTCTACCAGTGTTAATTTCCACTTACTTGCATGTTAAAAGCCTGTAATTCTTCCTTTGTTCTGGGGAGCTCAATTCTCTTTAAAATATGAGCTGCTTCTAGCAGCAATAGTCACAGGGAAATAAAAGCATGGATATTAAAACAGTGGATTTGGAAGACAAGAATGAGAAAGAGATGCTGTAGAAGAAAAAACATGACAGTGCTTTGCACTGTCTCCAGGGTAAAAATGAAAGTAGTTCATTAACATGTACTTAGATATTAGTACATTCTTATAGTGCATATTTAAATTTGGATTTGAAAAAAAAAATCTACCTACATCACAAGATTTTGCATCATCTAAAAGAAAATCTTAATTGGTCCATCTGGCATTTGAAATAATGCTCTACTTATTATAAAGCAGGTGTTAGACATTTTTGAATATTCTATCCTTAATTAAAGCTTAAAGAAAGTAAGATTACATTTTCTATTTTAAAAGTTAAAAATCTAAAGTTACTAGACATGAATAACAAAATATATGGAATTATATGATTTTTCAGATTAGATTACTAATTATTAGATATTATTTCTTGAACTTTAATTTTTAACCTACTTTTGTTTTGAATTTGAGAAATGTAATAGATAAGAGTCAATGTCTGGAAGTCATTTATATTCAAACTTTATCCTAGTTGAGAAATTCAGTATATTCTTCAGTGTGATGTGGTTTAGTAAGCACTTTTGAAAAGAGAGTTCACCATAGATTTGACTCTAGTTTTAGGGACTTTTTCCAAAGACATCGAATCTATCACTTGATACCTCAAAGGAAAATGCGTTAAAAATGTGCAGCCTTTATTAATAAATAGATGCTTTTTAAAATAGTTCTCTTGGGGGCACCTGGGTGGCTCAATCTTTAAGCGTCCAATTTTGGCTTGTGTCATGATCTCACGGTTTGAGCTATGTGCTGACAGTGCAGAGCCTGCTTGGGATTCTTTCTTTCTTCCTCTCTCTCTGTTTCTTCCCCACTCACTCATTCTCTCTCAAAATAAATAAATAAACTTAAAAAAATTCCCTTGGGATCCTTTAAGATTAGATTCTGCCTCAGTTTGCCAGAATTTTGAAGAGTTTAGTGATCTTGAAAATCTATACTATTCGTATAAAAAGGAACATCAACTTGGTTTGAGTCTTTCTTAAGGCCTATATGAAGAAGATCATAAGGACTGAGGAATATAATAGTACTAATTAGGGTATACAACAGGTTAAACAACACAGTGTAAGGAGTGTCTGTGAATCAAATCTAAGAAGACTGAAAGCTTGAGTGGACATCTCTAGGGTTATTTTTTTTAAGTTTATTTATTTTGAGAGAGAGAATAAGAGTGCAAGTGCATGAGTCGGGGAGGGACAGAGAGAGCAAGAGAATCCCAAGCAGGCTGTGTGCTGTCAGTGCAGAGCCCCACGCAGGGCTTGAACTCATGAACCAAACCATGAATCATGACCTGAGTTGAAACCAAGAGCCAGACAACTGACTGAACTACCCATGTGCCCCTCTAGGGTTATTTTTGACACACTCTATTCAAAACATCTATTAATGTTTAGTTTAAAAAATGGAATTAAAGAAGGAACCAGTTCCTATGTTGAACAATTGAAACACTCCAGCTCTACTTGTGTGCATGAATTCTCTCCACAAATTGGCTCTGGAGGGGTACCTGAGTGGCTCAGTCAGTCAAGCCTTTGACCTTTGAATTTGGCTCAGGTCATGGTCTCATGGTTCTTGAGGTCACCCCTGGGTCGGGCTCTTTACTGACTGTGCAGAGCCTTCTTAAGATTCTCCCTCCCCCTCTCTATCTGCCTCTCCCCCTCTTATGCTCTGTCTCTCTCTCAAAATAAACAAAAATTAAAAAAAAAAATTGGCTCTGTATTCTAAAAAGGAACTGGAAGCTCCCATCAGTGTTTTTGGATGTCAGAGAAAAAATGAAAAAAACTGATACTCTGAGAAATAAAATAAACCATGTATCAAATTTGTATATAATATAAAAATGGCATTATTAATTTAGGCTAGATGATGCAATTAAAATTCAAAATAATTTCAGTAGGCTTTCAAAATTTAATAAAGACTGTAGATTGTAAGTAATGACAGCAAAAATACAGAATTAGGAAAGAAGTGGCTCAAAAGAATCTTATAGGAATAATATGCAGAAGGGTTGAAGTCAGTTTGACTAGTTCATAATAATTAAATGAATATTTGTTGATAAGAAAAGCACTTTGCTAAGTGTCTTAAAAAATACAAAAATGAGACTGCTTTAGTCTTTAAAGGAATATACATATGTATAAATGATTTATTTGCACCGATATTCATAAATAAAATACACAGTATGTGTCATTTGATTGATTGAATGAACTAAAGTTAAATCAATGAATGGAGACACATGACAAAATTAATTCTATTTTAAGAGAATTTTTCACAGAAAGTTAACTTTATGATGGAACTTAAAAAAATAGTATTTAAAAAATTAGATATAAAATAGTACTCTAGACAAAGCTCTGTCCAATAGAATGTTCTGTGATGATATAAATATTTTATAATTATTATCTATTATGGTAGCCACATAGTTCTCAGTTGAGAACTTGAAGTGTTTGAACTGAATTTTTAAACTTATTTAATTTTTATTAATTTAGATTTAATGGCTACCATGTTGAACAACACCACTCTAGGCAGAGAAACCAGCATGAGCAGATGCACTGAAGATTGAGAGCATATGGGAACTTGCTTTGGAGATGGCCACTTCTCTGGTCTGACGGGAACAATGTTAAATGATAAAGTATAAGGTAAGATTGAAAGAAAGTACCTCAGTAGTGATGAAATTTGAAGTGGGGTTCGTGAGCAAACGGCCAAGGAAGAATTCTCAAGATGTTGTTGGTGCAAAAAGGTGATTTTATTAAAGCATGGGGACAGGACCCGTGAGCAGAAAGAGCAACACTGGTGTTGTGAGGAGCAACTGATTATGTTCTTTCAAGTTTGTGGAGGGAGGGGAGGTATTGATACCATTGGTCTCCAAGGAATTTCTGGATGTTGAAAGCAGGGTCTCACAGGACCCTGAAGATGTACTATTGTGAAGATAAGGTTGCTTTAGTCTTTAAGGAAATGTAAACATTAAGGCATTAAGGCAACCATAGACGTCTTGGGGAGTGTTATACGCTGCAGGTCTCTGACATCTATCAATGGGCTGCAGTCTGTAAGGGAAATTAATTTAAACTACATTTTTCTACATTGCCTTTGTTTCCCTCATCAGTAAGATTTTGGAAGATTTTGCCTATTAGGCCATTATAGATGAGGCAGTGAAAATTTATGAGCAGGTTTGAGTAAAGGCCAACCCAGTGTTTTAGGAAGAAAAGTGGTGGCAGTGTGAGTCAAACCAAAGTGATCAGAAAAGTGGTTACTATAAATGTTTATACAAGTGGTTTTGAGATATTATACTAAGACAAAGGAAGAAAAGATAAAAAGGACAATCGCAAAAAGGACAATTCAGAGATATATGTCTCATATTGCCTTAATTTGTTTCCCCAAACTAAGGAGGGAACATGTGAGTAAAAATTACAAGTGCAAGTGGCCATTTTTGAGGGTTGCTGGAAGAAGGAGGAAAGTGACCAGGGAAAAGATGGCAGCAGGTATTAGGTGTGTGACTAGGCCAGCAATCCATCCAGATGGGTGGCTGAAGTTCATGACTACAGGAAGACTCTGGGGATGGTATAGAATGCATGCCTCAAAATTATCTCAACAAAAGAGTAAGGGCACTGACACATTTATACACAATTGCCGTCAATCTCTGGTTGAGGGCTATTTCCAGGGGATGTTAATTACCCAGGACTTCTGGCCTATTGCATGCTTGGATGGAACAGTTTTCCATCAGGAAAAACAAAAAACAAAAAAAAAACAAACAAAAACCCCTCAAGAATAGAAATGCAGATAATGGGATTTGGAAGCCTTCAGGAATATAATGAAATGGTACCATCTAAAGGATGTAGTCAAGGCTCTGACAAGTGTCTATTACACATATGAACATCATGCTGGGTATGCCACAGGTTTTATAAAATGTCTAAATATCTGTAAACATACTAACAGGTTTACTTCTTAAATATGAAGGTAGATGGTATTCAAGTAAAAAAATCTAAGAATGATAAATACATTTATATTAGAAAAGAAATATGTATGTAGAATACTAACACGTATTTAGTCAAAAAAACATAGATGAGATAACAGACCAGTCCCAATTGAAGCAAACTGTGTTGTTTTTGGAGCCAGTGGCTCTCAGAAAGTTTTCCATGGCTCTTTGGTGTCCTGCCAAGTTTTCACAGTGTGTTCCACTTTTGATAAATATGTGAGGTTTACTGTTGCTATAATTGAGTATATATTCTGTTATGACAATATCCAGTGAGCTGAAAAGTGAGAGATCAGACATAGCATACTGTGAAGCCAGAAACTTGAAAATGTCTTTATTTTATATAACATTTGAGAACTCTACTCCATGAACATAGGCAAGAATTCGGTCAGTGAAATAAAGATTTTAACTTAAACTCTGACACAGTATAAGACAGTCCAGCTTAATGATTAGGTAACTGAAGATGCTTTTATAGACACCAGGAGTTTTTGTGGCTCTGTAGCAATGACAGTATTTTATTTATTCCTAATATTTTGATGTGATTTGAATCCCTTTATCACTTTGTCACCAGAACTGTAATATTCTAAACTGTACCAGTAAAAAAACAAAATGAAACAAAAACAGTTTGAGAAATGTGGGCTACTATGGGATATGTGTATGTGTGTTATGCAAATGAATCATTAAGTTATTGTGAATTTTTAAATGAATATTAATAACTTTAAAAATATTTTTATTTTTGAGTGCACAGTAGGTAAAGCAGAGATTTTCTTAACTTGGTTACTGTTGATTTTACCAACAGACACAGAAATGTTAGTAAGATACATTCATTACAAGTTAGTTGTGGAATGATGGTCAGTACAGGTCTTACACTGTCAAAAATACAATTAATAACCAGGGGCTTACCTCTTGCAAGTAGTATATTTTCTAGGGAATCAAAGTTATTTTGCTAAAAGTTAGATGGTAAATAGATTTTTTATTATAATATATGAGTCATGATTCATTATTGGTTATTAATACTGCTGATCTGGCACTTTCTGTGTCAACTCTGTGTAGAGGTGGGTAGTCTTCTACTGATATTAGGTGCTTCATTTTTCTGCATAAATTTACTCACAATTCATTGGTTATTAATGCATGTTTCTGCCTTTAACATGGAATGTTGAGAAAGTGTGCTTCAAAAATATCTCAAACAAGGGGTGCCTGGGTGGCTCAGTCAGTTAAGGGTCCAACTTTGGCTCAGGTCATGATCTCGTGGTCTGTGGGTTTGAGCCCCGCGTCAGGCTCTGTGCTGACAGCTCAGAGCCTGGAGACTGTTTCAGATTCTGTGTCTCCCTCTTTCTCTGACCCTCCCCTGTTCATGCTCTCTCTCTCTCTGTCTCAAAAATAAATAAATGTTAAAAAAAAAACTCAAACAAGCAAAAAAAATCTCAAACTTACTGCATATCAATAACCACCAAAATTTTAATTGGTCTAAATACTATGTATGAAAGATGGCTTGAAGATGTAGGTACATTTTTCTCCATGTCGTCTAAATGTCAGTCATTTATTTACCACATTCACATTTTTGCCATATCCAACTACCACCTATACTTAGTATAATTCTTTAAAATAGCTCTATTTATTTATATGAATTTATTTTAAAAGGAAATGTATGTCACTACTGAAAATGGACCATGAAGTTAATTTACTAAGTAAAAAGGCAATTTGTAAAAAATATAAAACACTACTACATTTAAAATTAAAATTAAAATTAAATCAATTTCATATAAATAAAAACAAATTTATTCAAGCTATAAAATAAAGTACCTGAAAATATGTAACTAAATGAGAAGAATGTAATTATTTATGACTGGTCAATAACAAGTGAGATAATCCATTTGATGTGCTTAGATTAAGAAAAAACATAATGTATTCAATATGGGCCATTCTTGCCTTTTTTATTTGTTTGTTATTAATTAATCAGCATTAAGAATTACATGTTTATGTTGTTGAATAGGACAAAGACATTAACTCCCACTCCCTTCTCTGATGTTGTTTGGTTCCTAAAAAAATCCCAAGAATTAGGATTCTTAGCTTAGAATTCCTAAAAAGCTTAGTCTCTATTGATTCAAAAAGCTGTCTAAAGTGATCTTCAAAATCTTATTCTATATGTATCAGTTTAATAGGAAATGTCTGCAAAATAAAGGTAAATGTAGTTTACCTATTCAGTACTACAATCTGGTTTGGGAATATATAAAGGAATTTTAATACTGCCTTTATTAGGTATTACAAGAGTCTCTTTTAATGTTCAAAATCTTTTTTTAAATACATTTTTAATGTGTATTTATTTTTGAGAGAGAGAGAGAGATAGATAGATAGAGAGAGAGAGATAGCATGAGCAGGGGAGGGGCAGAGAGAGGGAGACACAGAATTCAAAGCAGGCTCCAGATCTGAGCTGTCAGCACAGAGCCTGACGTGGGACTCGAACTCACGAACCACGAGTTCGTGACCCAAGCCGAAGTCGGATACTCAACCGACTGAGCCACCCAGGCACCCCTAATGTTCAAAATCTTTAAAAAAAATTTTTTTTAATGTTTTGTTTATTTTTGAAAGAGAGAGAGAGACAGAGCACAAGCGGGGGAGGGGCAGAGACAGAGAGGGAGACACAGAATCCAAGGCAGGCTCCAGGCTCTGAGCTGTCAGCACAGAGCCCAACACAGGATTTGAACCTGGGAACAGTAAGATCATGACCAGAGCTGAAGTTGGACGCCCAACCAGCTAAGCCACCCAGGTACCCCAATGTTCAAATATTTTTAATGAATTTTTCTAGAAGTTATCCAGACAAGAAAATGATCCAAATTCTCATAGTCAAATAAGCTCCTAAGGTGGATGATTTTTCATCTTTACATATTCTTTCCTTTTTCTTTAGCCATTGATCTTCCCAGTGTTTCCTGTATGTATGATTGTGCAACATTGGACTTGTATTTCCAGGCCTCCTTTGTAGCTAGATTTGCTATTTTGACTATTCTGATCAGTGGAATCCATGTGGAAGAAAAGGTATATTTAACTTCCAGAAAATGTACTTAAAGAGAGAAGAAATGTCCTTTCTCTGTATTTTTTCTCCTTCCTTCTGGCTGGCATGCAGATGTGATAGTTTGAGCTAGACTAGCTGTCTTGGACTATGAGATGGAAGCCATGATTCAAAAATGATCGGAGAGGAACCAGAAGCTGGAATTACAAAGTAAAGGAAGCCAAAACCTATGCTGGATTTCCCTTTCCCCTTCCTTCCAGCACCCCTTTCTTCTTTTATTTTAAATATGAAATTTATTGTCAAATTGGTTTCCATACAACACCCAATGCTCATCCCAACAGGTGCCCTCCTCAATTGCCCATCACCTACTTGCCCCTCCCTCCCACCCCCATCAACCCTCAGTTTATTCTCAGTTTTTAAAAACCTCTTATGGTTTGCTTCCCTCCCTCTCTAACTTTTTTTTCCCCCTTCCCCTCCCCCATGGTCTTCTGTTAAGTTTCTCAGGATCCACATAAGAGTGAAAACATATGGTATCTGTCTTTCTCTGTATGACTTATTTCACTTAGCATCACACTCTCCAGTTCCATTCACATTGCTACAAAAGGCCATATTTCATTCTTTCTCATTGCCACGTAGTATTCCATTGTGTATATAAACCACAATGCCTTTATCCATTCATCAGTTGATGGACACTTAAGCTCTTTTCATAATTTGGCTATTGTTGAAAGTGCTGCTATAAACATTGGGGTACCTCTTTCTAGCTCATCTCAAAGTAACACAGTTTTCATTTGCTTCTGTAACATGAAGGTGAAGGTATCAGATGGTGGTTATATGAACTTCAAGTCTCTGCTGTTTCTTTGGTTTCAGTTCTCCAGTCTAGAAGGTGATGCATATGGTGTTCTCTTGCATTAAGTCTCTGCTGTTTAGGCTTAAAATGCAAGCAGGGCATGTATTCCTTCCAGCAGTAATAGCTTCACTGTTAACTTGTTTGGGCCTAGAAGTGTTCTTCATCTGTAAATATGATTTAAAATCTAAGCCATGAATGTTTTATTTATTAAGACAAAAGGTATACATGAAAAAAAATGGTTTGAAAAAGACTCTACATCTTTCTTATTGATAACCGGGAAGTACACAGACCAACAACTTTCTGCCTACATTTATGCATGAGAAAAGTAAGCATTTATTTTTAGCCAATATTATTTTTATGTTTTCCATCACTAAGATTAAGTCAGACAATTGCAAGAGGAACAACTTCCTTTCCATTTTGCAATTATTTCCTACACAGAGGTGTGTAGTTGGAATTTTGATATAAACTTGCCTTAAGAGGTAAAGTAAGATTTAACGAATGGCCAAATTATATCTGTAATATATATACATGTCAGGGTCTATTACTTTTATGTGAGTGGTCATGTAGATTCAAGATTTCATCTAAAAAATTACAAGGATCTTCTTACAAGTTGAATAGATATACGAGAGCATTTCCTATGGAAACCCAAAGAACTTCAGTAGGGAAAAAACAGTTGTTCACTCTTACTGCCCATATTTCTACAGAGCTGAGAAACAAAAAATTCAGGAGGCTTCCTTTTATGTTTTTGGAATCTGTAGAAGTTTTATTATATATTGTGTTATTTCTATTAACTCTTCATGCCTAGTTTACATTATGGATTTCTTGCATATATGATAAGGAGTAGATTTTTGTAGATTCAGATGCAAGAGCTTAAATACATGGGACTCTTAAAGTAACAGTGGCTTGGCTACCCACTCTAAGTGACCACTAAAGTACTCCCAGACTATACTATTAATTGTTACGATACTATCAATACAATGATTTGCTAATATTCCGGGTATAACCTAAATGTGTTATAGCATAATTCAGAAAAAAAAAAATGATGTTGAATGAGATAAAATAATATTCTTGGAGTTCTGTGGTCACAAAGACATTCTCTCAGTCTTAACCGTTTAGGGTCCAGCATGCTAAGATTTTGCTTTGACTCATTCTAATCAGAAGCAGTGACAAACAACCCGGTCAGTGACTTTTAAGCAGAGAGTTTAATTCTTGCTCATTCTACTGTCTATCATGTCTTTTTCACTTAGAACCAAGGATAACAGTATAACCTTTACCTAGGACACTGCTATTCTCTTGGTAGAATGAAAAAGATAAATGGCAAACCATAGCCTGGTTCTTAAAGGTTTGGTCAGAAATGACACACTTCACAATCACTCACATTTTTTTTTAACCAAAGCAGTGCAAATGGATAGACCTAAATTCAGTGACATTGGGAAATATAATCCTCCCCAAAAGAACAGCATTGTAAATAGGGAAGAAGGTGTCTAAAGATCTATCCTGAGATCTAATCACTCTCATACCAAGGGGATGCTTCAGTCATATCTCCTTGACAACATCATAACTGAATGTCTGGGTCACTAGGCTAATGATTTTGCTAGGAAGGAAGTCCTTGTCTAGGGAAGGTTCTTAATGGTGTGCTCCTGGCTAAAGAATTCTTATAACAAATAAAAACAGAATGTATGGATTTATGAGGTAGGGCTCCCTGGAAAATAACACACTAGTTAGTGGGAAATTGGAGATGTTTCATAAAAGTAATGCTCCCTGATATCTGAGTTAATAACTTATGTACCTCAGTTAGAGATCTTGTCTATTCTTGGCCAAGAGTGAATGTCCACCATGGAAAAGAAAGAACCCAGGGAGCTGCTCAGCATGTCTCAGAAGTCTCTTTGTTTTATCTGGTCTCTTGATTATCTGTATCCTTGAAATTATTAGCAGAACCTGATTTTGTGTATGATACCTGACCCATTTGAGTATAATTTGACATTTCACCCCTTTGTGTTACTCAACAAAACATATGGCCAAGCCTGATATCAGTGCAATGAAGGGGAAGCAAATATTTTGAACACTAATGTAATCAACCATGCTTATTGTGCTTATTGATATATTTAGATTCTTCTAATATTCTTCTTCTCTGTATTCTTCTTCTAATATTCTTCTTCTCTTTTTTAAAATGCTTTTCTGTGTCATCTGGGTGGCTCATTCAGTTAAGCATATGTGTCTTGATTTCATCTCAGATTGTGATCTCACAATCGTGAGACTGAGCCTCGATCCTGAGACTGAGCCCCGCCTAGGGCTCCACACTGGGCATGGAGTCTCTTTAAAATTCTCTCTCCCTCTTCCTTTGCCCCTGCCCAACTTATATGTACATACTCTCTCTCAAAAAATATATATGTATACATAAAAAATTAAAATACTTTTCATTGTGTGCATGTTTTCCTTTTGCTTTCTGTTTGATCAATATTCATTCCTGTTAATATTGGTTTGGAATATATATTTTATTTCTGGGATTTGTTTGGAATATATGTTTTATTTCTGGGATTTGTTTGGAATTTATATTTTATTTCTGGGATTTACTGGCAACCAGTGATTTTTTTTTTTTACTGTTTTCGTAATTTTACCTTTTCCAGAATGTGCTATCGTTAGAATCGTTTAGTATTTAGCCTTTTCAGACTGGCTACTTTCACTTAGTAATGTGCCTTTTCTTATAAGGACACTAATCCCATAGAACCAGAGCTCCACCTTAATGATCTCATTTAATCTAGTCATTTTCTTAAAGGCCTAATCACATGATGGGTATTGTTAGGACTTCAGTGTGTGATTGATGGGGTCCACAATTCAGTCCATAGCAATTATCCTTTTTCCATTGATTTGCCTCTGCTTCTTTGTCAAAGATCAGTTGACTATATTTGTGTAGGTGTTTTCTGGGATCTCTTGTCTATTGCATTGATCTATTTGCCTATTCTTTGGCCAGTACCACACTGTCTTGATTACTGTAGCTTTTTAGTAAGTCTGAAAGTTGGATAATATATGCATATGTATAATATATATGGCATATATGTGACATTTATAATATATAATATACAACATATTATATATTATATAATATGCAACATATATAACCTCCATAAAAGATATGGATGTGTGTATATATTGCCTATTTCTCATGGTATGTGCTTTCTAGTTGTTTGCTTATTACATATAATTTACTTCTTTGATTATTTCTAGTTCTTTGTGTGTATGTGTGTGTGCGTGCGTGTGTGTGTGTGTGTGTGTGTGTGTGTGTGTTTTGTTTTGCTTTTTACTTGACCTTCTAGGTTTTCAGATGCATGTAAAACCTCCAATTAATATTGATTTGTCTATTTCTATATGTTCATTATTATGTGTAAATAGCTCAAGGCTGTAATTCTACTTGCATTTACAGTTATAATTATTATATCTTCTTGAATCATTATTTATTTTTTCTACCAAATAAGCTCTTTTTGTCTTTTATATTTTTTATTTTATAATATATTTCCATTGATATTAAAATTCCCCTTTTTAGGGGCACCTTTCAAGCCCCACGTTAGACTCTGTGCCAACAGTTCAGTGCCTGGAGCCTGCTTCAGATTCTATGTCTCCCTCTCTCTGTCCTTCCCCTGCTCAACTCTGTCTCTCTCTCAAAAGTAAATAAACATTAAAAAAATAAATAAAGTAAAATAAAATTCCCTTTTTTACTCTTATATTTCCCCTACATGGACACAACACATTTGCCTTTTTTTTTCTTGGGTGCTTTTTTACAGTTTTTATGTTAAGTTTAAGACTTCTCAGATTCCTTCTAGTTTTTTATAAGATTAAACTTACACAAGGGAGAGAGAACCCCATGATATTTTATTGTCCTAACAAGTACTAGAAGAAAATAATTCAGTAATTCTCTTTTCACTTACATAACCCATTTTACAATGTATCATACTTTTTTTTTTTTTTTTTTTTTTTTTTTAGTTTTCAGTGACAGTAAATGCATTAATCAGCGATCTTCAAAGAAACAGAACCAACAAGATAGATAGATGGATGGATGGATGGATGGATGGATAGATTTATTTTTAGAGGGAATATAGATTCATATATAGAGAGATGTAGAAAGAATTTGTGTGTGTGTGTGTGTGTGTGTGTGTGTGTGTGTGTGTATGTGTGTATTCATCCTAAGATATTCGTTTATTATAAGGTATCATACAGAGACTTATTATAAGTAAGATACTGGCTCATGCAATTATGGAGTCTGAGAAGTTCCACAATCTGCTGTCTGTAAGCTAGAGACCTAGGAAGGCTAGTGGTATATTTCTAAAGCGAGAGAGCCAGCGTGCTGATGGTCTGAGTCGCAAGGTCTGAGAACCAGGAGTGCCAAGGGGAGGAGGAGAATGATATCTCAATTCAAGTAGTCAGGTGATAGAGGGGGGGGGGGGAGAGAGAGAGAGAGAGAGAGAGAGGGAGAGAGAGAGGGAGAGAGAGAGAGAGAGGGAGAGAGAGAGAGAGGGAGAGAGAGAGAGAGAGAGAATCCTCCCTTCTGCCACCTTTTTATTTTATTGAGACCCTCAACATAACAGATCATTTAGTCTGCCAGTTCAAATGCTAATCTTTTTCAGAAGGATTCTCATATTCACACCCAGAAATAATGCCTAACCAGACATGTAGTTATCCCATGATCTAGTCAAGGTGACATGAAATTGATTATCACACTAAATATATGTATTTGTGTATGTGTGTGTATGTACAAGTATAATTCCTAGAAGCCATATATGCTTGTTTCTACTCTGTCTTTTCTTTGTTTCATATGGTGTGATCTGGCATTATTTTTTGTAAACCATATTTTATTCTTTAAGCATTTTAAATAGACTTATTTTAAATGGTCTTTAAAAATGTTTGCCTGCACTATTATCATGCTAATTCTTTTTAAATGTGTGTAACAGCTTTCCATTATGATGGCCCATTTTTTTCTGTGTTTTTAAATTTTAAATGGTAAGTTTATTTTCAGAACACATTGTTTTCTGAATGAATATTACGTTTTGGGGTTGCGAGATTATTTCTGCAAAGCACATTTACATTTGCCTCTACTGGTGTCCTGTTGGTTTTGCTACTTCTAGAACAGTTTTTATGTTGAATCTTTATTTGGGTTGTTGCTGTATTCTCACACTCATAAATGGTGCCTTCTAGTTTTGTCATCTCATGAGTTATTCTTTTATTCGTAGAATCTTATGAAGGTGATAGAATTTTTTTTGCCATGTTTTGTTCCAGTAAGTAATTATTTTTGTCTCCCATTGGTGAAAAGAACAGTCGTTTGATGCTCTTGGCTTTATAAAATGCGTTCTTTGTTCTCTGTCTAGCTTGGGCTTGGGGCTGCCACTCTTGTAGGCATTATAATCTCAGCCACACACCTTAAAGTTGATATATGAACTATCCCACATCAGCCATTATGGCGATTCCCACTGATGACTCTGGCTTTAAATTCCTTATATTTTCATGACACCTAAAGAATATTTTTTTCCTTCCATGTCAGCTATTCCTATAATTCTTTAATTTTATATTTTATTCAATATCCCTATATGTTTAGAGTGCAAAAAGTGGCATATCAGTGACAGGTTGTTCTACAATATTTACCAGATGGCCTAAGAATACAATGTTTTTGTTAGAGTGGACTCCAGTGCTTTACTCTTTTAGAACTAGTGCTAAGATTATTTCAGATTTATGTCATTCAAAAGAAGATAGTACTATTACTAAACAGGTAAGAAATTGTGTGTTTATTTTATTCCAGTTACTTTCAAATAAATTATATATTATATATATATATATATATATATATATATATATATATATATATATATATTATATCAACTCAGTAAAGTAAGTATATTAGATAAGTAAGGGAATTGAAATGTAGAAAATTAATTTGTTTAAGTCACTATAAAATTCATAGAGTATCTATAGTCTCATTCTGGATTCTGAGACCTCAAAAACAGTATGCCAAAGCAATACTGAACTAATACCTATATCACCCCCCACAAAAAAATTATAGCATGATTTGTTAAAATGCTAGAAACAGCAGAATTCCAGAAGGTTCAATAGCATACAAAATCATAATTGCTAAAGTTAGCAATTGACATTCATAACTGCTTATAGCATTCATGTTTTACTTAGGAAAACAGAAATTATTTTATTTTACTCTTCATAGTAATAATTATGGCTTAACTTGGTATAGTGCAATGCACATAGTTTGACCTTATTTAGTATATTTTTTATAAAAACGAAGAGAAAACATAAATAATAACATGAATTTCTATGTATCAGAGATCATTTTAATGTTCTTAATTAAAGAGTGATTCCTTGGGGCACCTGGGTGTCTCAGTCAGTTAAGCGTCCGATTTCGGCTCAGGTCATGATCTCGCAGTCTGTGAGTTCGAACCCCACATTGGGCTCTGTGCTGACAGCACAGAGACTGGAGCCTGCTTTGGATTCTGTGTTTCCCTCTCTCTGCACCTTCCCCACTCACACTCTGTCTGTTTCTCTCTTTCAAAAATAAATAAACATTAAAAAAAAATAAAGAGTGATTCCTTGAAACAGTAAATGTTAAATGATATTCTACAGAATCAAAACCTATGTAAAAAATTTAAACCTAGAATATCTGAAATAAAATAATTTTTGGAAAAATACTTAAAATGTATTTATTACTCTTTCATTTAAAATCTGCTACAGAGTTATACAAAAAATTTTGGGTAGTGCAACTCAAAAAACTAACATCTTTCAGGAGATGATTTTCAATTCCTACTTAACATTTTGAAATATAGTCCTCATAATGTTCACAACTTGTCATCAACTCATGTGATGATAGTACATGATCAAATTTATACATTTGTGGTATCCACAGTTGGTTAAAAATAGATAGTTTTTAAGAGAGGCTTTATTCTGAGTCTAGTTTTTCCCTAAGCCTTATTCAAGGAGGCTTAAATTCTACCAAAAACAATCTAAAAGAAAAGGTTTTTTCCTCATCAAGAAACCAGTCTCACTATTTTAATCCACATGTCTATAACTGGATTTAAACCAGTTTAAACAAAAGTCTATAATGTAATAGATTATGTTATAATCTTAAGTATGAAGGCCCAGCAATGTTATACGATTCATACAATAGATTTTGATGAAAATGGTACCCCTTGGAGTTGAGCAGATCACAAGCTACATATACAGTGTTCAAGGCAACCTTGCATGAAGGAAAGTCTATTTACAGTAACCTACAAGAAGAAAACAAAGAGAATAAATATGAAGACATAACAACACTGTTGATGGCTATGGTACTGTGATTAAGGAGAATCATTTCATTTATTTATTAGGAAATATTGGAAAAATAGAGAAACTATCCAGACCAAACTCTGGCTGTGGACCATTTAATGTTCTCAGTTCTACTACCTCCTCTAGGACAGACACTAAGGTTGTCCATACTGTATGAGAGTGGTATTCAGTTTGGGGCTTCTGAGGCTGGTTCAGATTGTTGAATCTGTGCTAGGTGGTTTGTACATACGTTCTGATGTAATCATCATGACAAGCATGAGAAGCATTTTCATGAGCTCTGTATAATTGCTAAGAAAGCTGAAATTTAGGAATATTAAGGCCTTTCTCATGTTTTGGTGTCTGGGTTTGCCCCAGCATCTGTTCTTCCTGCTATGCTTCCTACTATGCACTCATGAGAACTTGAAGAATTAGTTGGTTTCGCTTTCACCTAATGTGTTGTGAAAACATAATATAGATATGCTATAATTAATATTTACAGTTTTTGGTAAAATAAGTTCATCTTTTATACTGATGTCACTTTTTTTTTCAGTTATTCCTTATGCCTTTGCTCGTTCAAACTCACTTTTATGTAATTTATATCTAAACTCTTCTAAAGCAAGCAATACGTACTTGTCACAAACCATTTCTTTGCCACTCCCTTCTTATTCCTGAAATTTGATTTCCAGCTTCAATGACTTTCTCAAATAGTGATTTTTTTTTCATCCTTGTTCTACTTGACTTTTCGGTAACGTTAAGTTTAGGGCATCTTTAGAAATCTACTCCTGTTTTTAGCTCCTTTTATTTGCATGACCCTGAAGAGGTCCTATAATTGTCAACTGTCCTTTTGATCGCTGACCATCCATGCATCCCAAGCCTCCCTCTTGCTTGCCTTGGCTTCGCTAATCCCACTTTCCCCAGTTATCCTCTCCTTTTAAGTAGGATTCCCAAGGCTTAATCTTAAACCATAAATTCTCTCTTTTCTGTGTGTTTCAGTTCCATTGGCATTTAAGTCATAGTCATTGAATCACTTTTATGTTAACACCTTTATTGTTGTCATAATAAATTACTACAGTTTTGGGTGTTTAAAACCATACACATGTATTATCTAAGAGTTCTCTAGGTCTGAAGTCTAGGTCCCTCAGTTGGTTCATGAAATCAATCCATACAGTTGTAGGACTGAGGTTCCCATTTCCTTGCTGGCTGTTGGCCAGGGATCATTTTCAGTTTTTAGAGACTTCTTCCATTCCTTGGAATGTTACCTCCACTCCCCATATACAAAGTCAGCAACAGTGGGTTGAGTCATTCTCATGCCTCCAGTCTCTCTGAACTTCCCTTCTGCCTCACCTGTTCTCTGCTTCTCTCCTCAGTGGTGTCTCTCTAACTCTTCTGCCTTCCTCTTCTGCTTTTAGTGGCTGCTGTGATTACATTGAGCCCAACTGAATAATCTAGGATATTCTTAACTTAAACTGAAATGATTAGTAACCTTAATACCATCTGCAAAATCTCTCCACCAAAGTACATAGATTACTATTCCATTGAATACGTAGGGAATAGAAATTAGGGAGTGTAGGGCATCTTTAGAAATCTATCTCAGCTACTTGTATCTTTAGCCCAACATCAGTCAAATATTCTGTTATTAATAGTGTTTCCACTTGAGTGTTCCCCCCAAACTAATTATCTTTAACAAAAAAAATTCACTTTTTAAAAAAATTTATTTATTTTTGAGAGACAGAGAGAGACAGAGCTCAAGTGGGGGAGGGACAGAGGAAGAATGAGACACAGAATCTGAAGCAGGCTCCAGGCTCTGAGCTGTTAGCACAGAGCCCCACAAAGGGCTCCAACTAATGGTGAGATCATGACTGGTTTCCCTATTCTGCCTATACAACCACTCTCTCAGACTCTTGAATTAGAATTCATTTTTCCCTTTTTCATTTTTTCCCCCTATTTCTCAGTCTCCTGCATCAGAACTGGGTAATTCTTTCTTTGTGGTAACTCTCAGCTTAGCACCATTGTCTTTATGCATGATATCATCCTTTCTCATGTTAACACTGATTGCCTAAATGAATTTAGTGTAAATGCTGCCATTAAATGTCAATCTATTATATGCTGGCAAATAAAATGTCCTTAAATTGTTATTATTTAATGCTTGGGAACATTAGCACAAAGTTGATTTTCAACCACAATGCTAACCATGTTTTTAATTTATCTGAGCATAGGGGTGCCTGGGTGGCTCAGTTGGTTAAGCGTCCGACTTCAGCTCAGGTCACGATCTCGCGGTCCGTGAGTTCGAGCCCCGCGTCGGGCTCTGGGCTCATGGCTCAGAGCCTGGAGCCTGTTTCCGATTCTGTGTCTCCCTCTCTCTCTGCCCCTCCCCCATTCATGCTCTGTCTCTCTCTGTCTCAAAAATAAGTAAACGTTAAAAAAAATTAATTTGTCTGAGCATATACAACTTTATATTTATTTCCTTTAGAAAATCTGACCCTATGTCTTTTAAGTTACCCATGAGATTTATGTGCCCTCTACAATTGTCTTTTTCCACTTTTCTGCTCAGGAAAAAAACAAATAAATATGTTATTGCTTCTGATAGATGACAGATGACCAGTTCCTAAAGATAATAGAGCCTTGATCTTCTCTTGAATTAATATAAATATTAATTCAATGCAAATAATACATATTTAATTATTTCCATAAAACAGGTACTGATTTAGGACAAGGATAGGATGATGAACCAGTCTGGAATGTTCCAGTTCTTGTGGAGATTATAGTCAATTGGGGGAGACAAATCATAAAACTACTTTCAAATATCAACAAACAAAACAAAATGAAAACCACATACAGAGCTTTTTAGGTTGTAATAGCAGAGACTGGATTTTATTCTGTATGTGATGGGAAATAACTGAGGGATTAATTTACTAAATATAAACACACATACACACACACATATGATGAGTAAAATATATGAGGAAGTGCAAAAATTACTTCCAAAGATTGGCTTACGTGTCCCCAAAAGCCATGGTTCTGATTTGTTATAGCAGTTAAATAATTGGTGTATAGAGATTACAAAGCAAGGGAAGCCATTGCTTTAGGTGGGATGTTAGTAGGTTAGTGGTAGCATATTAGAGCTCAAGCTTTAGTCCTCTCTTCACCCAAAGTGATTGCAAATTGAAAGTTTGACTCAGGTCAATGACACTAACTTGTGACTGATTACAATTAAAATTCTAGCTTGTTAACTCACCATGATAAATGTGTTTCCCTTAAGAACCAAGGAGTATCCAAGTCCCTTTCCACATAGGGGGAAAGAAAATCAAACTGAGGTAAAAATTGTGCAAACTGAGAGGGTGAGAAATACCAGTTATAAATGGAGTTAAATATATTTAAGAGCCAGTTTGATATCTGTAAATGGTTGAAGGTGCTATGCTATTCATTCTTCTATTTATGTAGTCACAACTGCGTCTTTAAACTACATTGATCCCTGCGCTATTCACAGTTGGAGCCCTGAGCCACTATGTTAGAAATCTTAACTAGCCTGAGACTGCCATGCTGTGAGGAAGCCAGGCCATATAAAAAAGCTATATGCAGGCCTTCTGAACAGTGGTCTTAGTGTTCTTGTTATCCTAGCTGAATGCTAGAATGGGAGTGAATGAGCTTGAAATGGTTCTAGCCCCAGCCATCAAGTTACTCACAGTCTTAGAGTCTTTCTGGTTGAAACCTCAGCAACCATGAAGTAAAAACAAAAACAGCAAAAACAAAACCTCCCATTATGCTCTATTTGAATTCCTGATCCATAGGATCTATGAATATAAATAGATGTTTCAGGCCACTAAGTTTTGTAGTGATTTGGTATACTATAAAAATAAGAGAAAAAGATATAATAAAAATTGCCTCAATTTTTTTCATAAAATACTCTATGTTATGGCAGTATGGTATACATTTTCATACTAGTGATCATGAAGACATCCACCGAATAAAGTGAATAAAAGTTAAATGCATATGTAATCTAATTTATTAGAAATTTCTTTATCAAAATATTTCATTGTAACTGCTTTTGCCTTGAATAAACTACTTAATTATCTCATATTTCTTCCTTATTTTCAGAATGTCTAGCACAGTGCATGGCACATGATAGAAACAGTATATATGTGAATATTCTTTTTTTAAATCGGCTTTTCTATTCACATGGCACAAAATAGAGGCAAAAAATTGAAAGATGATACTTACAGCAAAATCGTCTCTACATTTGGAAATTATTGAATAACTTCTTTAGTGGAATAGATAATTATTTTTTTCAGTTAATAACTGAAGTCTTATCTACATCTCTCCATACTACAAAAGTGTCACAGAACTATAGTTACAATGATTTCTCACTTTTGTTTGCAAAGTGAACAGAAAAGCCTTATACCATCTGAAAGGAAATTAACTGCAAGCATACTAATATAATTTTCAATAAAAAGAGAAAACATTTCTGAGTACTTAATATTAGGACAAAAGCAAATTACACTTTTAAGTTCAATTGAATTCATATGCAAGGTTATTATGCAATAAGGAGAAAGATTATTCCGTCTCTTTAAATATTGTATGGGATTTTTCTTTGACAATATTCTTTAAACTATATCATAATCATTCATTAGAGTATATTAGCTGTGCTCAAAGTATTGTAGGCAACCTTATTTTAAGGCAACAGCAACCTTAATTAAGGAAGTCTTCTTGATCAGACTCTTAATTAATATTTGAATCATCTTGAAATTATTCTAAGTTCCCTTTTTCGTTTTCATGAATAATTGTGACTCTGGTATAGAAAAAGTAGGTGAATAGGTTAACATGGGGAAGATGTTACTTTTGTTGTATTTATGAATAAGTTAAAATTGCAATCTTCAATTAATTGTTCAAACACATTCCTGGCCACTCAACTTCTAAGCTGAATGTTGTGATTTGTGATGCCTTACCTATGTCTAATAGGATTGGTCAGGGCTGTAAATAGAGTAAATGTGGAGTTGAGCAGAAAACCTCCATATCTCCTGTAGATAGTAGAGGCAGATCAACCAGCTTTTTGCACAATTGCCACCATACCCCTAAGAGAGTCAACTTTTGATTGTGAAAGTGACAACATGATGAATCTCAGTATGAAATGTCAGTTACACCTCATTACTTTATCTCATTCTTTTGTCCAGCTTTTGGAAGGCAATCTTTCCTCTGAATGCTTTTGCTGATTTGGCAGTTTACATTCATGCCAACCTTTGAGGACAACTCCTCTTTCCCTTCCTCTCAGAAATAGCACTTATTCCATAAAACATGTGGTGAATTTCTTTCTTGGAATGCTAGTACTATCTCATTTTAGTGAGTTTCTGTATTGGATCCCAATACTTTTCGAGGAATTTTGGAAAACTTTCTCTCTCTGTGTCTCTCTGTCTGTCTCTGTCTCTATGTCTCACTGTCTCTTTCTCACACACACATACCCAGTGTACAGTCATTCACATCCACGTAAATAATATCATGGATAGAAAACTAAACTGTATTTCCCTGTTTCAAGTTTTGATAAAACATGCTTAAGTTCTGCAGTGTTAGTGAAAAAGAAAAATAAAAGCACAGACACAAAGGCTTAGACTGAGCATATTGTGTTAGTGTTGAAGAATAACTTGCAATTAAACATCTTAAAAGAAACTCCTTACTAATTCTACTAAGCACCATTATCAAGAATGAGTCGCATTAATTGCCAAAAGCACCCCAGATTTAAAGCTTTCTTCTAAAATGAACAAAAGGCTGTGAATTATTTTTAAAAGTATGCATGCAATCTGTTACTGAAGTATCTTTTCATTTGTTTACATGAATTTTAAAATGGTAAATAAATGGGAAGAAATAATTTAATAAAAGGCTATAAAATTGCCTCACCCTGCTGGCAATAACTATGTTTATTGCAATAGTAATATAAGTTGCACTTGCTTTAAAAATTAGTTATTCACTTGTGGATCTTATCTGAACTTCCTATGCCATGCTTGAATTCCTGGACTTATGAGAGTCATTGGAATGTATAGTATCTCATAAAACTATCGTCACCAAAAATGTTCCCTTTGCTCAAGATCCTATTTTCTTTTCACAACTGGCATTGAATTTCCCCCTGTATTTTATTAGTTCATAGATCTATAATGAAACTAGTGAAATGGTTTTACTTAAAATATCAGCTTTTGGCATATTAAAAAAATAATCTTCAATAAGCAAAGTCTCCAAGCCAATGATAAAAGGTACTGTTCAGCTTCATTCTTCTCTAGGATATGGCAGTGAGCAACAACAACAACAAAAAAAAAAAGGAAAGAAAGAAAGAGAGAGAGAAAGAAAGAAAGTGAGGAAGAAAAGAAAGTAAGAAAAAGAAAGAAAGAAAGAAGAAAGGTAGAAAGAAAAAAGAAAGAAAGAAAGAAAGAAAGAAAGAAAGAAAGAAAGAAAGAAAGAAAGAAAGAAAGAAAGAAAGAAAGAAAGAGAGGAAGGAAGGACAGAAGGAAAGAGAGAGAGAATGAGCAGCAGTTAAGATAAAAACGTTTGTCTGGTGGGGCCCCTGGGTGTCTCAGTCAGTTGAGCACGCGACTCTTGATTTTGGCTCAGGTCATGATCTCGTGGTTCAGTTCGTGGGATCCAGCCCCATGTTGGCTCTGCACCACAACAAGGAGCCTGCTTGGGATTCTCTTTCTCCCCCTCTCTCTTCCCCTCCCCACTTGCATGCATGTTCTCTCTCTCTCTCAAAATAAATAAACTTAAAAAAAAATACACTAAAAATGCTTTTTGGTGAAAACAATGAGAATATGTTGTGTTAATTCAAATATTAAGATTTTTTTTTTGAAATAACCAAATGGTAACATTATTAGATGGTGTGAAATTAAGTAATAACTATTTTGGAGGGGGGAAAGAAAGTATTATTTAGATTCACATCATTAGGCAGTTAGCCCAAATTTTGAGAAATATAAGAAAGATAATTGCCTTGTGTGATTCTGACTTAATCAACTTTGCAGTATAAATCAGTTTAGTTTAAAAAAAAATTGCCTCAATTGTGTTGAGCTTTTAGTAACTTTAAAGTCACAAATGACATGCTTCATAAATTATTTTCTAGGTGTAGGAACATGATGGCTTAACAGTAAGCATTCTAATGTAAATTCAGTCTCAGGTTTTTTTTTTAAGTGCTCGTAATTTGTTCGATTAAACAGCATTAGAATTGTAACTTCCCTCTCTTTGCTAAGCTCTCCATGAGTTTTTATGTATTATAATTTTTAATTAGTTTAAATAATGTTGCGAACAACAGTTCCAGGGCACAGTCCCCTCTCTAACAGGCTTGGATGTCTTCAGTCTAGTAGGAGAGAGCTCTTAATGCCTCGTGGGAAAACAAAGCTGTGTAGAAGCTTCTCCCACTGGCCCCCCAGCAGCAGGCTCTGCTCAGGAGGCCAAGGAAGAAATGCATTTTGTAAGGCTAAGGCCAGTTGAAAAGCCTCTGAACTGCGTTTCCTCAATTCATGTTTGAATGCATTCAGGACTGCTTTACCCACTGCATTGCTTAAACAGTTCCATGATAACATTCATTCGTCATTTAGGCAAGGATGGGCCCAGTGGTGAACTGGGTATCTGCCTTTTAGGCAGGGAAAAGCTGCATATGTTTCCTTAAGTAATAAAAGCTGAACCTCCTTAATTCAAATTATGTATTTCTTTACTAAGAAATATACAGCAAACAATATATTACCAAGCCACGCCCTCAATAAATTGTCATAGACAGTATTTTAAAGCACACTAACTCTGTTAGTTGTGGGTATATAAATTGTAGTTGGAGAGATCAAGATATTGTTAAATGAGGATATACTCATTATGAGTTAATTACACTGAGATTGATTTTTTTTGGAAAATTAATAAAATCTAATGATAGCTTTGTCCTAAAACTTTGAATATAAAATATCTTTTATGCTCTTTAACAAAATGAATTAAGCTAATAAAATGTGTGCATAAATATCCCCATGCTAAAATTAAGTAAAACTGCTCAGAATTTCCATGGTGTGCTTTCAATTTTACATGCACATAAGGCATTGTTGAGTAACACAGAGCATAAGCCCACTCTAGTCGATTTAGTGTTTGGGGTTATCTTTACAACTGATTTCAAATTACCTCATAGCAGAGTGAATCTATTATGTATAAAATGACCATTAACAGTCTTAAATATCATCACTGAGCTGCAACTAATTTGGTCTTTAAAATAGGGCCTAAGTTAACTGTCAGTCATTTAGAATGATACTTTTGCCTGTTATTTGTACGAGTCTTTGGCAGTGGTTTTCAACTAAGATCATTTCACCCTCTCCACCCCCAGGAGGCATTTAACAATGGCTGGAGGAATTTTTGACTGTCATGCAGGGGTGGGGAGGAGAGAGGGATGTTCTTGCCATCTAGTGGGTAAAGGCCTGTGATACACAGCACAGCCTCTCACAACAACAAATTATCCAGCACAAAATAGCAATAGAGCCATGGTTGGGAACTCCTGGCCCATAGCAAGCATTGTGATGTGGAAGGGAACCTCACTGTAACTTACTGGGTGACTCTTCTGAATCTCCATTTCATTATTTTCAATGTAATCTAGGAATTACCTCATAAGGTGTTTGGAAAACATTTTTTAGTAATAATTACAATAATCATTTTTTCTTGTGTTTCTCAAACATTCCAGACACTGCATCACATCAATACTTTTTCAATTACTCCTCCCTCTGCCTGGAATGCTCTTCCCACAGATTTTGTTATGACTTCTCAGCTGCTTCATGTTCTTGTGTAAACATAACTGTCTTAAAGAAGCCTCCCCTGGTATGCCCACTGATAGTTCGAATTTACCCCTCTTACTTCCTGCACTCCCTGTTCTCTTTCCCTGCTTAAATTTTCTCCATATAGAACTCATCACCTGATAAACCATATGTATTTCCATTTTGTTCTGGTTAAATCCCAGCACTCAGCCATTTAGCATGGGACCTTGAATATAGTTGTGCTTAAAATTCACTAAATGAAGGCATTGTCAAGTACCTCCACTGTCAGGCATCGTAACAGGCACTAGAGACAGTGTTAGGAAGAAAAGAAACAACTTCTTCTCATACAGCTTACATTGTAATGGGGAGTCATAAAACAATCTCTCCAGTATTATTTCCACCTTATCTACCCCTCTCCACAAAACAGTTCTTGAAATCACTGTTGGCCTTCATGTTGTAGAATCCACTGGAATCATTACACTAGTATTTAACAGTTGATTAATTCTTTCTAGAAACCCTCACTTAGTTTCTGTGACACCAGACTTCTTTGTGGGCCCTCTTTCTCTTCTCTGGCCATTCCTTAGATGTACAGGTTTCTGAAATCTGGCACTTATAATTAAAGGTTACTATAGTATTTCATCTAATGATATCCATGATCAAGTTCCTATTGAAAGCCCATTGTGTAAGCATGTCCTTTCTAGCATAGACAGGTATGAAAATTATCATCTAACACATGTACTTCATTCTTAATGTGAAAATAATTTGAAAGTAAAGTCCTAAGAAAACATCTAAGAATAAGAATATTTCACTTAATGGTAACTGTGAACATAGAATGTGTAATTCCTCTTTACTAAATGCTTATAGCCTAGTTGAGAAAATTACATACATACATATATATATGACATGCACACATAGCTCAATTAAAGACAAAAGCAGTATTATATATCAGCATGGTAATACTGCATTTTATGTGAATAATATGCATATGTGTGTATCAGCATGCTGATGTGTGTTTAAGCATGCTTTGTTAGAAAATGCATAGATTTGAGAATATAGATTTGAATTCCAGTCCACTTCTTGCTAACTATGTGTGACTTAGGGCAAGTCATTTCATTTCTTCAAGTGTTGATTTTCTCATCTGTAAAATAATGATAATTCTTACATGCAAAGGTTCAAAGATCAGAGAAAAAGTATGTTTGACATACAGAAGACTCTGTAAAAAATGTAGCTGCTATTTTTAGTAGATAACATAAAAATATGATACCTCCCACTCTGAACAGTATAGAAAATATCAGTTTATAATTATTTATACCATTTGCTTGTTTTTTTTTAATTAGCTATCTCTAGTTCATCCCGAACATGAGCTGTGAAGAAACTCTCTAAAAGTTCTTTTTAATGTGGCCAAATATATCATTTAGCCCATTCTCTCCATTTTTATTTCTGGGGAGCCCTCTCCTTAAGGCCCTTTATGCTCCTACCTCAGTCTAGACTTGTCCTTAACAAGTCTGTCTTTTTATTTCTTTTGCCGTCACCTTGGGAATCCCCTTTAACCTCTCTTCTGGAGTTGAGACTCATATTTTCTTGATCCCATGTTTTCATGCTTTCTCAGTTTATCTCCTTATTTTGGTGGAATATAATTACCAGTAGGCCTCTGAAAAAATTAAGTGCAAGGGAGATATACTTTTAAAGAACCTGCAGATCTGAAAATGCTTTAAAAAATTCACACTTGATTAACACACAAAGAGAATATGGAGTATTGAATCCAAGATTGGAAAATGTTTTCATTCTGAACTTTTAAGGCATTACGCAATGCCTTTTGGCTCCCACTGTTGGGCTAATGATAAATGCCTGATGCTTTCTAGTTCTTATTTCTCTATATATGATTTTTTTCTTTCTCTCTGAAAGCTATTAGGATCCTCTTTATATCAGAGCTAAAATTATATGACAGTGTGTGTTGGTGCACAGCTTTTTATTATTGGTATTTTTTCTTTGATAATTTTTCTCTCCTTCGAATTCTGGTTTCTTGAAAATTCCATTAGAATATTTGAACTCCTGGATTTATACCCTGATATCCCTAATTTTTCTCTCTTATTTTCCATTTATTTGTTTAATCTTATTTTCTCGATCATATCAGCAAATGTATCTTCCAAACATTTATCTGTTTTTAATTATGCAATGTTATATGTAATTACCAAGACCTTCTTATTTTTTTTTCATGATTACATTTTTTAAACCTATCTCACGTGCATAGTATCTTCTCTCATCTCTTTGGTAATATCAATTATAGTTTGTTTTGGTTTTCCTTTTTTCGTTTTGAGGTTGTATTTCAGTCTGTATGGCTGGTTCCCTTGAGTTCATTTTCTTTCTCAGTTTCTTTTCAGTGTCTTTCAGTGTCTTTTCCATTAGAGCTTTCATCAAAAGTTTGGTGACCCTCAGCTCTCTTCATATTTAAGAGTGAAGTATTAAAGAGTCTTTTACTGCGAGGTGACTTTGTCAACTAGTTGCCTTCACTGTTCGTTGTTAGTCTTTTCACAGTCCAAGCACTTTTAGGAGCCAACGTTTTCTTGGAGAGACCATATGTCAGCGTCTGAAGATCTTTTTTCTTGGATCACTTTCTTCTGAAAGGATCCTCTAATCTCTCATTAGGGATTATAAACTTGGCTACTAGCATCCTGATAACTACCAGGATAAAATAGTCTTCCATTCAACCTGTAGGCTGCCACTTAATTCCTGTTTTTTGAATGGAAGCTCATCAGCTATGGCATTTAGAGTTTATAGTTTAGTTTCTTCAAAAAATAAACCTGTTGGTACAGGGTAGAGATTATAGGGTGGGGAGACTAAAGAAGTCTGAGAGATGATTTGGTAGATTTTGCTGCTTTCCTAAGCCGCTGTATTTAAAACAAAACAAAACAAAACAAACCTGAAAACACACTTTCTAGAGAAACATTAAATAAAATAAAGAGGAGAAAAGAAGTATTTAGACAATACTCCCAAGGTAATGGGACATGAAAGATTCTGGCTGGAGGCCTAAGACTGAAGGCTAAACTGACGACTTCCCTAATCATTAATGCTACATGACTGTGGCATCAGGATGCAATGATCTATGGACCATTGATTAAATTTTCCCCTTGGTTGGATTGAATTGAAAATAGAGATAATATAATAGCAACTCAATGTTCTTATGAAATAAATAAATGGTCCTGTGCCAATGGGGAGAACAAGCATGACCTCTGAGTAGTGAGCAAAACAGGGAAACAAGCTCCCAAAATAAACAATTTCAATGTATATTTTAAGAAAGGCTTTCTGTCACTAAACCAATTATATAATTAGTCACCAAGCTAAGGCATTTTTTAGAAGACTAAGATCTTGACTGTGTTATAAGGCTTGATTTCCTTTCTCTTCCAACGGAAAGGAAAACTGGAGGGCCTCAGGAAATCTGCACTGCCCCTTCCCACTGGAACTCAGAGAATAGCCAAAGTCTCTGATTACAAAAAAGAGAGAGAAAGATACTTTCAAAATGATGGTCATACATTTGCAAATTTACTGTCTTCTTTTGTTTCACTTAACATTGCCAACTGGTTTTTTTTTTTTTGAGGGGTCTTTTTGTTTTGTTTTTACTGAGAATATGAATTTAACACTCAAACCATCTCATTCATTTTAATATGCGTCCCTTAGTAAGTCTTTAAAGTAGATTTAATACAATTGTGATATTTTTATTACCGAGGAGGAGGCTAAGATTGTGTCAATAACTTACTCAAGGTAGAATTAGAAAGGAAATCTGGACTTGTTTAGCATAGTTGTACAGTAGTGTTGGACATTAAAGTAATGGAATTTGCAGTGCAAATACAAAGTAGATTCCCCTCTTTATTTCTCCCAATTTAAGACCTGGTTCCTCCGTATGCCCAAGAGATGGCAAAACCTTATTTTTGGGATACTATAAGAGTTAATATTTAAGAGAAAGAAGGTTTTCCTAGTTAGAGGTGACAACAATGGATCACAAAAGACCCTGAGATGAAATACTTATGAGATCCCAACCAAAGTAATTATTCAGATGATTAGAATTATGATTACACTATATTTATACCTGACATAATTTATGCCTCATCTAATAATACAGTGAAAATTATGCCTGAGAAGAAACTTCTCTAGGAGAACATTCCAGTGTAACAAAGCTAAAATGGAAAGAAACTCCAATGGTATAGAGACCATGTAAGCAATGTGGATACCTAGGGACAACACATCTGTGGTCTCTAGATACTTTAACATAATCACTGCTATTGCCCGATTTTCCTGAAATATTTTCTCTGTATTTGATTTCAAAATGCAAATGCAATTAATGGTAATCTATTCCTGCTTGTTTTTGATTAGCTTGTTAAATAAAGGCTAGTTCTGATAATCCCTATTATGTTTATGTGACCAGTAATCAAAAAATAATGCGGGATTTTTTTGCTCTTCATCCTGTTTCAGTTCATTTCATGCTCCTGTCAGCTTCTTAATTTGACATTTCATAAAGAAATGAATGAAATTCTTTATTCAGTTTCATTTACATTGCATATAAATGGAACTTCCCTCATCTCCCATATTATTTATCCTATTAAATCAATGGTGAGGAAAGGAATTTATTTGGTAATTTAGTTTAGCCTACACTATTGTCTGGGATTTTTATGTGTGATAAGCAGTATTTTATGTCAAAGCTTTCTATGGTTGGAAGATGCTACAGCTCTACGGCATTCTACAGATCTGCAGAATGTTTCTTCCCATCATTTGCCTCATTTTTTAAGATTTTTCATGGGGCGCCTGGGTGGCTCAGTTGGTAGGCAACCGACTTCGGCTCAGGTCATGATCTCATGGTTCGTGAGTTCAAGCTCCGCGTCGGGCTTTGTGTTGACAGCTCAGAGCCTGGAGCCTGCTTCGGATTCTGTGTCTCCCCCTCTCTCTACCCCTCCCCTGCTCACGCTCTGTGTCTCTGTGTCTCTCAATAATAAGTAAACATTAAAAAATTTTTTTTAAAAAAGATTTTTCAACAGTACTGTAGAGTATTGTGGGGGGAGGGTTGTGTCACTGGTTAGATTTTTCAGGAAATAGACTCTGAGGCAGAGGTTCACAGGAAGTTTGTTGTACAGACTAAGCGATTAGAAGAAGCATAGTTGAGCAGGGGTTGGGTGTGCCTCGATGCTCTGTTCATAGCACAGGGAGCTCCTTTTCTGGGATGTCCCTTCTGGGTTATCTGAAATCAAGGAAAGGAGGCAAGCTTTGAGGCCCTACAATGGCCAGTTATTAGGTGTAGGATTTCCTCAGGGAAAGAATTTGGCCCTGAGTAAAGTGTTCTCCTCAGCTGAGATTGCACTCAGGTGAGAGCTGTCAGCTTCCACTACTCCCACTAGCTGGGACAGTGTGTGTTTCAGTCCCGGGGGTGGGGTGAGTAATCTGCGCAGCTCACAGAAGCACCCACTACCATCCATTCTTTGCAGTTTTCAACCTCATGAGTGTCCTATAAGTTCTTGGAGAGTTACTTCCTTTCCACATTTTGGTGTGCCATTTTTCCTGGAAAAGCACACAAAAGGAAAGGTTGGTGGGATAAACTACAGATCTTCTATTCCCACTCCATTGCAGCTTGTTCTGAGGTTGCAAATTATATTCCTTGTCTCTCTCCTCTGTCACCCATTATAGATTCCTGTCACCTTTTCTCTTAGTCTTGCCAATCTAGATTCCCTACCTAGTGGGATGACCCAGAATTTTATAACTATGAGCTGTTATGGCTTCTGCATTTATCTGTTATTATGCATTTATCTATTATTGTCACAATTGGGCAAGTATCATCACAGGGGATCACTTAGATGCAAAATATATTTTTTTACCCCCACTTATTTTCCCTGCCTCCCCATAATAGCCAAGGTCAATTATCCCTTCCAAAATGGTAACCCTTTTCCTTGCCTGGTGATCTCTTGGCATGAGAATCATAAGAATGACAACCTGCATCTATAGATTAAATTATAGTGGGAAATTTACAGTGTCCTCTCATGAAAGTCTTCAACATCTGATATCCTAGACCTCTAAACAACCCACAGAAGTCAGTTTCAGGGATGATAAACAAAAATAACTCAGGAGGATCACCAGAAGTGTTGTTGAGTTCTACCCCTTTGTTTCTGAACCCATGTATTCCACCTTATAGCGACACAACATCATATTATAGGTCGAATGGAATTGCATATTATATGCGTCAAATCAAATAGCAAGAATGGAAGGGCACGGAAGTAAACACACTAATGTGTTTGCTACATTGTAGGACAATATATTCTTTCCTTTGAGGATTTTATCTCAGAATGGTGCTTTAGCTATACCTTCCAAATGTTTCATTGTACTTTCAGGGCACCATCTTCTGGTTGGTACAGTATGTGATGGCATCAGTGGATCTGTAGTCGTTGGCTACTGCCACATATCCTTTGCTATACTGTCCTTTTTATGCAATATGATATGGGATCCTGTGTCATTGGATCAAACATTTGGTAAACCTTTGCATAGTGATAGTGGTTAAGGCCCTATGAGCATGACACACAAACCCTTACCTTGAATATGTGTGTGTAAATTGTAGTTAAGATGAATCACTGCTCCTTACAGGTTGAAAATGTCTAATGGAATCAAACTGCCACCAAAGTGCTGATTGGACTTCTCAAAAGATGTTCCCATATACACAGTTGACCTTAGATCTCTCTCGTTTGAAAGTTGAACATTTGGTAGCATCTCTAAATAAATTTGATTGGGCCCTAGGCTCTTCATTCCATGCGTAGCCTTTACCCCCATCACCTTATTGTTCTGTTTATCTATTTCTCCATTCATGACCAAGTACAGAGTCTGGCTGACATCAACGAGCTGACTGCTCCAAAGATCTTTATACCCATTCCTGTAGATGTTCGTATGTTTCTTTCTCAGATCTTATTTTTCCTGATCTACCAATATTTATCCTTCTAAGCAGTTGACTAATTAACCAGATCATTATCCACCCCCCTTGGATACTTAAAAATCCTACCCACGCTACTTCTTTTTCTACAAAAAGTAGATTATTAGGAGAACCATTCAAAGTTCCTCCCATTGCAAAAGTTTATCTGAACCAAATATTATCCCTGAACTAAATTTTGACTTTTTCCTCCTCCATCAACTGATTATAAGAGATCCCTCATCAGGCCATAGGTGTGAAGGAGAGAAAGGTAGTAATTCAAGAGGGGTGGATATCATAGGGATCTGGACCACTTGATTATCCTACTCACTTGTGCCTGCCCCTCTTGGTGACCCTTTTCATGCCTGATCTGTCATTTTCATTGAAGCTGTAATTTGGTGTGTCTGACGGAAAATAGCTCTTGATGGGAAATTTTGGCCACACAGTTACTTGATGTCCCACGGTTAGGTGCTCTATTTTTTCCAGGCCCGGTAGCACACAAGGAACTGTTTTTCAGATGGTTTATCATTCTCCACTATGGGGGACCCTGTATCCTGAACCCTATGGATCTCTGTTGTGATTCCTCTATGGGAGCTTGCCATAATCTCAAAAGTGCATCCTTTTCAGTTGTATGTTCCACACACTAGACCTGCTGCAGTCTTTCCTACTCTGCGCCCTTTTCAAAGCTAGAACCGTTTCATATTATTTGAGGTGTGGGTTGGAAAGGCATTCCCAAATGAGATATCTCAAGATATTTAGCAAGTATTGTCCTTTCATGATGGTAGGAGGTATCATTTGTCATACCATTTTGTATTTGTTACTTAATATTCTAAATTAAAAAAAATAAATTGTTAGGATAAATTTTTCTGTTCATCTTTATATTGTACAATACAAATTTTAAAAGTGAATATAAGAACATTTTACTCATTTGCAGAATCATCAGAATGACATAATTAGTATTTTGTAACTCACACATGCATATGCATTTTATTCTTACTGGAATAGTGGAAATGCCCCATAAAACTAATTCAACTTCAGTTGTTTATTTTTCACTTCTTGATATGTATACATTCTACCAACAGTATCTTTTCATTATTGATGAGCAAGGAAGAACTGAAGGAAAAAGAAACTTAGATTACTCTATCATTCTCTATCATTCTCTGTCATTTTCAGCATAAGTTGTTGACTAATATGGGAAAGTAACAAGAGTAAGAAAGGATTTGATAGGGTTCCCTGGTCATTTGTGTTTCTTAGAATGTGACTGCCTTATTTCTGAATTCAAACAAGTTCTGTTCAATTGGAAAGTGTAGCCCTCGGGGATTCTGTTAGTCATAAGTGTAATATACTCACTCTGGGTCTCACTGAATTCCCATGCTTCCTGAGCCCACCAGAATTCTTTGCTCATAGAACATTAACACCATATGCAAATGAAATAGCATTAATGGGAGGGGCTACAGATTGTGGATATCATTCTCATCTGATCATGTGCTGCTCCTTTGTTACATCAGACTTCACTTACAAAACACAAGTTCAAAGATAAAATTAAGAATTTCAAGATAGTAACAACAGACATTGAACCAAGGACAGGCTCTTCTGAGTACAGAGGAAGACAATAGGCCCATGAAGTTTGTTCTCACCATAGGTCATTTTGATGAAGAACTAGAGAAATTATTACCATAAATACTGCTTTAGTATTTCAGGGTTCTACCTGTTTAGAACCTGGTTTTTCTTTAGATCACTGATTTCCAGATCTGAGATTTGACTCAGGCCCTGAAACTGGACAAGATATTATGACATTTTATTGCTCCCATGTTCCAGATGATCCATTCTTAATTTTTCTTGTTGTATTTTGTTATTACAGTTGAGAAACAACCTTATCTGCCCATTTTCTTGCCCCTAGGAACTCCATAGCTTTCTGAAGATCAGGCTCCTCTGGCTGCTACTCTGACTCTGCTATTCATTACAATAACTGTCTACACCTTCCTTTTAGTGGTTAACTACTGACACTTAGTTTCTATTATTTTGAGAAGCTGTAATCACCATTGTATCAGTGAACCAAATTCTATGTGAACATTTCAACCATATATCAAGGCTTACAAAAGATAGCGACCGCTTAACTTCTCAATGATGTTGGTGCCCCTTCTCATCAGTGTATATGCCATATCGCCAGTAAATTGAGTAACATAGTATCTCACATGTAACATAGTTACATTGTATATCCCTCTAGTATCCTATGCCCTCTAAACCTTTTACTTCCCTTCCTTCTTTATCCTTAACAAGAGTTCTGGTACATCTGTTTCATGTAGGATGAGCCATCACTTTGTTAGGCTTCTAAGAGCCATCTTAGTAATATGTTTTTGTTCTCTGGATCCTTGCTAGGATGTGAAAGTATAATGGAAGGGTGCCCTAATATTGGTAAATGATTTTCTTGCCATACTAAATGTTTCACCTCTCCTTGATTCTTCACTTTCAGGATCCAGTCCTATGCATCCTCTATGGTATTCTATGGGTATATGTTAGTTAATTTATGTAATTCCTTTGAGATTAGTCGCATTATGTTATAACAGACCCATCACTTTCCTGAATAGGTTATAATGGATTATATTAGTGGCCAGAAGAGCAGGTGGCAATACATTCTGTTGGAGTATGTATTTTCTTGCAAAGAAAATTTGTCAGCATTGTAATTGGGAATTGAGGTACTTCCGAAGGTCAAAACATGCATTTGAATTTAAGTTTTCAAATTCATCACCACAGATATCCCTATTTCCAAGTTTCAGGATCTCACTTCTTCCTAATCAAAGCTCACTTTGGCCTAGAAGACCTTTCAGAATTGAAAACCCAATCTGCTCTCAAGCTTTTCTAACTATAAAGGTTAAGATATGGACTTCATCCTTAGCTTCATCAGCCCTTCAATTATGGAAGATGAAAATCTCTTCATATGCTGCCAGGGTTTTCATACTTAATATTTAATTGGTGATTAATCAGCCTCAGCCTTGCACTGCTTTTCTCCAGCACGTTGAATAACCCATACAGTTCTACAATCCCTGAAATTACTACCTCACCCTGAAACATTACATCTTCTAGTGAATTTTCTTCCATCTGTGGAAGATCAACCTCTGGGGACATTGAAAGAAACAGAAAAGCAGTAAAAGGAAGAAGCCCAACTCTAATGCAATAGTAACAAAAGACTCAGCTGATACTGTGCCAAGGTCTGAAGCTCAGAGAGCCTTTCACATTTGTTCCATTATGAGCAAGGGGACCAGACCTTTGTACTTCTTCATTGACCATTCATTGGATGTGGTCATAACCACATTGAAGACTGATCAAAAGGTTAGGCAAGGCAACTCTCTTTGAATGAGGAAAAATTCCTAACCTAAGGATAAGCTTAAAGAGGCTTATCAAACTTCTCACAGCTGGGGGATCAGTGCTGCAATACAGGGGATTTGTTTATTTTAGAGGCATAGACAGGAGGACTAGAAAAGATGAGCCTTTGAAAAGGCCAGATTTAGCACAAGTTCTGTCTATGAGTGTAATCAAGGCTAAATCAACAAGCTCGACCAGTCTTTCCTGTGAGAGGAGAGGGTGTGAGGACAACCTGGGCAGAGGTGAATCTTCCATTGTAAACTAGCTCTAGTCCCTCTGGACCAGAAAAAGGCTAGAGGACCCACAACACCCTTGGCCTAAGCTGGTTGTGTCTGTGCTGGGGACAAACCCATCTTTGGGAGGGGAAGCTGTGGTACCCTCTGGTCACCAGGAGGGCCACAAGAGTTCAGAAACAATGTACAATGAGGCCCTATGGCCAGCAAGCATCCACTTGCCCCAGCCCCAGTTGTCTATGCATAGCCTTCAAGGAGGGATGATCCAAGGCAGCCAAACTTCTTGGGGCTCCTCTGTTCCCCTTACCTTTAATGCTTGATACACTCTAGTCTGTTCTCCATTTCTTTTCTTTATATATATATATTTTTTTAATGTTTGGGTTTTTTTGGGGGGGGGTGCAGGGAGGAGAGGCAGAGAGAGAGGGAGACACAGAATCTGAAGCAGGCTCCAGACTTTTACCTGTCAGCACAGAGCCTGACACAGGGCTTGAACCCGTGAACTGTGAGATCATGACCATTTGAAGTTGGATGCTTAACCGACTGAGCCACCCAGGCACCCCATGTTCTCCATTCCTACAGTATTGTGTTTTTGTTTTTCCAAAAACATGTAGAAACATGCATATAATATGTAGAATTTTAAGTCTAGCTTCTTTTACATGACAGAAAACATTTGAGATTCATTTGTTTATGTATAGTTCATTCCTTTTCATTGTTAAGTAATATTCAATTGTAGGGACAAACCAGATTATGTTTCTCCATTCCCCATTTGAGGAACATTTGGCTTGGTTTTATTTTTTGATGATTTTGAATAAAGCTCCTGAAACATTAGCATGCAGGATTTTATATGAAGATTTGTATTTTATATGGGTAAATACTTAGGAATATGATTACTGGATCATATGGTAAGAATATATTTAAATTTATAATAAACTATCAAACTATTTTCAAGAGTGTATCCCTATTAATAACATATGAAAGTTCTGCTTGCTGTACATCCTCTTTAGCTCTTGGTATTGTAAGGTTTGTTGTTTTAACAGGTAAGTCCATTTAAGTTTACGCCACAAGTTGTCTTACCTTATCTAGGTTGCATTGTCAGATTTCAAAACTTTTGGTGTCTTCTTTGGTTCTTCCCCTGGAATGTTTCTCTCAGGTGTTAGTCTGTGACGTGGGTGGTGATCCATTTTGTAGTTCAGTTCTCAAAGCCTTTGTAATACCTCTTGTATGCACTACATGTGTATACAGGTTAGGGGTAAGCCTGAGACGTATATAGGTTCATAAATAGAATTAGGGGACCCCCTTTTCTATGTCTCTTCTTTCTAGAATTTCCTTCACACTTCTAGGGTCCAGGGGTCCCTTTTCCCAGTTTCTCTGGCAAGTAGGTATTTTTCTTTAAGCATTTTAGTCTCCCACACTGCTGCTCAGTTCCACCTGCTGAATTCATCCTTGGCTAAGTGTTAAAAGAGAACAAAAATAATAACGATGATGATGATACTACTAATAATAGTAATAATAATAACAACAGCAGCAGCAGTAGCAGGTATTTGCAACAGTTTTTGCACCACAAGGCTTGTTTTCATATTTCCTCTCTGCAGAGAAGTTATTTTCTCTTAAGTTTTAGGTGCCAAAGCCACCAACACTGAAACTGTGCAGATTCATGGCCTTGGGGCAGAACCATAGGGTAAGATAGGGTAAGAGGGAGAAACAGAAAGAGAGAAACAACAGGGACTTTTATCACACCTTCCAACTCACAGCAGCTTTTTTTCCTAATTCTTCAGCCGGGAGAATGTGTTTCTCCTGGATACAATGCATTTTCAGAGTTGCTTTGTGTATTTTATCCTAAGCGGGCTATAGTAGGCTTCCTCCATCTTGGGAAGCCTCCAGTGCTGGAAGTTCTGAATCCTCTGTCCAACCAAGTTCATTACAGGACTGTTTTGCTGCTATAGTCTATGCAACTTCTACTATGGCACACCATGGCATCTGGAAGTATGGAGATGTATAGATAGTGGCCCAGGAAACATTTGAGCATCTCAGCTATTGGTAGGTAAAACAATTATTTCTCTATCTCCTCTGATCCACTTAGGCTCTGGGATTCAGTTCCCTTGCCCAGCCATTTTTTTTTAAGTTTATTTATTTTTGAGAGAGGAGAGAGAGAGTGGGGGGGGGGAGGTGGAGAGGGAGAGAGTGAGAAAGAATCCCAAGCAGACTCCATGCTGTCAACCCAGAGCCTGACGTGGGGCTCAATCTCACAAACTGCAAGATCATGACCTGAGCTGAAATCAAGAGTTAAATGCTTAACTGACTGAGCTACCCAGATGCCCATCATTCTGTTTGTTTTTTCCCCTTAATTTCAAGATTAAAGAAAAATGCTGACCAATCAGTTTTCTTTTATCTGATATCTACCATAATTATATATTTTTAAAGCCATGTAAAAAGGTAACTAAAATTAGTGACCAATATGATTTTATAGTTATTTAGAAAATATGTCCTAGGTATGATTTCTAAATAAAGAACATGCAATTAAGTTAGTTTGCAAATGTCACCATTACTGGGAATATGTCATGAGCTAAAGGTGAATGCATGATAAATGAGCTTAGATGAAACATTTAATTTCCTGCCACACTTTTCTGAGAAATACTCATAAGTGTCTCCCATCACATAATTTACTTTTATCATACGAGGTCTTATGCTCTATTCTAAACAAAGCTACTCCTTTCCCCTTGTAACCTAAAGTCTTTAATCCAAAAATAAATAGACCTCACTCTTTGAGAAGATAGTTTTTAAATATTGGTTCAAGAGTGTTCAGAAAGAAAAGCTGCATTCATATCAGAGAGAGAATAGCCTATACCTGCCCTTATTTCTTGTTGCAAATAACAGCACATACTTCATTTAAATACATAAAATTAGAGGTATTGACTGTGGAATTTTTACTACAATACCTGCTATAGCTGCCATAACTAACAGCATGAAGAAGAACCATGTTAACAGTAGGGTAATCTCAAGGAAACCAAGGCATAAAACAAAGTTTTAGGGTAGCTGACTTTGCTTTAGGATCTCTTTGATCTCTTGTCAGTACTTCCCTTCCATTGCCCTCAAGTGTCCGGGAAGATTTTACTGTGGTGTACTCCATCAGCTATGGCACCCCAAGCTATCAGATTGCTAATACTTTGATAGTGCCTCAAAGCAGTATACTTTAAATCTTATTTACTGTTTATTTTGTGAAGAGGCTAAAAGATTCACGGAGGAGAGCCAGAGAAAGGAAAATTTCTATTGGTGGAGCTTGTTTCTTTTCTATTATGGTCTGAGGAAGGACGACCTGATGCTTTTTTCCCCCCTTCTAGAGAACACCGAAATCACTTCAGGTCACCAGAATCATGTATGGTAGGTTTGAGGATTTCAAATTTGATCAAGGAAGAGGTAAGAGATAAGGTGGAAATACACAAGCTTTTTTGGGCAGTATTTGGACAGGATTGCAAGAGTGGAAATACTTCCTAGCAAAAGAGGTTTTAGAGACAGTAAGGCAAGGCTGCCATCTAGAAGGGGAATAGGGCATGGAATGTCCCAGGGAAGAAGGAGAACTTGGAGAGGGGGTTTATGTGTCTACTGATGAAAATGTGTAGGTGATAAACATGTCTAGGTTATATCACTCAGCGTCAAGGTGGGGTACCTCTGATCAGAGACCTCCAAAGTGCAATAGGATTTCGGGGCCTTTTTTATAGGTACAATATTTATCTTATTAGCAGATATTGGGTACAGTTTCACAAGATACTTAAAGTAAGTAGGCTTTGGTGCACATGGGTGGCTCACTTGGTTGAGTGTCCAACTTTGGCTCAGGTCATGATCTCCTGGCTTGTGAGTTTGAGCCCTGTGTCAGGTTCTGTGCTGACAGCTCAGAGCCTGGAGCCTGCTTCAGATTCTGTATCTCCCCCTCTCTCTTTGCCCCTCCCCACCTTGAGCTCTGTCTCTCTCCCAAAAATAAATAAAAACATAAAAAAAATAAGTGAAGTAGGTGGGCTTTAAATGGCTAAATTATATTTATCTGAACTATATTTGAAGCAATTGATTGGTAATTAATTGGCACCAGTAGACTTTGGGTTAATGTCCTAGCCTGTTGTGAAGAAATAGGCAATACAGGGATCATTTTGAGCCATTAAAGAGGGGCATCTTTAGCCTATTTACGTAACATTATCCTCCTAAGAATTCAGTTAAGAGCAAACTCCTTGAAGGAGGGTATCTTCCCCTGCCTGCTGCTTCATCCAAAGACCCAGACAATTTTTAAACTGGTGCTGAGAAAACTGGACAACTACATGTAAAAGAATGAAACTAGACTACTTTCTAGCACCATACACAAAAACATCAACATCACTTATCGGGGAAATGCAAATCAAAACCAAAATGAGATGTCACCTTTTGCCTGTTACAATGGCTAAAATCAGGAAGATAAGAAATAAGCGTTGGTGAGGATGTGAAGAAACCCTCATGCACAGTTGGTGGGAGTGTAAATTGGTACAGCCACTGTGGAAAACAGTATGGAGGTTCCTCAAAAAATCAGAAGTAGAAATACCATATAATCTAATAATTCCTCTATTGAGTATTCACCCAGGGAAACCCAAACACTAGCTTATAAAGATACATGCACCCCTATGTTTATTAAAGCATTATTTACACTAGCCAAGACATGGAAAAAACCTGTGTCCATCAGGTAGACAAATGGGTAAGGGAAATATGGTATATATACACATAGGAATATTACACAACCATAAAAAAAAAGATGGGATTGTGCCATTTGAAACAACATGGATGGAACGAGAGGGTATTATGCTAAGCGAAGTAAGACAGACCAAGAAAGGTGAACTCCATAAGATTCCACTCATAAATGGAATCTAAAAAAATTTAATAAACAAATAAAAAGAATCAGAACTATAAGCAGTGAGAACAAACTATTCGTTGCCAGAGGGGAGGTTGCCAGGGGTGGAGAGTTGGGCAAAATGGGTGAAGGGTAGAGGGAGGTATAAGCCTCTAGTTATGGAATGAGTGGGAATAAAAAGCAGAGCATAAGGCATACAGTCAATGATACTGTAATGGTGATGTAAAGGGATAGATGGTAGCTATATTTGTAGTGAATATAGCATAATGCATAAACTAATCAAATCACTAAGTTGTACACCTGAAACTAATGTAACATTTTGTGTCAACTATACTAAAAAAATAAAACAAAACAAAAAAAAACAAAGGATTCCTTCCAAAAACACAGTGTTGTTTTGTAAAGAGTTCTGGTAAGTGTGTTTTCCCCACAATGGGGTTTTGAGATCTCTTAGAGGGTTACATTTTGGGCAGTCTCTTCTCTGTCTCACCACTTACTCCAGCCTTAATCTCGTTCCTCATCGGCATTATAATCTCTCCAAGGTCTTCTTGGTTGATTGCTGTTAGAATATATCCGGAGTCATTGCTAGGATAAGGGAGATAAGGTTTTCTAAAAGTCTGGCATTCATAAAGCAGAACAGCTTTAGAAAGGAGTTAATAAAAACAAGCAAAAAACAGAGTTCATGGGTAGACCTATTTAGTGAATGAAGATCAGAACTTCGCAGATATAGCCAAGATTGGGTTAGCACGTAAGAAGATATATTTATATTTTGCTTGGAAAGGAGGGGCAGCAGTGGGCAGGAAACCCCTATATTCTATATTTTATGTAAAAACATGTAATGTAGAAATATTTTGAAGGACGATTTTATATCCATAATTCAGAGGCTTAAAAGATATATTTTTGAGTGTGAAGCTTGTCAGAGATTAATATGTTAAACTAATTATTGAGGATCTTCTTCTAATCTAATGAAAACTTATTAATATTGATATTAAAGAAGGAAATACAACCTATTTTCGTAGCTCCCTTCTGCTCCTAGAGATCAACAACAAAAAAGGATTTGCAACATCATTTATGCATCTAAACAGATTTTTGTTGCACAAAAGGATACCATCTTTTTAAGTATAGAAGTTATGGCAGAAAGGTTAATAACCACTGGCAATAGCGTTTTAATAACCATTGGCGCCAATGTCCTTGATGTCTGGGAGAAACCATCTGAAGTCCAGTTAAAATGACCTTCTGGAAATCATACTTATTTGATCTTGGACAGGTCACTTAATGTCTCTGAGACCCAGCTTCTTCATCTAAAAAGAAGATAATATTGATTATAGTAGTACCTCCTCTCAAAGGGTTATTAGGATTAAATGAGTTAGTGCATGAAAAAGATTTAGCAAATTTCCTGGCACAGAGTAAGTACTCAAGGCATTAACTATTATATTTGAGTAAATAAGAATATACTGAACAAACTCAGTTATGCCACTGTCTCTCAGAGCCACACAGTTCTATCACAGTGATATATATATATATATATATATATATATATATATATATATATATATATATATATATATATATATATGCAGCAAGCTGGCAATCCTGTGAAGACACAATTTCCTTATGGCCCATAACCACCAAACTCATACCACTTGTGAGGAAATGTGTATTTCTTTGTCTCTTTGATGATGGATATTTATAATCAAAGGGACCCAGAACAAATCACCCAAGTTACTCCTACAGAAATCAGAACACCCACACCACATCTGACTACTTGGTAAGAAAGCCACAGCAGACTAATATGTTTACTACCAGTGAAAGGGCTATCGTATCTGGTTTTTATCTAATCATATGCCATGAACACATCCTCCAGAAAAATACATATTTTTTTACTATTCTGAATACCAAGCCTTGTTTTAGTTTTCTTAATTTATAGTCAAATTTTCTAAGCAAAACAGGCACTAATTTCACTTTCACATTTCATTTAGCAAAGAACTTGCTTAGTATTTTTTTAGAGTAGACGAATAAGATTAAATTTTTCCATAAAAGTGTTAAAAAAGAAAGACTAAATTTTGTGTGCCACTAAAAAACATATAAATATAATTATTCTTTTGTTTTAAATAAACAGATTTATGTGTGTATACAACTTTGTAATTATTTTAATGTGGTTTAGTATGATTTGCAACTTGTGTCAAAACTAAAGAGAATTAAACAGTCAGTGGTCTATCTTAATTCTTTGTGAAATGCAACACCATGGTCCACTGAACAACTATTAATTAAGACAGTCACTCAGTTGGCATGTTTCAGCTACCAGTAAGATATGCAAATTTAGCAGAATGTGCTATCTCACTAATTAATATTGTGAGCAAGAAACTTTTTTCTCTCAATTAATTCACTTCATAATGGATAGTATAATATAGCAATATTTTCAAATAGTTTATGGAAGATTCTACTTATATGTCCATGCATATGTGTATTTTTATAGTATAGGATACTTTACATAATATTATGAAGTGTTGAATTCACAATTATGTGGAAAAGGAACATTTGCTGAGGACAAGAGAAAAGAGGCCAACAGGGCTTGTGACAATCAAGCAAACAAAGGTGTCACTCCGGAAAAAGAGAGACATTCAGCAGTGCAGAGCTAAGAAACACACAGAAGTATAAATATTATATGATTCCACTTACATGAAATATAAAGGAGACAGATGGGAAACTGTCGACATCAGGGAAGCCTTACTTGCTTTTTATCCTTGAAGTAAGGTAAGTAGCAGGGGCTCCCCTCTGAACCTAAGTATTTCCACTCTTTCAAAGTTTTGAGAAATTGATGAGACCAGGCCTCCTTTTCCACAAACAGAATGTTTAGGGGAGCAAAATAAATTGTAGCAGTAAATGACCACTTTAACATGATTTGTGTTTTGGGGTAATAACAGATGTAACAGGGATACTAATTGTTGTACATATTAAAGAAGTGTTTTAATTTTTCTTTCTAAATCAATGGGTCTCAAACTTGGCTGCACAAACAGAACCACCTTGAGAGCTTTGAATGAATCCTGATGCCTGGGTTTTAGCACAAGCCAGTGACATTGGAACCTCCAGGGTCGAACCCAGGTATCAGGATCTTTAAAATTCCCCAGGTAATTCCATTATGCAAGAATGGTTGAAAGGCACTACTGAAATCATATTTTATTGCAGGCTTTAAATCATAAAGGGCATTTAAATAAATACAAATGAGAAAGACTATAATCACTAGACTTTCAACCAAACAAAATTTGCCTTGAAAGCTGAACACTATGGGGAGAGAGGATTTGCTAAATATGTTTTATCTCTGTAATATATTAACTGCCAAACCTGCAGAACTCTGCTTATAGAGTTACTCTACAGTATAGAATCTGATAAAATCCTTGCCTGCCAATATGGTTGAGCTGAAATTGGGAATAAAATTAGATAAAATAAAAGTGGGATATATATACACTGAAGGTTATACGAGATTTAATTTGGGTGTATGCTAGATCCTATATATGACTTTATTATTTATTTAAAATTAATTAAGATACTCTGCTTTACTAATACATTTACTAATATGTAGCTTACAAATTTCAAAAGATTCCCTAGTTCTGTCCATATGTTAGAGGGTCAAATGTCACCTATGTTTTATGAGCTACTCAGAGGAACTCATAGGGTTTCTACAAATAATAAACAATGAAGCCCTCACCAGTTGTCTTATCTTCAGAATATTGTGACATATTGCAGTAATGTATGAGCTTGATAAGTGCATTTACAGTAATACCCTCTTACCTCAACCAAATACAATCCTTACAAAATAGATAAATTGCTTAAACAATTAATGCAGTGAAGCCATGCCTTAAAGATAATACCCACAATGCAAGTACATGTAGACCAAAAAACAAATAGACAACAAAAAAACTCATAGCATAAATACTCCTATTTTGTATATGAACACACACCTGACCATATTATGAAGTAAATAAATGGCAATCTATTGATCTATGGACAAGAAGTTTAAAAAAATTAATACTATGTTAAAAATCGATATTATTTTCAGTCTCTAACCTTTAGGTTTCTTGTGTCTTGAAATAATAGACATGAATGTCATTATTCTGTCATTATTGGCAAGATGTTTTTAAAAGTCAATCATTTCATATTTATGTTTTATTATTTTTATATTTGAATCACTTTATATATAGTATATATATGTATATATATACTATATATGTACTATGTATATAAAATTTATTTTTTATTGCTACACTCAACTAATATAATTTCTAATAAGTGAGTGAACATTTTCCTGGAATGGACGGTGGCCATTTCACACTGGTAATTGGTAAGATCACAGCTATATTATGATGGTACTAATGTCGACTCTCCTTTTACAACGAATATTAAGAAGGTTTTAAAGCAAGCCTGTGAAACACAATTTTAATACAGAGAGTAGCCAACTATTAGGCTTTATTAACTCACATCATATGATTTGTTGGAATATTATATCTATTACTTGTTTACCAACATGGCTTTTTAAAAATATTTTTTTCTGACTGCTCATTCATCATATCAGTATTTTATTTGTTAGCCAATTTTCTTGAAGTCCCTGAAAAAGAAAAATAAATTTATTTTGGGCTAATTTCTACGTGTTGCAGCCTGATAGCTTTAAAAACAGTGCAGTGAATTGGGAGTGAGAATTTCCTCTTTTTCTTTTTTTTTAACCCCTGCTCTACACCAAGGAAGCACTCACCTTGTTTCATGGATTTCCTAAGTGTCGGAAATGAATTTCCAAACTTTATTTATGTGTAGTCCAAATTTATGTATTTTGTGTCTTTTCATGTTTCCCCACCATAGCATACATTATGGAATGTAGTGCATATGTTGGTGCCAATGAAATCTCCTTGGATTCCTTTTATTGTTTTAGATTCCCCAGTTTCTGTCTATGTTTTCTTTCAAAAGTACACACCTGTGGCTCTCTTCAAATGGCAGCTGCTGCTGAAATTTCTTTGCTTGCTGACATATAGAGCTAGAAGTTTTGGGGGTTTACCTTCCCATTGCCCTACTCCCCAAGAAGCCCTTAGACATTGACTAACCAGGGCAAGATTATAAAAACTCAGCTCTACTGCCTTAGGCCAGGACAAAGTCTTGAGTCATAATTTATACTCCAGGGTTTCTCTGCAGAATCAGACCAGAGCTATACCACCAAGACTGCCTGAAATTGTACTTTTGTTTGTCTCTCTCTCTTTTTTTTTTTTTTTTTTTTTGATGTCTGCTCCCCCAACCCATAATAATTTTCTCCTTGGGTGCATTCCCTTAATAAATACACGGCACATGAATTCTCAACATTTTTTTTTGAGGAGTATTAGATCAAAAATGTTTAGAGGTTATTGGTGTAGAGGAGAGAAACCAGTTTACTATTAAAACTTAGAACAGGAACAATAATATAAGATAAAGCAACGCCAACAACAATAGAAATTTCCCAGGGTGAATCAGCAGCACCACCATGACCATAACTACATGTATTTATAGTGTGTAGAGATGTGAAAGAAAAAAAGAGGTAGATAGAAGATATGAGAAATATGAGAATATGTGTCCCAGTTTTCCCTCTTTGGCTTTTAAAAAGGAGAACTCTTTTTACTTTTCTGTTGCTGCGGAACATAACCTCTGAAAGCATACTGGCTTACAACAGAGTTATTATTATCTCATTTGGTTTGTAGGGTGATGAGCTTAGCTTGATGGTTCTCCCTTGAGGTTGCAATCAAATGAAGGCTGAAAGTAGCATATTTGAAAGGCCCCTTTCACTACATGTCTGGTCTAGAATGGCTGGAAGAGCTGAAGCTGATGTGGTCACTTGATATGGCTAGTTTGAGCTTTCTCACAGGGTAATTTCAAGGTATTCATATTTCTCATACAATGGCTTGCTTTCTCCTGAGAAAGCATTCCAGAAGACTAGGGCAGAAGCTTCCATGCTTCTTCCAGCCTAGGTTCAGAGGTTTTGAAGTATCACTTCTGGCACTAATAAGTGAGTCATATGGCCAGCCCAAACTGAGTACTCTGAGACATAGTTCATTTAGGGCCATTTTTAGATATGTGTTTAATAAAATGAAGGGAGTACAGAAAGCATGAAGCACTCACCTTGTTCCAGAGTGGATGAAGATCCCAGAAGGACACCCTGAGTAGAAGCCCCAATATAATATGGGATAATGCATACTAGTTAAAAGAATAGAACATAATGTTCAGGCCCGGTGGCATATCAGAATCCCCCTCAGTTCCATTGAGGTGTGGATTCTGAATTGAGAGCCTATGGTTCTATCAGGGGGCTTGCTAGGGTGGAGCTAAATGATTTTGCAGTGGAAGTGGAAGATGGATAATCTTAGCAGTGCTAGATGGAGAATATAACAACACGCAGATGTCTGCAATTGAGTAGGAGTCAAGGGGAAACAAATTCAGGAAAGAGGGGTGACCAGAGCTCCCCAAGAGCATAGCACAAGGCAAATGAACAGACCAGCACAAAAGGCAAATAGGGAGTGCAGGGACCCAGCAGCCAAAAGACATCACCTTGCACATAGCAATTAGCTAGCTAACACACACACAAAGACAGCTTAGTGGCCCAGGGAGCTCATTTTTTTTTCTGTAATTAGATCTCACAAGCCAAACATCCCTCTTGTCTATACCCACTTTACACACACACACACCCCATCGCCAGTATTTGGGAATTTAACATCTTAATTTCCATCTGAAACAACTATTTTACCTCTTACTGAGTTGATAATGCTGTTTCTTATAGCTCTGGATAGCCTTGATTTAGTGAGAAAGGAGTTGTATTTCACAAATAGAAATTTGAGGCTTGGAAAGGTTAACTATTTCATCATGTTCACATAAGTAGTAACAGGAGGAATCTGGTACTCAACTTCATGTCTGCTGCTCACTCTGTGTTCTTTCCACTTTACTGTCTCCAGTATTTACATCACTGAAAGGTGCAATTGAAATATAATTTTCAGAAATTCATCATTTTTTAATCTTCACATTTCACCAACAAATGCATTTTCTGGTTGTGATAACTGTAATCTGAAAACCACTACATATTAATAAAAACTGACACTGATTTGTTTTTAGGTGTTCATTTATGCAGTGTGAATGAAGTCAGCTGTGTAAAAATGACAGGAGAGAGAATTTCTTATGGCTCATTAGTAGAACATACAGCAGCAATCAATTGTTGTATTTAATAGTCACCACACATGGAAGATAAAGATTTATTTCAGCAATGGAATTAAACTTGAAAAAGCAGGCAAGAGGATTGGAGGTGGTAATAGAAGGTATTACAAAAAGAATCAAGTTTTCACTAAGTTACATGAATTCTTTCAGTTTTAAAATTGTATGCATGTCTAAATTAAACCAGAAGTATTTTCAACCATCTTCATGACTGTTTCCTCCACTTTCAAAATCCTTCTGTTTTACTATGATTTTAGTAATATAAGGTGTCAAAGATATTAGTTATAAAATTGATTTTGGGGATATCCTGGCAATACAACAACAATAAAACAAATTAAAAGCTACCACTTTTTAAAATATTGTGTCCTACACATCATATAGATCTTTTTATCCTAATTAATTCATTTAATTTTAAAAACACTTTCATGAAATTAGTTACTAATATTTCCATGATGAGAAAATGAGGCACAATGAGATTAAATAAATTGTGTTAGATGACATGTCTCCTAAGTGATAGAGTTGGGATATGAACTCAAGTAGTCTGGCCTCAGGGTCCACTCTGCTAACCCCCTAAGATGTCCTTCCTTTCTATCTAAACTACTGTATTTAAGCAATATTTTAGTATTTCCCCTAAATTTGATCAACACATATGCACAAATATGTAAATATTTTAAGTATTTTTTTGTTTCTATTCAAAACAATTACTTGTGGGGGGAATTAAGATGGAGGAGGAGTAGGAGGACCCTATGCTTGCTTCAGTCCTTGAACACAACTAGATAAATATCAGATCATTCTAAACACCCAGGAAATTGACCTGAGGACTGAGAGAACAAGCTGCACAACTAGAGGGAGAAAAGAGGCAACATCATGGAAGATGGAATATGGGGAGATGCGATTTGGGGGAGAAATGAATCATTGGTGCTGCTGAGGAAAGAGAGCCCTGATCAGGAAAAGAGAATAGAAAGAAAGAGAACAGAGTGCAGGGCATTGCCCAAGAACACTTCCTCAAAACCATTGAGGGAGAAAATGAGAGGGTCTGATAAATGCAAGTTTTTACAAGAAGCAGAGCTCAAAGACTAAAGTTTTAGAAGCCCACGCCATCACTGGGTGGAATTTGGTGGACATGGAGGTGCTCCTGTAAAGAAGGGAAACAAAGACCCAGAGCAGATGGTGTGGTCTGAGGATCCCCTGGGTCCCATTGGGAGAAGCAGTTCTCCTTCTTGGAGAGCAATTGGGAGAGTTGGCACTGCCTCCCCAGGGACAAAAGTGTCAGCAGGTACCATTGAGCTGCTCCATTGATTAGTATATGAGCAGAGGCAGCTGCTGAGCGCAGCTAACCTGGACACCAGCTTTTTGATGAGTTTTACCATAAATTTCAAGCCCTTGTGCCTTCATACAACTGCCCTTCTGGGATAAATCAGCACCAGCCACAGCATGGCAAGATACTCCCCCAGAGGATCAGTATGGGTCTGTCTGTGCTGTGCCAGGTCCCCAAAATTTGGAGTTTTGAAACCTAGCCAATGTGCCTGAGATAAAACACAGGAGCACTGTGCTGCTGGGTGGGCTTGGACACAGGGTGAAGGCAGGGATCTGACGGAAGCCTGTGACACAAGAGGGGAGACTGTTCGCTTTTCTGTGAGGACTTCTAAAGCAGCAGTGGGTGCAAACTCCCCTTTCCAGTGAGGCAAGAACTGGCTGACACCATTTTACTGATGCCCATTAGCACGGATGACTTCAGTGAGTAGCACAGCATTCCATAGCGGATGCTTGAGCTGCTTACACCCCACCCCCTGCGCTCTGCAAGTGCTTCTGAACTAAGGTAAGTGTGCCCAAGAGAGCAACAATGTCCCTCCCCCAGAAAACCAGCACAGTCTCCCCTCTCCCTTGTATGCACCAAGTCTACTGAGCATAGAGTGCTACATAGCTTAAGCTCTAGGGGAAATAGGATCTAGCCTCTTTTAACAAGCAGACCAAAACATACCTACTTAAAACTACTACACGCTGGACAAGGTCCAAACATTCCCCACTGCAGGCAAGGAGAAACTGCAGAGGACTGACCTGAGGAAAAGAGCAGCCAAAACACAACAGCAGAGTACACAGAGTATATGCCAGAAATATTCCTGAAGCACCAGGCCCTGGACAGTGCAGAACTTCTTCTTAATATGGCCATTACTCTCAGGAGCAGTAATGTTCTTTCATAACACACAGAAGACAGAGACCTAGACAAAATACCAAGGTGGAGGAATTCACCCCAAAGAAAGAACAAGAAGAGGTCATGGCCAGGGATCTAATCAAAGCAGGATGGAAGAAGCAGAGGAATAAGTAAGTTATATAGATGATAAACTTATGGAAAATAATAAAGCTGAAAAGAAAAGGGAAAGAACAATATTGGATAATCAATGTAGACTTAAAGAGCTCAGTGACTCTTTATTTGAACAAATTATAGCTGAAAACTTCCCTTATCTGGGGAAGGAAACAGACATCCAAATACAGAAGGCATAGAGAACTCCCATCAAAATCAACAAAAGCAGGCCAACACCAAGATATATCTTATCAAAACTTGCAAATTACAGAAATAAGGAAAGAATCCTGAAAGTGTCAAAGGAAAAGAAAACCATAACCTAGAAGGGAAGATAAATAAGGTCAGGAGCACATCTCTCCACAGAAACTCAGCAGATCAGAAAGGAGTGGCATGATATAGTCACTGTACTGAGTGGGAAAAATATGCACCCAAAAATATTTGATCCAGCAAGGGTGTCATTCAGAATAGAAGGAGAGAGAAAGATTTTCTCAGACAAACAAAAACTAAAGGAGTTCGTGACCACCAACTGAACCTTGCAAGAAATATTAAAGGGGGGACTCTTTGAGTGGGACAGAAAGACCAAAAGCAATGAAGATTAGAAAGGAACAGAGCTCCAGAAACAATGACTTAACAAGTAATAAACTGGTACTAAATTCATATCTATCAGTAATCACTCTGAATGTAAATGGGCTAAATGTTCTAATCAAAAGATATAGGGTATCAGAATAGATAAAAAAATAAATAAGACCCATATATATGCTGCATATAAGAGACTTATTTTATTTTTATTTAAAATTTTTAATGTTTATTTTCAAGAGAGAGAGAGAATACGAGCGGAGGCAGGGCAGCGGAGTAGACAGAGCGGGAGACACAGAACCCAAAGCAAGCTCCATGCTCCAAGCTGTCAACACAGAGCCTGAAATGGAGCTCAAACCCACAACCATGAGATCATGACCTGAACTGAAGTTGGACACCTAACTGACTGAGCCACCCAGACACCTCTAGGAGAGACTTATTTTAGACCTAAAGACACCTGCAGATTAATAGTGAGGGAATGGAGAACCATTAATCATCTTAATGGATATCAAAAGAAAGCTATACTTATGTCAGACAAACTAAATTTTAAACCAAAGACTGTACCAAGAAATGATGAAAGGCACTATATCGTAATAAAGGGGTCTAGCCAACAAGAAGATCTAACAATTATAAATATTTATGCCCCCAACTTGGAAAACGCCCAAATGTATCAACCAATAACAAACACAAAGAAACTCGTTGATAACCATACAATAATAGTAGGGGACTTTAACACCCCACTTACAACAATCGATAGATCATCTCAGCAGAAAAGCAACAAGGAAAACATGGCTTTTAATGGAACACCAGACCAGATGGACTTAAGAAATATATTTAGAACATTTCATCTTAAAGCAGCAGAAATCACATTCTTTTTGAGTACACATGGAATATTCTCAAGCATAAGCCCTGGGTCACAAATAAACTCTTAACAAGTCAAAAAGATCATACCATGCATATTTCCAGACCACAATGCTATGAAACTTGAAGTCAACCACCAGAAAAATTTCAAAAGGCCACAATACATGGAGATTAAAGAACATCCTACTGAAGAATGAATGGGTTAACCAGGAAATTAAAGAAGAAATTAAAAAGTTCAAGGAAGAAAATGAAAACACGGTAGTCCAAAACTTTTAGGATACAGCAACAGCAGTCATAAGAGGGAAATATCTACTAATACAAGCCTTTATCAAGATGCAAAAAAAGTCCAAAATAAACAACCTAACCTTACATATAAAGGAGTTGGAAAAGGAATAGCAAATAAAGCTTTAAGCCAGCAGAAGAAGTGAAATAATAACAATTAGAACAGAAATAAATGATATACAAGCAAACAAACAAACAAAAAACCCCAGTAGAACAGATCAATGAAACTAGGAGATGGTTATTTGAAGAAATTAATAAAATTGATAAACCACTACCCAGACTTATTGAAAAGAAAATAGAAATTACCCAAGTAAATAAAATCATGAATGAGAGAGAAAAGATCACAAACAACACAACAGATATACAAATAATTGTAAGAGAATATTATGAAAAACTGTATGCCAAAAAATTGGACAATCTTGGAGAAGTGAATAAATTCATAGAAACATATAAAATACCAAAACTGAAACAGGAAGAAATAGAAAATTTGAAAAACCCATAACCAGCAAAGAAATTGAATCAGTAATCAATAATCTTACAACAAACAAAACTCTAGGGCCAGACGGTTGCCCAGGGGAATTCTACCAAACATTTAAAGAAGAGTTGATACCTATTCTTCTCGAACTGTTCCAAAAAATAGAAATAGAAGGAAAACTTCAAAATTCATTCTATGAGGCTAGCATTACTTTTATTCCAAACCAAAGACCCCACTAAAAAAGAGAATTACAGGCCAATACCCCTGATGAACATGGATGCAAAAATTCTCAACAAAATACTAGCAAATCATATTCAACAGTACATTAAACGAATCATTCACCAAGATCAAGTGGGATTTATTCCTGGGCTGCAAGGTAATTCAATATTCACAAACCAATCAACATGGTACACCACATTAATAAAAGAAAGGATAAGAATCACATGATCCTCTCAATAGATGCTGAAAACGCATTTGACAAAGTATCACATCCATTCTTTTTTATTTATTTATTTATTTATTTATTTATTTATTTATTTTTAACTTTAATTTTATTTTTTTTTAATTTACATCCAAATTATTTAGCATACAGTGCAACAGTGATTTCAGGAGTAGATCCCTTAATGCCCCTTCCCCTTTTAGCCCATCCCTCCTCCCACAACCCCTCCAGTAACCCTCTGTTTGTTATCTATATTAAAGAGTCTCTTATGTTTTATCCCCCTCCCTGCTTTTATATTATTTTTTGCTTCCCTTCCCTTGTGTTCATCTGTTCTGTGTCTTAAAGTCCTCTATGAGTGAAGTCATGTGATTTTTGTCTTCTTCTGACTGACTAATTTCGCTTAGCGTAATACCCTCTAGTTCCATCCATGTAGTTGCAAATGGCAGGATTTAATTCTTTTTTATTGCTGAGTAGTACTCCATTGTATATATATACACCACATCTTCTTTATCCATTCATCCATAGATGGACATTTGGGCTCTTTCCATACTTTGGCTATTGTTGATAGTGCTGCTATAAACATTGGAGTGCATGTGTCCCTTCGAAACAGCACACCTGTATCCCTTGGATAAATGCCTAGTAGTGCAATTGCTGGGTTGTAGGGTAGTTCTATTTTCAGTTTTTTGAGGAACCTCCATACTGTTTTCCTGAGTGGCTGCACCAGTTTGCATTCCCACCAGCAGCACAAAAGAGATCCTCTTTCTCTGCATGCTCACCAACATCTCTTGTTGCCTGAGTTTTTAATGTTAGCCATTCTGCTAGGTGTGAGGTGGTATCTCATTGTGGTTTTGATTTGTATTTCTCTGATGATGAGTGATGTTGAGCATTTTCTCATGTGTTGGTTTGCCATCTAGATATCCTCTTTGGAGAAGTATCTATTCATGTCTTCCCATTTCTTCACTGGATTTTTTTGTTTTTTTGGTGTGGAGTTTGATACGTTCTTTATAGATTTTGGATATTAACCCTTTATCTGACATGTCATTTGCAAACATCTTCCCCCATTCCGTTGGTTGCCTTTTAGTTTTACTGATTGTTCCCTTCGCTGTGAAGAAGGTTTTTTATTTTGATGAGGCCCCAATAGTTCATTTTTGCTTTTGTTTCCCTTCCCTCCAGCGATGTGTTGAGTAAGAAGTTGCTGTGGCCAAGATCAAAGAGGTTTTTGCCTGCTCTTGCCTTTAGGGTTTTGATGGCTTCCTGTCTTACTTACATTTAGGTCTTTCATCCATTTTGAGTTTATTTTTGTGTATGGTGTAAGAAAGTGGTCCAAGTTCATTCTTCTGCATGTCACTGTCCAGTTTTCCCAGCAGCACTTGCTGAAGAGACTGCCGTTATTCCACTGGATATTCTTTCCTGCTTTGTCAAAGATTAGTTGGCCATACATTTGTGGGTCCATTTCTGGGTTCTCTATTGTGTCCCATTGATCTGAGTGTCTGTTTTTGTGCCAAGTACCACATCCATTCTTGATTAAAAAAAAAAAAAACTCAACAAAATAGGGAAAAAGGGAACATACCTCAACATCATAAAGGCCATATACAAGAGACCCACAGCTAATATCATCGTCAATGAGGAACAACGGAGAGCTTTTTCTCTAAAGTCAGGAACAAGACAGGGATGCCCACTCTCACCATTGTTATTTAACATAGTTCTGGAAGTCTTAGCCTTAGCAATCAGACAACAAAAAGAAATAAAAGGCATCCAAATCAGCAAAGAAGTCAAACTTACACTCTTCAGAGATGACATGATACTCTATATAGAAAACTCAGAACACTACACTGCTGTAGAACTGATACACAAATTCTGTAAAGTCGCAGGATACAAAATGAATGTACAGAAATATTTTGCATTTCTATGCACCAATAATGAAGCAGCAGAAAGAGAAATCAAGGAATCAATCCTGTTTACAATTGCACCAAAATCCATGATACCTAACCAAAGATATAAAAGATCTGTACCTTGAAAACTATAGAAGATTTATGAAAGAAATTGAAAAAGACACAAAGAAATGGGAAAGCAATCCATGCTCATAGATTGGAAGAACAAATATTGTTAAAATGTCTATACTACCCAAAGAAATCTATACACTTAATGCAATTCCTGTCAAAATGTCAACAGAATTTTCACAGAACTAGAACAAACACTCCTTAAATTTGTATGGAACCACAAAAGACCCTGAATAGCCCAAGCAGTCTTGAAAAAGAAAAGCAAAAGCAAAGCTGGAGGCATCACAATCCCAGACTTGAAGCTGTATTACAAAACTGTAGTCATCAAGACAGTATAGTACTGGCACAAAAGCAGACACATAGATCAATGGAACAGAATAGAAAAACCAGAAATGGACCCATAACTGTATAGTCAACTCATCTCTGCTGTAGCAACTTCTTACTAGATAAGGGAAACAGATGCAAACATGAACTATTGGGACTTCATCAAGATAAAACTTCATCAAAATAAAAAGCTTCTGCACAGCAAAGGAAACAGTCAATAAAACTAAAAGGCAACCTTCGGAATGGGAGAAGATATTTTCAAATGACATATCTGGTAAAGGGTCAGTATCCTATATCTATAATGAATTACCAAACTTGGCACCCAAAAAGCAAATAATCCAATTAAGAAATGGGCAGAAAACACAAATAAACATTTTTCCAAAGACATCCAAATGGCTAATAGACACATGACAAAATGTTCAACATCACTCATCGTTGGGAAATTACAAATCAAAACCACTATGAGATACCACCTCACACCTGTCAGTATGATTAAAATTAACAATACAGGAAACAATAGATGTTGATGAGGATATAGAGAAAGGGGAACCCTTTCACACTGTTGGTAGGAATGTAACCTGGTGCAACCATGCTGAAAAACAGTACAGAGGTTCCTCAGATGTTAAAAATGGAGCTCCCTTGCAATCTAGCAGCTGAACTAGTAGATATTTACCCACAGAATACAAGAGTACTGATTTGAAGGGACACATGCACCCGGATATTTTTTAAATCTTTTTTTAAATGTTTATTTTATTTTTAAGAGAGACAGAGTGTGAGGAGGAGAGGGGCAGAGGGAAAGGGAGACACAGAATCCGAAACAGGCCCCAGGCTCTAAGCTGTCAGCACAGAGCCTGAAGCAGGGTCAAACTCATGAACTGTGAGATCGTGACCTGAACCAAAGTTGGATGCCCAACCAGCTGAGCCACCCAGGTGCCCCTGCACCCAATATTTATAGAAACATTATTTACAATAGCCAAAATATGTAAACAGGTCAAGTGTCCATCAACTAATAAATGGATAAAGAAGATGTGGCATATATATATATATATATATATATATATATATGTGTGTGTGTGTGTGTGTGTGTGTGTGTGTGTGTGTGTGTGTATACACACACATATATATATATATACACAATGGAATATTACTCAGCCATTGAAAAAAGTGAAATCTTGCCATTTACAGTGATGTGGATGAAGCTAGAGTGTATTATGCTAAGTGAAATCAGTCAGAAAGACAAATACCATATGATTTCACTCATATCAGGAGTTTAGAAAACAAACCAGATGAACATAGGGGAAGGGAAAAAAGAGAGAGAAGTAAACCATAAGAGACTTAACTATAGAGAATAAACCGAGGGCTGCTGGAGGGGAGGTGGGCAGGGGACGGGCTAAATGGGTGATGAGTATTAAGGATGGCAGTTTTTGTGATGAAACCTGAAGCCAATATTATACTATGTAGTAACTAACTATAATTTAAATAGAAACTTAAATAAAAATAAAACAAAGTGGGAATATTCCTTACTTCAGTTGTATTAAGAGCCACTACTATTGTATAAACTATTAAGAGAACATTTTAAAACAAAAATTCTCAGTCTCCAAACCACTAATTAATTCATTCAATACATACTTACTGAGCACCTACTTTGTGCCAAGCAATATTCTTTGTGCTGGGAAAACATCAATGAGCAAGGAAGACAAAAAATGTCTGCCTTCATCAAGTTTATATTTCTAATGGGAAGCGAAAGACCATTATCAGTGAAAATGTACTTTAGAAGATGACAAGTGTATGAAAAGTTATAGAGGGAGTTAATCAGTTGTGCTAAGGGTGGAGGCAGAAGGAATTTAAAGCAGAGTTGTCAAAGTAGGTCTCACTCATTAAGAAATGCTGAGGCAGGTAAAGCCAAAACAGAGCACATAAAAGTAGTAGTAGGAGAAGTTGGAGAGATAACGGGAAGCCAGATCATAACAAATCTTGGGAGTATTGTAGCATTCTTGGTCTTTATTCTGAGTGAAATGCAGAGTTATTGCAGGGTGTGCACAGAAGAATTTAAATAAAAATTTCTGGTGACTTAGTGCCATAAAACTCCTAAGAAATGTAGAGGAAAAGCTTCTGGACTTTGGTTTTGGCAATGATTTCTTTGAGGTGACACCAAAAGCATGGACAACAAAGACAAAGGAGATGAGTGAGATCACATCAAATTAAAAAGCTTCTGCACAGCAAAGGAAATAATCAGTAATATGAAAAGACAACCTATGGAATGGGAGAAAATATTTACAAACCACATATCTGATAAAGGGTTAATATCCAAAAGTATAGAGGAACTCCAATAGTAAAAAATAATAACTCAATGAAAATATGGGCAAAGGGACAGAATAGACATTTCTCCCAAGAAGTCATATAAGTGACCGAAAGGTATGTGAAAATATGCTCAACATCACTAGTCATGAGGAAAATACAAATCAAAACCATAATGAGATATCATCTCACATCATTTAAGATGGTTATTATTAAAAAAATATATAAACAAGTGTTGATGAAGATTTGGAGAAAAGAGAATACTTGTGTACTTGGAAATGTAAATTGGTGCAGCCACTACAGAAAACAATATAGAGTCTCCTCAAAAAATTAAAAATATACCTATGGTATGATCCAGCAATTACATATCTGCCATATATCCAGAGGAATTGTAATCTGGATCTTGAAGTGTTATGTGTCCTACCATGTTCATTCATTATTCACAATAGGCAAGATGTGGAAGCAACCTAAAAGTCCATCAGTGGATGAATGGATAAAGAAAATATGATATATACATCTACTGGAATACTATGTAACCCTAAAAAATAAAATCTTGCCAACATGGATATAACTGAAGGATATTATGCTAAATATAAAGTACCAGGCACAGAAGAAAAATACCACATAATACTACTTATTTGAGGGATCTAATACAATCAGACTCATCAAAGCCAAGAGTAGAATGGTGGTTGCCTGGATCTGGCAAGGGGAGTTATGAGTCAAAGGGTACAACTTTTCAATTATATAAGATATAGGATATAAGTCCTAGAGATCTAGTCTATAGAATTGTAATTATAGTTACTAATACTATATTATACGCCTAAAATTTGCTAAGAGGTTAAATCTTTTTTTTAAGTTTATTTATTTATTTTGAGAGAAAGAGGAAGGGGCAGAGATAGAGAGAGGGAAAGACAGAATCCCAAGCTGGCTTCACCCCGTCAGCAGAGACCCCAACACAGGGCTTGATCACATAAACCATGAGATCATAACCTGAGCCAAGATCAAGAGTCCAATGCTTAACCTACGGAGCCACCAAGTGCCCACTAAGAGGTTAGATCTTATGTTAAGTATTCTTACCATAAAAAAGAACAACAATAAATAAAGAGGGCAGTAGTAAACATTTAGAAGTGATGGATATTTGTATGTCGATGGCATAGGTTGTGGTGATGGTTTCATGGATGTAAACTTATCTCCAAACTCATCAGGTTGTATTCATCAAATATATGAAGCCTTTTTTATGTCAGTCATGCTTCAATAAAATTGTTGAAAGTCTCTTCTGGTTCTCTTAAAAATTGAGAATAAACTGAGGGTTGATGGGGGGGTGGGAGGGAAGGGAGAGTGGGTGATGGGCATTGAGGAGGGCACCTGTTGGGATGAGCACTGGGTGTTGTATGGAAACCAATTTGACAATAAATTTCATATTAAAAAAATTAAAAATAAAAAAATAAAATCATTAAAGAAAAAGAACCCTGTTTTGCATACATTTTAAAAAGATGGCTCTGTCTACTATTTGCAGAATAAACCAAAGTTCCCCAAAGTGAAAACAGAACACTAAAAAGTCTATTTAGTTACTTGGTTACTTAGGTGATAGGAATAAAAGAGTTTTGTGTATATTCTGAAAATGGAATCTTGGAATTTTCAAAAGTATTGAGTTGGAGTTTATGACAAACTGAAGTGGCAAAAATGACTCTAGGTTCATTCTTGTCTCACAGAATGATAATTCTTTAGTTGTTAAGACTGTTCTTCAAAACATATCTCTAAGTTCTCATCTGGCACTTGATTAGGATGTATAATGGTCATTTGAAATTTAACATAACTAAAATAGAAATATAATTAACATACAAATGCGCCAAGTATTTTTCAGTTGCCCCTCTAAATATAATTCTCACTGTTCTTCTTACTGATATTAACAGACTACATCAATACTTGCTGTTCCTTCTACCTGGAATGCTTTTGTTCAATATTTATTTACATGGCTGATGGCTTCTCACATCCTGGCCCTTGCTCAAACATAACCTCTTCAGAGCACCCCTCCAACTTCAGTCACTTTCTCTCATTACTCTTAAGTTTGTTTGTTTGTTTGCTTTTTCTCTAAACATTTTATTATATCTCTGTTCATATTGTTTATTGTGGGGGATAGTTGTTACACTCCTACTAGAATGTAAGCCATACAAGATCAAGTGTCTTAGTTTTCTAGTGTCACCTGTTTCCCCAGTACCCAGTTCAGTGTCTGGGACATAGCGTATTATCAATGAATGAATGAAAATTTGTTATTAAACAAAAGCTATTATTTCACTGTGCATCTAATGTGTACTATGCCTTTTATTATCCTCTAAGATGTTAATATAATACCTTCATAGTGAGTACAGAGATACAATCATTTTTAAATAAAACTCATCAAGGTTCATTATGCTTAAGTCATGTAGACATGGTCAGAGTTAAGTCATCCTCACACTAAATTCAACTAAACATTTTGATTTTGTTACATACATACTGTTAGAAATATGTGGACCCATTTAAAAATACAATTGTGCACATATACTAAGTATATACTAAATTTACTTAATATTGAATTGGAACTCCCAATAAGTGGTTGTAGGACTTTACCATTTCAAACATTAAATCATTTAATATTTTAATCCAGATGTGATTTAAGTCAATTTTTTTTACAACAAACAACTTCATTAAATGAATGTATGTATGTCAATATGAATAATGAATATTTATTATGCACTGGGTGCTATACTAAACAATTTCAGTTATTTCAGTTAATCTTCACAAGGATCCACTGAGGTAGCTACTGTCATCTTCCAGTTGCATGTGAGGAAACAGAGGCATAGTAAAGTGATCTGCTCAAAGTTAAAGATCCGTTAGGTGGTAGGTTTAGAATTCGACTCCAGGTCTCTCTGTCTTTAGACTTACACAACACCTTCTTTAATAAGGTCATTAGTCATTAGTCATAAATAGCTCCATCCCTAGCTAGTGGGATAGCCACCATTTCCTCCTCCCAACTATCTGATACTTTCCTCTCATACACTGACATCAATAATTTTTTTAACCAATTAGGGTATAAAATCCGTTGATCTCACTGACTTATCCTATTCTTTACTAATCTCATGTCCATTTTCCTACTATTACTCAGCATGTATTAAATGATTCATTGCTAATATCGCTCCCTTGAATATATCCTCAACTCCTTTTCTTGCCTCCCTCTCTCCCTCTCTCTGTCTCTATTCTCTATCTCTGTTTCTCTTTCTCTCAGTGCTCATCTAATAAAGCCCAGCTGGCTAAATACAACTCTTGGGCTAGACTGTACCTATTGCCATATAGCTAAACTGGTGCTAGAGGAAAACACACAACCACGTCAACTGCTCTCACCTTTAGTTCACAGTCACTAACACCAAGTTGTCTCTTAGTAGAGCCAAGCAATAATTTTACATTTTTCTATTGTATCCATTTTTCTACTCTTCTAGAAGACTATCACACACTTTCTTCTCTCTCCTCTCTTCTAATTCTTCTACCATCCTCACTCTAAGGAGAAAACTTTAATTCCTATTTCACTTAGGAAATAACAGCATCCAAGAGATTTTTCACCAGGTTTCCATGAATGCATCTACTAAAATTATCAGAGACTATGTACTCTATCTTCTATCCTGTTACTATGGATAGACTGGCTATGCTCTTCTCTTAGCTCTGTATTGGTACATGGGATCGTCTTTCCTCCTTATATTTTTCCCTATAGAAATATAAAAAACACTTTTTTCTTAAAATGAGCTATCTATATTCTCTGTTTCCACATAGTTTCCAGTGAGTTTTTGTCCCTGTCACTCCATGAAAAATACTCACCAATGACGCACATGTTGTTAAGTTTAATTAGTCCTCGTGTTGCTCAATAAGTGATTAAAATGTAAGACACAGTTAAGCATTCTTTCTTTTATTTATTTGGCTTCTGAGACAACTACTCTATCTTATTTCTCCTAATTCAATGGCCACTTATACTTTGTTGGTTTCCTACCAACCTTTAAACATTGGGATGCCCCACGACTTAGTCTTTTGATCTCCTCTTCCTTTGTCCATACAAATTCTTTTGATGACCTAATCTAGGCCCAAGATTCTCAATATTATCTTTATCCTGATGCAGCCATACTTATTCTCTCAGCCTGGACCTCTCTCCTGAGCTACAGGCACATGCAATGGTCAATTTAACATGTCTACTTAGATATCATATATCCATTTGAAATTTTATAAGTATAAAACAAGCTCATGCTTTCCCCTACCCAACAATGCTTTTAAGTATTTCCCATTTCAGTAAGACAACCCCTTCCTTTTAATCAATCCAAACACTTTAGATTCATCTGTCTAACCTCTTTCTTTTCCAATGCATGAGCAAATTCTGTTGGCTCTTTTCTCCCCCCAGAATTTGTCTGCTTCTTACATCTCCCATTATTATTCACCAGTCATCATTGTCTTTTACTTGGATTACCAAATAATATCCCATATGATTTTCCTGTTTCCAATCCCTTCTATTTGTTAGTCAAGGTCCTGAAAGGAAATTAATGCCACACTCAAATTTGGAATTTTAGGAGACTTTAACAAAATAACTGTTACTAAATAAGTGACATAGTTTGTGAAAATCAACAGAAAAAGTTGCAGTAGTTGTGGACTAGTGATAGCAGGGAGCTGTTACCATATCTAGGCTTAGATGATCTAGGAAGAGGAACAGTTATCAGAACCACAAGAACACTATAACAAGGTTTGTAGCATTTGAAAGTGTTGGGGAAATATAATTAAAAACAAAATCTCCTGACAACCCAGAAAACCTCTTGACCAAAGTGGAAAAGAAAGAAAATGGTTTTACCATTAAATAAGCATTAAACTATAATTTGATGTCCATCACAGGCAATGTGCTAAAACATTATTAAGACAGATATACATCTCACCCTTTTATAGCCAGACACAATCCATTACATACACGTTCTCAAGATAAACAATAACTAGCCCTCAACTAAGAGCACTTGATAGCACCATTTGTCCCAAATAGTTCATCTTCAGTCACCTGATATTTAGAATGATCATCTGTGTAATTATTTGGCTTTACGCAAAGGAAAGTTAAACTTTTCATACCTTTATAACAGGTGATGATTTTGCAACTTCAATCAAAGTGCCCAATGAAGTTAGGCTCCTACTCTCCCACAGAAACCCGAAGATGGGAGCATTGTCTTCCTTGATTAATTTCAAAGAAATGGCTCAAAGGTCCTTGAGAAAGACATGCCTGAGTTGTAAAGCTGACAGAGCCTTATTTAGCTCTTAAGATGATTTACATACATTTCAGAGACAGAAAAATAACTTACAAGTTTCTTAAGTAAATACTCTTAAGAAAAGGGAGGGGAGAGAAGTCTCTTATTTTTATTTTGTATTTGCCTTTACAGTAGCAGGATGGAGTAAAACCACAGTGACTTGGCAGAGAAGCCATAAAAATTGGTATTTTGACCTCACTCTTCTTATAATTTCTAGATCTCCGATCAGTGCCTCCCTACCAGTGTCTTAGCCAGGATTTTCTAAAAGCAAAGACTGAAACAATAACTCATATTCAGGTATATTCAGTAGGTGACAGTGAATGTGAAGGAGGAATAAGAAAGAATGAAATAAGGTAGGATGTAAGGTCAGTACAAGTGTGTGTAACTGAGTTTGATTCCCTCCAGAAGCAACTGAAGCTTGATCCTTCTCAGAACTTCTCAGGAATACAGAGAATGACTTTAGATGTGTCAACCAAAGATTATCATGGAAAAGCGTTCATCCACCTTGTCCCATCCCCTATTGTTTGAGGTTAGTCCAGGGGCATTAAAGGTAAGAGAGTCAAAGCCTATGGGGAAGTGTTTAGCTGCAACTGAAAAGGAGAACAGAAGGCTGGACTCAAAGAGTATGTGAATCACCTATATTGGACATATCTACCTAGAAGCTGAAAGAAAGGAAATCAGTTGATGCCATTCATATAGGGTGACCTCCTGGAGCAGGGACTAGGGTGGAGAAGGATGGAGAATAAATCTGGAGGTGCAAGTGAAAGGCATTCAGTACACCTCCGTTAAAGGCTATTTTAAAAATTAGCCAAAATGATCTTTTTAAAACCTAATGGAGTTTGCTGGTCATTTTTCTAGTCAAAACCCTCCCTATTTCCCATACTCCACTTTATGTTTTTTCCATATCACAAATTGAAATCAAGTTTGTTAAAGAAGCAGGTAGGTTGTCAGTTGGTAATATACAGAGAATAATTGCACTGTGCTAAACTAAAATACTGTATGAATATTTGAAGCATGAATATTGCACTGCAAAGCATATTTGAGTACAGAATTAAGTTGCTGTTACTGTGTAGTTTTATATCTTTGAAAACATGAAAGTATTAATCAGCTCTGGAATGCTAGATTAAGCAGATATTAAATAGTAAAAAAGAGTACAATCTTAGGTGAAAACTAATAGAATCTGTGATCTCTTCTTATTAATAACATTTTAAATGACATTTTAAAAAAATTATTCACTTGTTTAAAGACCATTTATAATCCTTTAGCTTTGAATCTTTGTTTACTACTGTGTTCTCACTATGGATGGCTAAATTATTTTCAAGTTCTTCTACAAATATCTACTGTATAAAAACAATTTCTTTATTCATTCTATAGATATTTGTTCATCACTGTGATAAATAATAGGATTTCAAAAATACAAAGGTGGAATATAATTCCATCTCTCAGTGAACTCTCAGTACAGCATAAGTTATATAGTCTGATAAATGTTAAAAGGGAGGCATAAACTTGTGTAATATAAATACACAAAGCAGAAAACCTAATTCATTCTTCTGGAATGAATTCTAGAATTCATATATTGCCTCCAAAAAGAGATAGTTATTAACATGTATCTTAAAAGTCTAGCAGAATAGAACAGAAGGAAAGTTGAATACACAAGCACAGAGATTTTAAGAGATAATGGTTTCTTCTGGAAGCTACTGTTAGTACAGTAGCATATTAAAAATTAATTAAAGCTTATGATGGAGAGGAGACCGAACAGACAGTAGGAGTCATATTACATGGGCTGTAGTTCTCCTTAAAGAGTTTACTCCTTATCCTGAAGGTAGTGATTAGCTACTGAAGGCTTTTCAGCAGGAAGTTAATAACACCAAATTTATCCTTAGAAGAAAAAATTATTTTCCTGACATGTAATATTAGTTTGACTACAAGGGCAACTGGAGCTAGGAAGATCAATTAGAAAGCTGTTGCCATCTTTAGGACGAGAGATCTAAGTGCCTGAGTTAAATGTGGCTATGAAAAGGCAAAAGAGTGAAGGACTTCTTGAGCTATCTAATAGGTAAAATCTATCAAACTCAGTAAACCCAGGACACTGGCATGAGGGAGTGGGGGCAGTCTAGGAAACTCCCCAGCTTCTACTTTATGTGAGTGAGTGCAGAGTGGTCACAGGGAATGTAAGAAGAACTTGGATTATAATGGTGGGGAAGCTGGGAGACAAAGTACAGCTTCAGTTATCTATCATTACCATAGAATAAAGCTCTTAGTGGCACAAAACAACCACCATTCTTTTATGGTCATGGATTCTCTGGGTAAGGAATTCAGAAAGGACACAGCAGGAATGGCTGTGTCTGTTCTATGATGTCTGTGCCCTCAGCTGGGAAGATCTGAATGGCTGGGATGACTGACTGCAACAACTAGTGTCTGGAATCATCTGGAACAATTTTTTTTTTTTTTTTTTTTGTCTCAGAACACTCGCCTGTTTAAAATTTATTGAGGACCAAAAAGCAATGTTTGTTTATGTGGATTATAATACTCACCATATTAAAAATTAAATTTTAGAAGTTTTTATTTTCAATTTATTTAAAATAGTTCTAAGCTCTTTAATTGATATCACAGATTACTTTTTGAATAAAAAGCTTATTTTCCAAAACAGAAAAAGTGAACAGAGTGGCTTTGTTTTACATTTTTGCAAAACCTTTAAATGTGGACTTAATAGAAAACATCATTTTTCCTATCTGCTTCTGTGTCCAGTGCTACAATATGTTGTTTTAAGTATATGAAGAAAACATGACCTTACACAGATGTGAAGTTGGAAAAGGGAGGAATATTTTAATAGCCTCTTCAGATAGTTGAGAATATTTTCCTTCAATACTGTACCAAAATTAGTCAAGAGATATTTTTTTAAAGTTCATTTGCAGTGTGGAATCTGAAACTGTGTTAGTGAGCTCTGCACTGTTACATTAAAATCCATTGATATGTTTTGTACTTTGAATGGATCTTTTACCTTTGAATGATTTTTATAATGTGCACAGGTCTTTAGGAAAATATGATTTCACTGAGCTATGCAGCCCTTGCAAATGTGAATACATTTCATTATAAAAATAAAAAATGACATTTATTAAAACATCACCCATCTCATCAGAAAAGTCTAAGGAAGCTATTAAGCTGAGAGTGGCAGATAAAAATTCAAAATTTATCATTGACAATCAATACTGTCAATTTATTCTTGGAAATAATTCTTCCTTTTTTGAGAAAATATTTTTTCAGAAACCTAATGATGAATAACCACAGTTTTTTCAGTCACTTTCTCATGGAAAATGATGTTTCATGAAAGAAGCACATAATTCAGCCCACAGCTCAATTGCCCAAGTGCTTCTCCTTGAGACAAGCATCATAGTTTAGTATGCAGCAATGTATTTTATGCAGATTTCCCATCTTGTCACATAGAATATTAAAAAGATGACTACTAAATGATTTTGATATGATAAAATTAATATTTTTTCTGCATCACCACAGATATTTATAAGTGCAAATGACATTTTTTTTTCTGTACATGTGTGCTGGTGAAGAATTTAAAGAGTATTAGTGGTGATTCATGCCAAGGCATCAGAGAGTTTTTGCACCACTTTAAATATCAACATCATACAAAAGGCAACAATGTGTTAGCATTATTAAGAAAATAGTTTTGAGCTCAAGTACTCCCTGGAAGAATTTCAGTGGCTCTTAAGAGGTCCATGGACTAAACTTTGTGATCCATTGATCTTCATTTATATTACTGAGCTGGAATGATCTGAAGACTTGCTCAGCTGAGTTGATTTACTGGTTTGGCTTGGCTTGGCTTCTCCATATAGCTGGGTTTCCTTGTAGCGTGACAGCTTAAGAGTAGTTGGCCACCTTAAAAAGAGTCTTAGTGCATGTTACAATAGGGAGACAGGAGCAAAATGGCCTTTTATGATTTAGCCTATGCAGTGACATAGCATGATTTTTATCATATGCTATTGTTTAAGTAGTCACAAGCTCAAGGGAAGAGGCATATACCTCTGGGGAAAGAGGAGGAAAGAATTTGCAGCCATGTTTTTAAATTTCCATAGACTGATTTTGGCCATAAATTATTTACATTCCTCCAAAGACTTCTATAATATCTTATCCCATTAGAAAACCAAGCTCAAGATTCAGAATCTTATTATCTAAATCAGGTGTAGGTATGGATCAGGATGCTTGGGTTTGGTTCCTTGGTATGATTCCTCTAGATTTGAAGTCTTATGCCCTAAAGAGACCAGTTCTCTGTTTCACAATCACCCAGCAGGCAATAATTGTCAGACCTAGGACAGTATTAAAAAAAAAAATTAACTGAGTAAATTTGAAGGTCTATTTGGCTTTATTAAAGTTTTCATGAATTGGGCAGCATCCCATTTAGTAAGTAGAGAGGAGCTCCAAGGAGTTATACAAAATGAAAAGTTTTTATAGGAAGGAGGGTGGAACAATTAAGTTATTAGCCAAAAAAAAAAAAAAAAAAAAAAAAAAAAAGGATTATTTCAGGCAAGGGTTCTTTTCCTTAGGGAATAATGCAGTGAGTCTTATCATGCATATTACCTCCACTGCCTTTGGGGGAATGAAGAGGGCCCAAGTGGCAGACTCACTCAGCAAATTCCTGACTGACTGATTAAGTCTACATTTTTGGGGGAGGTTGAAGCTGCATTTCCCTTCTGTATTAAGCCCTGGTTTGGGGACTCAGCTTAAGTGATGCCATTTTGGGCCTGTGGTTTTCTTTCTAACAATAGCATAATTGAGATTTTAGTTTAAAAAGAGGGAAAACAGGAGGCACACAGCAGCCGCTCATCCTTAATAATTCTGAAACTTGAGAGCATTCTCTGAGGAGTTCCTTGGTTAGGGTCTGCCTCCTCCCTGCTGCTCTGCTCCTACTACTCCTCTGCCCACTAGACTTTTAACCATGCCAATTCATCGTTCCTTTGCCATAGGAAACGGCCTGTGTTTGTAGTGGAACAATTGTCTCAGCCTCTTTTTTGTCTATAGAAATTTGGGGGTTCAAAGACTTTATTTTATCCTGAGTCGGGCTTTTTAGCTATTCAGTTATTGATAATTAAGTGGAATTATCAAGTTTATATTTGTGAATGCAGTACTAGATCCTTTATTTATGGGGTGCTTAATATGTGAGGACCATGTTAGCCACTGCAATATAGAATTTAACAAGTTGGGCACATGGCTTCTTCCCTCTTGGAGGGTGGAATCTAATTTGACAGCTTCCATTATTGAGATTAAGGCCATGAAAGAAAAGTACAGTTTTCAGCAGAACAAAGATCAGAAAAATAGACCTATTCTGAAGGGTCAAAGAAGACCTCCTTAAACAAATGACATTTAAGCTCTGCTCTGAAGGATGAGTAAAAAATCAACTTTAAAATGTGCACTAATACATGAAAAAATACACAACGTCATCACTTATCAGGAAAATCAGAGTTAAAACACAGTCTGATACCAATGCACAATGACTAAATAAAAACTATCAACAATGCCAAGTGTTAGTGAGGACAGAGAGCAACTAGACTTTCATTCACTGCTGTGAATGTAAACTGTTACAATCACTTTCAAAAACTCTTTGGTCGTATCTTCTTAAGATGGACTTACATATACCTGATGGCCCCAAAATTCCTCTTTTAGGGAAAAACCCAATAGAAATGCCTACATATGTTCACTATGCAAAAGAATTTTCACAGCAGCATCATTTGGTAATTTTCTAAACTTGAAACTACCCAAGCATGCATCAATAGAAAGAATAACGAAAATGGGTTTCATTTTCACATAGCAATGTGATGCTATAAAGAAATAAAAATGAACTACAATCACATTTGAAAATATGTTTGAAATTTACAAACATAATGAAAGAAGCCCAACATTAAATAGCACATTCTGTATGATTCCATTTGAATAAAGCTCAAAAACAAGCAAGGAAAAAAAAATGTGAACTGTTCCTATATTTGTGCTGTATATACTTGGGCATTAAATTGATGCCTTCTGATAACTCAAAATGGCATTTTTATTTTTTAATATAAATCTAAAACAACCCAACAAATATATGCCTTTATCATAATCTCATACATTTAGCAAATGTAGAGGGGAGAGATTTTCTTCCCTTTCTGTTGCAGAAGTAGTCATTATTATAATTTCATTCTCATACAACTAAATCTGTATGCGGCAATATTGCCATGATGGTATTGGTAAGCACACATATGCTCACATGAGTGATTATTCCTCATCATTTGATCTCTTCCATAAAAAGAAGAAAAGTTACTGTTGAAATAAATAAGAATAAGGAGCACGGCTTATGGTTATGGGCCTAGTGCCTATGATTAAATATTTAACAAGGTTCCATTGGAAGCCTACATTTTCAGGGATTTATTGTTCTGATATAAAATTCACTGGGATTAAACCAGGCAGACAGCAACTTTTTATTTTCTAAATCTAGTTTAAATTGGCTTGCCTGTTTTATGTTATGAGAGTTTAAAGGGGTTGGGGGGAAGCATGGTATTTCTTTTCTTCCATTACATTTGAGCTTCTTTTACTCAGTGCCTGTCTGAATTTAAAAAGTAATAATAATAATAAAATAAAAAGATAGGTTTATAGTCATGTATTTCATGATAGAAAACAAGAGTATGAGATAAGTTTCTGGTAATTGGATAGGTTTTCAAGTAACCATATTTGCTTCTTTTTCACAAAGAATTGTGTGCCACGTATAAACTGGGGCTTATTGTGTGGCATAGAGTATTTAGTACTGTTTCTGCTGTCCATCAGTTGATTTCATCTCCACCAGTAGGTTGATTGATCTTTCTTTTTTTGGATATTTGCAACTCCTCGCTTTTAATATGGCTTAGAAATAGAATAGACATTTGTAATAGTATGGATTTTGTTTTGTTTTGCCCAGGAATTTAACACTTTTTATGCAGTGTCCTTTTTAAATAATTCTAATAGCTCTGATCTTCAAAAAGCAATTTTCTCCCTTCATTTTTAATAAAAAGTATAGCCTAGACAGGACACTTAAAGAGCGTTTTGACATTGTTATTATCTATAAAACAAAGGAGTGAATACAGAAAAATCAAGAATATGATTAGAGTATATATAGACTTGTCACCAATTCTTGCTAACTAGACTAAGGTGCTCACTGTGATGTTTGGAAATGTAAATGTAGTATATAATAATAACTTCTCACACAGTACCAATTGTATCAAGTTCAGTAGGACTAGAAATTTTATCAGAAAAGAAATTAGAAAGCTTAAATAGATTAAATGTAAAGGTGGATCACTTGGGGGTTAAGGAAGAGAAGGAAAACTAGTGAAGGAATCAAGCTCATTGTAAAAGTTTGAGCTCAAATACCCATTAAGATAGTAATAAAAGATAAAGTATATAGAAAAAGAAAAGAATCAGATAGGGGAGGAGGTGGGGGATGGAATTAGATTGCCAGAAAGAATACCCTGTGCAGCCAACATGTACTTGGAAAACTGGAACTGAAACTTGGGAGAGGTCAAGACTGAAGACATAGAGTTGGAAGTCACCTGAATAGAGGTGACATTAGATAAGAGGGATTGATTATAGAGTAGAACACTAAATGAACTTGTTCGTTTTGGAACACCTGTCTTAAAGCTGAAGAGGAGGAAGAGGAGCTGGAAAAGTTAGAAAATAAGTTAATTGAAGGAAGAGAAAAGTTGAGAAAATAAATCATTTGTTCAAGTACATGCTACCCTAAGTCTGTAAGGTAGGTTGGCATAGATGTGTGGAACATCTGTAGACACAGACTCTGCTGAGTGATGCCCAATATAGAATGATGAAAAAAATTTCCATCATTTCATCAAAAAAGAGTCCGTTATTTAAAGAAGCTTATTATGACAGAGTTACCAAATAAATATTTTCTAGATATAATCTCTTAATAGAAATCATTTGACGAAGACATTAGAAGAGATAGTGGGAGAAATACTACATTTAAGAATGGGTAAGGGTTTACTCTTTTTAAATGCATAGTTTATAAACCTATTTTCCTTACAGCAGATGTGACTTTCATATACAATTTCCTGAGTCAAAGTATTTTTCCATTTGGCTTTAGGGGAGATAATTGAATGCAAAGATCAGCTGAACTCTAGAGGCAATTAACATCTGATTTAAATTTAGTCTTCCATGGAGTTTGGGTGATTAGACTACCACTTAGCAGGAATATATCCATAGGATATCCAGGGGGCAAGCACACCTGTTATAACCACAGCTAGTTTGCAAATGTCACTGCTGCTTCATGTAAATAAAGCAATGAAATGGATAAACACCATTTCAGAAATATATTATGATATGATTTGCACATTTCTTCAGAAATTAATACAGTATATTTGTTAAAATGATATAGTGGCATTTAAAGAAAACATACACTCAGCAAGTAATTGACTCATTATGGAAAGTAACATTCATGTACAAATTAAAGTGTTTTTCCTTATTATGGATATAAAACCTTTGTCTTACAGAAAATGAGTGAACAGGCTGGAAAATGAACAATACAAATAGCTAGATGTTACCCATAAAAATGATGCCAAAAATACAGAAAATTGATTTCTTTTAAAACAGACAATAGTAAATTCAGAAGGCAGGGTGTCAACCCATATATTTTCATCTTTTTTATGATTATGATAGGGTATACTCTGTTTAATAAATGTTTCCTATGAAGGCCAAGGAAAATATTTTTTAAAACCACCATTTTTATAGAATGTAGAGGAAAGCTGTTGATAAACAACATTAATGATAAGATTATCATCAAATAGACATTTAAGAATGATAATTTTTTCAATAATTTTAATGAACTACTTTGTGTGTACTGTACTATCTCATAAGAGTCTATTTTAAGACATTATGGTTATCTGATAAAGTAGAAATAAAGAATATGTGAAACTTTTTTTTAAATGGTCATAGCATTAAGCCATATATAAACAGTATATTACATGAGGTCCCTCACATGATCAACACATGTTAGGTCCCCTAACACAAGATCAACAAGAAATGACATATCAGGGAACACAATGCAAGGCAGAATGGTAAAATTAAGTGTTAAAGCAGAAATTGCACTGCACAGTGTTAAATAGGCAAGGGAAACTTGCTTAAAAGTTGTTGTAATAGGGGCGCATGGGTTGCTCAGTTGGTTAAGTGTCTGACTCTTGATTTTGGCTCAGGTCATGATCTCATGGAGGGTTTGTGAGATCAAGACCCGTGTAGGGCTCTGCACTGACAGTGAGGAAACTGCTTGGGATTCTCTCTCTCTCCCTCTCTCTCTTCCCCTTGCCCACTTGCATGCATGCTCTCTCTCTCAAAATAAATAAACATTTAAAATAAATAAATTAATTAATTAGTTAATTAAAGTTATTGTAATAGAGGAGTGAGAACAGAACTCATTCTGAATCCAACTCTACTAAAACAGGTCTGTAGGGTTTTTAAGAGCTTGAATGAAAGGGAGATCATAGGTCACTTGTGTTTGCCAATTGAATTCATCCCAAAGGAAAAGTGAACTTTCCTCTGTCTTTAAGACAAGAGATAATTTAATAACTTGAAGCAAGTAACTACAGAAGTTAGGCTCCTACCCTCCCACAAACTGAGAAATAGAGACATTATCTGTCCTGATGATTACCCTGCAAATAAATGGTTCCCAGGTCCTCAAGAAAGACATCCTGAGCCATAAAACTGGCAAGATGTGTTAAAAAGATTTACCTCTTAAAGGGGGTAGAGAAGGTTTATAATAATAGGTTTTCTAAAGTAAATGCTCTAAGGAAAGGCAAGTCAGGAACCTAGAGTTTGGAAGAAGCCTGTCTAAATGTTAGTGAAGCTAAGGGGAACATTTTAAGGCCTTCTTGGTCATAAGGAACCACATGTTCATAAGGATCTAGGACCTCAAATGTTCCTATAGGGAATATTTCTTGAATGAATGAATCAATAAAAATCAGGATATTGATTCAATATTGCTGCTATTATATGAAGTGTTGTTTCTCACCCTTTTTCCATATTATGACACACATATAAAATGCTAATATTTTAATGACTCTATGGATTAAGTCAACTCAGGGTCAGATTAGACCTACTGAGCCTCCATAAGCTCCCCCACCCCAACTACCCTGAGGTGTAACATCTCAGCACCCTAACAATTTCTATAGAAACTTTAGGGTAATGAGAACTATTTTTTTTTCATTGAAAAAGGTCATGTTTGAAATGATAAAAGATGATATCCATAGGCATTAGTACAACTTGTAAGAGGCAATGAAATTCTTAAGCATCCAGAGTACCAGGGTTAGTAAGTTGCTTCACCATCTAGATTTTGAAACTAGATTCTACACCTAACACAGAGGGATACAATTTATGTGATACAATAAGGGAAAACTGTTCCCAAATGACATTTCTGTATAGATTCTCAAGTTTTCCACTGAACATGATGTTGAGTTTTTCTTTCCCATTTGATGTTTAGATGCAGGACTATTGTTCCCTTTCCTTTTATCACTAAGGTCATTGGAAAATTTCTTTGGCTATATATAGCATGATACTGGGATGATACAACTGATATCTGAACTCATCTGTTCATGTGTGGTTAAACCTTTGATGAGAATATCCAATAGGCATTCCTCAGCATTCCTTAGTTAGAGGAGTAAGTACTAAAAGTGACCTTTAAATTAATGGAAATAACACTTTATTTTCCTTATCACTATTATTAGAATGACATAGAATGATGCCTCAACTTTCCATCTTATTACTGGACCTCACCTTTCCTCCCCCAGTCTGGCTTCTTCCTGTTCTACCCAAACACTTCTTCATGTCCTCTTTTGGGACACACTATCTGTTCCAGCTACACACAGATCTTCAGTGTGTATGTACACACATTCTTAATCCCAAGGCTTTTTCTTTCCTGAAACATTTTGCCCTGTTCTTCAGCCTATCCAAATTCCAACCATCACTCAACCCCTAGACCCAACTCCTTCATTAAGCTTTCTTTTATTGGTTGATCTTTCATTAATCTCTCTTCTTCAAATGTTTATTGGCTATTACTGCCTATAGAATTTGATTTAGCATGTCATTCAGTATTAACGCAAGGCAGATTATGATGGTCCATAGGTTTATGTTATGTCTACAGAATGAATTTTTTTTCTAGAAGGCTTTAGTATTTCTTTGCCTTTCTTCTCGTCATAGTAGGATTTTAATGAATACCTGTTGAATGAGAAACAAATTTAAAAAGTCAGTGATATCACAATAGGTTTACTTTAAGAACATTTAGCAATAATAGTACTCTGATGAATAGTCTTAACTTAAAAAAAAATAAAGTGGTTTTTCTGTTTGGCATAGGGCTACATTAATATAACAGCTATGTCCAAACAAACACAATTGATACATAAATATGTAACATGATTAATAAAAAAACTAGATGGCCAAATAAAATGGGCTACAAAAGAGTAATTCAATAAGCGTAATAATATTCTGTGAAGATGTAGACAAAATTTCTTCCTCTTTACCGTTTATCCATTTGTTATGTGAGATTATTCTTTTCTTCCTATTATTGTGAAGCATGTTCTTTCCTTTGTTGGCAAGAGTGTCAGATGCCTGGCTATAATTCAGTGATAGGACCTCTGACTACTCTGCATCTCAGATGCTCAAAAGAATGAGGTATAAAGGGGTAGCTCAGTCTGCTTATTTCTTCACCTCTTTCATTGACTGAATAATGCTGTTTTGCCCCTTGGTACCAGTGAGCTGTAATATGCTTTTGGGATTGCATATGAATCCATATCTAATATCTTACTATCATTTTTTAACCATATTATAAATCTGTGAATTGGTATATCTGTTATGCTCCTTTTAAAATCAATTTCAAATTATATGTTAGCTATCCACACTGTAACTTTTAAAGAAAATCATTTTTAATTATGCTAGATTAATGATTGCAATATTTCCTGGTTAAGAATTTCATTTACTCAGAATGGAAATTAAATTATATGTTAAAATGAACAGCTTGTGTTTTATAGAGAAAAGGAGTCTGAGTTTGGTAACATTATTAGTCTTTAGGATATATTGAAACGCCTTGTAACAAACAGTGAATATTAAAATGTGCTCTTATTAATATCACTATTATTACTGTTTTTACCATCAATATGGCATTTAACAACCTCCCTAATAAATTTGCAAATGTTTTTGTCTATCAAAATGGTTACTTTCCATAATAGAATTAAATGTACTTTTAAATATTCTTGAATTTGCCACATAGTACTCCATTGTGTATATAAACCACAATTTCTTTATCCATTCATCAGTTGATGGACATTTAGGCTCTTTCCATAATTTGGCTATTGTTGAGAGTGCTGCTATAAACATTGGGGTACAAGTGCCCCTATGCATCAGTACTCGTGTATCCCTTGGGTAAATTCCTAGCAGTGCTACTGCTGGGTCATAGGGTAGGTCTATTTTTAATTTTTGAGGAACCTCCACACAATGGAGTACTATGTGGCAATGAGAAAGAATGAAATATGGCCCTTTGTAGCACGTGGACGAACTGGAGAGTGTTATGCTAAGTGAAATAAGCCATACAGAGAAAGACAGATACCATATGTTTTCATCTTATGTGGATCCTGAGAAACTTAACAGGAACCCATGGGGGAGGGGAAGAAAAAAAAAGAAAAAAAAAAGAAAGGTTAGAGTGGGAGAGGGCCAAAGCATAAGAGAGTCTTAAAAAATGAGAACAAACTGAGGGCTGATGGTGGGTGGGAGGGAGGGGAGGGTGGGTGATGGGTATTGAAGAGGGAATCTTTTGGGATGAGCACTGGGTGTTGTATGGAAACCAATTTGACAATAAATTTCATATATTTAAAATAAAATAAAATAAAATAAAATAAAATAAAATAAAATAAAATAAATTCTTGAATTTTGCTGTTTTCAACTGGAATAGAAATACTATAAAAGAAATATTCCCTTGATCATTCTTGCTCAAACTGAAGTTGCATCTGAATATACTGAGATCAAAGTCTATAGAAATAGTCACTTGGGATAAATTGATAATTTCTATTGGTAGAGAACAAAGATGTGTCATAACTAGTTTTCTTAAACTTGTACTTTAATTACTCATAACTGCTCCTAGAAGACTTGGATCCATGTGCTATTGTTTTGAGGGGTGAATACTATATATTTTGTTAATGTTGTGGGTGTGATTTTATGCTCACTTAATAGATGTAGCTTCAAAGTGTTTTGCTACAAAATATTGCCAGAATAGTGGTTAAATAAAATTTTCCTCAAATTAAATCATACTTTGCATACAACAATAATATCTAACCAATTTGTTTCCAATGTTATCAAACTCATTTATAATTAATCTACAGGAAAATCTGATCCAAGAATTCATATTTACAGTAAACAGTAAATATTGGGGGGTGCTTTACTGAGATTTTTTTAATGTTGATTTAGAAATTGGTAATATTTACTTTGACATTTTTTAGACAAAATTAATTGAGATTGGTGTAGGCAAATAATTTTTGGCCATTTTATGGGTGTTAGAGTAGACTTGCCTTTTCTGAAGAAAACCTGAGCCCTCAATTATGCCTGAGGTTTAGGGTAGTGATGCTGTAGACTATCTCATCAGATGTCAGGTCAGATTATATATATATATACAGGGATGTCACTGTTTTCTTCTCTCACAGTATGGTTGCCCTCAGTTGGCAGCTGAGGTTAGCAGCACTCCAGACTTTAGCACAAAATAGAACCTCTGACTCTGAATGTTTGAAGTGATTATCAGTGAGGATGTCCATTCATTTAACTAAATCATCTTATAATTATTTACTTATTTAATTAGTTTCAATTTTCATAAACCATCAGAAAGGCTTGTGAAAAATTTATTTGGCTGAAATGTGTGACCTTGCTTTGAAAAGAATGTTATTGTGTTTAACATAGGATTGTCTTCTTTTTTTTATTCGGACACATAGAAGATATCTTTTGGGTCTCAGTACTAGAAAACATACTTTATTAGAACAATTTTTAAAATGTGGGAAATAGTAAAAGCTTACTATAATCGAACTTGTTCACATTTTAACTTTGGCTTTTAGGAGCTAAGAGAAAATTATTTACCTAGTTCTCCAACTTGTGGGAAGGATTACTATACATTTTCCTAATATTTCCTGATTTCGTTTTGCTTCCATACCCTCAGTTTTACTTTGACGTGATTTCCATATCTATTTGCTTTCTCTAAATTATTTGGAAACAAGACATCATTCAATAAAGTACTTATTTAAAATACTTCAGAAACTCCAAAGTGGATCAAAACTTACCATGGAAAAGAAGGAAAAATAAATGTCAATTAAGAAGAAGCAAGAAGGAGCTATGACATCTGTGGTATTCAAATCATGACAGGCATATTTAAACGACATTTCATAGTCTCAATCATCATCACAACCATGTAAACTATTATAATTTTAGCTATTATTACTGAAAACTTATCTTTTTCAAGTATTCATTAAAGTTCTTTCTATGTATTTAAAAATTTAACCCAACCATCTTCTGAAGGAGGCAACAGGATTATCCATAAGGCTGACATAGGGCAAATACTTAACTGAGATCTTACTACTAGCATCTAGAGAAACAAGGATCCAAATCCACATATTTTAGTCCCAGAGCCTCTAATCCTAACATGCTGTGCTTTTCTTATTATCCCCTTTAATCAGTAAGGAAGCTGTATAAAGTTCTAAATGTGTAAATTATGTGATATAAGCCATGTGTGGTGGGGCTTAGATTCAGAACCAACCTGTAGAAATGGAATCTGTGCTTTTGTCCTCTATATCACTCTGTCTTCCAAAACACATGTTATGTTCAAGGAATTACTCTATGCCAGTTTTTCAAAAATACCTTTCCATGAAACTTTAGTTAATGTAGGTATTTGAGTAAAAGCTTACCAAGGTGAAAGAAATTTGGGAAATATTGAGTTAAACAGTTATCTATCTCTAGAAATAGCTCAGAACCTTTAGTGTACTAATGCATTTTTCCAAATATTGAGTCATTTTTATTTCTTTTAACTAAGTATCTTCCAAGATGACTAACCTATTTTGAAAACACTAATTTGTGCTATATTTCAGATCATTTTATGTTTCCTATGACTTAGTGAATTCTCTGTGGCTTCATAAGGATCATATATAGAGCCTGGAGTAATCAAACCTGTCATAAATGCAATAATTTGGAATATGTGAAGATTAATCAGATGTCATGATTAAGCCAATTGAATTATCAATACTTACCTTGTCACTAAAAAACCAGATTGGAATAAATTTTAGAGATTAACTTAATTTGCTTGTATGTTAACAGGACAAGAAAAATCTAATGAAGCAGTTTTCAAAGGGTATATAATAGGGGCTTTCTAGAGAAATACACTAAGTCATATTATATGAAAAACAGAGACAACCATCTTCATTATGTAAACCAAATTGTATTTCACCTACAAAAATGGGTGTTTCCCCCGAATCATCTAAAATTATCTTTTATTTCTTCTTTGATTTTGAATCAGTATCCTTTTGCAGGATTCTTAAGATGCTAAACTGATTATCTCAACACTAAAAATCTTTGCTAAGAACCAATTTATTTAGAAATACTAAATGCACAAAAAAAAATCTCACTTAAATTTACACATAGTAATACTTGATTCTACGTAAAGAACAAAAGAAAAAGGAAACAGCAGAATGCTGATTGATTTTAAATTGAAAGATATTTTCTTAAAAAGCTCATGACTTTCTGTCTTCCTACTTTTTTTCTATATTCTTACTTTCAACAACTACAGACTAAAATATAAATGATTGTTAGTAAAATGAACTGAATTAATAAAAAAAATAAAATGTTTAAGTAGATAATAATGTAGAATTGCATCTCATAATATTAGATTTCCAGGTTATTTCATTAATTTTAAACTTCATGCACAATGAGAAACATGTAAATGATGCTTAATTCATTATACACCCTGAATCAATAGAATTCAAATTAATATTCTCTATAAATGTTTTAGTTCTCATATTCTCTGAGCACAATCTTTTGGTAGTAGACTAAATGGATGTTTCATCTAACTCATTGGTAACTTAGATTAGTGGAATGTACTAATTCTATTTAATTGGAATATGAATTTAATTGTAACTTCCCTGGGCCTCAGTTTTCTCGATTATGAAATGGCAATAATTTTATGAGAATTGTTTTAGAATTATATTGCTGTTTTAAAAATTGCCACAGGGGCACCTGGATGGCTCAGTCATTTGAATGTCTGACTCTTGATTTTGGTTGTCATGATCCCAGGGTTGCGGGACTGAGCCCCATGTCAGGCCCTGCACTGAGGGTTCAGCCTGCTTAAGATTCTCTCTCTCACTGACTCTCCCTCTGCCTCTGTCCCCTGCTCACACTCTCTCTCCTCTCTAAAATAAGTAAAACAAAACAAAACAAATTACTACAAACTTAGTCACCATTTGTTTTATAGGTGAGAAATCTAGGCATTGCATGGCCCAGCTGGTTAGGACCGTACAAAGACAAAATCAAGGTGTCAGCTGGTCTGGGCTTCTGCTAGAGACTCTGGCTAAGAATCTACTTCCAAGCTCATTCAGGTTGTTGACAAAACTCACTTCTCAATTGTAGGGTTTCACAATTTTAGGTGCCTGGTTCCTTCAATTTTCAGAATGAGCAGCAGTGCTTTAGGCCTTCTCCCATGCTTTAAATCTCTGACTTTATTTCTCTTTCCTTCTCTGTTTTTCTTTTCTATTTTTAAATTAATTACAGTTTACTTTTTAGAGTATTAGAACTCTAAATTTAGATTTATAGAAAAAATAAGGAGATAGTACAGTCTCCATACACTCTCGTTCCTCCCAGTTTCCCTGTGTCTTAACATCTTGTATTAGCATGAAAACTTTGTTACAATTAATGGACCGATGTTACTGCTATTTATTATGTAATTGATTTTTTTAACTGAAGTCTATAGATTACATTAAGGTTTACTGTTTGGACTGTATTCTATGAGATTTGTCATATTTCCACCATTATCATATTATACAGATTAGTTTTACCTCTTAAAAAAAAACCATGTGCTTCACCTATTCAAACCTCTCCTCTTTCAACCAAACCCCTGATAACCACTGATCTTTTTTCTATCCCCAATAGTTTTGCCTCTTTCAGAATGTCATAACATTGAAATCATAGTGTATAGCCTTTTCATATTGTCTACTTTCACTTGGTAATATGCATTTAAGGCTCCTCTCTGTCTTTCATGGCTTGCTATTTAGTGATAAATAATATTCAATTGTCTAGATGTACCAAAATTTGTTTATCCAATCACTAACTGAAGGACATTTTGGTTGCTTCCAAGTTGGGGCAATTATGAATTAAACTGCTCTAAATATCAGTGTGCAAGTTTTTGTATAGACATAAATTTTCTTTTTATTTATTTTAATGTTTGTTTATTCTTTGGAGATAGACAGAGTATGAGCAGGGGAGGGGCAGAAAGACAGAGAGAGACAAAATCTGAAGCAGGCTCCAGGCTCTGAGTTGTCACTACAGAGCCTAATGTGGGGCTCAAACTCATGGACTGCAAGATCATGACCTGAGTCGAAGTCCAACACTCAACTGACTGAACCATCCAGGCTCCCCTAGACATAAATTTTAATTCATTTGGATAAATTGGTGGATCATATGGTAAAGAGTATGTTGAGTTTAGTAAGAAACTACTAAATTATCTTCCAAAGTAGCTGCATTATTTTGTATTCTTACCAGCATGAATGATGGTGTCGGTGTTCTGGATTTTGGCCATTTTGATAGGTTTGTAGTGGTATTTAATTTTTGTTTTAATTTTATTACTAACAACATGTAAAGGGAGAGAATTTTTCATATGCTATCTTCTATCTATATATTTTCTTTGGTGAGCTGTCTGTTAAGATATTTGACCGACTTTTTAAAAAAAAAAGGTTTATTTATTTTAAGAGAGAGATAGAGAGAACAGGGGAGGATCAGAGAGAGGAGGAGAATCCCAAGCAGGCTCTGCCCTGTCAGCCCACAGCCCAACACAGGGCTCAAACTCACTAAGCATGAGATCATAACCTGAACCGAAATCAAGAGTCAGATGCTTAACCAACTGAGCTACCCAGGCACCCCTGACCCATTTTTAAAGTCAGGTTTTAAAAAAAATTGTTGAATTTTAAGAGTTATTTGTATATTTTAGATAATAGTCTTTATCAGATATGTCTTTTGCAAAGATTTCTTCCCAATCTGTGGCTTGTCTTTTTACTTTCTTGACAGTGTCTTTCACAGAGCAGATACTTTTAATTTTAATGAAGTCCAACTTATCAATTATTTCTCTAATGGAGCATGGCGTTGCATTTAAAAGTGGTCAACATACTCTAGGTCATCTAGGTTTTCTCCTATGTTATCTTCTAGGAGTTTTACCGTTTTGCATTTTACATATAGGTCTATGATTCACCTTAAGTTAATTTCTGTGAAGGGGTAAGGTTTGTGTCTAGATCTATTTTATTGCATGTGGATATCCAGTTGTTCTAGCACCATTTGTTGAAAGAACTATCTTTGTTCCATTTAATTGCCTTTGCTCCTTTGTCAAAGACCAGTTGACTCTGTTTATGTGGGTCTATTCTAGATTCTCTATTTCTTTGATTTGTCCATTCTTTAGTCACTACCATAAATGTCTTGATTATTATAGTTTTATAGTAAGTCTTCCTTATGCAGGGGTCATGCTATTCTTCTCTTGATCATTCCAATTTTACTATATGTGGTGCCAAACCGAGCCCTAGTAAGTCTTAAAGTTAGTGTCAGCCTTACCACTTGTTCATCTTCAATATGTTGGTAATTCTGGATCTTTTTACTTCCTAAATAAACTTTAAAATCTGTTTCTCAATACTCACAAAATAACTAGCTGGGATTTTTATTGGGATTGCATTGAGTCTATACATCAAATGTTGGGAAAAATTTATATCGTGACAATATTGAGTTTTCCTACCCTTGAACATGGAATATTTCTCCATATACTTAGCTTTTCTTTGATTTAGTTCATCAGAGTTTGTAGTTTTCTTTATTTACTTTTTTCTTTACTTACAGCTGTTTATATTTTGTTAGATTTACACCTAAGTATTTCACATTTGGAGTACTGGTGTAAATAATGTGTTTAAATTCAAATTCTGTCTATTCATTGTAGGTATATGGGAAAATAATTGACTTTTGTACATTAGCTTTGTATCACACAACCTTGCTTTAATCATCTATTAGTTCTAGTATTTTTTTTGGGGGGGGGAGGTCATTTTTTTCAGACTTTCTATGTAATCGATTGTGTCATCTATGAAAAAAGATAGTTTTATTTCCTCCTTTCCAAACTATGTATCTTTTATTTCCTTTTCTCATTCTATTGCATTAGCTAGAACTTCCAGTACAATTTTGAAAAGGAGAGGTGAGAGTAGACATCCTTGACTTGTACCTGATCTTAATAGGAAAGCTTCAAGTTTCTTGCTATTAAGTATGATATTCCTACAGGTACATTTTAGATTTATTTTATCAAGTTGAGAAAGTATTTCTGTATTCCTAATTTACTGAAAGTTTTTTATTTTATCATGAATAGATGATAGATTTTGTCAAATGCTTTTTCTGCATATATTGATATGATGATTTTTTTTCTTTTTTAGTCCCTATTAATGTGATGGATTACATTAATCACTTTTTGAATGTTGAACTAGCTTTCATACTAGCAAAAATTCCAATTGATCATGGTGAAAATTATTTTTATGCACTTAGATTCTATTTGCTAATATTTTTGCATCTGTATTCATGAGATATATTGATCTGTTTTATTTTATCATTGATATCTTTGTGATAAGCTTTGTTTTCATTTTCATTTAGTTATCAATATCTTTAATTATTCTTGATATTTCTTCCTTAACCAATGTTATTTAGAAGTGTATTTTTTAGTCTCCACATATATGGGATTTTCCAGTTAACCTCTCTGCTAACTTTTAGTTTCATTCCATTGTAATCCATGAGCAGGCATTGTATGATTCCTCTTTGAATTTGCTAAGGTGTCCAGAATGTTGTCTGTCTTGGTGAATGTTTCATGTGAGCTTGAGAAAAATGTGTATTCTGATGATGTTGGATGGAAAAGTCTATAGATGTCAATATATCCAAAAAATTGATAGCATTGTTAAATTCAGCTCTGTGGTGGTTCTCTTTTTATCATTTTCTCTTCAAATAATTACTTTGCTCAATTTCTCTCTCTCCTGCTTCTGGAACCCTAATTACCCACACGTTATCTACTTGATATTGTCCAACATATCAACTACTTTTTTTCTAATTTTTTAATCTTCTATCCCTTAATATTTTGTCTGACCGGTTTCTATTTATTTCTTTAAGTTCACAAAATCCTTGCTCTGCCCAGTAACTGGAAGACCATACCAATAATTCCTGATATATTTTTATTTTAATATTTATAATATTTGTTTATGCCCCTATGCACTTTTACATTCATTTGCTTCCTTTTCTGTTAGATCCTTTAACTTATCAATCATAGTTATTTTAAATTCCTTCCTTAGTAATATTAACTTCTAAGCTATATTTCTCCTGACTGATATTCACATTTTCCTGCATTTTTTACATATGTTGTAACTTTTGGTTGCCATTCAAATGTTGTTCTAAAAGAATAATAGAGAAAAAATAATATTTACCACTAAAAATTTACCCACTTTTTTGTTAGACTTTTAATATATGGAGTTGAATGAATCTAATCTGATGTTGATTTGGGTCTAGACATCACTTCAGCTCTATTTGTGTTCACTTTACCACTCTCTGCAACAATTTATGGGTGTGATCATGCTTTTTCTGCAGCAGGGTTTGGATTTGATTATCAGCCAGAGTTTGCATATCTCTGTATAGCTGAGCTGCCAGCTCTCCAAACCATGGAAGAATTCTACCTGCTTTATAGTTTGGTGGCCAATTTTGGGGGCAATCTGGTTGCTACCCAATTCTACTCTCTAATTTGCTGCCCTGCAGGTGATTTCTATTCTCCTGCTACTTAGACATCAGTCTTTGGAAAACATTTGTTGTGCTTTTAGAGATGGCCTGGAGGTTCTTAAAGGATTACTCTCAGTTGTTCTCAGCTCTTCCCCAGCCTTTGGAAGGCCTCTAGTATGGCAATAGTGAATGCCTGGAGATCAAAGAGGAATTTCTCAACTCTTCTAAGCAGCTCTTGCCTTGCTTTTGATGATGGCATAGAGTTCCATGGAATGATTTTTCTCAATTAGCCTGTTTTGACTGCGACATTTAAACAGATTGTTGCCTTGCAGTTGGTGAAGGCCCTATCTACCTTAAGGTACACTTTCAGCTCTTCTGATCTATCTTCAGCCTTCAGCTTACAATTCTGATGCAAACCTTGAAGTTCCATAGAAAAGCACTAGTGGATGAGTACAGACTCATTCTGAGTTTTGAGGTTCACTGGGGTTCAAATCCATCATAATGGCCACACCACATGTTCTCTAAAACCACATGGATCATATGGATGAAATTTTAAGATTGATATGTAATCACTTGTGTGGCTGCTTAACTGAGAAGTTTGCATATCACTAGGGACTCAAAGAAAGAAAATAGAATTTTGTGGAAAACAAACCAACCACCAGCACCACCACCACCACAAAAACAACAGAAAGGAGTTCAAAGAAAATAGTAGTTTTAGTTAGTTAAAGAGCATTTGGTTTGATTTCTGTATGTCCATAATTTCATGATCTGTTAAGGATGTTTAGAGCTTATCTATAGTGAGTAGGTTTTGAGTGTTCCTTGGCCAGTTTTTTACTTACTATTAAATATAGCACATTTCCTGTCTATATTCATAAAAATATTTTCAAGCTAAAGAGTATTCCTCTTAAAGATTAATTAGCTGAAAATTAGTCATTCTTCAACATTGATATACATTCTTAATATTCTTATAAAACTGTGGTAAAGTTTGTCAAGACTGAGAGATTAGGGCAGTTCACTTTTCACAATGGTTACCAAGTTTAGCTGTTTACTGGAATGACATGGTGAGATTTTCAAAATGCACAAATTTCCTGTTTACACTATACCACCCTCCAGGCCCAGCCTTTTTTTTTTAATAGGCCAGATGTCCAACATGTATATGCTCTACTAACTGAGCCATCCAGGTGCCCAAAACCTTTTAAATTATAATGCCATGAGATGGAGGAGAAGAATCATCTTTTTAATAAAATCTCAATTCATTCTTATTGAACAGGTGTTTGAGAAACACTACACTAAGGTTATTATTATTATTATTATTATTATTTACCATCGAGAGGAAGGATTCAGAAAAAAACAATTAGTTACACAAAAGGTAAGTTTGTCACTCCTTACCTATTTGGCCCAATGAATTTCTTACATCTAATTTGATGCCAATGGTGTTGAAGTCATGGGGTCTTATTCTAAATGTTTTGAATTATATGTCTTTTATTTTTCATGTTCTCTTTTTCATTTAATATTCAAGAAACCATGTAAAATATTTAAGGCATTATGTCCTCTCCTACACAGAATTCCTATAAAGAGAGTGGCTGGATAGTTCTACATTTGTTCTAACAGGGTTCTCTGTTAAACTGCAAAGTCTCAGTATTGAGAAATTTCTTCTCCCTTTAACTGGGAAGAAGGTTCAGGGACTAAAAATCCATTCCCAAATATGGAAAATAAATGTTAAGTTCTACAAAACCTTGGGGAAAGTAGCATCTAGGAATGCAATGAAAGCATCATGTTTTTTCTTGATAATAGAAGCCTGAACTGAGAACTAATTTAAGTGCAAGGTGAACTTTAAAATGATGTGTTGTACTCTCCTCTCTTTAATAGGAACTAGAGACAGAGATGACTATGCCCTGGACAAAATACCAGAAACATAATTTAATCCAAGTCACACTCAATAGTTGATATATTTGGGGACCTTGTTTAGATTGAATTGTAATGTTGGTAACCTAGTACATGGAAAGTAATACTATGAGGACAGTATCCTGATTTGGATCACTTTTGTCTTCTAAATATCTAGAAGTTCCAAACTCTATACATTTGGTTATATAGCCAATGTGTATCACATCTGACAAGAGATTCTGCATGAGAAATGGTAGAAATGTACCAATATCACTATCACCTAATAAAAATGTATAATTTGCTAGTTTATGAAGGACTTTTTATGTGAAAAATAGCTTAAAATAAGGATTGAATTAGCCATGAAGATAGTGGGTGTTAGGAATTGATAGACAATTTAAATTACACAATATATTTCTAGACTATTCAAGAGTTGGCCAAGTGTTATTTGGCCTATATCATCTGATTGATCTTTATGTGAAACTACATAATGCACCTACAGTAGGTTAAATAAGGGTCACTAAAGACAGCAAATCCTAATCTCTGGAATTTATAAGTGTTAATTTATTGGGAAAGAAGGGTATTTGAAGATATGATTAAGTTAAAAATCTTTCAATGAGAGCATTATCCTGGGGTTTTTTGGTGCATGATAAATGCAATAACAAGTAAATGTTAACTTTGTTATTAGTATTTAATTATTATTTATATTGTTTACACATAAATTATATGTATAAATAACAAGAGTTCTTGTAAGATAGAGGTAGAGGGAGCATTCACATGAACAGAGGAGGAACCAATGTACTCATAGAGACAGAGATTGGAGTCAAGTGGCCACAAGTCAAATAATGTCAATAGTCACCAAAAGCTAGAAGAGACAAAGAACAGATTTTCCTCTGCATCCTCTAAAGGGCATGTGGCCCTGCTGACACCTTGACTTCAGACTTCTGACTTAGAGAACTATTAGACAATAATTTCTGTCTTTTAAGCCACTCAGCATTTTGTTATAATATCCAAAAGAAATAGATACAGCCCCTTCATACATCCTGGAAATAGTCTGGAACAAAATAATTTGTTTTGTTTGCTAGTCATACAAAAATGTAAGAGACCCATGGAGAATTGTCTTTCAACAACATCCATAACCTGTTTTTATACACCTTGGCTTCTGGAGAATTCTTCCGTAAGTGTGATACTCTGTCTGACACTACATTATATGACCAATAAAGACTAAGACCAAACCCACTCAATTTGCCTCATACAGAATTTAATTAAGAATACTATCAACAGGACCACCTGGAGTCAGAATTAAGCCAGGCTCTGGTACTAACCTTAAGCCTTACCACTCAGGTACCAGAAAAATAGCTGAGCAAAATCCACACTTTATTAGGGTCTACTTTGGAAAGACAGGTGGCTTTCTATTTATGTTTATTCATTGACATTTCAATGCAAATAGATGTCAAACAAGTAAGGAGTCAATTATGTCTCCACAAATTTACCTTGAGGTAAACATGGACTGCTTTGTTTTGGAGAGATCTCATCAGTCTTCTGAGGCCTCACAGTCTACTGGCCTCATACTCTTTAATAACTTCAGGGTCTCTTATGACTACTTTAAGATATAAATTACAGTGTGTGCATGTGTGTGTGTGTTATATATACACACACACATATATATTATACAAAATAAAAATATATAATAATTATATTAGAATATATATTATAAAATGTATAATAATTTTTGTATATGGTGTGAGGTAGGAGTTCAACTTCATTCTTTTGCAGGTGGATATCCAGTTGCCCCAAAATTCTGTACAATATTAATAGATGCAAAATTTCATGTAACCACCATCATGAGAAACTTCAGTTATAGTTTAATTTAACTTGACTAATTTTAATGTGAATGGCTACATGTGACTACTGGTTACTGTATTAGACAGCACAGATCTAGGTTAATATCACCTCATTGAATTACATTTTTAAAAAATGAATGAAAAAGAAAAAAAAAAACCAAACGTGTTCTGTAAAAAAATATTCTTGGGAAACGAGGAATATGTCAGTGTACTGAAGATTTGAAGAAATTAACTGTAGGTTTCTGAAAATTATTTACTATCTGGGCCAGAAGAAAATTTAAAACAAACAAACAAACAAACAAACAAAAAAAACCTTGTCATCCATAAAAGATTACGATAATAGAGAACAGAAGTCAAACTACAGATTGAAGATATTACTGTTATGACAGGGAAAAAACTGGAATAGAATTAATAATCAAAGATAAAATAATTTAAGAGAATCTCTTCTGAAGCTTAAAAAATTGAAAATATGCAGACCATAAAAGCTCATTAAACTTTAAATCAAACTAATGAAAAGAGACACCAAGAAAAATCCTCTTACTCTTTCTATAAAAGGTTAATGAAAATAATTCTACACTCACTCAAATTGCCTACAAAAGAACAAAATCAAATGGTTGGTTTTCTATTTGCCATAAAATATTAATGAGCTAATAATGTCCATAGAGTTTTGAGAGATAAGGGTTTGGTGACCCCAAAATTCTATAATAACATAATTGATTTAAATATTTCAGGAAAAGAATATAATATTCTCAAAAATCTCAAGGGCTCAGTTAATACCGATCATGATTGAAAATAATGATTATAAAATAAGAATTTAATAGAAATAGGAACACAAAAATACAAAATTATTAGTGTATCTGAATAGGTACTAAGCTTTTAAAATAGTTAAATAAAATTACATCTAAAACTATGTTTATTTGGACACATCAATTTTATGGAAATATGTTTAAATATAAAGCACTTAAGATGAGCTAGATGTTATATATATATAATGTCTATAAAAACATGCATAAACAAGAGTGGGTAGAAAATAAAATTGTAGCAAATATTCCGTTTTTTATCCTGTAGTTAAATGAAATAATACATGTTAAAAATATTTTTGAAAATTTTAATGAGAAGTATTAGTAAATAATAATTCTAGTAAACACTGATAAAATTAAAATCACTGAAGAAGTATAAGACAAAATAAATGCCAACACAACAAAAGTTTAAAAACATTGAAAAAATAAAACAAGGAAGTATGTATATTAGATCCAAGGAAAGTACAAGCAAGTATATCTATTATGGTAATAAACACAACTTTTTTTCTCCTGTTATAAAATAGTCTTTTAAAAAAAATTTTTTTTATATTTATTTGTTTTTGAGAAACAGAGTGAGACAAAGCATGAGTGGGGGAAGGGCAGAGAGAGAAGGATACATAGAATCCAAAGCAGGCTCTAGGCTCTGAGAGGTCAGCACAGAGCCCGATGTGGGGCTCAAACCCACAAACTGTGAGATCATGACCTGAGCCGAAGTCGGACGCTCAACCGACTGAGCCACCCAGATGCCCCTAAAATAGTCTTAAATATAAATCGATATTGTTTATATGAGCCAAAACTAAAATAAAATTTCTGAGAAATGACAAAAATAAAAAGAATGGTTCAGCTTTACCAGATAAATTCAAATCAAATGGAAACAATTATCATCATTAGTTTAATGTAAAATAAAATACATATCAAAAACACTAAATGAGAGAGAAGGGGATTATATATTCACAAAAGGTGCAATATACAAAGAAAATGCGATATTAATGAAGGACCGTGGTTTATATAGCAAGAGTATTAAGTTAGATAAATCAGAGAAAGACAAATACCATATAATTTCACTCATATGTGGAATTTAAGAAACCAAACAAATGAGCCAAAGGTTTAAAATAGAGAGACAGGGGTGCCTGAGTGGCTCATTTGGTTGGGTGTTGGACTTTGGCTCAGGTCATGATTTCATGGTTCAATGGTTCGAGCCCCGTGGGGGTCTGTGCTGACAGCTCAGAGCCTGGAGCCTGCTTCAGATTCTGTGTCTCCCTCTCTCTCTGACTCTCTCTCCCCCATTCATGCTTGTCTCTCAAAAATAAATAAAACGTTAAAAAAAAAAAAAAAAAAGACACACAGGCAAACCAAGAAACAGACTCTTCATTATAGAGAGCAAACTCATGGTTACCAGAGGGGAGGTGGGTGGGGGGATGGGTTTAAATAGGTGACGAGGATTAAGGAGTACACTTGTATGTGTACCAGGGGTTGTATGGAAGTGTTGAATCACTATATTGTACCTCTGACAATATAACTCCTACAATGTACCTCTGACAATGTAACTAATATTAAAGTGTAATACTATTACACTGTATAATAAATAACTGGAATTTGAATAAAAACTTAAAAAAATAGCAAGAGCATTAAATAGGAAAGCAAATATTAGTAAAAATGTAGGAAGACAACACTAGAAATACAATTGTGTACTAATTTAACAAGACTTTATTAGGTTTCCTCTCTCTCTCAAAAATAAACATTCAAAAAAATTTTAAATGCATGTATACATATATATGATATATATGATATATAAACATTAAAAAAATTTTAAATGTATGTATATATCATATATATCATCAAGAATTTTGAAACAATAGTTATGAAACCTATTATTCCAGATAATTAGATACTTAGGGTAAACAAAGGATAAATTAGTCCACAAAATATTTTTGGAGAATTGGCTATTTGAAAATAATCATACTTGACCCTTACCTTATAACAAACATGAAAATAAAACCAGGAAGCATTAAAAGATTAATTATAGAACATTAGATTATGAAAACAAGAAAAAGTCAGCATTCTTAATATTAAAAACTGTATAATATGCATAAATTTTATGTAATTTATATAAATATATAAAAATAAAAATTGTATTATCACAAATGAAAATCAGAAAATAACAAAGCTTTCTACATACAAAAAACTGGAGATGATACATATAACAAAACCACAAAAAATGTTTCTCTTCTATCCACATAAGGAAAAACTAAAATAGGAAAACTTTATTATCCTGATGGAAAATAAATAAATAAATAAATAAATAAAGCCCATAATCATATGAGGCTTTAAAAGCAGCAGAAGGCAGAAGAGTTAGAGAGAGGGGGCAGAAGAAGAGACAAGAGAGATGAAACACAAAGAGTGTTAACAGACAATAGAGACATAAGAACTCAAACTGCTTTTGCTAGTTTTGAAGGTGGAGGAAGAGGCTCCAGTCAAAAATTTGAGTGCCCTCTAAAAGCTGAAAGCCAATAGCCAGCAAGTTTTCCAGGACTTCAGTACTGTAACTACATGGAACTAAATTTTTCTAACAACCTGAATGAACTTAGAATTGAATTCCTTCCCAGAGGCACCAGAGAGAAACAGAGCCATTCTAATACCTTGATGTAAGCCTGGTGAAACCAGGAACAGAGATCGAGTGGAGTCACAGTGTCCAGACTTCTGGCCTACAGAACTCTACGATAATAAATAGGTATTGTTTTATGCCTCTGGATTTTTGGTGATTTGTTATAGCAGCCATAACAAATGAAAAGATATGAAAAAATTTTCTCATGATGATTTGTCAGAGATTAAACAATCATTGCTGGAAGACAGGTAGCTATGTTTAATAATGACAAAATATAAATTATTTCAGATTTTTACAAAAACCAACATGTTAATATGTATACAGAGCTTTAAAGATGTCCATACTCTGAGGAACCTCCATACTGTCTTCACAGTGGCTGCACCAGTTTACATTCCCACCAGCAGTGCACAAGGATTCATTTTTCTCCACATTCTCACCAACACTTGCTGTTTCTTGAGTTTTTGATTTTAGCCATTCTTACAGGTGTGAGGTGATATCTCATTGCAGTTTTGATTTGCATGTCCCTAATTATGAGTGTTGTTGAGCATCTTTTCATGTGTCTGTTGGCCATCTGTAGGTCTTCTTTGAAAAAATGTTCATGACTTCTGTTCATTTTTTAATTGGATTATTTGGATTTTTTTTGGTGTTTAGTTGTCTAAGTTCTTTATATGTTTTGGTTACTAACCCTTATTGGATATGTAATTTGCAAATATCTTCTCCCATTCAAGTAGGTTGTCTTCTAGTTTGTGTTGTTTCCTTTGCTGTGTAGCAGCTTTTTATTTTTGTACACTCTCAATAGTTTATTTTTGCTTTTGTTTCCTTTGTCTCAGGAGACATATCTATAGAAAGATGTTGCTATGACCAGTGTGAGAGAAATGACTGCCTGTGCTCTCCTAGGATTTTTATGGTTTCGGGTCTCACATATAGGTCCTTAATTCATTTTGAATTTATTCTTGTGTATGGCGTAAGAAAGTGGTCCAGTTTCATTCTTTTGCATGTAGCTGTCCTGTTTTCCCAACACCATTTGTTGAAGAGACTGTCTTTTTCACATTGCATATTCTTGCATCCTTTGTTGAAGATTAATTGACCATACAATTAATGGTCGATTAAATAATGACCAAACAATTAAATTAGTTTATTTCTGGGCTTTCTATTTTTTCTGTTGATCTATGTGTCTATTCTTGTGCCAGCACCATACTGTTTTGATTACTTTAGTTTTATGATATAACTTGAAGTCTGGAAATGTGATGCCTACAGTTTTGTTTTTCTCTTTCAAGATTGCTTTGGCTCACCAAAGTCTTTTGTGGTTCCATACACATTTTAGGATTGTTTTATTTCTGTGAAAAATGCAATTGACATTTTGGTAGGGATTGCATTAACTGTGTAATTTACTTTGGGTAGTATAGACAGTAAAAAAAAAAATTAAGTTTTATTTATTTATTTTGAGAGAGAGACAGAGGATGAGCAGATGAGGGGCAGAGAGAGGGAGAGAGACAATCCCAAGCGGGCTCCATGCTTTCAGCAGAGCTTGAACTCGTGAACTGTGAGATCATGACCTGAGCCAAAGTCAGGAGTCAGATTCTTAACTTACTGTGCCACCCAGGTGCCCTGGGTAGTATAGACATTTTAACAATACTTGTTCTTATAATCCCTGAACGTGGAAAGTCTTTCCATTTCTTTGTGTCATCTTCAATTTCTCTCATAAGTGTTTTATAGTTTTCAGAGTATAGACATTTCACCTCCTTGGTTAAGTTTATTCCTAATTTGTTTTTTGTTTTTTGTTTTTGTTTTTTTGGTGAAATTGTGAATGGGATTGTTTTCTTAATTTCTCTTTCTGCTGCTTTATTTTTAGTGTATAGAAATGCAACAGATATCTCTACATTGATTTTTGTATCCTGTGACTTTACTGAATTCATTTATCAGTTCTAGTAGTTTTTTGGTGAGGTCTTTAGAGTTTTCTATATATAGTTTCATTCATCTGCAAACAGTGAAAGTTTTACTTCTTCCTTACCAATTTGGATGCCTTTTATTCCTATTTATTGTATGCTTTCTGTGGCTAGGACTTCCAGTATTATGTTGAATAAAAGGGGTGAGAGTGGAAATCCTTGTCTTGTTCCTGACCTCAGAGGAAAAGCTCTCAGTTCTTTCCATTGAGGATGATGTTAGCTTTGGGTTTTTCATTGAAGGCCTTTATTATGTTGAGGTATATTGCCTCTAAACCTACTATGGGAAGGTTTTTATCATGATTGGATGTTGGACTTTGTCAGATGCTTTTTCTACATCTATTGAGGTGATCGTATTTTTTTTTTCCTTTCTTTTATTGATCTGATGTATCACACTGATTGATTTGCAAATATTGAACCACCCTTGCATCCCAGGAAGAAATCCCACTTGATTGTGGTGAATGATTTTTTTTAATGTATTACTGGATTTAGTTTACAAGTATTTTGTAAATATATTGGCCTGTAGTTCTCTTTTTTGTGTGTCTTTATCTGGTTTTGGGATCAGGGTAATTCTGGCCTCATAATATGAATTTGAAAGTTTTCCTTCTTCCTCTGTTTTTTGGAAAAGTTTGAGAAGAATAGGTACTAACTCTTCCTTAACTGTTTAGTAGAAATCACCTGCAAAGCCATTACTCACAAATATTGTTAAAATGTCTATACTGCCTGGGCCACCTACGTGACACAGTAAGTCCTGGACTTTGTTGGGAGCTTTTTCATTACTGATTCAGTTTCTTTGCTGAAAATTTGTCTGTTCAAGCTTTTTGTTTTTTCTTGCTTCAGCATTGGTAGATTTTGTGTTTCTAGGAACCTATTTCTTCCAAGTTGTCCAATTTGTCCAATTTGTTGGCATAATTTTTCATAATATTCTGTTACAATCATTTGTATTTCTGTGGTGTAAGTTGTTATATCTCCTTTTTCATTTGTGATTTTGTTTTTGATCATTCTGAATAGGTATTTTTCAATTTTGTTGATCTTTTCAAGGAACCAGCTTCTGGTTTCACTGATCTGTTCTATTGTTTTTTATAGTTTCTGTATCATCTATTTCTGCTCTAATCTTTATTCTTTCCTTTCTTCTGCTGGTTCAGAGTTTTGTTTGTTCTTCTTTTTCTACTTCCTCTAGGTGTAAGGTTAAGTTGTTTATTTGAGATTTTTCTTGCTTCTCGGTATTGGCCTGTATTGCTATCCACTTCCCTCTTAGAGCCAATTTACTGCATCCCAAAGATTTTGGCTATTGTATTTTCATTTTCATTTCTTTCCTTGTGATTTTTTAATTTTTTTTTGAACAGTTGGTTGATCCATTCATTGTTTAGTGACATGTTATTTTTATTTAACCTCCATGTACATGTACTCTTTCCCAGTTTTTTCTTGTGGTTGATTTCTAGTTTCCTACCAATGTGGTCAGAAAAGATGCATGTTATGACTTTGATGTTCTTCAATTTGTTGACACTTGTTTTGCAGCCAGATATGTGATCTGTTGTGGCAACTGTCATATGTGCAGTTGAAAAGAATGTGTGTTCTTCTGTTTTAGCATGGAATATTCTGAATATATCTGTTAAATATATCTGGTGTAGTATGTCTTTCAAACTCACTCTTTCCTCATTGACTTTCTCTTTTGATGATCTATCCATTGATATAAATGGGATATTAAAGTCCCCTACTATTATTGTATTATTATTGATTAGTTCCTTTATATTATTAACTGTTTTATGTATTTGGATGCTTCCATGTTGGATGCATAAATACTTACAATCGTTATATCGTCTTGTTGGCTTGTCCCTTTTATGAATATACATTGTCCTTCTTTATCTCTTGTTATGGTCTTTTGTTTTAAGACCATGTTTTCTGATACAAATATTGCAACCCTGGCTCTCTGTTAACATGCAAGTTATCATTTGCATGATAAATGTTTCTCCATTCCCTCATTTTTGATATGCATATGTCTTTAGGTATGAAATATGACTCTTGTAGGCAGCATATACATGGGTCTTATTTTTTGATCCATTGTGTTACCCTATGCCTTTTGATTGGGGCCTGTATTCCATTTACATTCAAAGTAATTGTCAATAGTTGTGTATTTATTGTCATTCTGTCATTTGTTTTGTGGTTGTTTTTGTAGTCCACTCTGATCCTTTCTTCTCTTACTCTCTTTCATGATTTGCTGATTTTATTTAGTGATATATTTGGATTCCTTTCTCTTTATTTTTTACATATCTATTACTGGCTTTTGATTTGTGGTTACTATTAGGGTTGTATGTAACATCTTTTCCATGTAGCAGTCTATATCAAGTTGATGCTTGCTTAAGTTTGAACCCATTCTTTACTCCTTTCCCCCACAATGTTTTAGGTATATGGTATCATACTTTATATCCTTTTATTTTGTGAATTCCTTGACTGCTTTTTTACAGATATTCTTTTTTTTTTTTTTTTTTTTTTTTTTTTTACTTCTTTTGTGTTTACTACTCTTCTTACAATTACTTATGGTCTTTCCTCTCACTCAAAGAGTCCCCTTTAACATTTCTATAGGTCTGCTATAGTGGTCATTAACTCCTTTAGCTGTTTGAGAAATTCTTTATCTCTCTGTCTATTCTGAATGATTGCCTTCCTGTATAGAGTATTCTTAGTTGTATTTTTTTTTTCCTTTCAGCACTTTTAATATATCATGCCACTCCCTTCTGGCCAGTTTCTGCTGAAAAAATTGCCGATAGATAGCCTTATGGGGTTTCCTTTGTACATAATTATCTTTACTCTTGCTGCTTTAAAATTTTTTCTTTATCACTACTTTTTGCCATTTTAATTACTATGTGTCTTTCTGTAGTCCTGGTTGGGTTGATTTTGTTGAGGGTTCTCTGTGCCCCCTGGATCTGGTTATCTGTTTCCTTCCCCAGATTTAGGAAGTTTAGCTATTATTTCTTCAAATAAATTTTCTGCCCCCTTTTTCTCTCTTCTTCTTTTAAGATTCCTATAATGTGAGTGTTATTACACTTGTTGAAGTCACTGAGTTCCCCAAGTCAGTTTTCATTCTGCATCAATTTTTTTTTCTCTCAACCTGCCCAGCTTGATTACTTTCCATTAGTCTGTCCTCCATGTTTCTAATTTGGCTCTCTGCTTCCTCTGTCCTGCTGTTTATTCCATCTATTGTATTTTTAATTTAATCTCTGATTCATTCTTTTTTATCTCTTTGTTAAGGGTCTCACTGATGTCCTCCATTCTTTTTAAACAATTTTTTTCTTATGTTTATTTATATTAGAGAGAGAGAGCTGGGGAGGGGCAGAGAGAGATGGAGACAGAATCTAAAGCAGGCTCTAGGCTCTAAACTGTCAGCATAGAGCCTGACACGGGGGGCTTGAACTCATGAGCCATGAGATCATGACCTGAGCCAAGTTGGACACAACCAACTGAGCCACCCAGGTGCCCCCTCAACTCTTATCTCAACTCTGTTGAGTATCTTTGTGAACATTACTTTAAATTCTTTATCAGGCATATTACTTACATCTGTTTCACTTAGGTCTCTTGCTGTAGTTTTGTCCTGTCTTTTTATTTGGGACATATTCCTCTGTCTCCTCATTTTGTGTTACCTCTGGGTCTGTTTCTATATGTTAGAGGAAATTCAGCTATGACTCATGCTCTTGAGAGTAACAGCCCTATGAAGAAGTCCTGTGGTGCCCTGTAGTAGTGTCCCCTCTTCACCAGAACCTAGTGCTTCAGGCAGTGTCTCCTATGTGTGTTGCATGCTCCCTGCTGTTGTGTTCTGGCTGCCTTTTCCTTCAGTCTACTTGTCTACTTGTCTGCACAGGCTCTCTTTGCCTATTGTGGGCAGTATTTGGTCCCTGGATGGGGTTGGGCACACAGTTTAGATAGGTGTGCAGGCCTGCTTATGAAATGAGACCTGCTCATGCTGCCTCTGGGACTGATCTATTCTGTGTGGATCCATAAAGCACACATGGGTGATGAGTGCAATTTTAACAAGGTACACTTCAGGCTTCCACAGGGCTGCGTTCGCTGCCACCACCACTGAGACCAAGGCCCTGAAAAATGCACTGGTCAGGAGACATGGTGTTGGCATGGTTTGCACTAGTCTTTTGGGGGAGAGGATCTGCAGCACCATGAATGAGACAAATGTAACTGGGGAAGGTGGATCTGCCAAACTGCAAGGTGGTTGAGCCCAGTGTATGCAAATTCGGTAGTGAATCGTGACCCCGCTGGTTCCTTAAAGTGGCCATGTGTTTATGCTTGGGGTTGGGAGAGGTAGATGGCACCTAATGGCTCCTTTATTCCTAGAGAAGACCCTCCAATGAAACCCGCCCCTCTGGGACATGCTTTGAGATGAGTAAGTAACTGGCCCTCTAGTATCCCCCAGAATTTTTCAAACTGCTGCTTGTATAGTGTATCACCAGGGGCTGTTTATGGCATTTTTTAAGGGCAGGGACTCAACTTCCTATTGCCCTCTGGGCTCTCTCAGAGCTGAGCCCACTGATTTTTTTTTTTTTTTTTTTAATTTCTGGCGTTAAGTCCTGCTGCTTATAAGGACTCACAAAATTCAGCCCCTCCCGCTTTGAAAACCAAATCTTCCCTGGATGGCGTCCCCAGAGTTATAGTCTGTTTCTCTCCTTTCTCTGTGCTAATGGCTCCCTCCCTTCACAGATAGCCATGGTCTGTTTAACTGCCCACTGTGTCTCTGTCCTTCCTACCCTCTTCAATGTGGTCTCTTCTCTACCTTTAGTTGTGGAGTTTGTTCTGCCAGTCTTTGGGTCGTTTTCTGGGTTATTCATCTGGTTGTATCATGGGATGAGGTAAGCTTAGGGTCCTCTTCACCATCTTTTCAGCCTCTACTAAAGTAATTTTTTTTAATTGGAAAACAAAGTAATAGTATGCCAAAATTAACATCAAACATACCTGTTATATTAGTGATGGTAAAACACCAAACAAAACAGCATTCTCTTTGGGATAGATAAATCTAAATTAATGTATTTCATAAACTTAAAAAGATATACTCCAAACCCACAAATGTACAACACTAAGAGTAAACCCTAAGGTAAACTGTGGACATTAGGTGATTATGATATGTCAGTGTAAGTTCATACTTGGTAAAAAATTTACCATTTTAGAGACTGATGTTAGTAATTAGGGAGGTTTTACATGTGTAGGGGCAGGGCGCATATGGGAAATCTCTATGCTTTCCTTTTAATATTGTTGTAACCATAAAACTGCTCTAAAATAGTTTTCAAAAATAGTAAAAAAAAAAGAGACTACAGAAATATAATGATACATATAGACCAAAACAGAGCAGTTCCCCATATTTAGGGATATTTAGCCCAGAAAGTACTGAATAAGAACATTCTGAAATACTTCTGTTCACCATACATTTCTAATGGTCTTGAATATCTATACATGGAGTGCCATAATTGCAACATTCATAAAGTAGAAATTTTAAGAGATAAAAGGAGAAATCAATAAGAAAACACAGTAAGAGACATAATGCATCTTTATCAATGCATTAAAATATCAAGTGGACAGAAATAAATAATGCTATAGTCGGCATAGAATAGATACAGATGAACAAACACATGCATATTGTTCCCTGAAATGGAGAATGTAATTTTTCTTAAGTTCCCAGGGTACAATCACAAAGAAAATAAAACGATATATTAGAAGCCCAAAGTCAATAAAGGTTTTACAAAAGATTGCAATGCAATAAAACTAAAAATTAATGACGAGATAAAAAACATAGCATCTACTGAAAGAGTCTTGAAAAAGTCACTCACGTAATTTGTTAGCAAAAGAAGAGTAGAAATCAGAACTTTAAAGTGATTGAACATAATGATGAAAACACTGTATAACACATGGAATATAGTTAACACTGTGCTCAGAGAAAATTTTATAACTACCTAAATAAATAAAAAGAGAGTGAAAACAAATGAACATTAAACACAAGCCCCCAAAAACAAAATAAATCAAAGAAAAAAATAGGAGAAAATAATAACAATAAAACCACAAATTAATCATTTAGTAGAAAAGAACATGAAGTGTCTGAGAGAATATGAGAGAAGTCCTGCATTCCCCGGGCACATCGCTGGCTCTGTTGGTGGAGTGTGTGACTCTTGATCTCAGGCTTGTGAGTTTGGGCCTCATGTTGGGTGTAGGGATTACTTAACAATAAAATCTTAACAAAAAAACAAAAAAAGTCCTGCATTCTTTCATACGGTTTCTTGGCAAATCATTTTACCACTGTTATTGTCTACTTTTGCCTAAAACTTTGTTCAATGTAAAATTTTATTCACTGGAGACACTTCCCTCACTTTCCCTTGTCATAACATACACATGCAGTTCTCTGTTCAGATCAGCCTTTTCCATGGCAATAGTGATTGCTTAAGTAGTGTGATTTGAAAGGTGCCAATTTGGCTTCTGACCTCAAACTTATTTATTGGCTAAATTCTACTTTTAGTAATTTATTCCACTGGGTGACAGCAGTGCATGCTTGAGAGATCATGTGGAAAGATGGTAAGGCATTAAAATGAAGAAATCAGGAAATGAAAGAATTTCAGTTGCTTGACAAAATCTACTCTCCAATGCTGCTAATTGATCAGACCCACATACATCTGTTAAAAAATAATTGGCTCACATATCCATTTTGAAGAAACGAGATAGAAAACTAGTCCTGAATTCCCAATCCTTATCACCTTCAATCTAGTTAGTCAAATCGTTAAATCTCATCTGTTTAGAATTTTAGGAAAATAGAAGCTGCATTTACCTATAATTAAATGTTTTCATATTATCTCTTGCCGGAACAAACCTGACAACACTCTGGGAGGAGTCATTTGAATATTAAATCTTCTAACTTCCTCAGAATGTAGCCTTGCTTTGTTTTTTTTGGTAAAAATTTTTTTCTCACATTTTTACTGAAAAGTATAACAGCTAAAGCCTCAGAAAATATCATTCATGTATGGGAGGGTGTTTATAGAGGAACAGAACTCTTAGCTTATTATATAATTTGTCTTGAAGGATTAATTAGAGGTTTTGTAAATTGAAGAAGCAAAATCTATTATTGCTTTACAAATTTTATTTATAAAAATAATGCAGTTTTGTTCCCACAATTCTAGCCATTACTAACAGATTTAAGGATGAATGATTCCATCTTGAAAATATTCATGTGTTTATAAAATCCCTCATCTAGGCTGCTAACTTAATAATTTAGATTATCTGAAATATGTTATTGTGTTAATACCGAATAAAAAGAAACTGGCATTTGTTTCTGTTTTTGATGCAACCAAAGTAAATATTACATAGAGTAAAAAGTATATATCAATTATTTTCAGTTTGTGTAATAATTCTAATTATCAAAATGGCTAAACTGTAAGGAATACTGAATTATTCAAATGGTTATTATTTTTTAAACTACTGCAGTATTGGGATATTTCAATTTGATCTGCCAATTTTGATTACTGTTTAAAAAATGAACCTGCATAGAAGCAAGTTGGTTAGGGATATAAAATTAAAAATAATTTTCTATGTTAATTATACCATAGAAATTAAGAAGTAAGACTTTTTAGAACCTTGATTACTTTATGGTCTAGAGAAATAGACTTGGTGAATAATATTTTTTTATACAATTTTATGTCAGATGCCCATTATTGAAATGAGATATAATGTATAATGTAAATAAAAACAATCAGAGTAATCTCATAAAAGCTGTAATGGTTTATTCTCCCATTTAATATTATTTTCATTTTTTTCCTTGAGAAATTTGGATTATTCTCAAAAGAAACAGTGCATCTTTGTTGTATTCTGTGTCTCCACTTTGTTGCATTGCTTTGGGATAATTCAACCAAGGATAATTTTTACAACATAAAAGTTATGAAGAAAGTAATCTATAATGAGCCTTTTGACTTCTTTACATTCACCATAATTTGTTCCTTCACTAATACCAAAATCACTGAAAAGGAGAGAGACTTACTGTTTAATTCTCTCCTGCCTTTAATTCTAGGCATTTCCAGACATAAGTGTCCAATCTGTACCATCTTTAGTCAATATGCATATGCCTTTAGTTGTTTTAGTTATTGGCCATCAAATTTCTATCAATTTTTTGTACTTTAATAAACCACACTTGATCTTAGCCAAAAGGCTGAGAAACGATGTACATTAATATACCATAATATCATGATATACCGTGATATCAAAGCTGCTTGGAGTGGGTCCTACTTACATGGTACAGCTTGAATAGCAGATGGTGTTCTAAGTAACAATAACAATAATAATAAACATCTCTGGAGCATAAAGTCCCACTCTTTAAGCTTTAACTTATTTGTCTTAAATGTTATTCTTCCCAAACACCCTCTTCTTCAATGCATGTATAGTGGGGAGTCTAGCTTTCAGTGTCTAGATTTTAGGGAGTCTTAAAGACTTTTGATATGTGGCTTTGTAAAAGTTACAACTAAGAAACATCAAATGGAGATTACATGCAAGATTTTAAAAGGCCCAAATGAAATATAGTCATGTAGGTAAATGTTGCCTTCATAAAAAGGTAATTGCTTATTTTTAGGGTGAACTATTTTGCCACTTAATTTCTTAGGTGCCTCAGACACTAAATAAAGGGGGGAGAAAGTCTGGGAAAGAACATAAGGAAGGAAATGGGGCAAAGTCAGGAGGAAGAATATAAAACATATATCCTGGTGGAAGCAAGTAAGCAAAGTAAAAATTTCATCCAATTCACAATTTGACTGGAGTTAGCCTTGTGTAGAGTTAGAGCAAATAATAAGATAAACACATTGGTCAGAACCTGGATTGTGTTAATTAAACCAATGAAATTAGGCCTCTCAGTCCTTTTAGCTCTGACGGTGACGATGGGCAAATGAGAGTGTGTTTACAAAGCAGGATCAATTCTAAGCAAATAATCACGTTTTACCCAATAACAGTGAGGATGGTGAGGCTGAGGCTGATGGAGCCTGACGCAGAGAGCTCCAGCAACATGGTCATCATTTGTTGATTTAGGCACGTTTCATCTGCTGAGATGGTAAGTAGTTCAGATTGAATGACACCTCGAAATTTTGACTCATGTAATTAGAATGATGGGATCTAAAGCTGAGGTATGGGGCTATTTTATGTATAACCAGCTAACATTAGAAAACAGAACAATTCAGTAGTAATAACGTGATGATGCTGAAGAATTTGTTCTTGACTCACAGACAACTTGTAGAGCTATTGGTCATTCAGTCATCCCCGGTGGTGTTTGGATGATTATTTGACTTACTTATTCCAGAAGTCCCTCTTTTCAAGCCCTTAGAAACTACTGGAATTACGCAGCATTATGTCCCAGGCTTCTCTCGGTTCTGAGAATGTTAACAATAATCCAGTAGAGCAGGGATCTTTTAAAATTAAAATTAAGTACGTGACAGAAAGGAAAGGACAGATGAGAAAGATCAAGGCAGAAAGTGGCTGTCCCTTAAGGATAACGGTCTTAAAATGGCAATGACACATAAGTGGTGAACATAAAATGATTGTAATGTAACTAAATTATTAAAGTGAATGTGTCTCTCTATGAAGGAAAAAGCTTGCACTGCATTAAAATAAATGAGGAAATAACATTGGACATTTTTTCCACTTAAACCAGGGCACTGTATTTAAGAATTGACACTATTTCAGAATGTTTACTACTTTAATATATTTTTATTAATAATTCTACAGGCATACTCTTTCTTTTTTTAGGTTTATTTGTTTTGAGAGAGAAAGTGAGTGGGGGAGGAGGAGAGAGAGAGAGAGAGAGAGAATCCTGAGCAGGCTTCCACACTGTCAATGGAGAACTGGACATGGGGCTCAAACCCACAGACCATGAGATCATGACCTGAGCCAAAGTCAGACACTTAACCAACTGAACCACCCAGGCACGCCAGGCATACTCTTTCTTTAGTGAAAAATTGTATATATTTTGACAAAGGATATATTAAGTGGACAGGTAAAGTACTTTTTGAAATTTCAATTTTTTTCTTTAATGAAAATATTTATTTTCAAAAATCTTCAATAAAAATTTATAATTTACAATCCCTAGAATAAGTACTGTTTAAAAATGAGTAGTATTTGCCCCCAAATTTAAAATAGTTGTTATGGGTGATTATAAATGTTTTCCATGCATGTGGAATAGCATATTAAAAGAGAAATTTCTCTCCCTTTTTACATGAAATGATCCCCCCACTATGTCTTCATGTATGCCAAACTTTAAGCCCTGTATCTATCTTCAGTGAAGATTTTGGTGTTACATGGATAACTTCTCATTATATTTGGGACTGCAGTGTTCAACATTAAAATAAGGTTTTAAATTAAATATAATTTATTATTTTTTATAATTTTATATTATATTTATATATATTTATTTATTTATTTAATATTTATTTATTTATTTAATATATATTTATATTAAATTTATATAATTTATAAAATATAATTATATTTATAATTAAATATAAAATAAGGTTTTATATTAAAATAAAATAAACTGTCTCAGAGGGGTTCTTTTTTTTTTTCTTTTCTTTTTCTTTTTTTAGTTTATCTTAATACTGCACCCACACACAGAGGCTAATCTCCGACAGGTTCTTTTGTAGACGGCCTTAAGCAGTGGTGCCCACTCCCAGGCAAGCAGTGGTGCTCTCACGTAAACCTTTGTCAGGTAACATGACTGGATCAGCTGTGGAATCCTGAATCAGTTCATCTAATGAACACATAGGTATTTGATCCACATACATGATATAGAAGCGACATTCCTAGGTTGTTGTGGTAGACAGTCTCTGTAAATCAAAAAGGAGAACTTACCATTATATAAAGTGAAAAGTTATAAACACTGCTGGTCGTCTAGAGTGCATAGTCTTCTAAATTGTTCCGTTATGTCCACAGTACATTTTTGCTCTTTTACAGCAAATAGTGTTTCCTTAACTCATGGAGGTTCTGTTGATTCTTGGCTATTTTCATTAATGTAATTCAGCTTCTAACTAAAAGGAAAGAAAAAGTGTACTGTATGGCTAAAATCATTTTATAATAAGACTGCTTTTCATTTAAGAGACTTTCTTTTCCTATTCAAGTTAAAGAAACTAAAATTTAAATAAAAAATGTTGAGTCTTTTGGGTAAACACTAATGAGTAAATTATTCATTTTGAATTAGTATAAATAATATTTATAAGTGGGTATTTTAGAGTGCCTGAAAATAGTTATCATATATTCCTGCAAGTATTGTTTAATATACTTATAAAAATATATCTTGGTAAACTTCAACTAAAGTCTTTTTCAATGATCACAAATACCAGGCAAATAAAGGCCAAATTAATTCTTTTTTATACTGTTAATATGGTATTAGGTTTGAACAACTAAATGCTTGTAGGAAAAAAACAAAACATAAAGTAGTGTCTTGCGTGCTTGATATGGCCAGATGTATTTTAAGAAAATAACATCAGGGTTCACAAATTGTTGGTTGAGTTCATGGTTTCTACCCTAATAATTGTGGGACTTGAAATAAAATTAATCACAGAAGAGGAAGAGAAAATTGAGGGTAGCAAATACCTGGTTTCATATGTCTAAGTGGGTATATTGTGAGGGAGTTATTATTTATTTCTTAGGATGAAGAACTTGATTATGTTTAGGTATCACTTATAAAATGATAAATGGAGATTTTAGGACTCCATCCCAGAACTATTGAATAAGAAGAGTTAAGAGTGGCCCTTGAGAATCTGTTTTTAAGAGGAAAAAAAAACAAAAACAAAACAAAAACTCCAGGTTATTTTAATTAGACAACCAAGACTGGGAACCTGTTTTATGTGATTCATGATAAAATCAGAATGAATCAGTAAGTCCATGGACTGTTAGCTCTCTGGGAGCAGAAACAGAAATTGCTTTAATTTCTAACCTCTTTGTCCTATATACTGCCTATCACAGAGTAGTTACTCAAATATTTTTTAGAGGTGTGAATAAAGAACATGGGAGGCATGTTACACTCAAGTGCAATGAAAATATTTTAATCCGTTAGAATTGACTTCCCATGACTGCAGCTGTCAAAGCAAGGGTCAGATGATCACTTATTGGGTGTGCCAATATCAGAAAAGTACAGGAATTGTGGCATATAGTAAACACTCAATAAACGCTTCACAAATTAAGGCATAAACTAAATATGAGATTCCTATTTCATGAATTTCTTAAATCACGTTGACTGTGAAACAGATCAATGGTGAAAATCAGACTAATAAGAACAAATGAGCTCAGTAAAAACTAATTCTATAGAATATAGGAGATATAACTAAATGACTAGTCTCTCTCAAAAAGAAGAAATCTTCACCTTTAATGATACACAAACTCCTCTAAGATCCAAAAGTTCAAAAGCCAAATCCACTCTGATGATTCTTCAGCAACATTCTTGGGAAAGATAATTATTCACAACATTGTACCATCCAAACACCTTGTATTTACTTTTCTTGTATTGTTTTTCATTTATTTGAGAACACATCTGTTTGCATCTTGTAAAACCAGCCTTCCTTGAGTACAAGGACACCATTATCATTTTGTCCTCCTCTAACCCCCTCCCAATGCTGAGCATAGGTCTGTTTGACTAGATCGTTGCTGACTATTCTTCACTGTTTAATACAGACGTGCTTCACTGTGCCAGAGCTATGCTGTTAATTGTACCAGTGCATGGAACATTTTCAGTGATAGCAATTTTCTTGGCTGTCAATCAATGCTAAGCTTCTGTTATCATATATTCAGGCACTAAAATTATATGTTGATTTAAAGAAGAGATCCAAGTATGAATATTTTATGTCTGATTCTTTACCTCATTATAGCTCATGGATCTTACTACATTTTCTTCTTCTTTGAGCAGAAAGGAGTATCAAATCTCCTTCTCTTCTTAAATGGAAGAAAAACAAAAGTTTGGTTTATTTTAGGAAAAAGCTGAAGATAACCCAAATAACCAGGGGCTGCACTGTTGTATAAGAACTGACCCTTGAGGCTTTGAGGAAGCCACCTGCATGTTCAGTTTTCTTTGTCTCTATTCCTCAGGATTTGCTTGAAGTAAAAGTATGTTTGGGCAGAAACTGTTGCCATCTTGCACAAACTCGTTACATGATCTTCAAATTTTTGATAGATTTTATCTGTTCTTTTGGGTAATAGGCTTGGGGCAAGTTACACAGTATACATTTTGATGGTGGCTGATACATGCAATTGCAGGAATCATTGATTTGTATATTTTTTTCAAGTGTAAGGCATGCTTCATTTTACACAGCCCGTTTTCACCATTGTCAGGTGATATTCCAATGGAAAATTGAACCCTATTTTTTATATTTTTCAATTTTATTCATCTCTCCTTTTATTCCTTTTCTTTATAGGATTGGTGAAAAATATTTGGCAAATCCCTCCAGAGACACATTATTGTTGTTTAAGTTTTAAAGTACCCGGGGCTCTAGAATGAATGTGTGGGTGGGGACAGCCTTCAAGCTGGGGGTATTGATGGCATACAAAGTGATTGCATGATTTTTATAGTAAAAGGAATAACACAGGTGGTGGCTATAGCTGGCTAAAGCAGCAAGCTCCCTTGAATCCTATCTTTTTCATATCTGTTCACAGATATGCCCTCACATGTTTGGTTTCGGTTTGGTAGGCACTTGGGTAGAGAATAGATACAGTTTTGGAATGTCTCTATGATTTTGTTTCCTAGATTCCCTCACATTCCAGTGGCTGTGGTTTGCCATAAAATCCATTCAGGGTTAAAGCTGAAAAACTTGGAAACTCACCCCCATGTGCATCCCTTCTTCAAGTTTTATGGTCCCCTCTAGAATCTGCCTATTCTGCTGCCATGGGCTCTAGAGACTTTGAGTAGTCATTTATTATATTTTGTCCAGAGTCTGTAGTTGTTATGTGCAGGGAAATTGGTCTGGTAGGAGCTTACTAGGCCATTCTGGATGAATGGTATTTTTGAAATACTGTTCATTAAATTTTAAGGTAGAATGGTAATGTATTAAGCCTATGTTTTATTCTGTGTTATTGCTTTCAAAAGAACTTTTCAGCCTATTTTGTGTAATTAACTCAGCACTATTGTACCACCATAAGTTATAAACTTAGTAATTTAGATAAACAACTGATGACTGAAGATGATGGAAATTGTTAGAGTTCATGGAGCTATCAAATCCTGGTTTTGGGCAGGACCTAGAATCCTTCCCATTCTATCTCCCTATACGATAATCACTACTGACTATGAAAGTGTGCTGACAAGAATGTTGGATATTGCAAAAAAGTAAATGGAAACAGTTGGCTAAAAGTGGTGATATATCACACAAGTTTTCTCACATAAGATATTCTGCAACATTTGTATTTTATTTTTGAATTTCAAATTTCTAGGCTGGCTTTGCCATTGTATTTTTTTCTTTTTCAATATCTCCCCATGTTGCCCAAAGTCCCTATAAGCATCAATAAGACTCCACATAACCCACTTTCCACCGCTAACCTGCTCATCTCTCTGACCTCATCGTCTAACACTGTTTGTCAGTCAGCTCCAGCCTCATTGGCCTACTTGCTGTATCCATGTGTACACTCTTTTACTCTATGACTTTCATAATTACAGATTCAAAAAAATCAGGGAATTTCTGGGTGAATAATGTCTTATAGTCAGAAATTAGCATTTTCCCTCTTCTTTTGGAATAGAAAGTACAAGGAGTCAATTATATCAGTTCTCCAATGATAAAATAAGAAGAGGAACTTTGGATCACTTTGGTTTTATGCAAAGAAAATCAAGCCCCCGAAATTTCCCAAACGTGAAAAGAATTTTTAAAAATGTATTGAGCTAATGTGAAAAGTAAATTTAATGATCATTTTCTGACCATACATCAAATTTATAATTTTTTAGTGATTTTTTTTAAGTTTATTTATTTATTTTGAGAAACAGAGAGAGAAAGTGTGAGCAGGAGAGGGGCAGAGAGAGGGAGAGAAGAAAAATCCCAAGCAGGCTCTGCTTTATCAGCGCAGAGCCGGCTGCCAGGATTGAACTCATGAACCATGAGATCGTGATCTGAGCTGAACTCAAGGATCAGATGCTTAACTGACTGAGCCACCCAGCCTCCCCCAAAGTTATAATGTTATAGAAAGCATGAGAATCCTTATTGTGGGGTGTGAATACCGACATAAAAGAACATGTGAAATGAACTTTGAAACTTTTAAGCCTTTCCCCCAAACTCATTAATTTGTATCCAAAAGAATTATAAACGTTGGATCAGCACAATAATCATTAAAACACTAAATGCAAATTAACATTACAAAATACATTTTTTTTCAAATATACTTACTAGTTATGCAGTACATTACTTTCAAGAACAAATACACATAGTAAATAATTTCTATAGGGAACAGTACAATATATGAGGACAAGAATGGAATCTAATCAAAAATTCATAATATGATAATTTTCTAAAGAGAAATTTAATGTTGCATCCATACATTCCCTTAGGATCAGTGAAGCACTGGTATTTTATATCAGTAAGAACTTTAAAAATGATCTGCCTTCCTAGTGCACAATTTTAAACAAACCCCACTGCACCTCACCACCACCACCACCACCAAACCCTGTGGGGGGGGGGGGGAAATAAGTGACATAAATGCAGTTAATCTCAAAATAAGCCTTTCTTTCTATACTATTATGGAATATGGGATACCAACTCTATTTTTAAATGGAGTGTAGGGAATCATGGATTTGGATCCTTTCTTTTTTATGTGGTTGGCATTCTTTTATACTTAGTCTTTTTTTAAATGTTTATTTACTTATTTTGAGAGGGAAGGAGAGAGCCTGCTCCCAGGAGAGGCAGTAAGAAAGGGAGAGAGAATCCCAAGCAGGCTCCACTCTGTCAGTTTACAGCCTGACATGGGGCTTGAACTCACAAACTGTGAGATCATGACCTGAGTTGAAACCAAGAGTCAGATGCTTAACTGACTGAGCCACCCAGGCACCCCTTGTATATTAAGTTTTATTTTAAGTCTAAGTGACAGAGTATACTTAGTGGAGGAGACTTTAATAAATGGATTTATAATAGCTAAGTCCTCTTAAGCACTGTCTTTGATGAGAGTAGACGTAAAAACCACTTCTGTATTATTTTCCAGAGCTAGTTTCTTCATTTCAAGTGAGCCAATGTTTTGGTCCTTTCTTCTGTGTAAGAGGACACTCATTACTTCCTCTCACCTTTCTCTTCAACCTCTCCCTCTCAAGTTTTTCCTTTTATCTTATAAATTTGCTCTAGTACTGCCCATCCATAAACAGCAAAAACCGAATTATTTCCCAAGTCTTTTCTCCCCTTCACTGACATAATACTTCTCTCTCCTTTCAAAGAGAGCCAAGCTACTCAAAAGTACAATGTACACTTTAAATCTCTTCTTCACTTTCCTTTATTTCTCATCACATTGCAGTTGGGGTTCTGCCCATATCACACTCAATCGAAATTACTCTTGCCAAGGTTACCAGTTAGTACCCATGATATCCACTCTTCCTTCCTACTGGGAACTTCCATCCTCCCTAGGCTTCTGGCACACTTTTTCATTTTCATTTTCTCTTCTTAGTATTTACCCTCACTCTTTTCTGTAAGCTCTTCTTTCAATACTTCTTGCATATAAGCTACTAAAATTCTGTCCCTGAATCTTCCTTATCACTCTTTCACTCTATCAAGACAGGATAAGCTAAATTACAACTAACACTCTGTAAATCTCAGTTGCTTAAAACAATCAGCATTTATTTCTTGGTCATACTACATGTTCATCTCAGTTCAGCTGAGGTTCTTCACCACATTGTCTTCATTCAGATGCACAAGTTAACACATTCTCCATCACTTAGGATATTCCTGGTTACAGTGATAGGGGGAAGAGAACATGGAAAAGTGTGTACCAATTTAAAAGTTTCTTCCCCTAAAAGGCACAAATTCTTGCCTCTCAATTTTGTTGGCCAAAGCAAGTGATATAGTCAAACTGAATCTCAAAAAAGATATGCCAGTATAATCCTGAAATATGCACAAAGTAAACCAGAATATCAGAAAATAGAAATAATCACCATTGGAGTCTCTGAATGATTTTGTCCAACAAATATGGTTTAAATTACAACATAAATGCTGATGACTTAGAAATCTATATCTTGGGCTCAGATCTCTTAATCTATGTACCCATATATACCTTCCTACTTCACTTGGATATGCAAACCTTAAAGTCAACCCCCTCTCCCCCCGCCGCCACATCCAAACAAACTCAATACTAAAACTTCTCATCTTGATCACCTTTGAAGAACACAAGTTAAACACTTGGGGGATATCCCTGATTTATTCCTCTTCCTTAATCTATGTGTCAATGGTAACCTATTCAAGTTCAGTCCACAGTCTCAATACTGTTACCCCTCTTCCTGTTCACATTTTTGTTTCCTTAATGTAATCTCTCCATATTTATTGCCTGGATTACTGCAGCTGACTCTTGGGATCTTCTTGCTACTCAGCTTAATCTGTCTCAAACTTTCTTCATCACTGCTGTCAAAATTATCTATCTACATCACAGACTTGATCACCTACTATTTTTAAAGTCATGTATTGTTTGCTACTTGTTGACTCTAGAGTAATATCCAAACTTCATATATCACACCAGACCTGGTGATGTGATCTCTAATTATCTGGCTAGCTTCATCTCTCTCCACTTTCCCTAACTCATCAGATTTCATGATCTAAAACTGATGATCCAGCTCACTAAAAGTAAAAGATACCTTCTGAAGGAAAAGAGAGAGAGAGAGAGAGAGAGAGAGAGAGAGAGAGAGAGAGAGAAACTTTTAAGTTAGATATAGCCTATGGTCTTCAGAAGGAAGTTTCTCCCTATTCACTATCTAGGAAGTGAGCAAAAAGTCAGCCTTGCGGTGTAACGGCCCTCAACCAATGCAGATGTATACCCACACAGTTGACTGCCAGTGACTTCACCCTTCCAAGACAAGTGTGCCAGGCTCCCTGTGTGCTTAAGGGATGCCCAAAGAGCTCAACCAGAGTGGGGCATCACATTATTTTGCTCTCTAGCTGCCAGACTCCCAAGCTGCCAAGTCTTCACAACATGCTGCCAAGGAAGTTTTAGCACTTGAATCTTGTCTAATCTTGCCTGGCGTGGTGAATGTGATGTTGCCTCTTTAGCCAGCATAGTGCAAGTCAAAGTTAAGGATGAAAACTAAATTAATGCAAATGCTGGAAAAATCAGTATTCACAGCTAAATTACAAGGTGGTATCAGATGGTTTCCAATTTTCCCCACTTTCTTTCAAATTGTGGAAATGAAAGCTTTTAAATTAATTTTTGAAATCCCTGAAATGAAAATATGAGGCATGCAGAGATGCAAATCAATAATAAATGAGCCACTTATTTATCAATAAACCAAAACAGTTTATTATTAAACTGAAAAATTTAAACATTCCCTAACTTCTGTTCAGTTGCAGAATCACTCAGATTTAGATTGCTTCCATAGAGAGAGTTTTAATTTTAATTTTTGTTATAGAAACAAGACAGGCAATAGGGGGACAATATAACATAGTTATTCTAGCTGAAATATTCTGCGACATTTTGTTATGGTTATTTCAGAAGTGCTGAAAGTCATATTTATATCTATCACATACCAATATACTTGTTATATATATTATATATTGTATATCATATATATTACAGAACATAAATAACATATATATATGTGTATATCAACCACATACCTATTTTTACCTAAAAACTGGAAGTGATACCTGAATATGTTAGAATTATATGTCATTTCAACACATCATAACCTTTATTTCTTACTAATTCTGTGAAAGCAAATATTACCACTGAACTATTTTTTTTAATTATAGAAAAAGAAAGAGAAAATATTACATGATTCGAAAATGAATACCTGTCATATAATGTGAGGAAAAAAGCCAAGGTCAGAAGATTTTTTTGTTTCTTTGTTTGAAGTTAAACCTTTGCAGAAAATAATCCCTTAAAAGTAATATTGAAGATTGATAATATTCTTTTTGTTCTAACACTATAATTAGTACAATGTTTTCCCCAATTGTCTCTAAGCAAGTCTTCTGGCTTTTCCAAATAGTGTGCCAGCACATTTTCATTACCTCAAGATCAGTTGGTGTTTCTACACCTTCATGACCCACCTTTCATATCCTGAACCTGCTGCCATCAAAGACACACACCCCAGGTCAAGCTGTGCAATAGTGGTTTCCAGCAGTGACAGCCGACTTTTTGGCTACTTCTGTCTAGACAGCTGGGGTGGTGGCTAACACTTCCACTGCCAGTCTAACACACAGACCTGAAGCTTGAGTAGTTCTGGAAGCTGCATCTTAGGTTGATTATAATTTGCTGTGAATTCAAAGAATTTCACGTAAAAGGCAAAATATATTTTTTCACACTGATATAAAAATATGTGTGGATAGGTGTATATATATATATACGTATATGTATATACATATATATATATATATGTATATGTGTATACATATATATATATATATACACATATATGTATACACACACCTATATACACATATACATACACACACACACACACACACACACACATATATATATATACACACACCTATATACACACCTATATACACATACACATATACATTGCACACACAAATATATATTTGGATCAATTCCACAAATAAAGATTGAACATCCTCCATACACAAGTACTACATTCACACTTATAAACTTGCATTTAGAGCTTACAGCCTAACTAGCAGGTCACCTGTCTTAGGTTAAAAAGTTGTTCCACATCATTTTACTTTGTTTCTAAAATAGTATATAACCTAAGCCTAACTGGAAAAAAGGCATGATGAAACTAGTCAAAATAATGAATAGATTTCCCTGTATAAAGCTTCCTAGCATTTGTTGAAAACATCTAAATGATAAAATCCTGATTTCCCCCAAATTCATTCACAATCATGAATAGCTGTTCTTTTTTTATGCACAAACCAAAGCTTTGAAGTATTGTGCTGCTCATTAATTTTACATTTATCTATATAGCTCACTTGTTGCAACATCTGTCATGGAGAAATTCTTTAAAACTTACTCATGATTAGACATTCTTAGTGTCACCAAGCCAAGAATGTCTCCTTAACTGAAATGAATTATTTTTCTATCATGTAGTTTCCAAATCACTTACTAAAAGAAAAAGAAAACTAAGAAAAAAATTGAAATAAAATTGGAAATAATAAATATGCCACAAAGTAAATTAATAAACATAGGTGATGAAAACTAAAAAGTCAAGGTTTAAAATTTTACTATGCTGTACAATTTGCGGATAAAAAAATTTTAATTCCTAAGCAACATTTAATTACTAAGCTACTTTCCCTACCCAGTCTTCTCTTTCTCTCTACAAGCCAACTTCCGTTGGCTAGTTCGTACTCAAAAAACAATGCATTATCTCTTACTCACCTTTTGCATACCATACTCAAGAGTTGATACAAAAGAGCCTGCCAATTGATCTTCTAGTGTGACACATTTTCTCTCCACTTGTAAGCCACAGCATCATATAAACTAACTCCTGACTGTCTTCCCAACTCCCCACTTTTCATTTTTCTTCCATTCTTTACTAGGAAAGTCAAGCACTTCCTGAATCATATTCATTTCCCAGAATACCAGAATCAAGAGTGATTTCCATTCCCCTTTGCCATCCATCACATCAAGTCTTAATCACATGCTCTATGGTCGCACTCAGTCATGCAGTTCTGGCCACACATCAGAAAAATCCTTTCAAACCTGCCATTCCATACATTTCCTGATTCTGTGTACCAACTTCTACAATTCTAACATGACATAAAGATGTATCTGTTTAACATCATGAAGTACAGGCACAAAATTTTCCTATATTTCACCTACTCTGATAAATCCGTCTTTATACCTATGTAAGCATAAATGTGGCGTCCTTACAACTTCTTGTACCAATATCTGGAGAACTAAAGCATTTCAGAGCTAAAAAAGAACCTTAGAGATTACTGAGCAGCTCCAGTCCTTCTTTTTTTCACATTAAGTTCATTAACCGATTATTTCCAGTAACTTGCCTAAGGTCACACAGGTTGTGACAGAGCTGGTTCCAAAATCATAGCTTTTTAAGTCTGATACCACTATCTTCCTTCCCAAAGAGCAGCACATCAAAATATTTTCTTGTGGTTACTCTTTCCTGAACACCCATACTGTACCCTTTTCTTCTACCTTTTTCATCCCAATTATTCACCCTCCCCTAACCTCTGACATTCTGCATTTTACCTTCTATTCATGTCCTCTGTTAAGTATTCGAAAGTTGATGGCATTTATTCCCTTTAAATACCTATAGTCTTTCATTTATATTTCTCCTGTTGAATTTATCATAATCTACCAAACATAATAGTTATTTCTATTCTTGTTGTATCTTGCTATCAAAAAGTAAGTTACTTAAGAGAGAACTCACGGTGTCTTATAGATCTGTGTAGTCCTTGTGGTTCTTAATAAATCAGTGTTGAACTGAATACTATTTCACCTATCACAGGATATAGCTGGTTGAGAGGCAAATTGGTTATCACTCAGCACTTAATCTATCTGATTTTCCATGGTTTAAGATGGTTTCTTGAGTTCAGTATTTTTTATTTTGTCATTGTTGTTATTTGTAAGACCACACTAATAAACTATAGCAAGAAGAAACTGAACTTCTTCAGTTACATCCAATTCAAGCAAGTTGTACATTATACAGTCCCAGAAAAAAAGAATCTCTTTATAACAAAGCTATCTTCAGAAAAAAACTGTCTATATGTTTATATTGCTACTAGTCCTAATACTGAAACAGTAAACGATTGAGAAACATTTGAGCTCAAAATTGTCAGAATCGCAGTATCAGTGTTCAGAATTCGGAATTATGATATGAAAGTTTTACTTTGTGCTTGTCTAGACTGGCAGAAAAAAAATGTAAATGACCCCAATTCTGTGATTTTTGTTGTGTTGTTTTAATATTATGTGGTCACCTAAGGTACACTAAAAGTGGCCACAGTTTTAGAATATGCATTGCAGAATTTAGTGTCAAGTTGATTGAGAGTGAAAACTAAATGAATTAGTCATTGACTGATTTACACTAGCTATCCCTGAACTTATTTTTTTATCATCTTTGATATTTATTTTCTGTGTGGAAAGAGAATTCAGAAACTCATATTCCATTTATTTTTATAGCAAGTGAAAGTAGTGTCACACAATAAATGTCAGCACAATAGCTTTTCTTTTGGAATACCATACATCTGAAATTCTTTCTTCGCAACATTCCTGGACAATCATCTTAACAGTTGGGTTTCCCATTGGGCTTAACAGTATGTGAGCATAGCAGCTGCTTCAGGATATATGCTACTACTTTCTCACTCATAGATGTCAACATCACGTCATCTCAACTAAGTGGGGGTAACCCTCCTAAGAAAGAAAACGTTCTATAATCCCCATAAACCAAAGCACTACTTGCATTCATAGCCAGATTTTCTGGAAGAAAGAACAATTACCTGAAAGGTATTGTGTTGTCAGTAGCTCCATATCTCAGATAATGAGAAAATATGAAATATGTTCAAACTAGTCTTTTATGACCTGTTACCGTGTGACGTGTTTATTAGCATAGACTATGTATTTCATCATCCAATTGCTTTCTGATTGTGCTCTCATTACTATCTGTGGGTCCACATATATTTACAGTTGTTTTTGTGGCTGACTCTGCCCTTGGTGCACATTATCTTACTTTGAAGTAAAGTTAAGAGGGTGTTTCTTGGAATAGAAAAGCCTCAAATGTACTCATTAGTGAAACCCAGCTAAAATATTTATAATTGGGACTCAGACTAGCAACCTGGTTTGCAAATAATGTTCCCATGAAATAGCAATCGAAGTTTGGAGTGCACCATCCGCTGGCCAATCTGAAAACAAGCTATTCTGTCTTGCTATCTCCATGGCAATTTACTCTACCTTTACAAATATTTAGATATTATTTTTTTTAATATGTGTTGAGATACATATTAAATGCAAGGCACTGTGCCCTACATTAAAGTATTTCATCTAAAGGTACCTTGGTATTTAGAGCACTCAGTGAGACAAAGTCCTTCTTTAAGGTAAACTTCTATTATAATGGAAATCCATTGAAATGTTACTAAGGAGAAGTTATTGAACCAGGAGTATCACACTTTTACATTCATGAATCTGGCATATATAAAGAGAATTATAAAAATAAGAAATAATATCAAAAGGTACATGAAAAATATTTATGCTTCTTTGAATGTTGGAGTGTCTTTCTCCAAAAGTTGTTTTCACCACTTCACCATTCCTCACAACCACTCAGCCATAGAACTGACAAGTTATTCCACCAACTAGTCAACAGTTCTCATTAATTCAAGGCTTAGAAAATGCTAAATGATAATTCATTGTAAACATCTTCCCTAGGGGTTAATTATGAGGCAATAATACCTACATCCAAAGAATCTGTGGAGATGCAAGGATGAGCTTGATTATGTCTACAATAAGTCTTTGAATTGCTTAGTGAATAAGCTATAATAATTTGCAGCAATATTGTTATTATCTATTGCCATGAGATTGTTAACTTGTGTTTGTATAATGTCTTTCTTAGATTAATTGGAAATGCTCCATTTGAAATCAGAGCAGTCTCTAGAGAATACTGCTAAAACGTTTTCTCCATTAAAAATAATTCAAAGCCAGTTAGCTGACCAATGAAAAAATTTAATGCTTTAGGAAGTCTCTTCTACACACTTATTTTGGGTCACCATGCATGTCTGTATTTGCCTTTTAAATTAAACCTCTGTAGTGTATTCCATGTTAGGCAACACCAGCAAAAATGAATAGACTCTTTGTGATGCATGGATTATACAATGATTGAAGTGATCCATTAGCTCTTTTTGGTGCATGTGCATAGAAACAACTTGGTGGAGATTGGCCTCAAAAAGAAACAAGTACCTTATATTTTAATTGCATATCTGATGACTTTTAATAATTGTTAAATAATGTGCATATAATCCCATGGGGTCCTCAGAAAAATTCTATGAATCCTCATAAATAATAATAATAATAATAATAATAATAATAATAATAGCTACTGTTTATTCAAACTGCAGTGTGCAAAGTAAACGCTAGGCATACACAAAGGTCTTTTCTCTTTTTTTTAAGACAACTGTAGTGCACACTGCAGTGTACTACTCAGACCCCTCCCCTTACGGTTAGCTTCTGAGCTACTTCCTAGGAAATTCCTTTGACCAGAGAGAGTTGTCTCACTCAAAATTACATACCATTTTCTCAGAGCCGCCTACATCTAATGGACTTGTTGAAGAGAAGTTACAGAGACCTGAATAGCTTACCACAATTCAAGACACCTTAATTCAAGGTACATCCTATTTCAGACTCCTCCATGGAACTGGCTGGTACCTTTGTTGTAAACGTATAGAAGTTCAAGTTCTCTTGCTTCTCTTACTTTACAGGTATTATTCCTGAGAGCACCTCCCCTCCCCAGTAAACCTCCTCCATCTCAGTGTGTTTCGTGTCTAACCTGACCTCAGATTCTACATGAATCTCAACATTATGGATGAGGAAACAAAGGATCAGAATGAATGCAAGAAATAAATCTCAAACCCACAGCTTTTTATAGCTCACTGTTGTCTTGCTAGGGGGATACAGAACCAAAGTCTAAGAGCTCCTGTTTTCTAATGAAGGATTATTTCAACCATGGGAGTAGGCATGTCTATGTGAGACCTGATAAAACAAATTCTTTAAAATCTTAGAAAAAGGAAGGGTTATTAAAGAGTTATCCACATCACATTTTTAAAGTAAGATGATCTAGAATTTTTAAATCTGTACTCAGTTTGTTTATGAAGGCAGCAAATTTTAATTAATTCATGTACTATCCCATTAATTTTAGATTTTACAAGGTCTAAAACAAAGAAATAATGAAGATTTGCACTATTCAGAGATACATGAAGGGAAAGTAAGGAAATAATGGAGATTTGCACTATTTGGGAATACATGAAGGGAAAAACGTTCTCTGAGCAAATTCCATCTCAAAGATATATAGCTACTGGTTGGACTGTTAGTCTTACAACATTAAGTGCAAATGACAGAAATTTGGTTAATATGTTTTTAACTTTTGCTTTCTGTCTTCATGTTTATTTAGAAAGAACATTTGTTAGTCTGTCAATATGTTGGTTGTAAAATAAACTAAAAATATCCTTTTTCTACAAAGTTTCCACTCAAAAGCAAGGAACTAAAATACACCTAGCATTTTGTTTTGCACAAAAGTCATGTTCCTATATAAAGTACTGCTAAAATTCTACGTAGTACCATTCCTAACATGGATTTTTTTAACTCTAATTTTAGTGCAGCAAAAGTCTTCCATAGCAATAAGATACTGCATTATATAGGTCATTTGAATAATACATTTGGAAACTAATAGTGCTACATATTTTCAAAAAAAGATAATCATTTTCCTATATCCCTATAGCCACTTTCTAATGTTATACAATACTTCAGATTTCTGTTACTTATAAAGGGTCTATTACTTACAAGGCTCATGTCCTTGTGAAATAAGAGCCTTCTTATTCTATATCATAAAATTTTGTTCATTCTTCTAATGCCTTAGACATTAGACTCCTGAACCAAACTTCCTTGGAATTAAAAATAGGAAAAATTATAACAGCAATGCAATGAAATAATTTGGCTAAAAGCTCTTTGGTTTATTTTCTGTGTTTTTCTGCCTAAATACAAAATTGTCATGTATGGCAGAAAATGAAATATAATGAGACAAATAAAAGTCAAAATATACAATAAATTCTGAAAAACAGACACAAAATTTGAAAGATTCATTTTGCGAAATCACCTACTCACTTACCAATCTCAACCACATATGATATATCAGGGATTGAAAATATTCTGGGGATGCTTGGGTGGCTCAGTTGGTTGAGGGTCTGACTCCTGATTTCAGCTCAGGTCATAATCCCAGGGTCATAGGATGGAGCCCCGTGTTGGGTTCCACATTGAGAATGGAGCCGGCTTAAGATTCTCTCTCTCTCCCTCTGCCCCTCTCCTCCACTTGTTCTCTCTCAAATAAAAACAGGAAAAGAAAAATATTCCAAATGAACCAATTTATCATTTCAACTAAATTATTGCTCAAACCAATTATTATAACCCAAATCAAGAACCATGATGATAATGCAGAAGTAGTACACTAGCTCTAGGAACAGGAACTATTCATTACTTGAATATGGGGTAATGAGACACTTGATATACATAGTGTTTTTTTCACTAGTATTTGGTCAAACCAAGGGGCTTTTTAGAAGAAATATGCTTATTTCTAATTTATGGCATAAGTACCTAAGACAGACTCAAATTTGGTAGTAAAACTATTCCAGCTTATAAATACAGCTGCTAATGAGTAGTCCTTGGGCATCATAAATCATAACTTGTAGACAAAGCCAGTGTTTTCCATACAAAAGCCCTTCCTGGACACTTCACTGAGAAGCTTCTACTCTAGGAAGCTTGATGAATATAAGCTGAAGAATATCAGCACTTATAATGGAAATAGATGTAAAACCCATGCAACCACAATGATTAGACTGCTTGTCCTTTTTAGAGAATCATTAAAATCACTGTAATCTTAACAGCCACAAAATGAGCCTCTTAGCATTTGGAACTTTCTCACATGCCTGAACTCTGTGCTGCCAGGTAGGCTCAGAAGGTAATATCTGGTTATATGAAAATAACGAGCACAGTGATTTAAACAAGAAAAGAGCATTTATTGCTACTTATTAAAAGACCGCTATCTTTGGTTTCCTATTAGCACCACCAAGAAGACAAATTTTCTAATTAGGGTCTGGACTGTAAGAACTGTTTCTGGTAAGAGGTAACTTGTAGACTGCATAAATGGAATACAAAGTTAAAGATTTTCTGAATTCTTATAGGGAAAGCCAGGGAATTGCTGAGAGCAGGGACACAACATATACCATCACCATTTTAGGACTGTGTGCATAGAACTGGCATGTATAATCTAGCTTCACTCAAGCTAAAATAACGAGGAGCCTCTACAAGTTTCCCTTCTGTGTATTTTAAGTCTTTAGTCTTCAGGTATGACATAAGTAGGTATAAAAATTACAGAGAGGTGAACACGGTATCATGTTGTCCCTGCCTGGGACATAGCACCTCCTCTTGTATGCCACTCCCAGCACCCAGAAATCTTGGAGCCTTTTCCTGTGTAACACAATCACTAGAAGATGAGGGTAGAAATAAAATTGCCCTGTGGTTTTTGCTTGTTTTTATCAGGCTACTTAAGGGAATATTCTTCCCAGTGGACACATTTTCTGGGCAAGAAAATTACCTACATTCCTTTCAGAGAGAAAAAGAAAGAAAGAACCAAAATTACAGAGCCAAGTAATCACCGTCCTGAGGGAATTGTTGTTTGTCAACCTCCCAACTGTTCATCTGCACAGGTGAAAGCTGAGAGACTCACTCCACTTTCAACTGTGGCAAGAGTATATCTTTGGCAGCTTTTAAATTATCAATGCTCTATACATACTTGGTGTCATTTTAGTCTTTCCCTTCAAAAATATGTCAGGTCTGTCTTGCTTGAAGGCTACAGATTTAAGAGGAAGACAGGAGGAAGAAAGAGAAATAAAAGAATAATAGACCCCCAGCTTTCTCTTCTAGTGCTTTCTGTTCTTCCATTTCCCTGCAGCCAGGCATGTAGGACCTATGTCATAAGAGTTCTAGAAAAATCTAAAAAATTCTGTGCAAAGTGCTTAATACTTGGAAGAAGACAAAAATATCCTCAGAGAATTTTCAAACAGGCAGTGGATAAAACAGGTATGATATTTATAAAAATCCTACTTACATTAAATATATATGTGATATTATGTATATATGATATTATGGTCAGGTGGAATCAATATTAAAAGCATCAGAAACGTTTGGGAGGGGTTGAGGTTTAAGAGAAGCTGTGTGTAGAATAGGGTTTTGACAGGAGCTATAAAGTAGTAAAGCTGGAAGTTTGGGCTTGAAGGAAAAATGTGAGTAAAGGAATAGAGGAGAAAGAAGGCAGAATGGTTTTGAGGAAATATTCATGATGGAAACACCATCAGAGCAATACATACAGTAAAATATTAAGCCAAAAAAGACGTTGTAACCAGTATTTGAGTGACAAAAAAAGAAGCCCATATATAATACAGTAATTGAGAAGTCATTGGAGGAATGTTATCAGAGGAACAAGACAATTGAAGCTGAACCTTAAGCCATGAACTGATCATAATGTATGGCCTGGATTATAGAGCAGGGAGAGAAAGCAAGGACTCCAGTGGAGGTCACATAGATCAACCAGGATAGTAGCATAATTACAAAAACGTAACAAGATGCACAAGTCAAATGTATCTGACTTCTGGAATTGGTTTGAATGTAGAAAGCAAAGGAGAGTGTGGAAACAAAGGTGATGCCCAGGTTTTGAACCTGGTTTACTGTAAGAAAGCTAGTGGAAAGAGGAAGAAGAAATATGTAAAATGAAAACAAGTTTAGTTCTTGATATGTTGATATTAAGGAGCTTTCAAAACAAACGGTTGGAAAGGTCAAGTGTGCAGGTTTGAACTTTAGAAACAAAGTCTGGACCAGTCTTATAGTTATGAGAATTATATGCTTAGAAGTGGTAGGTAGTAGATATAGAAATGGATGAATTTCTCATGAGAGAGAGAATACAGAGTGACAATACAGGAAGATGAATAATAGAACCTGGGTCAGGCATACATTCAGGAGTTGGGAAGAGAATAAAGCAGCAAAGAAGAAAAGGAATGTCCAAAATGCAGGAGGAAAAAGAAAAAAGGTGAAGAGATTCAATATTCTTTTTTTAAAAAAAAGATTTATGTATTTTGGGGAGAGTGCAAGTGAGGGAGGGGCAGAAAGAGGGGGACATAGGATCAAAACCAAGCTCGGCGCTGACAGCAGAGCCCTACGTTGGGCTTGAACTCACAAACCACAAGACCATGACCTGAGCTCGAATGACTGAGATGCCCAGGTGCCCCAAGACTCCATGTTTCTCATGTACGTGGAACTCAATATTGAGGACAAATTGGTAGTGTTCTAATCTTAAGAAAACAAAAATAATTGATGAACTAATGAAGACTCTCAGAAGAACAAATCAAGACCAGAGGCACCAAACACTTCCACACATACAGAAGTAACATGTGCATGTTTCCCTAAGTCTTGCAGGTATTTGGTCTTCGGCCAGTAATATGTTCAAAGAATTTTGGAATAATATTTTTATTAGATATTTGCTCCTTTTCTTCATTTGTCATTAGCAATCCCCAGGACATATGACTGAAGGTGCGTAAAGGCATGGTAAAGAGAGTGCTGTGGAATATAACACAATGTACTCGTTTCATTTTTCTTTCTTTAGGAGAAGGTAGTAAGTAACAAATGAAATGGCTTAAAACATTAGAAACTAACATGAAAGACATTTACCATTAGACTGGATAAGCAATAGAACAGTTGATGTGAATTTAAGTTTTCTGCTTAAAAATACAAAGCTGCAGCTCTAGGGAGGAGTTCTCATAGATCAGATTTCAATATTTGTCCTTCTCTACAAAGTCAGAGGTACTGTAGGATGCAGCTGAGCCTCAATGAGACCTGTGATTCTAGGACCCACCAGAAACTCACATTCAAAAGCACAGGACCAAATAAAAAAAATTTTTTTTAAGGTGCAAACTTGATTTTAACACTCAATGGACCAATTACCTATGTCTCCTTATAGTACTAGCCAATGTTTGAGGTAACTTTTCTGATAAAGCTGCAGAGATAAGCCCAGGCTTTTGACTTTGGTAAGAGAGAAAGACTTGTAATTAGCATCAACAAGCTTTTGATAAAACCCTGGAGGACATCATTATGGTGGCATTGTTTCTAAAGTATGATTTAAATCCACCTAAGAAGATTTACACAGGGCCTGAAGAACTTCTAATTATTTATAACATGCAAAAAGCATAGCTACTTGTGAAAATTTTATATTAACACAAAATTGAGCAATGCATTAGGCTGGAAACCTGCAATTTTACAGTCAAGAAAAGGGAAATAAATAGTCTGTTGTAGAAAAGGGAACAGAAACACTTATAAAAATGGGCAAGGGGAGACTGGGTGGCTCAGTTAGTTAAGGGACCAACTCGATTTTGGCTCAGGTCATGGTCTCGAGGTTTCTGAAATCGAGCCCTGAATTGGACTCCATGCAGACAACAAGACTGCTTGGGAGTTTCTCTGCATCCAGCATCCTCCACAGGCACACGCATGTGAGTGAGGGCGTGTGCGCACGCGTGTGCGCGCGCGCGCGCGCACGCACACACACACACACACACACACACACACACACACACTGTCTCTCTCTCTCTCAAAATAAGTAAAACCTAAAAAAAAAAGTGTGCAAAATTATTCTATCCTTGAGAAACCAGCAGGAATAATAAAAAATTGTTTTATCATTTTTTAAATGTTTATCCATTTTTGAGAGAGAGAAAGCACATGCATGCAAGGGAGGGGCAGACAGAGAGAGAGAGGGAGAGAGAGAGAATCCCAAGCAGAGAGAGACAGAGAGAGAGAGAGAAACAGGCTCTGTGCTGTCAGCACAGAATGCAAGGCGGGGCTCAGTCTTGTGAACTGACTGAATCACCCAAGCTCCTCTCATTTTTAAATATTTCTTTATTTATTTTTGAAAAATACAGTTTAATTTTAAAAGCCTGCCATCCCCTAAAGGAAAGTCACTTTGCAATAACCAACCAGCTTTCTTGCCAGTGTAACTTTCTTGTTCCTGCTCTTTGCTGACTATAAAAGGCTTTTATTTTGTACAGTTCCTTGGAGCTCCTTTCTATCTGCTAGATTGCATGCTTTCCTATTAAGTCAATTTTTGCTCAGATAAACTCATAAGTTTTCATAAGCCTCAGTTCATCTTTTAACAGCTCTGATGTGAGAAGAGAGAACTGAAGGATACCCCTAAGAGCCCCCAGAACATTGAGCAACAAGGTGGCAGAATCTGCTGAACCAGAACCTGCTGAACCTCTTTGTCAATGCATCTGAAGTGGTGGGAAGTCACTCCCAGATCCTAGTTTTTGCTTTATGGACTTTCAGACTTTATTTGGGAATTTCTTTTTTTTCCCCTGGACTGGATCCAGGAACCAGCTAGAGTCAGACTGGGTCTGACTTAGAAACTGAATGGAGTCTTGGGTCAGATTGTGTCCAGGGTGAGGCCTCAGGTGAGTAACATTTTGTTTTAAGGTGGAAAAGTAGGATAATATTACCAAAGATAATTTTGAATTACAGTGGCCACAGTGGAGAACTTTAACCATCTTACGTAAGCTTGTCCATTTATGAGGTACCCTAGAGAATAACGGGTCTCAGCCAGACACTCGACTTTTAAAGTGTAGAGGAAAAATAATTTTTCCTCCTCTACAGTTTCTAGTAACCAGGATGAGATGTTCTGGGATGTTCTATTTGACTAGAGCCTGTAGATGTGATCCTGGGAAAACTGGCAGAAGCTGGCAAAGGGTGAGAATTCTTAAGTCAGTTCTTCCAGACCTTTATCTGTGGTGCTTGGTCAAGAGAGGAAAATAAAGCTTCATGCTGACTCTTCCTTTCCAGATTCAGATTGGCAAGAGAAAACATTTGTAAGAATTAGATCTTTAAATTGTGACTGATCAATTTGCTTTTGGGTACCCATTGGTTATCAGTCCTTTCTATTTTAGGGACAGCTATTGCCTTCTTGTTTGTCTCATTCAGTATCCTGAGAACTTGGCTTGGCAGCCATTAGGTTGAGGGTCCCCAAAATATGACCAGACAGAAATGTAGGTTGCTCTCCTCTTGTGGGTAGGGCTGAGTCATATCCTAGAGTTGGATATTAATGTCCACCACCACTGCTACCTCTTTCTTCCAGCTTAAAAACAAAGAAACAAACAAACAAAATAACAAAAGAAAGCAAAAAACTGGCTAATGCAAGCCATTGCTGCTGTGGCTGTGCAGAGATAACCCACTGAGGCCATAAATTGAATGGATGGCCACCAGTTGCATGCAGGATATAGGAAAGCTCTGCTGTGCCAGTGGTATGCTAGAAAATATTTAACAGCAGTCTCTCTAGAAAAAAAAAGAAATCCCTGATGTGTAGTAATTTTTTTTTCTTGTGGCATAAATACTCCTACCTTGGCAGATGTTATGCCACTAACACGATATAACTGAATGCAGAATTGGAAAGATATGAACACGATCAGCTTCTGTGAGCAGCGCAAGACAGCCCCAGCTCATGACTTACTTCTGCTGTGCAGTTTCATTTGTCTTCAGGAGTTGGGAACTTTTGGGCTCTGAATAGTATTACATTGACAGAAAAACTGAACTAGGATTGTTGCACAGGTTCTCCTAGACTAACTTAAGGCCTACAACGAATTACAATGACAGAACTAACAACTATTAAAAATATAATTATAAACTTTCTAGATAGTTCTGCAGGTTTGGTGTAGAAAATCAAACCAGGAAAAAAAGAAAAAAAAAATCCCAACAACAGCAATAGCAACAAAAGCTCTACCTTCTTATAGGCAAAGTAGAAATTCAAAGGCCTCTTCATTACTGTGGATGCATGAGGCTGAGGTGCACATCTGAGAATAAACTAAATGGAACACCAGTACATGTTTCTACCATCTCCTCAGTGCCATCAACCTCCCAGGAAGAGAGGAGAATCACTAGAGGTTGCTACCTGAGCCTGATCCCATCATCAGTGCCTCTTCTGAGGACTTCGTCTTATCAGCTATTCATGATTTCTCATTCTTGACCCTAACTAAATGCATCTTACTTTTCTATCTACTTAGGAGCATACATATTTTTTTCTGGCATCCTTGATTTAATCTTGGGGAAGGAAAACTTTAATATTCATCAATAGATAAAGGAAAATAAAAGGAGAGAAGGACCTAATCTTTATAGCTTGCGTATATCTACACAATGCCATTAGGTCTTTCAAGAGACTCAGACTTCTTTTCTGTGTTCCCAGAAAAAAACAGGTAGAAACTGGCAATTGTGTATGATTTCCACCATATTGGTATATAAAATGAAGAAAGATGTGGCTCTGTAGATATGTAAAATTAACAGTTGACACAGAAATCATTCATCCAATGAATGGGAAAAGTTATTTAATAAACACATGTTAGTTATATAATAAGCTTAATAAACAAAGAGTTTCGTAGATCAAAATAAATACTTTGACTCAGAAATGTAAAAGGAAGAGAAATATACCAATTAAGAAATATATTACCTGTCAGTCTTGGCTTTTACTTTGTATTATAACTACTTCCAACCTGTTCTGGACTGCTAACTGAGTTTTAGCTGTGTGCAGAGTTAAGTTTTGCAGCATAGCAATGGTATCCTATAGTCTCTAGCATCCTCGTCTTTGATAGATACATTCTGTTCCTGTCTCACCTTGAGCAATCTCTATCCATCAACATTATCTAACTGAACAGACATGATAATATTGCCAGTAGAATATTTGCATAGAGTATGTAAGAAGTAAGCTTGTGTAAGCCTATACATTTTATTATTTAGTTTGTAAATAATAATAAAGCCACATATAACCATTAATATACTTCACAAGCTCCTTGAGGGCAAGGGCTGCTGTTGTGGCTTTTTCACAGACACACCTCCAGTGAGCACATTATATAACTTAGAGAATACCAAATGTTCCATATAATGACTACTGATTGACACTTCTTGGAGCTGATGTATTATTCAAAATACTCATTCCCTGAAATAAACATGTTTCATCTGGGATGAGATAAACCTCTTTACAGTCATCATAATGTTGCCCACTTTGGTCTGAGCATGGGAGTCAACTAAAGGAGATTTTTAAAATACAGTTTCTGGCTTATTGATTCAGTATTTATAGGGATTGGCCCTGGGAATCTGCATTTAACAAGTGCCCCAGTGATTGTTATGATCTGGTGAGTTTAGGAAATACTGCCTTGTCAAACTGGCTCACCATAACAAAGCCAAGTGGAGGACTCCAAAGGAAAGAGGAAAAACCAGAGCCAGAAAGCCTACTCAAGCATGACAGACCTGGTTGAATCTTGACAACAGAGTGGAAACCAACAGCCAGAAGAGAGCTTTTGATTCTCAAGGAGCAATGATGCAGATATAGATCACCATTGCTGTGTACGAACTGCCTATTTTTATACACATTGTTATGTTGAAGGTTTATGCCACAAATTTGGTTCTCTTCATTTCTAATTCACATAGCTATGCTTGTATCATCTATGGTGTTTAGTATGTTCCTTTCTGTAGTCTAGGTGCTCATAAATGGTCAACTGTTGACCATTTGACCAATGATCAAAATCTGCTCAAGTGTCTGTAAAACTCAGAATACACACCACCTCAGGGCCACAGCATGACTCCAGAAGTATAACCATGATCCCTTACATTCTGGAAGCTTTATTTATTTCTGCTGACTACTGATCAGACATGTTCTAAACTTTAGACTTTTTGTGCAGCTTCCTAGAGACAGTCATATCCCTCCAGACAAAATCATACCTGCCCTCTTCTTAATATTTATTTCATTTAAGATGTATTGCTTCCCTAATTAAAATGTAAAAGCAGATATCCTTGTAAAAATTTTGCTATGTGCATGATTTTCCAGAAAACAACGCAGTTCAGATTTGCTTATGATGTTTCTGTGAAGAGTTGTTCATCTGTACCCTTCCACAGCAGTCTTTAGGCATAAAAGCCTCTATAAGAATTCTGAATAGCAAGAGACACCAGCTATTGCTCTAAAGACTAAAGGCAACTGCTTGGCAGACCACTATTAATATTCATCACTGCTCTAGATTCCTATAATCTATATGATGGTCATCAGCATCTGACAGCAAACTGATCTGAAAAGTCAAAATAATACAGCAATAACTACATCAGCCTGATGCAGAGTGTAGGCATCCCAGGACAGGTGGTTTCAGAGCGAACGGTCTATTAAAGGAGGGAGGCAATTTGACCATGATCTAATTTTGGCTCACTGACTTTCTTGTGAGTGGTTTTCTACCTTATTGTTCTTAATGCTGATAGGGTCACTTTCCTCTCATTTGTCAGAATCACAACAAATGGGAATGAGAAGATTTTTACCTGTTTATTTGTTGATTGGCTATATCAACCTCTCTCACTAATAGGCTATCTCAAACTACAGCTGGCTGCATTTGATAATATAATCAGCAGTATGTTCCTGCCTGAAAATTGGAGAATAAACCATATGACTTGCTGCAGTCCCCTGTCTGGTATGGGAGCTTTGACAAATGTTAGGCTGTTTTATGTTTGCATTTAAAAACAAGGGAGGTAAGTGGTGTTTATTGAAAAGAATCACTTCAGAGGAGTGTAAAGTTATGTTACTCTGGTATAAATGAAGTTGATTTTAAACAGTTTGTGATTGCATAAAGAAAATGAAAAAATATGGGAAAAATTTCAAAAGTTTTCTATTTTGCCTGTGATGAACAGATAACTTAAATGAGCTAATATTTAGTCATAAGCCAACACCAATATTAAAACCAGCTTAAAAGCCATGGTCTTGATATATCATTACATCACATCAAACTGCTCACAGCTTCTTAAGAAATATTTACTTAGATCCATAAGGAGGAAAAACATTTTAGATGTCTGAGAGAAATCTCAAGAAAAATTAAGGATCTAGCTGGTTCAATGCAAAATTTTTGAAAAACTCTTTAAAGATCATCAAATATAGTTTATAGGGTAAGATTTAGAAGCTTTCATAGAGAGAAATGATTTTAGCACATTACTATCAAGCTTCATTATCCCCAAGCTAAGAGAGAGGGCAAAGAGCTAAGCAAACAGCCCAGAAGATTCATTTATGGTCTTTCCGAGTGATGGAAAATTCCCACTGAGCCTGTTAAATTCTGATCAAATTGTTGTTTGGGGAAGCAATGAGAACATTTCAATTCCAAACCACTATTCCTATATTGTGGAGACATTAAATGGGAAATTTGATCTTCTGGGTTGTATATATGAAGTATTATTTAGGAGGCTAGAAATAAATGCAGCAATCTTTTTAGCAGGTTCTATCCTTTGGTCAATTGGGGTCCCATCACAAATTTAGATGCCAGGAGTAAGATGGAAAAGGTTTAACTTACTTTCCATACACAGATTAGATTTAGATGAGCGTCTCCTTCAAATCTCTGTCTTTTTTTTTTCTTTCTGTGACTGAAAGGAGAGCTTAATAGAGTAATCAGAGGCACGTACAAATCATTTATCAAAGGATTGCTGAAAGGTAAAAACAAGTTATTAGTAGGAAATCTGGACAGAAGAGAAATATTGTATTGATCTTCCATGTGAAACTGTGTTCCAGAGTACCCTAAGCAAGAAAGGCATTAAGAGCTTATCTTTACACTTAATTTTGAAATATCAGGATTTGTTTGTTTTTTTACATAAAAATAAGTTAATTAGTATTTTTTAAATGGTCAAAGTAATACACTTACACATTTTTAAAAGGAAAATAATGATAAAAGTCTTCATGGAATAATTATTGTCTAAATTTTTTTTTTGTTTTTGTCTAAAATATTATGCTTAGAGACTGTTACAGAATTTGGGGTATGTGACCCTTTTTCTATCTAAGTAGCATTTAATTTAGGAATGTGCTTGGAATAGGAAGAATTAACCCAGATAATCTGACGTTAATGAATGAGAAATAAATTTATGCTTAAATACAATGCATTATTTTATGAAACTCTAATATTGAAGGGAAATATCAGAACCAGGGCATGTTCTAATTTATAACCGGAGTCCTAAGTGCAGGATATACATAAAAGGTGGTCCTAATTGTTAATGGTTATTGTTTCTAGAGAGTCTGCTGTGACCCTCACTTTCTCAGACATTATTGTTATGAGATACTCTCCCTAAGTGGATCATGAAAGCCTAGAATCTGCAGCTGTGTCAACATTCCTAATCTTTTGAAATATTCAGATAAGTAAATAAATGTATAATTTATGAGAGTGTTTATACCTGATCACATCATAATTCTTATTAACCTTTGTCAAAATAGTGATCATGGAAACCAGCAATCCTTCACCTCATCCTTGTCTTATTTTCTTTCTCCTATTCTTATTAACATTACCTTTTCTGTGGTTGTTAAACCCATATTTAGTGTTTTTATTAATGTGAGTATGCTCATATGGTTCGCTGTTGGTTCAAGTTTGTGCATTATATTTCTTTTCTATGTAATTTTTCTATCTCTTGTTGAGAATAACTACACCTTTATTTTTCATCTGCTTATTTTCTTCAGATCTCTTGTGTAATCCTCACATCAAACTGCAGACAATCTGTCAGTTGCATTTTTTTCCCCCTTATTTCCTCACGTTCCTATCTGGCCTAATTACCTACCAAGTCCACTACTATAGAACTATTCCCTTGGAATGCCTACTTCTCTGTTCTATATTGGATCCCTTGTTTCCTGAATTTTGTATTTTACTCTATTTTTGTTTTATTTTTCATTTTCATAGAGCATATCCTCTACTGGATTCCCATGAAGGAGTTCAGTGAAGCTCAGTAATTTTGAGAATTTTATTTCAACAAAATATCCTGCTATTATCTTCATGCTTGACTGATACTTAGGCTGGGTATAAAAGTTTGGGTGAGAACCATTTCACTCAGAATACTGAAGGTATTATTCCATTGTCTTCTAAGTTACTGATACTACTTTTGAGAAGTATGATGCCATTGTGATTCCTAGTTCTTGGTGTACAGTTTGTATTTTCTTTCTGAAACTTTTGAGATCATCTCTGATTCCCTGGTATTTATTTCTGGTGTTCTGACATAGACATTTATAATTGTTAGCTCTTCCTGATGGATAGACCCTGTGATTATTATATAATGCCCTTCTTCATCTCTTGTTACAGCCTTTAATTTAAAGTCTAGTTTGTCTGATATAAGTATGGCTACTCCAGCTTTCTTTTGGCTTTCAGTAGCATGATAAATAGTTCTCCATCCCCTCACTCTCAATCTAAAGGTGTCCTCAGATCTAAAATGAGTCTCTTGTAGACAGCATATAGGTGGGTCTTGTTTTTTTATCCATTCTGATACCCTATGTCTTTTGGTTGGTGCATTTAATCCATTTACATTCAGTGTTATTATAGAAAGATATGGGTTTAGAGTCATTGTGATGTCCATGGGTTTCATGCTTGTAGTGATGTCTCTGGTACTTTGTCTCTGGTACTTAGGATCTCTTGTAGGGCTGGTTTAGTGGTGATAAATTCCTTCAGTTTTTGTTTGTTTGGGAAGACCTTTATCTCTCCTTCTATTCTAAATGACAGACTTGCTGGATAAAGGATTCTCGGCTGCATATTTTTTCTGTTTAGCACACTGAAGATCTCGTGCCAATCCTTTCTGGCCTGCCAAGTTTCAAAAGAGAGATCAGTCACGAGTCTTATAGGTCTCCCTTTATATGTGAGGGCACGTTTATTCCTTGCTGCTTTCAGAATTTTCTCTTTATCCTTGTATTTTGCCAGTTTCACTATGATATGTCGTGCAGAAGATTGATTCAAGTTACGTCTGAAGGGAGTTCTCTGTGCCTCTTGGATTTCAATGCCTTTTTCCTTCCCCAGTTCAGGGAAGTTCTCAGCTATAATTTCTTCAAGTACCCCTTCAGCACCTTTCCGTCTCTCTTCCTCCTCTGGGATACCAATTATGCGTATATTATTTCTTTTTAGTGTGTCACTTAGTTCTCTAATTTTCCCCTCATACTCCTGGATTTTTTTATCTCTCTTTTTCTCAGCTTCCTCTTTTTCCAAAATTTTATCTTCTATTCTCTCCTCTGCCTCTTCAATGTGAGACGTCGTCGTTTCCATTTGTTTTGCATTTCATTTAAAGCATTTTTCAGCTCCTCGTGACTGTTCCTTAGTCCCTTGATCTCTGTAGCAAGAGTCTCTGCTGTCCTCTATACTGTTTTCAAGCCCAGCGATTAATTTTATGACTATTATTCTAAATTCACTTTCTGTTATATTATTTAAGTCCTTTTTGATCAGTTCATTAGCTGTTGTTATTTCCTTGAGATTCTTCTGAGGGGAATTCTTCCGTTTGGTCATTTTGGATAGTCCCTGGAGTGGTGGGGACCTGCAGGGCACTTCCCCTGTGCTATGGTGTATAACTGGAGTTGGTGGGCAGGGCCGCAGTCAGACCTGATGTCTGCCCCCAGCCCACTGCTGGGGCCACAGTCAGACTGGTGTGTGCCTTCTCTTCCCCTCTCCTAGGGGCGGGATTCACTGTGGGGTGGCGTGGCCCGTCTGGGCTACTTGCACACCGCCAGGCTTGTGGTGCTGGGGATCTGGCGTATTAGCTGGGGTGGGTAGGCAAGGTGCACGGGGGGCGGGAGGGGCAGGCTTAGCTCGCTTCTCCTTAGGTGATCCACTTCAGGAGGGGCCCTGTGGCAGCGGGAGGGAGTCAGATCCGCTGCCGGAGGTTTGGCTCCGCAGAAGCACAAAGTTGGGCATTTGCGCGGAGGAGCAAGCAAGTTCCCTGGCAGGAACTGGTTCCCTTTGGGATTTTGGCTGGGGGATGGGCGAGGGAGATGGCGCTGGTGATTGCCTTTGTTCCCCACCAAACTGAGCTCTGTCGTCAGGGGGCTCAGCAGCTCTCCCTCCCTTTGTGCTCCAGCCTTCCCGCTTTGCTTTCCGAGCAGAGCTGTTAACTTATGACCTCCCAGATGCTAAGTCGTGCTTGCTGTCAGAACACACTCCGTCCGGCCCCTCCGCTTTTGCCAGCCAGACTCGGGGGCTCTGCTTGGCCGGCAGGCTGCCCCTCCGCCCAGGCTCCCTCCCACCAGTCCGTGGAGCGCGCACCGCCTCACCGCCCTTCCTACCCTCTTCCGTGGGCCTCTCGTCTGCGCTTGGCTCCGGAGACTCCGTTCTGCTAATCCTCTGGCGGTTTTCTGGGTTATTTAGGCAGGTGTAGGTGGAATCTACAGCGCGGTGAGCCCAGCGTCCTCCTATGCCGCCGTCTTCCAACCATCTCCCCTAAAATCTTTTGGTTTATAAAAGATTATACAATTATAGGTAAATCAAGATGATGTTTATGAGGTTTTGGAAAGTGTGCAATCCCTAAATAAATCCTCAAAACTGAAAAAGGACTTTGAATCTAGCATCCAACATATAGGGTAGAATGTAACAATTCTTGATAATATGAACACATTTCAGATACATACAAAATGATAAATAAGGAATAATAATAATATGTTCATTTGAAGCTGAATATATCTTTCCTCAAACTATGTGAGTACCTTCTTCACCCTCCCTCATTCTAGATCAGACTACTAAAGAATTATGCATATCCTAAAACATAGCTTCAGAATATTTCATCAAAATGGCACTTGGTTTTCTCCCCATCACTAGAGTTTTTTTTACTTCTGACTGTGTTTTTTCTGTATTGTTTGTGTCCACTAATTCAATGGTTCTCCTGCACAATTTGTCACCTAGTATCTTCCCTCCCACCCATGCTCCACACACTGGCTTCCACGTAGCAACACCTATTCCACTCTGGGAGCGTTTGCAACAATACTCCAGCCCTGCCCTGGATATTACAGAAAACTTTGGCTATTATAACGCATATATTTAACACCTATCCAAAAAAAATTTTTTTTAACTTTCCAGTGGGGCAATGATGTCAGGCTAACTACATAACACATTCTTTCACTCTTCTGAGTTTCCTTCCTTTGCTATTATTTCTCTGGTACTTTCTTAAATTCTTCTTCTTGCCTTTCTTGCAGGTCCTTTTGATTTTTTCCATTATCTAATTTTTATGTTCTCTTACTTTTTCTAGCTCTGCTTTCACTTTCTCTGAAAACCATTTCTTCAGCTTGTTTTCATTTTACTACATCAGAAGTGGTTTTTCCATTTACATAATCTTGTTATATGAATGCTAAATTATTTTTAAAAGATTTATTTTAAAAGTGGACATATTGACAACAAGTATATTCTTCTGAAGGAGTGTATATATAGACATGAAAATTTCAAAACTTCTTGAGAAAACTCTCAGAGCCATAGGTTGAATTTTAGTCATCTGTGTCGGAGTTAATGTTGAAATGATTTAAATCTAGATGAGTTCTTTTTACAAAAGTATTGCATGTGTCTTATTAAGAAAGGGAATTCCATTTAAAGAAACTGCAAATACAGTAACGATATTTTTTAATAAGAAAATAAAGTGCAGCAATCCATGTTTGTAACTTAATCTTCACTTTAGGTAACTGTGAATAAGATTCATACTAATGAAAGTTTTAGAGCTATTTTACATTTTGGTATGTATTGATTTAAATACTTATCTCTCAACTCAAGTACCCTCAGAGTTCTAGGGAAATCAAACTGATATAAGAATATGGCGAAGTATATATTTAGATGAATGTTCTCCCAAGATATTGTTGACCTTTTAGATGACTAAAGGTTGCTAGCCTAAAATGGAACAGTTGTGTATCTATATTTTGTTTGTGATAAGATATTTTAATTTTTATGTGGTCATATGTATTCATTATTTTCTTTTTCAGTCTTCCAATCCCTTTTAAAGCTAAAGTATGTTATTTTTTCTGGATATATTAATATTCTAAAATATTCCCATCAAGTCATTTTATTATTTTAAGATTTATTTTATTTCAATGAAATTCAATTTGTCCAATTTTAATTTTAAGGATGATAATTTGGTGACAAGTCTAAGTCTTCACCAGCCCTACATTCCAAGGATTTTCTACTATTTTTTCCTAAAAATATTTATAAGTTTACATTTTACATTTACGTCCATAAACTATTTTCAGCTAATTTTGTATAAGGGTGAAGTTTAAGCTAAGGTTTATTTTTTTCTTCCTGTGGATGTTTAATTACTTCAGCTTTATATTTTGAAAAAAGCTATCCTTCCTTAATTGAATTGGTTTTGCACCTTTGTCAAGAATCTGTTCAGCATATTTGTGTGGGTGTCATTACTGAGTTCTCACTTCTGATTCTTTTACTTAATTCTCCTTTATTGAAATTGTATTATTATTATTTTGTTTTAAATGAGAGACAAGGAGGTGAGCTGTTTTAATTTTACTCAGTATTGTACTAGTGATCTTAGCCAATATTAAAAGTTTAGAAAGCAAAATCAAAGGTATAAGAATTTTAAAGAAATGAAAACTTTTTCTTATTTGGAAATTCTGAGAGTGTTATGTTGAAAATACAAGTGAATGTGGGGAAAAGTATATAAGAATTCATAAGAAGCTTCAGCAAGACCAGTTGGCACAAGATCAGCTATAAAAAGATCGAGCATTCCTCTGCCCAAATAATTAACAAATAGAAAATAAGTAGAAACTGATACCATTCTCAGTATGAACAAAAACTCTAAAGTGCCTAGAAGTGAACCTAACAGAAAGCATATAAGCCCTTTCATAGAAACATTATAAAGATTACTGAAGAACAGACAGGAAGTTTGAAGAAATGGAAAAAAACATGTAAAAGACAATAATTTTCTCCCAAAGTAACCTATAAAATGTAAGTGCTATTTTAATCAAAATCCCAACAGTCATGTATGGAATTTAGAAGTTGGTCCTTAAATTAGTGTAAATGAGTAAATACAGAGCATGGTCAAAATAATGCTGAACTTAAGGAGCGATGGGAGACAGCTGTCCAATCGGAGATCAAGCCTCAGTTACTATAAAGTATGCTAATTAAGAGAGTACAGTGCTGCTGTAGGCAGGAGCAAACACACTCCTGGAACACAGAACACACAAATAAACCTGTGAATTAATAAAAAACTCAATGTGCAAAGAAGTGGAAAAACTGATGTATGGCACAACTATTGTTACAAATTATATGGAGAAAATAAACCAGTTTCAATATATTGCAGTGGGACAATTGGTTATCTATATGAAAATAAATAGACCTATATCCCAACCTCACATTATGGGCAAAAATAAATTCTCATGAATTAACATCTTAAATGTAAAAAGTAAAATTTTACTATTTTTAGAAGGAAAAAATAGCATATTTTTATGATCTTTGGGTAGAAAAAATTTAAACAAGATACATAGACTATAAATTCTACATAGGGAAAAAAAGATTACTAGATTTACCTGCCTTAAACTTCTATTCTAAAATATATACCAGAAAAAAAAAAAAAAAAAAAAGCTTTGGTCTGGGAGAAGATATTTGTTAGTATGTAACTGTCAAAGGATTAGTATTCAGAATTTACAAAGGACACCTAAAATCAACAAGAGACGAAATTGAAAAGTATAATAGGCCATTCACACAAGAGAGGACCCAAAAGGAAAAAAAAAAAAAAACTAAACTAAACTTCATAAGTAATTATAGATGTACAATTAAATACACACACGCACACACGTAAGTTTTCAGACCACAGAGTAGCAACATTCTGTAAGTCTGACAAAACAAAGTTTTGCAGAAACTATGGAGAGATGGAAATCCTCTATAGTGCTTATGTGTTTATAAACTGGGACAAATATACTACAAAGCATTTTGATAACAACAAGCAAAGTAAATGTGCATTAAAATGTGTGCTCATCAAGCAAGCCATTCTATTTCTGGGTACATAGTGCAGATAGTTCTTGCACATCTGTACAAGGAAAACCATTACAAGAATTTTCATTGCCATATTATTTCATAATAACAAAAATATTTTAAAATATCCATTAACAGAAGGAGAGACAAATAAATTGTATAGTAATACTGAATGCAGCAAATAAAATAAAGTTACATGAGTTAATATGGATAAATCTCAAATACAATGATAAATTAAAAAAAAAAATTGCCTAGCAGTGAGTTCAGTAAACCTGAAAAACAAAGTCATATAACTGTCTATGGATATATTTGAATTTAGTGTTTTGATATGAAACATGGATAGCATGATAAATATCAAATCCAAGGAAGCAGCTACTTCTTGGGAGGAAAGAATTGACATCAGGGCAGTGTGCATGAGAGGACTTGAGGACTACCTATAACGCTTTCATCTGTACAAAAATTCTGAATCAAATAAATCAAAATATTAAGATTTGATCAAGCATCTAAAGGGAAAATGAAATGGGTATGACAAACCATCGAAGCAAGAAGTTAGGTAGGGAAATAGAATCAAGACAGAAGTTTTAGCATGAAACCCAAAAAATGTGAAGCAATTTCTTGCAGAAAATGGGAAGTGAAACCAGGAAAACTTCCCTGAGCCATGAAAAAAGTACTACAGACTCTTTGTGTAAGTTATTATGTGATGGCTGATAAGTAAGGGTTCCCTTTGCCTTCACACTTATAGAGATAAGGCATCAAAAGATCTTGCAATAAGCCATATGACTTTGTCATTTTCCCGACTTTTGGGGAAGTTCAAGATTTGGGCCTATAATGGCATCTGGAAATGCCTGGGAAATGCTAATAGCAGACATTGATTAAAGCCACCTGTATACAGTCCATTGCTTACATGAAAAATGTGAAAGCCTCTCACACATAACAACTAGGAAATTAGGAAGAACACACTATTATTTACTCAATCACAACAACCATAAGTAAGGATGCCAATTGACCATATGTCACTAAAATTGTTCAGGACTGCCTCAGATTGTTTCAATTCAGACCAAAATACAAACCACTTAAAGAAATGTGTACATAATTCACAAAGCTCATTACTCATACTCCTCCTTATGGCTGTGAGACATCACATGAGCAAAGTGCCTTCATGAACTCCCCTGCCTTCTCAGGTATTGGCTTGAAGTCCTGAGTTATTTGTATAGTGTGGAAAGGCCTAGAAAATATTAGATTCCAACTATCTCTCGCTTTTCTCTTCTCCAAATAATTTCTTCTTGCATTGCACTTGTTGAAAGCCTCTTCTGGAGTGATTAATGAGGTTGGGAGATGAGTTAAGTCATTTATTTTTCCATTCCATCTTGAAAGCATTCAAAGTTACTTTTTCAATAAGCAGGCTAATTGATCATGTGACCACTAAGCATTCCTGGTTTTCTCTCAGCATATCTGATTTTATTCATGAAGCTAGAAAACATTATAAAAAGCTTTGGTTGAGACTACATGAAATTCAATAGGCTTGATGCCTTCCTTAAAATGCTTCCTATATGTCTAAGCTGTATACACATACTGCAGGGTAACCTGTAAGGTATAGGAAATATTGGCATTTCATTCTGCCTGCTCAAAGGGGTTACTTAGTCATGAATAGAGATCAGAAAGACCAAGACAGTGTTAAGTGGAGGTTAGTGATACTCTCAGAATGTCTCTAACTCTATAGCTGAACATCTCTGATTCTGTCTCAGTAGGTATAATTTAAATAGGTTTTTCAGAAAATATTTTAGGGAAACCTACAGGAATTGGAAAGGAAAAGAATGGGCCGAGTGTCATAACATATCTCTTGATTTCTCTTGTGTTTAGAATCTTGGCCCTGCAAGTTTTTGGTGGTACTCAGTAAAATGAATTACTTAGATTTCTAGTTCTGGTTGGTAGGACGTTTGATTCAAAGTAGCTGCTCTGCTGTTGCAAGATCTAGACTCTTATATGATATTTATGGATGTAACGTGGACTTTGAGAAAGGTGGGAGGGGTGAATGTGCTGGCCTAACATTTTAGAACCTATTTTTAGAACTTTGCACTCCAGAACAACATTTTGGAATCTTGTCTTTAATATGTATTACTTGTTTATGTCTTGTTTAATACCTACCACTTGATTATAAGAACAATATACATTTAGATATAATGTGAAGTTCAAATAATTACTAGATGTTTACATATAGTTTATATCTCCCCAGATAATCATAGGAATCATATTTAGCACATATTCATCTTAAATTTGTATTTGGTTCTATTCCACATTTATGGTTTTATGTGAAATCAGATCAAATAGTCATTTGACTTACATGTGAATCTTTATTATGTACCAGAAACTCTACAAGGTAATGGTTATTTAAAACCACTGGGGGAAATGTCAGCAGGGATAAAGGGAGGGGGGGGGGGAAGCAGAAATTCAATATTTTTAATTTGGGTAACTAAATAATTCTTATTTGCTATTTTTCCTTATCACAGTTCCTATTAAATTTAGAGTGGACACAGTGGAGAGACTGTATTCAGAGGTTGGACTGATCGAACTAATTATGGAACTTTATCATTTTTTATGCTGTTTATCCCAATTCATCATTTTTTTTCTAACAGCAAAGAGAGAATCAAAAATATCACTTCCTAAGAGAAAATTTTAGAATGTAGAATTTCCTTGATTTGGGGGGGAGGAGGAAGGAGGAAGTTAGTGCTTTTATATTGTTTTCAGTGGAAAAATGAAAGTATATTAAATAACAGTTTATGTATTTTGAATTTCCATTAACAGATATCAAATGGTATTTTTAAATTTTTATGTTATTTGAAAATATTAAAATTCATTTGAACAGCAAAGTTCTTATAAATTAAATTTAAATAAGTGACCCATTTAAATAAATGAAGAAAAATCACAGGAAATCTATAACAGAGAAGGAATGCATCCTAGAGTCTATTGATTTAAAAAAAAAAAAAACAATGTGAGCAGTAGTTGGACAGCATTCCTGGCACTTTCAGCATCCCAGAAATCCTTGCAAATGTAATTTATCTCAATGCATATAGGTTCACAAGAACTTTTAGAGATAAGCTGCTTTTCTCTCCCCGTTTGTATTACACAATGAACCACTGTGCTTGAATCATCTTACCTTACCCATGTTTTTTCCACTTCTCATTATTATTCACCTAGTCTGATCCCATTTCTTTTCAGAGACTGCCAAGTCATCAGCTCCTTTCTCACCATGTTAAGCAGACTTTATGCCAGTTTGTAGTTTCCTCTTTATTACAACTCTAAATTTTCCATGGTGTGAACCGCAAAGAAGATATGAGCTTTTGTTTTTTGTATAGTTTCAATAACCAAAAAATACTTTCATAAACTTTATGTCAGAGACTACTCTAATACTTGTGTGATAGTCTAATGTACATATCACCCATATGTATTCTTAATTTTTCTAGGAATATTATTTCAACTAAATTCACTGAATAGTTTTTAATATAGTTCTCCTCTCATAAAAGAGAAACTTTTTGGAGACTTACTAAGGGCTCTTGCTTACAAAGTTAGTCTTCAGGGGTGCCTGGGTGGCTCAGTTGGTTAAGTGTCTGACTCTTGATCATGGCTCAGGTCATGATCAAACAGTTCATGGGTTTGATCCCTGTGTCCATCTTTGCACTGACAGCGCAGAGCCTGCTTGGGATTCTCTCTCTCTCCCTCTCTCTCTGCCCCTCCCCTGCTCATGTGCACACACCCATGGGTGCACAAACACTCTCTCTCCCCCTGCCTCCCCCCCCCCCCAAAAAAAAAAGTCTTCAATGAAGAGATATCACAAAAATATCTTAAATACCTGGCAGGAATATGACCTAACAAAGTATGTGAAATTGCTCAGAATGAATTTGAAAGTCATTTTTCTTTATATTTTGGAATATTCAAACTTTACCTGAAAAGCTATGTTTGCTCACTCATTTTCATATAATCACTACAAGGCTGCAAAACATGGATACTTCAGAGATTTCTATTTTGATTTTCAAGCTTAAACTACTAATAAATTATGTCATGAACATGTTCTCCTCTGATGTCATCACTACCCTATCTGTCTGCTATTTCTCTTCTAAAACTCTGACTAGTTTCTACTTGAATGACAATTAAACATTTTTAATCTGAATTAAATTTACATTTTAGGAGATTCCTTTACATTATCATCTGGATATTCAATATCCTTATATTAATATATGAAACATATGACAGATGAATTTTATTTTTCCCTTCAAAAAGTTCTTCCTAACTATTATTTGATCACTAGTGGAAATCATTTTCACATAATTGTTAACTGAATAATCCTATGGTTTTATGAATTAATCCTGTATTTTGGCACTTAAAGATCTAAATCCTTCATATGCTGCTATTATTTGATTAACATACTTTTGATGAGATTATAATTAAAGAAATGGATTTCCCTTAGCTCTCATTTAGTCTCTAAATTTAAGTGCCTACCTTTTCCCAAGACCAAAAGATTTTTTACACTTTCTCCATTTTCCTGTGGCAGCCACATATACCTTAAATCAAATTTGGAGACCTTTATAGCTAAACCTAATTTTTCTCATTAATTGAGGTAGATATGAGTATATATTAATTTTTATTGAATTTAATTTTTATATGATTTTTAAAGTAAGGTCATTAAATCTCCTAAATGGTATCAAATTGCTTTAATTACATGATCGTCTGACATATGTCTCATGGATGAAATAATTTAAATATTTGAGGCTTTTTATATCTGAATTTTCAGTTTCTCATTACTTCTGATTTTCCCTTTGAGAGAAAAGTATTGAAGTTTGCTAAAGTGTTTCCTTCTGTACTTTATAATTCTCTTATACTCAAGCAGTGAGTCTGATTTTTCCCCATAATTACCTCAGCAGTGGAGCACAGTGAAGAAGAGTTGGACTCCTAACACCCACTTGTTTTCCATGACACTATGGTGCTATGTAGTAGCAACTTCCAGAGAATAACTCCAGCCAATAAAATGATGGCAACCATGATAAAGAGGACAAAGACTATAGCCATTATTTATTAAATACCTCCCATGTATCAGATACTGTGTTAAGTGATTTAAATATATTGCATTATTTGATCTCCAAACAATACCTACTTGCTATCCTTATTATATAGTTGAAAAGGCTGAGGTTCAGAGAAGTTAAATATTTTACCCAGGGTCACATAGCTAATAACTGGTAAGACCAAAATGGGAACTCAGTGACCATTTGGTAAGCAAATTGTTTCACCTTTATTTGTGGCTTTCCAACCTAAGTCATTGTCACAATCTGTTGGAGATTTTTAAAAAAATACAAATAATCATGGCTTCTAATTCAGCTTGGCTTTGGCTACAGAGATTTTTTTTTTTTTAAATACAAATAATCATGGCTTCTAATTCAGCTTGGCTTTGGCTACAGAGATTTTTTTTTTTTTTTTAAATACAAATAATCACGGCTTCTAATTCAGCTTGGCTTTGACTACAGCGATGCTTGAGGCAAGAGCAAGGAGTTCTCCCTCACAGGGTTTTTAGGAGCTTCTTTCTTTACTCTTGGGTTACCCCTAGGAATATGAAGATTTTCCTGGAGGTGTGGGGCTCAGGTACTTTTAGGGGATTCATTCTCCATTCCAGATCTTCCAAAATTGATCTGCTTGCTTTATTCCCTCTCATAGAAAAGATACACTTTATCAATCTCCAATATTAGCATGACACATTTCCACACACTGTTAAGTCTATAGGCCAAAGAATTTTTTTACAATGGATGATGTTAGGTGTTGAGAACATGACTGACTAATAATTAGGTATAAATTTTTTACAAATGTAGTCATTTCCAATTCTTTGATTTCAACAGAATTGAAGAAAGATCCAATTGAGTTGTCAATTACTTTTCCCATAATGTCATTTTTAACCTATATAATTGAATTCCTTCCTATAAAAACATCTTTCAGTCCCATCTAGTTATTTATGTCAGAAAAGTTTCCTAATCTTTACATATACGAAAATTAAAAATAGGAATTGAATCGGTGGTAAAATTTGTTTCATTCTGCCAATATTATCCAGAGATACATGAAAATAAAACCTTATATAGCTTGAGGTACCTGGGTGGCACAATCAGTTGAACATCTGACTCTTGATTTTGACTCATGTCATGATCCATGGTTGTGGGATTTAGCCCCGCTCTGAGCTCCACGCTGAGCGTGGAGCCTGCTTGAGATTCTCTCTCTCCCTCTGCCCCTCTTCCCCACTTGCACCTGCTCTTTCTCTCTCTCTAAAAAAAGTTAAAAAAATAAAAATTAAAAAATAAAAAAAACCTTATATAGCTCATTAAAAGATGCATTTCCAAAAAATTTAATTTTGAAATCTAATGACTATGACAGTCTGTAAAATCATTTAGTTCAATTGTGTACTAATAGAAAATATGCTAAATATTGAGTCCAGAAAAATTGATAATATCCACAGTTTATGGTTACCAAGAAATAAAAAAAAATATTGATATACTTATCTATATGTCATTTTATCTGTGTTTACTAAAGTTTAGTGATAGCTCCATATAAGGAAATACTCAAGAAGTCAGTCTGATTTTGTCCCATAATTACCTCAATGGTGGAGCACAGTGAAGAAAAGCTAAAGCAGCTATAGTTCAGCTGCTTACACTTGTTTAGAAGAAAACACATTTAATTTTTAAATTTCTTCAAGAACATTCCAGAAACTCAGTGAAGAAGAGATTGTATACAATCCAAGTGCAGTTTTTGGCACTGCTGCATTTTTACTATTTTAGCCCCATAGCTGCCATAATCACAGTCACTGACACTGGGTCAACCACCATCACTTGTATGTATATGTTACCAAAGAGTACTAAGCCATTTAACAATATGAAAGCATGTTATTTTATCTGTCTGCAGTATCCTCAAAAAAACATCCCTGAGCCTGAACTCTCCTAAATTACTCTGATCATTGGTAGTGATATTAATATGGAAAAAACATATATTGACACTTACAAAGTGTACCAAGTTATTTTCCAAAAAGGCTTTGTATCTGTTATAATCACCTCAAAAACTCACCATAGGTATTGTGCTAGTAACAAAACAAAAACCACTACCTAAAGGACCATCTTAATAATACTTTATTAAAACTAAAATGAAGGACTTAAGGATAAAGTTAGCATTGTTGAAATTATCTACTCTGTACCAGAAATAGCTATTATTTAAAAGTATTTTCTTCTATTATTAAATATTGTGTCTTAATCATTGAAAATATGCCCTTGACAAGGCTAAGAATCAAGTAGTTTCTTGAAGGATAAAATATAGAAAACTTGGGTATTTCATTCAGGGCCACAAAACTTATTTTTTAAAATAGTGTCCATATTTATTTAGTACCTGTGTATAGGGTTAAACTCACTTTGTTTACTTAATGATATTGTCATGTCAGAGAAAAACTGTGATGGAGTTAGACAAGACTTTATTCAAGACTATTGCATAGGAATCAATACTATTATAATAGGAGAGAGAGATTGAACTCAACTCCCTTGAAACAAAAGGCAGGATAATTGAAGCATTGGGGCAAACTATGGGAAAGTACTAAAGGATGTTAAGGGGAGGCTGATCATGTGGTTAGGACATCTGTGTTTAAATACTGGTGCTTATGAAAGTTAGGCTTTTACCCTCAAACAGACACTGGGAGATAGGGGCACAATCTTTCTTGATGATTACATTTCAAAGGGAAGGCTCCCAGGTCCTTGAGAAAGACCTCTGAGATTGCAAAACTAGAAAGAGTCTGGAAAAAGATGTACAACTTGGAAATACAGGAAAAATAATGCAATTTCAAGTTTCCTAAAGTAAAACTCTAAGAAAAGGGAAGTCGAGGGAATATAGTCAGGAAGAAACTTGTCTAAAGTTTAGTCAAGCTAAGGGAACGGTAAGATTGTCTTGGCCAGTCATAACAAAGATGATTTTGGCTGTTGAAAAAAATCAAGTACAAGGATGACTGTTCTTTCTTAGATAATTTATAGAAAGCTGAAATTACAATGACGGCATAGCATGGCTTAATCTTGGACTGAATGTATACTTACAGGTTGGTAGTGCTCTGGAGCATAGTAGTGCCTCTTGACCAATGCTAGCATTTTAATTAAAGATTAATGATGTCTGGAAGCATGAGTCTATCTGTTGTCTTGGGACAGGGTGAATGAGGTGATTTGCCTGGTGAATCCTGGGAGTTTTTGCCAATTAAGACTGGTCATATAGCTGTAACATGCCTATGGAACCATTTCACTATGAGGTCCCAGCAAGAAAAAATTGGGGGCTTCTTGGTACAGAGGTGTTTCATATATTCTCAAGATAATAGTTCCAGACCTGGAGGCAAAGCACATACTGGCAACCCAGGGATAGGAAGTCAAAGAGGCCAGAGCCTGAGATCTCCAGACCCCTTTCTCAATGCACACCCTCATGCTACTACTATACTGTAACTTTCATTTGTGATAATGCTCCTCTGTGACTGTAAACAATCTAGTGAGTCCTTTCAGAAATGGGATACTTAAGGTAATAGCCATGTAATTAATACATGTAATATATGCTAATACATTTTGATTCATAAATAGAAATTGTCTCATGTCAATCAAATAGAGATTATTCAATTCAATGATTTTTTAAGAAACTTTGATCATGTTGATAGTTGATAAGTGTTTTTGTTTTTGTTTTTCAAATTTGGAGCATCTATATACTGATTGATTTCTGCACATAGGCTCTAAAATATGTATGGATCAAGCCAAAATATTTGAGACAGGGTTTTATAAACTAGAGGCCTCCAGGCCAATGTTAAAAGATGAATTAATTTTCAACACTTAAAAATTGGGACATTTTACATATAAATCCTGATTGCCTTCTTCATTTGAAATATTGAAATACCCAGCCAAGTGAATATTGCCATCTGGTAACAATCAGCTGAGTATTGGCTTCTCTTTTTATACTAAGTCAGGCATTTTCTATCTACCATAGTCCACACTCAGCCTACACACATTTATACCTGGTTTACAACCTGGCGTACAACCATAAGGCAACTGAAATAATGCCATTCAAAGAATAATTGAAAGAGATGGGGAACTTTAGAGATAAGAAATGACATAATCATTTCCTTCAAATATTTCAAAGTTTTCATATGGAAGATTAATAAAAATATTTTGTGTTGTTCCAGTAATAATTTTGATATCTTAAATCTCTGTAGCACCTTATTTCATGTATTCCTCATACTACTTAGTGTCTATAAAGAAGACAAAGTTCTTAAACCCATTTTATATAGGAGAAAACTTCATTAAGGAGCTTGCCGAGGGTCATAAAACTAGGAAAAGTGGAGAGGTGGGGATTGAACACAAATCTTTTTTATCTTAAGGCCAAGAAGGGAACACAAACCCAAATGCTTCAGGGACCAGAAAAATAACACAGATGTATGGAGTTGCAGGGGGTCACAATAGGAAGTGGCAGGGGTCTGTGAAAGATTGGAGGATGCCTCGGTCAATTAAAATTTAACTTAAAACAAAAGTGATGATGAGCCAAAACACATGTGCCTTTGGTTGTGGATAGGGACCGTGAATCTTCGACTTCTGTGGGATATGCTGCCTAGAATTATGGATATCCCTTCACAGCAAAACAGTCAAAAAGTGAGTTTACTATTGCTGTGAGTACTTAATCCACACAAGGATACTATACTAGGTTACCGACTCAGGATGAGTTGAATTAGGTGACTTTTAAAATCTTTCAGACTCCAAAGTCCTATGAGTAATTTTTTAAAGATACAGTTCTAGTATTTACAAAATACAAAATAGCCAAGGTAAAATGTGTATCCCCCCAAGGGTTTGTATTATATGCTACTGAATACCAAGGTAAAAGAAGTTACACTGAAATCTCATGTTTCCCAGGAGATTGTAACACCCAACTTTTTCAGCCCTAGAAGTTGGTGCTGGGTAATTGTACCACTGATGGTAATGCTAGCTGCTTTAACAGTTAAATCCCAAAATATTAGTTTTCAAATACAATAGAATAGAAGTTTGTTTCTCCTTCAAATGACTTCCAAAGTGGGGGCTTTTGACTGGTGGTGGCCTTTTCCATAGCAGTGATTCAAGGACTCAGGTTCCTTCCTTCTTGTGGTTTCCACTTCTCTGGGTATAGTTCAAAGGTTGTCCTGGAGATCAACTTCCCAAACAGCAGGAGGTCAAGAGGATATCACAAGTATTGTACATGGTAAATTTTTACATGCCATACCTGAGAATGATGCTTAACAGTCCTGCCCATATTCCACTGGCCAGAATTTGGTTACATGGGACACCTAATGCAAGAAAGGGTGCCAACTGTAGTCTAGCTGTGAGCCTAGGAGGAAAAGGAAATGGATTTGGTTAACAGCTATTCAATTTTTTTAATTTATTTTTTTAATATTTTTATTTATTTTTGAGAGAGAGAGAAAGAGAGAGAGCATGGGCAATCAGGGGAGGGGCAGAGAGAGAGGGAGACACAGAATCCCAAGCAGGCTCCAGGCTCCGAGCTGTCAGCACAGAGCCCGACGCAGGGCTTGAACCCACGAACCAGGAAATAATGACCTGAGCCAAAGTCGGACGCCCAACCGATTGAGCCACCTAGGCGCCCCTATAGCTATTCAATTTCTGTGATAGCAGTGCTTAGGCTTATATTAGAGCTAGCATATATTCCCAGACTTTTGAAGTCTACACAATCAAAATAGCACACCTTAGCATAAAATTACATATACTTGTCAATGTGGTTTCAGATTCAGTATTGCAGGTGATCCTGACAATCATCCTGTATGAGTGAACTAATCCTCTGCTCTGCTCCTCTTTCTGAATTATGATACAAATGTAAGCACATTACCTCTGCAGTCAGATACTTGGGTTTATTTTATTTATTTGTTTGTTTGTTTCTTTGTTTAAATATTTATTCATTTATTTTTGAGAGAGTGTGTGTGAGCAGGGGAGGGACAAAGAGAGAGACACAGAATTCAAAGCAGGCTCCAGGCTCCAAACTGTCAGCACAGAGCCCAATGCGGGGCTCGAACCTACTAACTGCAAGATTATGACCTGAGCCAAAGTTGAACACTTAAGGGACTCAGCCACCCAGGTGTTCCAGATCCTTGGGTTTAAATCCCATTTCAACTACTTGCTAACAGTGCAAATCTTGGGTGAATTACATTACCTCTCTAAATCTATCATCTTATCTGTAATGTGGTATAATAGAAATCATGGCTAATCTTGAATAGTTATCAGGCATCAGACACTGATATTAATGATGTCATTTAATCCTAACAACTTAATGAGGAGGTTTTGTCATTGTCCCCACTCTCCAGATGAGAAAACTGAAGTACAGAAAAGGTAAGTGACCTCAGGAGTCACATAGCTAGAGAGTAATAAAGCCAGAATTTTAACTTACTTTTAGCCACGTTGACATTCCATTTTTAGTAGAATATGTACTTTGCAGGGTTGCAATGAGAGTCAAATTTAAAAATAAAAACAAAAGAACAAATGAATTAACATGAATTAATGGAAGTATGAGTGAATGCATCCTTATGTATCTTATAATGTGACCAAGAAGGACTAAACAAACAAAGATATCTGAGTTCTGTCACCTCACCAGATTCTTTATAATTTAAAAGGTAAATTGCCATGGTAGAAAAGTACAATAACATTAACATTTTACAGCTTCCACAAGATTGTTCTACCATTAGGATACATGATCACTAATATAACTCATGAAAGAAATTTGGTTAGCATTCTTTTTTCTCTTCTACAACTCACTTTCCAAGGTACATGGTGACATTTTGTGATAGTCGTTAAGAAATATCTCAGATATACTAGCATTAACTTGTATTTTTTTTAAATCACTTAGCAACTTTAAAATTTGTTATAGAAACACCCATGCAGAGCAAAGTGTGACAGACAATGCTGCAGTAGCAGTGGTGATTATAAATGGTTCGTCTACAAAATGTGACTCTGCAACCTTGAAATGGTGCCACTGGGGTGTATTATGCATATGGCGCTGATGCCCACGCAAAGATTTGTAATTACCAAGCACATGTTACAGGGTATAATTTCTTGCTATGGGAGAAATCAAAAATCTTGTGTCTCTTAGCTCAAGCATGGCTCATATCACTTTAATGTGTGACAAAGGGACCATATACTCAATTTTACATGTTACTTGTGAATGTCAAACAATGCCCTGGAAATGTCCAGCCAAATCTGTGTGCAAACCCCAAATAGAAGGTGTATCACTCAGGACAAATGTTTCTACGTTTCATTTCCAGGGAAAAGGCTGTTAAATTTCCTTGGGGAATGAACTAAACTTTTTAGTTGCAAAAAGAAAAGCTAAAAATAAAAACTCTCCTGATGAATAAATCAGGAATAGGCAACACTTAAGGACTTTGGATATGTTTAAAGACAAGGCTCTGTTTCAAAAGATAATCAGATTTCTTTATCCTTGATAGTCTGAGGGCAATGGAAGAGATAACCAGAAATCTTCATAATCTGGAGCCCTGGAACCCATATCTGTGGGAAATCATGTCACTGTGTTTTGATACCAGTTGAATCTGTAACTCTAATTCCTTAGTGCCTACCTCATAAAAGTGCCCTGTAGGGATGAAAAAGTTAAGCCTCTCAAGTAATTCATTTACCCTTTTTGAAGAAGCCCAGGTAGTTGCTAAATCTCCCAATTAAAGAGAAGCTAACTTTCATCTTCAAGTGGATCATTATGCACAAACAATCTTCCCTCTTAGTCCAGAAATTGCCCCCTCACTCCATCTCTACATAGTCCTAGGCACAGAAGGTTCACTGGGGTCCTTACTATCAATCTGAATTAAAAAGATCAAAGAAAGAACAACGTAGCCCCCTCGCCTTCACGGATCTCCCTCCTAAAGTTTGCATTTCTGAGTTGTCATTTTATTATGCAAGATAGGAAAGATAAAATATGTACCTTAAAGCATAAAATAGATAAAAATTATCCCATCCATCAATTCATGCCGACTAAATATTTGTTTCGTGCTTACCATGGGCCCCGGGTACTGCTCTTGATGGTTGGAATTTAGCTAGGAACCAAAGCACATCCCCATCTGCGTGCAGTTCACAGTCTAGTGGGAGAGAGAGAACAAAAGTACAATCCCGGTGCAGTAAGTGCTTTGAAGGAAAATAGTGCAGGCAAAGGGGCAGAAAGGGGTGCGGTGGCAAGGGGGAGGCCTCTCTGAAGAGGTGCATTTTAATTTGAAAGACAAAAGGGAAAAGAACTTCAGGATGAGGGATGAACAAATGTGAAGATCCTGGAGTGGAATGAACTTGTCATGTTCAAGAAGCAGCAAGGAGCTCAGTGTGACTGGAGCTAAAGGAAGTGGAGAAGCAGGGAATGTGGTAAGAGGTGAGGGGGGTTAGATGGAGTAGTGCATATTAATTTCCTCCTTCTCTATTGCCGAACAGGTCTTTAGTTTTCTCTTTTTTTCCTCTTTGTAGAGATCTGCGGTCTCCTTTTGACCAAGGCCACTGGTGTCTATTTACCTTATACACTGAGGTGAAAAATACTTCAGCCCGAAAGGAAAACATAAAGCACTAAAAACAAAAACAAAAAAAAAGAAAAAAAAACCCACCCTGAAGCTATAAACCAGATCTATGGAACTGTTACTACAAAGTGTTCACCAGAAAGCCAGCTGAGGAAGGAGTCTTTTAGGTGAAGAAAGTCATTTGGGGTTTGTACTCCATTGCTAGATGTTTGGATGATGAACGATTATTCTGCTTCTGTACTTGGCACTCAAACATTTATGCTTAAAATTACTTTAACCTGTAAGACAGAAATAGCCTAATGCCCTTCAAAAGAAATTCTATTACCACAAATATGCATTTGCAAAGTGTGTTTTCCTCTCATATTCTCTATCAGATTAAGTGAGGTCTTTAAAAGGCAACTCCATCAAGAGCCTTATGAAATGTACATGGAGATGCTAAACCGTTAGGTGCCCTTTATGATTAGAAGGGCGGCGCAGCTGTATGCTGAGCAGGGTTGTCTCCAAATGATGGTGCCTCCAAATACATCCCCTCTTCTAGGAGCGGGCTGAAATCAGCACAGTAGAAGCTTTTCAGTTTCTTATTTTGGAACACACACAGCAGTATCCATAAACATACCTCATTTTCATAACTGCATTACCTATAGAAGCATCATAAACATTTCTGGAAATGATATTTTTTCCTCAAATTTTTAAACTTAATGGAAATTTTAGAAGAGAATTGAAACTTCAAGTTGTATCCTTACTGAAACTGTCTCCCTTTAATGAAAAAGTACTCCATAAAGCTAATGTTTATCTATTACCATTTCCAGCTCCTTTCCCAATTCTTTAAAGCTTCGAAAGCTCTAAGATTGCTTTACAGTAGAAAAGACACCCAACCGGGAGTTTTGCTCTAATCCTGGCCCTGTCACTTGGTTATCTTTATGTAATCTTGGGCAAGACACTGACTGCATCCTATAAAACTGAGAGATTTGCTCTGCCCTCCTCGAGGGTTGTTGTGAGTATATGAATGAAAAAAATGAATATTTTCCTCTTCTGAGCCTGAATGATTGGCTATGGCTCATTCTCCCCAGTGTCCTGCACCTGCTTGTCATTCTCCTTATGCTCAGCTGTTCATCCTCATGCCACTGCCCTAAACACTCTTGTTCACAGCATTCTTCAGGTCTGCTATCCCAAATTGCAACATTTTTTTTTTTTTTTTTTTTTTTTTTGCTGAATTCCTCACAGCAATTTGCACATTGTCTATCATGTAATAGTTGCTTTAAAAATGAATTGAATCCTGGGGTGCCTGGGTGGCTCAGTTGGTTAAGTGTCTGACTTCGGCTCAGGTCACGATCTCAGGTTTGCAGGTTCAAGACCCGTGTCGGGCTCTGTGCTGACAGCTCAGAGCCTGGAGCCTGCTTCTGATTCTGTGCCTCCCTCTCTCTCTCTGCCCCCCATCCCCCTGCTTGCGCTCTGACTCTCTCTCTCACACACACACATAGATAAGTGTGTATTAAAAAAAATTGGGGGGGGGCATCTGGGTGGCTCAGTCGGTTGAGTGTCCGACTTCAGTTTAGGTCATGATCTCACGGTTCGTGAATTCAAGCCCCATGTCAGGCTCTGTGCTGACAGCTCAGAGCCTGGAGCTTGCTTCAGATTCTGTGTCTCCCTCTCAGTCTCTGCCCCTCCACCACTCATTCTCTGTTTCTCTCTCTCTCTCTGTCTCTCTCTCTCAAAAATGATTAAAAAAAACATTAAATTTTTTTTTAAAAAATGAATTAAATCCACATATATCAATGACTCAGTAATTCTACTTTACAATATAATATTTGCTAATTAGAATAAGATGATGTGCTGTTATAGATCTATCAGCTGAATCATGTTTCTCCCCATTCATCTAGCCGTTGCTGACAAATAGAACTTTCTTCAGTGATAGAAATGTTCTGTGTCTGTGCTCATACTGGAGCCTCTTGCCTCCTCTGGTCACTGAGAACCTAAAATGTGGCTGGTGTAACTGAGAAACTAAATTTTTACTTTTATTTCATTTTAATTAATTAGAATTTAAACAGCGACGTGGCTAGTGGTTTCTGTACTAGGCAGTGAAGATCTATACCAAAGTCACAAAAATACTCTCTAGGGGTGAGGGAAAGTTTTCATGGCCACTTGGATCCTTAAAACAGTTTAGACAGGGAAACTGCCTATTTATGTAAGTTGTGAAATTTGCTTCAGATTATACTCTATATCTATAGTTATCAATTTCCTTTATAAATTGTCTACACAGAGCAGACTAACACACTGATTATTGGTTTCAACTCCTTTCCCATTAGGGGTTAGCAAAGACAGTGTGCCTGAGATGAGATAGCTTCCTATAGCTAAGGCTTCTGTTTTCAGGGGAGACCTTCTGAGCATCCTAATGATCACCAATTCTCAGATAGGACTTTAAAAATATTTTAGAGGATTCTTAGACATAGCCACAAGCAAAGAGAAGATAAATGATTTTTCAGTGATGCCACAGGGTCAGTGTTCTTATAGGAACTGAGGAAGAAATATTTGAGCCTGGTAGTCAAACAGTATTTTCAGGAGAATTCCATTTTTATCTTCTTCGGGAGAGACTAACACATGAAGAACATTTGGATGTAGGTCTCTGTGACTACATTCTTTCCCTCAAAAACACAGTCAGAATTTAAAAGCTGTGGTCTTTTTTTAGCCAGTGCTGCTTCAGATTGTCTCTTAAAAAGCCATAATGAAAAACAACAAGTAAACAAAGATGGAGCAAATACCCTGAGGTCCAGCAAGAAGAAACTCAAAAGATGATGAAACTTTGATTTGACAAGAGCCAACACAATAAATTCAGGATCAACTATATGAAGTGTGACCATATAATAGATTCTCCAAATCTGGACATTTTGATTGTGAGAAGGGGCACTTTTCATAATTACACTGGGAATATAGGCAGAAATTGGAATTGTTTTAAATAAACATAGATGTATGGTACCCTAACTTTTTAGAAAAAATGTGTTCTAGATCAACGTTAATAGTTTGACAGCAATGATTATGACAGCCTTGTTCTGTATGACATGCCCTGGCTCTTTTCAAAAATTTTTATTTTTAGCATTACCAGGAACCAGATTTTTTAAAAGTCAATGACAGTTTCAGAAGTCCTGCTATGCAGCTGCCTTCTAAGGAATGTCCTTCATAACCCTAAAGCTCTGTATCCACATTAGTGGTAGAGTCTTCTGATATTATAATACCTGAAACACATCCTAGGCAGGCCAGAGCCATGTGGCTCTGAGATCAATCAGATCAATGGTTGGCAAACTTTTCCTATAGAGGGCGATATAGTAAATATTTTACATTTGATAACTGTATTACATTTGGTGGCATATCTTTTGCAGCTAATCAACTCTTGTTGTGGTATGAAAGCAGTTGTAGGCAATACAAAAATGAATGGGTGTGGCTATGTTGCAGTAAAAGTTTATTTATAAAAATAGGTGGTGGGCCAATTGATCTAGATAGACCCTAGCATGAGAGACATAGAAGTCAGAACACATTAAGTTTTCCTGTATTATATTGTCATAGGGCTCCTCCTCACACAGATACCCTTCTTCCCTTCCTTCCTTCCTTCCTTCCTTCCTTCCTTCCTTCCTCCCGCCTTTCTCCTTTCTTCTATCCTTCCCTTACTCCTTCTTCATTCATTAAAAAAATATATATGTATTAAAAACCAGCTCTGCACCAGCAATTGGGATTTCAAAGATAAGTAAGGTATGATTCTTCCAAATTTTCCTTTGGATAAACTGACAACATGTGGAGCAAACATATGTGATATGGCTTAGTGTTAGAGAAACTAGGGCTCAAGGTCATAAGATAATTTAAACAAAGACAGCACTGGACTTCATTCACCTGACGCAGCCCACTGCACCATCCTTCACTGCTGCACTCTGGCATATGTTTGGATGATCCAGAGAAACAGTAGACCAACAGCAGTCCATTTTTAGAAGCCCTGTTTATAACTTACATTGTGTAAATAGTAGCATTTCCTTAATCTCCCAGAGAAGATTTTTTTAAATAACTGTAACATAGCATTAATCATAAATGTGTTTTCTATATGGTATTATATTTTTATCAGAAAATGAAAATATGTAAAACAATATAATCGCAAAGTAATTAGCACCTCCAACATTTTTTATGAGATTGAATTAAATATTCTGCTATCTGATAAGTATATATTAATTAGTAGGAACATTTATGTAATAGTGCTTTGTGTTTCTGTCATTGTATAACTTTTATTCCTAAATATTTATCTTAGAGTTGCAGATTTTCCTTAGATCCAATTCCTAAAAATAAAACAAACTATCTAGATGTAAAGTTGAGATTGATCTTAACAGAAATGATTTAATTTCTACTTTGCAGTAGAACCACACTTAGGTCACCAGATGCCTTCTGTGATTTACCTCATGTAACAAATGAAATGCATTTAATGGAAGCTTCAGCACATTAAGGCAGAGATAGAGTACCTCCAGTAGACTTCATTAAACTTAAATATAATTTCTTTTTTTTTAATGTTTATTTATTTTTGAGTGAGAGCATGCGTGTGAGCAGGGTAGGGGAAGAGAGAAAGAGGGACTGAGGATCAGAAGCAGGCTCAGCACTGACAGGAGGCTCTGCACTGTGGGGCTCGAACCCATGAATCATGAGATCATGACCTGAAATGAAGTTGGATGCTCAACTGACTGAGCCACCTGGCACCCCACTTAAACATGGTTTCTTAAAGAAATCAAGTATAACATCTAGAAGAAGTTTCTAAGATAGCCTCAAGAAATGTTACGTCATAGTCCTGGCATTCATGGAAATACCTATTTTACAGGATAGAAACTATTTGTTCAACTTCCCCTTACTACAAAATTAATTAGGATATTATATAGAATAAAATGCCAGACTTTACATTAATGCCTTCTATAATGCTCATTCAATCCTCATTAAAACCATGTGAGTGAATGTGGGGAAATAAAACTTCCCTGAATTTCTCAGTGCTCTTGTAAAAAGCCCCAGCCTCCTGAGATTTCTTTCCCCTTATAAGCAGAGGAGAATCATTCTTTTCTTATCCCTCACCTCTGGAGTGTCTAGTCACTCGTATGGGACAGTGGACCTAACTCATCACATTGCTCTAGGGTAAGGACTAGGGAAAGAGTGGCCGATGCTCTTAGTATTTACTGTGAAGTAAAAACAAAAACAAGAAAAACTCCTAGAGTACCCTTTGTATACATTTAAGATAGATTAATAAAGCTGAATATGAAAAACTCAACAGCAAGATAAATCCTCTGTACAGATGAAAAGAAAGACATTTAATAGCATATAAGGAACTCTGAAATCCTTCCTGCCTTAATCTATTTGGGCTGCTATACAAAAATAGCAGAAGCTGGGTGGTTTATAAACAACAACAAAAAAATTATTTTCCACAGTTCTGGAGGCTGGAAGTCCAAAATCAAGGCCCTGGCAGATTTGGTATCTGGTGAGAACCTACTTCCTCACTGATGGCTGTCTTCTCACTGTAACCTCACAGAGTAGAAGGGGCAAGGGAGCTTTCTCTGATGGCTTTTATAAGGGCACTAATCCCATTCATGAAAACTCCACCCTCATTATCAAATTACCTCCCAATAACCCCATATTCTAATACCATCACTTTGGGGGTTAGGTTTCAACATATGAGTGGAGGGTAGGGAGCTACGAACATGTAGACAGTAGCACCACCTGTTACTAGGATTGCAGTTTGCTTGTTCCTGGCTGTTGAAGTGGTGGGAGAATTCCTGGAACAGCTTCATCTTGAGCCCCATCCCCAATGGCCATCTCCCCTGCCTTCTCCTCCAGCACTTTTAGGCCCTTTCAGCTGTTCTTAGGTCTCAGGCTCACCTGCGTCTGTGTCCTTCCTGCATTACTCATGGACTCTTGCCCTTGGTGTGGGTGAAACAGCCCTGCTATGGGTCCCTCCTCTCTGTATTACTGCACTTTCTTCCCTGTTACAGATGATGATCAATCATTCATTATTCTTCATTCCACACATGCCTTTGCTAGTTTGTTTGATTTTTTTTTTCTGTTTGCTTTCTTGCTTCACTTTTGTTTCCTTTCCTTTCCTTTTTTTTTTTTTTAAGAGCCTCTCCTGACTTTCACTTTATGATGTGGGTTTTCAACACCTTATCTATAATTCTGAAATCCAAAATGTCCTAGAAACTGAGATTTCTTTGTTGATTGGTTGGTTGGTTGATTTTTACTTATTGTCCAGCAAAACTCTCCTGACCTGAACTTGTTTAGGGGCAAAATGGGGCCCAAACTGATGCGAGGCTATTTGAAGACTTTATTTATCCACTCTGGTGTCTATATTTGTACAGTTCATGACAGCTCATTTTGTAATTATTTTAGAGTTCTGCCTCTATTTCCCTGGAGTTGGGAAGTGGATTCTAAAACCTATCCTATGAACTCTGTATTACCATTCTAAAATCTGAAAAATATTCTTGATTTCCAAAACACACCTGGCCTAAGAGGTTCAGAGATAGAACTGGGCAATGTACTTTCTGAGCCAACACCCCTTCTAAGGTGATTGGCCATGTCTCAAAACTGTTTTCTCTCTGTGTCATGCCTACTCAACTGAGCATGAATTGCTATTAGGCCTTTCTTACCCCTTATGTTCAAATTAACAAATTCAGTTGTCTGCTTATCTGAGGAGAGTTTTGGAATGAAGACATAGATCTAAACATGAAAGTGTCCATTTAGAGGCAGAGAAACATAGTACTTTCTGAAGGGAGGGAATAGATGTTGGGGTTAAATTCTAGCTGGTAATGCTGACTGTGGCCGCAGACTAGGGACCTGATGACTTTGGTGGTGGTTATTGTGCATTAGAAGGGCTTTGAGGAGACTAGACTCAAGGATTCCATGGGGAGGAGGGTTTTGGCAGATCACTCAGAACTGGAGAGGGGATTAGAACTTTGTTTTCAGTTTATTCAGTGGTAGGGGGCCCACGAGGCTGGGACTCTGGGGACAGGAGTTGAAAAGAGAAACAGAGACTACTTCATCAGAGCAAGATCCTTGGGAACCCAGGTTTCCTACAATAGAAATTTGAGAGAGGTTACTTTGGCAACCCCACCCAAAGAGTGGAGATTTGGGGGTTAGTTCACAACAAGCAGAAGCCTGAGAAAGATGGGGTAATCAGAGCTGGGGTCTCTGCCCTTTAACATTGATATGAGACCTGTTGGAACCTCAGTCCTCCATTCTAGGAAAATCCAGTACTGTCCCTGAAAATCTTCTTAAGTTTTTAGATGTTAGGACAGGCTTAGTCCAGTCATAAACTGGGGAGGAAATGCTGCATCTAAATGCATTCAAATATAATTAAAAAAAAACAAAAACAAAAACCTACAATGCCAAGTTGAAGGATGGACCACTTTGTGAGCCTGCCTAAGGGATTATTGGTGTGTAATTGCTTTTTTCTTTCATGTGCACTATGGATGGTAGGAGATGTTGATCTTCTTGTCCCTCCATGCTTTCCTTTCTTTCATTGACTCATGTTTGTTTCCTTAGATACATACCTCTTCCTCCTTCTCAGTGCCCCATCCTTACCCCTTTGTTCCGTCCCCAGTACCACCACCCCCAACATTCCACTCTCCTGTCTTACAGGCTGCTCTCAGCTCCACATGTCTGTCTGTCCCTCTGGATGTTTGCACACTCTCACTCTGGCAATAGAGAAGACATTAACCTTATTTAAAGGTTTATTTATTGAATAATAATACTATATAGTTCTGGTTGCAGTTTCACATAAAACTGCAAAGAAAACTTTGTTTTCCTCAAAAGATCTTGTCCTTCTCTTACCCTTCCACCTCCATTAAATATAATCTTTGAATCTGAGTATGGTTCTTGAGTATGCATATTTTTTCTACTGGTCACTTATTCTTAATTTCTAGAAATAACTGTTTTCTCTTATTTAATGTTTAATTCATACTAATTTTTTTAAGAGAAGCCACTGCCCTGTTCTAAAGAGTTAATTGTAATTCACAATTAATGGTCTTTAAAAAAAAAAAAAACATAATAGAGAGCATAATTGAAATGTGTCTCTTTGGGAAAGCATAGACATTAATTCTTTCCAACCATGAATTTCCCTAAAGCAAAATTCTAGCATGGTCAAATTTACTTTCCCATACTTGTTCAGTAATCTAGAGAATTTCACTCAAAGAATGAGCAAATATTGACTTCCCACCTTGGGAGGTAATTAGAAAAAGGGGGAAACTGGGAGTTGGGAGAAGAAAATGGGGATTGAGCATATGGCTAAGCAGGAGTAGAGGATTTTGCAGTAGTTGCCAGAGAGAGCAAGGAGGCTGAGAGAAAATACTTTGCATCTCTATGTAATGGGAGGAGCAGAAGCCTTGAGTCTTGCAAGAGGAACTGGTGGAGCTGAGTCTGAGAATTCTGCTGCATTCTGAGATCCTCTGGTGAACAACCTGTGTTCAGGGCTTTGAAATATATACCATTTACTGCTAGAACAGATGTGTTGAGTAAGGTAACACAAGTATGCTGCCTGAAGCATGCAAGTTTTCCAGCAGCCATGCAGTAGGCTTGGACGTGGGAGACAGAAGTTAGTAACTTGGATTCATAAAATGAGAAAGAGACTGATCTCTTGAAAAAGAGACGGGGGGGCAGGGGGTTGTTGTAGAAGAAAATGTCTCTCACGATGCATGGTTTCTATGACAAAGCAAAATTGATTTCAGACATTTCTTTGATAACAAATAAAAGCAAGACCCTAAGCAAAGGATGGTATGAAAATTACATGTCAGGACCAGTTATTATTTAAATTATGTAAAAATTACTGCTTTGTGAGGTCTTTATTGTCTTAGCTTTAGCAAATGTTTGTAATGTTTTAAGATTACCTTTCATGACCTTAGTTATTCTGACATTTTATTTATGCCATTAAGGTTTTTAGTTCTTCAACTTAAAATTATCTTTTTATGGGGAATTTCAGGATGTAGGCTTCACAGTTTTTGTTGGTTGGGCAAGGAGGATTGGACATTTGATTGAAGGAATTCGGGAGGCCCTTATCAGTATAGGATTCCTGAGAAGCAGTTACCTAAGTTTTGTTTAAATGCTTCAAGTTATGGAAAATTTGCCATCATACAGACAGCTCATTACTTTTCATATAAGGGCATTTGTTTAGACTTTTTTCTTACAATGGTCTGAAGTGTTCTTCTTGGCTATTTCTTCTGCTCTCCACTGCAACAAGATAAAATCTATGTCCTTTCCTAAGAGGTGATGACAAGTTTTATGTGTGTGGTCCAAGTTCCTTTCCTTAATAGCAAGTCCCCTATACATTCCTTCACAACATGTCATTCATAATAATCAAATATGACACTTCTGCTACTGTAATTCCATTTTATCTGACATAGTTGGGCAGTTTCCTTCACTGCCATGTGCTTACTCTCTGATTCTTCTTCCTTTCCTTTCCTTGACTCTTGTTCTTACCATTCATCTTCCCAGCCCTTCTTTCCACAGGTAGAACTCCCACCTTTTCCCCAGAGACTCCTTGCCCCTGGAAACAAACACACAAAAGCCTGGGCATGGGCCTGACGGGTGGCTCCTCACTCCTGGGGATAAATAGGAGTCAGACCTAGGTCAGGCCACCTTCTGGGTCAGAGAGAGAAATTAAAACTATTGTGACTCAGAGCTGCTAGTCCTAGCAAAGGGGCATCCCAGAGGCAGTGCCTCTAAAAGGTCCCTTGAGGAAGCCGAGCAGGGCAGGAGGAGGATGGGATCCCACTGGCCCAGCCACATGTGAGCCTGCCGCTCCGAGGCCCCTGGGAAACTGGCACCGAGATCAGAGGAGCCCAAGGCATCTGGAGGGCTGTTTGACAATGTTTATATTTCATATTTGAAATGGTTTAAGAATGCAGATTCTCTGATTTTCACTAAAACAAATTATGACACTTTAATAAGGTGCTGGTAATATTGGTAGATCAGTCTTAGGGGAAATCATGCCAAAATGTTGTAAGGAGAGCTACTTCCTTTCCTAGCCACCCCACCCCTAGCGTCTTCCCGGCTATAGGTTTCACTCATTCATCAGTTTTTTGTTTGTTTTTTTTTTTTGTTTGTTTATTTGTTTTACTTTTTTCCTAGAGGACAGGTCTTAGCTCTGTTTCTGGGATACTTTGCTTTAATGCATAGTAAGTTTATGTAACTGATTTTGGCATTCACTTGATAAAAACAGCTGTTAGGTATTCATTCAACAAAGTCTGTGGCTAATTGCTAGGGATTTAGCAACGAATGAGACAGAGCGTCAAGATGGAATGGTAAGCCTGTGGGCTCCAGAGCCAGGCTGACTGTGCTTAACCCAGTTTAATTCCTACATGTAAACCACTTAGAGTAGCACTTAGCAGCCACTAAATATTTAATAACTGGCATATGTTAGTATCTTAAATGTATCCTGCTCCCAAGTGCCTTGTAGTTTAGTAGACAGAACAAGAATTCCAATTGACGGTGATAAACTGACTGGAAACTTTGTTTAAGGTCACTTGATCAACTAAGATCTTACAACTTCATTGTTTTTTGGCCATTTAAAAAAAATTTTCTCCATTTAGTTCATAAGGATATCTCAAGATTGGCCAATGACCTTCAAATACCATTGCTTAGTACATTATGATTACCAACACTGTGTGTAGAACATAAAGCAGGGTGGCACTTTTGAAAAGGTGTATATTGCTGTCAAAAGCCTAGCTGTTAATTAGGTTTCTGTGAAAAGTTGGGTAATGTCTTACTCAGCTTAAGCTGCGATAAGGAACCACCACAGACTGGGTGGTTTAAACAATACACATTTATCTCTCACAATTCTGGAGGCTGGGAAATCCAAGATCAAGGTTCTGACAGATTTGATTCCTGGTCAGGGCCTATTTCCTGTCTTGTAGACAGTTTCCTTCTCATTGTGTTTATATGTGGAGAGACAGAGAGATCTGTGTTCCCCTTTGTCTAGGGCACTAATTCCATTATGAGGGCCCCATACTCATGACCGAATCTAAATCCAGTTACCCACCAAATGTCCTATTTCTAAACACCATCGCATTGGGAGTTAGGGCTACAGCATATGAATTGGCAGGGGTCAGGGGCACACATATCCAGCCCATAACAGTCACAAAATTTACCAATAGTTCAAACTCTTGATCTGTAATAAAGATCAACAGTACCAATACTATTTCATATGATTATTGTGTTTGCAGTGGGATGCTCTATATAAAAACCCAGTGCTCAGCATCTCAGAGGTCCTTCTGTCCAGGAGGTAATAACCTATGTGCATAATGAATTTTCAAGAATAAATACTGGAGGTAGAAACATCCACCTTACACTGTATTAATTTGAATACATGAATAAAATTTAACCTCCTTCCTGGTATTATTTTTCCATATGATTTTTGCAAATGTACCAAAAAGAAAATGATTGTAATAGCCTAAGAGGAAAACTAGGGACCTATGTTTTGAGAGTATAGTCCTATTTAGTAGACGGCATCTGAAAATCATTTCAGTCTTTGTTATCATTCAAACCTTGTCAGACAAAATTTTAATTGCTCTTAAACATTGCCGTTCATTGGTGTTTTATTTTTCTAGTTCCAATAAAAGGATCCTTTGCTTTGTGAATCTTAGACTTTTTTTTTTAAAACATTGAAGCAGACATCCTGTGACTGTTGAGAGCCAAGAAAATATTCTCAAAAATACTTGGCCTGGCTCAGTGGCTTCTATGTGCGATCCAAACGTTCCCGCCAACACTCACCATAGTCCCTCAGAAGCTGCAGGCCAGTGGGAGCTCTCAGTTTGGGAAGAGAGTGTGAGTGGCAGGCAGCCTGTGGGCATGTAGGTGGGATGTTATGGGGCTGACATATGTGAAGCTCTTCCACTTTTACTGCAAAACTTCTGGAGAACAGGAATGTACCGGAAACAGTCTGTTAGGAGAGACTGAATAACATTCAGATGCACAGTATGCCTCCGGCAAACACTTGTTTGATCTTTGTTGAAATATTAGCCTGTGGAAGTAACATGTCTGCATTACCATTTTTGCCTTTCATTTTTTTTAATTTTTGTTTTTAAGTTTATTTATTTATTTTGAGAGAGACAGCATGAGTTGGGGGTGGGGGGGAGGGTGTGGCAGAGAGAGGGAGAGAGAGAGAGTCCCAAGCCGCCCTCACACTGCCAGTGCAGAGCCTGATATAGGGCTTGAATCCACAAAGCCATGAGATAATGACCTGAGCGAAAACCAAGAGTCAGATGCTTAACTGACTGAGTCACCCAGGTGCCCCCAATTTTGGCCTTTTAATACCCACCAAGAAAATCTGTAGTTTATTTGGAAGCAAACTGACGTGTGAGAGAAGGCCAGCTCAGTCATAACTTTCTCACTTCCAAGTTGTATTGATTTGTTACTTAGTCTCTGCCACCCAGTTTTCATGTACGTTAAATCCCCATCTCAGAGGGCTTTTGTGAAGATAGAAAGGGAGAGGGTAACTGGATACCTAAGACACTGCAAGTGCTCCAGAAAACAATGCCTCATGGTTATTACTGTTTTGTTCAGTTTGAGTTTAGTCTTTTTTTTTTTTTTTTAAGTAATGTTTTCTTATAAATGAGAGAACGTTGGCTGCAGGTAGTAGAAAACCTAACTAAATATTTTAAATAACAATTTATTATCTTAATAATAAGAAATCTGGAGGCATTTAATCTAGAGGTCAGTTAATTCAGTAATGCAACAAATTTTATCAAGGATTTGCTTTTCTTTCCACTTTACACTCTGATCACTAGCAGGTTAAATTTGGTGCATGTCCTTTTAAGATGACACCAGCATAGAATTCCACCAGGTGTAGTTTATGAATCTCTCTCTCTCTCTTTCTGACTCTCTTTCTCTCTCTCTCTTTTTCTCTCACTATACCAGGGAGGAAAACCTATCTCAGAAAGCCCCAGAGAAGACTTCCCCTTATGTTCCACTGGTTAGGATGTGTCATGTGCTCATGCCCAGACCAGTCATCAGAAAGGGGACAAGAATAGGCTGTGGCCATAATCAGCATTTTCTTCTGTGTCTGGGTACATTTAGGTCTGCAGGTACCTAAACTTAGGTTGTGCAAGTTTTGTTAGCAAAGAAGGAAGTCAGTTGCTTTTGTGTAGACAGTACATGGCAATTGAAGAAGCAACCAACAGTCTACTCAAGCTTTGATTTACATTTCAGTATTGTTCAAAATAAAATAACAAGTACAAAAGAGACAAGCTTTTTCAGAAAGCAACTGAAAGGTTTACAGAGCAAAGTTTAAACAATGGAGATGGCTAAAGCCATCCTCAGCTGTGAGAGAAATGTGTTGGGTTCACATACTGGTAACAGTTATGGTGGCCATAAGTTGGAGATTGGAATAACTTTTTGAAACCGGTGGTTATTCTCTCCCATAGGATAAAAAAAAATGGACACGTTCTCTTCTGATTGGGATAAATATAGTTACGTAGAATCCATGTTTGCTGACCTAAAAATGTTGTGTATGTTTCTATTCTAGGTTTTTCAGCTCCTGCTCCATGAAAGGAAAGCTGGGAGGTCAGGATAAGGAGACTGTCTTGTCTCCACCCCCATGCCCAAATGCCCACATGAGCGAGAGACACAGGAGAACCAGAATTGTCTATAAGATGAAAATGTAGCTATTGGGACTCAAACTTCAAGGAAAGCCCAAGAACTGGGGAAAGATCCAATGCCAAATGTTTGACAGATAAGTACCTTATAAATAACAGTTTAATATTAAAAATACAATATTTTTAATACAGCCCAGAAGATAATGAAACAATCTCTGCCCTTTAAAATTAAAGGGGAGGGGCGCCTGGGTGGCTGAGTCAGTTGAGCATCCGACTTCAGCTGAGGTCATGATCTCACAGTTGGTGAGTTCAAGCCCCACGTCGGGCTCTGTGCTGTATTAATGTAGAGCCTGCTTGGAAGTCTCTCTCCCTCTCTCTCTGCCCCTTCCCGACTTGCTCTAAATAAATAAACAAACAAACAAACTTTTAAAATATATAAAAAAGGGGAACACTTACTATTTAAAGGGAAAATCATTTATTTTATTCCAATAAAATCCATGGAATCTGTTAGCATTCTGAGTGCAGAAGAGAGGTATGGATTGAATTTAAGTGTTGTCGTCAATACGTAAAGTGTTGCTTTGTAGAGGATAATGACTGGTTCTTTTTATACTGCACTTAAGTCATGGATGAAACCTGAGTTTACATTAAGGTATGAGGGTGTGACAGAAGATACAGAAAAGAATTTCTCGAGCATTTGTGCTATTGCAAATCAGAGTAAGGTATTATTGGAGGCTATGTCCTATTCCTTTGCCAGTTTACATCAAAGAATAATTTCTTATCTGCTATGGTTTAAGTATGATTCAAGAAGGTTGGGTCAGATTATATTTCAAGCTTCTTAATAGTTCTTTAAAATAATTCTTAGCCGTGTTAAGGCTTCTTGGGGAAATGTTGATGTTTAGGCTTTCCTCCATGAAAAACACTGACAAACAATATCCAGAAATGGTTAGGCTTCTTGCATTAAAACACACTTGTAAAAGCATATGTTTTCCATACACTTTTATTTATCTCTCTCATCCATTAGGCTACTGTCAACAGAGGTACTAGCATATCAGTGTGTGTGTGTGTGTGTGTGTGTGTAATTTTCTTTTGGATGTAAGATAATGAGGTGCTGTGTGAAGAGGGTTGTCAGTGGAAAAAATCAATGATAGTTTATGTTTGGTAATACATAAGAGGATGTTGAACACACTGCTGATGACCTTGGAAAATTCTTTGTTCTTAGGTTATGTATGTTAGTTTTATTTAGTAATGATATTCTTAAAATATGAAAATGGAAACTGACAAATAAGAATGGAATGGGGGCGCCTGGGTGGCTCAGTTGGTTGAGCGTCCGACTTCAGCTCAGGTCATGATCTCATGGTTCCTGGGTTCAGGCCCGGCATCAGGCTCTGTGCTGACAGCTCAGAGCCTGGAGCCTGCTTCAGATTCTATGTTCCCCTTTTTCTCTGCTCCTGTGCCGCTTGTGCTCTGTCTCTCTCTGCCTCTCAAAAATAAAGAAAACTAGTAAAAAAATTTTTTAAAAGAATGGAATGTAATTCAGCTAATCTAGTTCATGTCAGAATTTAGATTCAAAGCATTTTTAAAGGGATGGGGAAAATAAACATTCAGACGGATATACTTCTAACCCTTCATCTAATATTCCATTACCAGAACCCAGAAAATAATTATTTATAGGAAGCCAACATCTTCCCCTTACACGGTTTCAAACATATTTTTCTTTTTTAGTTTCACGGACAAAAGGTGGTTATCTGAATAAAACTAATTAGCTTCCCAGGGAAAACCACAGCCTTTCATTACAATCAAAGTTGATAGGGGCTCATCCAAAGGGTTAGTGTACTGTAGGCCCTGTCAATGCTTAAAAAGGACTTGGGTAATTCTAATAATTAATACAGAAACTAGAGCTGATTTTCTGCTTTGAAATTACATATTAAATTTAAAAAGTGAGACTGGCACAGTAACTAAAAATTAGAGACATAAAATAAGTAAACAAATTATTACGTACAGTCAAGAAAATGCAGTTTAAATATTGTAATCTAGCAAGTTATGATATGAGACTGTCATACTTTAAAAAAAATTCATTGTTTAAATTTAAAAATCAAATGATCCAAATACTTTTAGTTTCTGTAGCCTCTGAAGTTTGTTATTAAAAATGAAGCTCTAATTATAAATCCTACCATACCCTTGGTAATTAATCCAGTAGTGACACCATTTATTCATTATATACCCTATAATGCTTTATTGAATATTATATTCTGAAGAATTAATTTTGCTTGTGGAAGAAGACCACTTTTCAAAATAGTGGGCTAACTCTAGGTCTTTTGAAGTGTGTCAACCATATTTTATGATTTTCATCAATGTTACCTCCTATATAGAGAAAATGAAATCTTTAAAACGGAATCCTAGGGGCACCTGGGTGGCTTAATCATTTGAGCGTCTGACTTCAGCTCAGGTCAAGATCTCATGGTTTTTGAGTTCAAACCCCACATCAGGCTGTCAGCCTGCCAGCATGGAGCCACTTCAGATCCTCTGTTCCCCTCACTCTCTGCCCCTGCCCCACTTCCCTCTCCCCAAAATAAATAAATATTAAAAAAAAAAAAAAAACTCTGAACCTTGTTGAGTCTGTATATATGAAACATATGGGACTGAATATATGAAACATTTATGAGATTGAATTTATGACTCATATGGCAAAATGTTTTTTTTTATATTTTAATTTTTTTAATGTTAGTTATTTTTGAGAGAGAGAGAATGCAAGAGGGGGAAGGGGCAGAGAGAGAGGGAGACATAAAATCGAAATTAGGCTCTAAGAGCTCAAGCTGGGGCTCGAACTCCTGGAGATCATGACCTGAGCTGAAACCAAGGGCCGGACACTTAACTGACTGAGCCACCCAGGTGTCCCTCTTCTCTGGCTTCTAACTGCATGTGGTATAATGTTCTAAACTCTTAGGTAACCCCTGAGGCCCCCACAGTTCTCCCCCCCTCTGGTGCATCCCTTCTTGGCCAGCCCTCTCTCAGTTTCTCTAATGCACTGAGTGAGCTCTTTCCAATCTTGGGACTTCTGCACACAGTGCTCCCTTATTGGAAAGGCCTTGTGCCTACTCTGCTGGCTTAATGCCCAGCCATGCTTCAGGTTTCAGCTTAAGTGTTACTTTTTCGAAGAGGCTTTCTCTGTCTTTTCCATTTATATTATATTCCCTTACATTGTACTCTGTGACCTAGCTCTCCTGAGCATTTAGCACAGTTATAATTATGTATTTGTTGCCTGGAGCCGTGCTATCTAATACTGTAGCCACTCGTCAACATGAGGTTGAATACTTGGAATGTGGCTCCTCTGAGCTGAGATGTACTATTAGTGTAAAAGATACTCTAACAACTTGGTACAAAAAAAGAACATAATATATCTCATGAATAATAATACTGATTACAGAGTGAAAGAATATTGTTTTAGATACATTGTGTTAAATAAAATGTATAATTAAATTGATTTTGCCTGCCTGAGTTTGGTGGTTTTTAAATTTGGTCACTAGAAAATTTAAATATAATCTTTTCTTGTTCTTTGCACATTTGCCATGGGAATCCTTTCTCATCCTTTGATTTTAAGAGTGAATCACAACCTCAGGGTAGATTTCCTGGAGCACCACCCTGCCTACAGGTGCTTTTGGGCCATGCTCCTCCAGTATCCTATGTTGTTTTGTTTTGTTTCCCTTCAGAACATTTCAGTCTCTTTATCTATGTTTCCTCTGCTAGACTCTCAGCGTAGCGTGTGTCTGTTTTCCTCACCACGGTATTCTCTTGGCAGGTTGTAGATACTCAGTCTATACTTGGTGAAAGAAGTAAGCAGTTGAGTAAATAAGTCTGGAGCTTGTGAGGCAGGTTGTGGCTGAAAGTTCACATTCACACTTGGATACCATCTTCGTGGGCCAAACCCGAGCACGGTGCTCCATGTTTCCTTGCAGCACCAGTCTGCCTGACTACCTGCACTTCCAAAACAACCCTCCAGGGCGGCCAGTAGGAGTGATAGGACCCACTGCTCTTCCCTGGAGTCCCACCCAGACACCCACTCTTTCTAGCTTGATTTTGCAATGAACTCAGATGGCTTTTGCACCTATTACATGTTTTGAGCAAGAAAAATAGGTGATTTGGGAGTTTTAGTGAAGGATGAAATAGAATGTTTTGGAATCTTAAGAATCTCAGTTTTGAATTTTGTTTTATACTTTTCATTTTCACATAATTTCACAAATGAATACGTCAGTGGACTCAAAGATTATTGCAGAATCCAGCTATCCAGTTCATATTAGAAGCATTGGCATTCAAAATGCTAGAATGTACAAATATAGTGAAAGTTGACCCTACATTTTATCAAGAATCACTTGTGTGATTTTTCTATTAACTATTCAATGAAATGTCACTCCTCAGGCTGACTCCTAGCCAGAGTGCGTTACATTTAGTTCAAGCTCTGTGATATTCAATTTGGTTAGCATTGTCTTTAAATACAAAACAACTGGTTTTGAAATCTGAATTTGTTTAACACTCAATAACCAAACTGAAGAGGCAGGCCACTGCTATTTGCTATGCATGGGATATCTATACTCAATGATAAATCTTGGTTTAAACTTTAATGTGACACTTCATAAATAGATAGGGAAAACTGCATAGTTATCCTACACACGTGTATTTGCCTGAACAATAGTTTAACACATGCAACCTGGCTGCAATCTGTACGAAGAATATCGCTAGAATTTTAATGTGGCATCCCATGGATGGAAGAGTAACCATTATAATGTTGTTAAGACTGTAGTTGTCCCCTGTCAGTTGAAAAACAATTCTAATTAGGCCAATGGTAATCTTGTGTACAAATTATCTACAAAAAAGGGAAACTGAATATCCTATCCTATATTTAGCTCACCTAAGAGTACTGCCTTTTGAAATGTGGGCTAGAGTCAATGTGTGGCTGATTTGATGTGTTCTTTTCTAAAAAAGAAAAAAAAAAGTATTACTACATTAATGATTGTTCACTATTATCATAAACAATATGGCAAGATGGTAAGATTATTTTTTTATGTTGCGCAAATATTTTTTGTTGCATAGAGTCTTCTATTTTCATCTCTACATACCCCTTACTCTTCTGGCAACAGAAATGAATGCTCTGGCTATTGTGGTGGGTATTGACCTGGCCAGAGGGTAGAGTCTATTCAGAATTTTTCAGCGTTAGCCCATGTGAATGATCCAGGTGATAGGCAGGTGATCAAGACTGAGGCAATCTGATTCCAGTATGGGGACTATTCAAGGTCAAGTTGTGGAAAGTGAGACTTTCCTTCTCTAGTCATAAAATCTAGGGTGAGAGCCAGATAAACCTAGGGCTATGTCTTTTGCCACATGAAAAAGATGATCAGAAGAAAGGAAGCTGACACAAAGATTCAAGAGGTGGAACATCAAACCAAAGAGGTCTCAGTCCTTGGTTTCAGGCCCAGAAGTCAGGAACACTTCTGCCTTTTCAGCAGATGGGTTATATGAGCCAGTAAATTTCCCATTCTCCACTTTAGCTGGTTCACATGGGGATTCGGTCACTTGAAACAGGAAAAGTTATGACTGATACATCACATTAATAAGGCAACAACTCAATAAAATAATGGAGAGGCCACTACATTCAGTATCCTTAAATCTAAATACATATGAAATGGCTTTCACCATCACTCTGCTTCTTTCAAATAAGTGGATTTTCCTAAAAGGCAAAAGGAAAAACAACTGTTCAAAAGACCTCAATGAAGCACTCAAATAATTGTTGCCATTCCTAATTATGAGTATTTTAATTAAAAAAAAAAAACCAGCATTTAAAAACCGCATTTTTTTTTCAACCTAATTTCTAAAAAGGACCTCCCTAGTAGGCAATTAGGACTGTCAAAGATAAATATTAAACTGTTGATGTAAAGCGGAATTTACATCTGAATATTCTGCTGCGAGTTGCCAGAAGCATTTGTCATGATGTTTTTCGAGTCCTATCACCCTGAAGCAGCAGTGTCATCTGTCTTTGCTCGTAGCGATTTCCATGCAGCAACATTAAGAACAAACTTAATTGACAGTCAGTAGGAACCCAAGGGCAGCACACATGATCAATTATCTAAATATGCTGGCGGTTACCAAAGAGAATGGAGTTCATGAATCTCATATAACAAGGTTTTTATGTAAAGAGATTTTTGTTCTTTGGTGGCATAGATATATCACCTGAACCGGAGTTATTTTTATTTCAAATATACATTAAATGCAAGTTCAATACGCTTTCCCCCATTTGAAACCTTGAGAACTTTACCAGGGTGCAAACTAATCCTAAATAGAATTATCAATATTAAGACTGATAGATAGTTCCTATCTGTCAGCTTTTTTCTGAGGATTACTCTTTTGATGGAAGATTCCTGAAGGCCCCATCTTTCAACCATTTGCACAGGTTGTCACTGTACTGTGACAAATACATTTTGGGAAAGGAAAAGGACTCTGTGGCGATTGGATTCTGGGCATCATTTGTTCAAGATTCAAAATTATTGGATATCATATCAAGTCTTTGCTTTAGGAAGTCATTTGTAAAAGAGATAATTAATTTGTTTTATCAAAGGGAGTCATTTTGGGGAAAAACAGTTGATATGTCTGAGAAGAGCTTGTACTATACATGAAGAATTCTGAATACTCAGTTATATACTGTGGTTGAGAAGGCAGGCTTTGGGGTCAGGAGTCAGACAGATTTGGGTTTGAATCTCAACTCTGCGTTTTGCCAGCTGTGTAACCTTAGGCAAGTTTCTTAACTCCTCAATTTCTCATTTGTAAACTGAGCAATGGGAGTATTTCACTCATAGGATTATTCTGAAGTAATGTTTGATAAGGAGATAATGTTTGGAAAGGGCTGAGAACAGAACTGAACACAGAGTAAACAAGCATTCATTACTTCGTGTTTAAGAATATTTTCATGGGGGCGCCTGGGTGGCTCAGTCGGTTATGCGGCCGACTTCGGCTCAGGTCATGATCTCGCGGTCTGTGAGTTCGAGCCCCACATCGGGCTCTGTGCTGACAGCTCAGAGCCTGGAGCCTGTTTCAGATTCTGTGTCTTCCTCTCTCTGACCCTCCCCCATTCACACTCTGTCTCTCTCTGTCTCAAAAATAAATAAACGTTAAAAAAAATTTTTTTTAAAAAGAATATTTTCATGGTTTTTCTCCAACATTAAGTCTACATTGATGTATGTATCCTAGTAAGAACTGGTTCCTATGAATTGTTAAAAGATTTCTTGAATATGCAAATTCTATAAAATCTGACAACAGTTTAGCAAGGCTTAATTTGTATATATCCTAGTAAAACGTCCTCTTTTCATTATCATTGTTTGGTGAGGTCTCAGAGGTGGTGATAAACTAGAATTTCTGACAGTCTAACAAAACTATTGCTCGATGAAAAGTGGACATCTTTATTTTAATTTTAAATTATTATTTTTTAATATTTCTATCTTTATGTACTTATGTTTTCATGAATTGATTCTTATACCTATTATATGTTAGGCACTGTAGTGGGTAATATTGCACGTACCTTGTCCCAAAGAGTTGATACAATCTGTGAGAGTTGTTGAGTCAGGCATACATAGCTACAGTAAAAGTCAATAGAAGAAAAATGAAAAGTGCTATGGAAGTTTAAGATCAGGAAAGATTTACCTCCAGCTGTGGGTATGAGAAAATGATTCATTTTTTCTGGAGTATTCCTTAAATCTGTTTAAACATTAGAATCATCTAGAGAGGTTTAAAAACCACCACCACCACCACCAAAAATAGTATCTGTACCCTCCCCAGACCAATTAAATCAGAAGCTCTGGAAATGGATCCCAGGCATAGGTGATTTTAAAACTCTCCCCAGGTGATTATAATATCTAACTACTTTTGAGAATAGCTTTCCTATAAGTAGAAGCAATAGCTTAGCTGATACGAAGAGGGGTAGGTGGGAATTCCAGGTGGAGACATTAATGCCCACAAATCAACAATGAGACAGAGTGGAACACACTGGAGAACGGTGAGTGGCATGGTCTGGTTGGGGTGTAAGGAATGTTCATGCTTAAAGGCCGTGTTGGGACCAGATTATAGGGAAATATGAATTCAATATAAAGGCATTTAGCTGATATTTGTAAGACAACGAAGAACTATAGTGACATGATCAGATTTGTTCTTTAGGGAGAGCATGTGAGTAATCTGTGATATCTGTCATCCTGTTGGTCATCTGTTTGTTTTAGCATTCATTCTCATCTTCTCCCTGGTAGAAATATTACTGCATTTAGGTATTATGCACTCCTCACATAACTTGGGAGAAGATGGTTCTACCTGCCTTCTCCTCCTGGAATGGAGTTTTGCTAACAAGTAATGCATAGCTTTCACCTGGCTACTGTTTATTCTCCAAAGGCAGGGTTGGGAGTGAAATTGGCCCAGTCACATGGCAAGGAAGGATTTCTATTCCAAAGGAACCATGGTTTCTTCATCTTGCTGGAACAAGGAGTATTGTCTAAGCATCTGATGATCACAAAGAAAAGCAGAGTTAGGATGAAACAATACAGCACAGAAAATGAAAGAATTTGAATCCTTACTAATATAACTGGGCTCTTGATTAGATTCTCCTCCACTCTTTTTCCCTCTCCACACTGCCCCCAGAACTGCAGTTATGTAAGGTAATGATTTCCTTATGGTTTATGTCCATTTAAGACACAGTTTCTGTTAAATAGCCAGAATCACCCACCCTGATTCAACAGAGTTTGGGTAGAGGGAGAGTAACTGGCTCAAGGATTTTTCTTTTATGTTTGTTTTAATTAAATTAATTAATTTTTTAATTTACATCCAAATTAGTTAGCATACAGTGCAATAATGATTTCAGGAGTAGATTCCAGTGATTCATCCCCTATGTATAACACCCAATATCATCCCAGCAAGTGTCTTCCTTAATGCCCCTTACCCATTTAGCCCATCCCTCCACCCACAACCCCAATGAGCAACCCTCAGTTTGTTGTATTTAAGAGTTTCTTATGTTTTGTCCCTCTCTTTGTTTTTATACTGTTTTTACTTCCCTTCCCTTATGTTCATCTGTTTTGTATCATAAATTCCTCATATAAATGAAGTCATGTGATATTTGTCTTTCTCTGACTAACTTTGCTTGACATAATACCCTCTAGTTCCATCAACGTAGTTGCAAATGGCAAGACTTCATTCTTTTTGATTGCCAAATAATACTCCATTGTGTGTGTATGTGTGTATATAGTGTGTGTATATATAGTGTGTGTATATATAGTGTGTGTATACGTAGTGTGTGTATATATAGTGTGTATATATATAGTGTGTATATATATAGTGTATATATATATGTATGTGTGTGTATATATATATATGTATGTGTGTGTGTATATATATATATATATGTATGTGTGTGTGTGTATATATACATATACATATATATATATATATATATATATATATATATATGTATATATACCACTTCTTCTTTATCCATTCATCCATCAGTGGACATTTGGGCTCATTCCATACTTTAGCTATTGTCAGTAGTGCTGCTTTAAACACTGGGGTGCATGTGCCCCTTTGAAACAGCACACCTGTATCCCATGGATAAATGCCTAGTAGTGCAATAGCTGGATCAAAGGGTAGTTCTATTTTTAATTTTTTGAGAAATCTCCATACTATTTTCCAGAGTGGCTTCACAAGATTGCATTCCCACCAGCAGTGCAAAAGAGATCCTCTTTCTCCACATCCTTGCCAACATCTGTTTTGCCTGAGTTGGTAATTTTAGCCATTCTGACTGGTGTGATGTGGTATCTCATTGTGGTTTTGATTTGGATTTCCCTGATGATGAGTGATGTGAAGCATTTTTGGATGTGCCTGTTAGCCATTTGGATGCCTTCTTTGGAAAAGTGTCTATTCATGTACTTTGCCCATTTCTTCACTGGATATTTGTGTCTTGGGGGTGGGGGGGTGTTGCGTTTGATAAGTTCTTTTTTTTAAAGAAATAGTTAAGCTTTTTTTCTATATATATATGAAATTTATTGTCAAATTGGTTTCCATACAACACCCAGTGCTCATCCCAAAAGATGCTCCCCTCAATACACAACACACACCCTCCCCACCCTGCCACCCCCCATCAACCCTGTTTGTTCTCAGTTTTTAAGAGTCTCTTATGCTTTGGCTCTCTCCCACTCTAACCTCTTTTTTTTTCCTTCCCCTCCCCCATGGGTTTCTGTTAACTTTCCCAGGATCCACATAAGAGTGAAAACAAAGGGTATCTATCTTTCTCTGTATGGCTTATTTCACTTAGCATCACACTCTCCACTTCCATCCATGTTGCTACAAAGGGCCATATTTCATTCTTTCTCATTGCCACGTAGTACTCCATTGTGTATATAAACCACAATTTCTTTATCCATTCATCAGTTGATGGACATTTAGGCTCTTTCCATAATTTGGCTATTGTTGAGAGTGCTGCTGTAAACATTGGGGTACAAGTGCCCCTATGCATCAGTACTCCTGTATCCCTTGGGTAAATTCCTAGCAGTGCTACTGCTGGGTCATAGAGTAGGTCTATTTTTAATTTTTTGAGGAACCTCCACACTGTTTTCCAGAGCGGCTGCACCACTTTGCATTCCCACCAACAGTGCAAGAGGGTTCCCGTTTCACCACATCCTCTCCAGCATCTACAGTCTCCTGATTTGTTCATTTTGGTCACTCTGACTGGCATGAGGTGATATCTGAGTGTGGTTTTGATTTGTATTTCCCTGATGAGGAGCGACATTGAGCATCTTTTCATGTGCCTGTTGGCCATCTGGATGTCTTCTTTAGAGAAGTGTCTATTCATGTTTTCTGCCCGTTTATTCACTGGATTATTTGCTTTTCGGGTGCGGAGTTTGGTGAGCTCTTTATAGATTTTGGATACTAGCCCTTTGTCCGATATGTCATTTGCAAATATCTTTTCCCATTCCGTTGGTTGCCTTTTAGTTTTGTTGGTTGTTTCCTTTGCTGTGCAGAAACTTTTTATCTTCATGAGGTCCCAATAGTTCATTTTTGCTATTAATTCCCTTGCCTTTGGGGATGTGTCAAGTAAGAAATTTCTGCGACTGAGTTCAGAGAGGTCTTTTCCTGCTTTCTCCTCTAGGGTTTTGATGGTTCCCTGTCTCACATTCAGGTCCTTCATCCATTTTGAGTTTATTTTTGTGAATGGTGTGAGAAAGTGGTCTAGTTTCAACCTTCTGCATGTTGCTGTCCAGTTCTCCCAGCACCATTTGTTAAAGAGACTGTCTTTTTTCCATTGGATGTTCTTTCCTGCTTTGTCAAAGATCAGTTGGCCATACATTTGTGGGTCTAGTTCTGGGGTTTCTATTCTATTCCATTGGTCTATGTGTCTGTTTTTGTGCCAATACCATGCTGTCTTGATGGTTACAGCTTTGTAGTAGAGGCTAAAGTCTGGGATTGTGATGCCTCCTGCTTTGGTCTTCTTCTTCAAAATTACTTAGGGTATTCGGGGGCCTTTTGTGGTTCCATATGAATTTTAGGATCGCTTGTTCTAGCTTCGAGAAGAGTGCTGGTGTAATTTTGATTGGGATTGCATTGAATGTGTAGATAGCTTTGGGTAGTATTGACATTTTGACAATATTTATTCTTCCAACCCATGAGCACGGAATGTTTTTCCATTTCTTTGTATCTTCTTTGATTTCCTTCATAAGCTTTCTATAGTTTTCAGCATACAGATCTTTTACATCTTTGGTTATTAGATTTATCCCTAGGTATTTTATGCTTCTTGGTACAATTGTAAATGGGATGTTTCTTTGTCTTTCTGTTGCTTCATTGTTAGTGTATAAGAATGCAACTGATTTCTGTACATTGATTTTGTATCCTGCAACTTTGCTGAATTCATATATCAGTTCTAGCAGACTTTGGGTGGAGTCTATCGGATTTTCCATGTATAATATGTCATCTGCAAAAAGTGAAAACTTCATCTTTGCCAATTTTGATGCCTTTGATTTCCTTTTGTTGTCTGATTGCTGATGCTAGAACTTCAAACACAATGTTAAACAACAGTGGTGAGAGTGGACATCCCTATCATGGTCCTGATCTCAGGGGAAAAGCTCTCAGTTTTTCCCCATTGAGGATGATATTAGCTGTGGGCTTTTCATAAATGGCTTTTATGATGTTTAAGTATGTTCCTTCTATCCCGACTTTCTCGAGAGTTTTTCTTAAGAAAGTTGCTGAATTTTGTCAAATGCCTTTTCTGCATCGATTGACAGATCATATGGTTCTTATCTTCTCTTTTATTAATGTGATGTATCACGTTGATTGATTTGCGAATGTTGAACCAGCCTTGCATCCCAGGAATGAATCACTTGATCATGGTGAATAATTCTTTTTATATGCTGTTGAATTCGATTTGTTAGTGTGTTATTGAGAATTTCTGCATCCATATTCATCAGGGATATTGGCCTGTAGTTCTCTTTTTTTACTGGGTCTCTGTCTGGTTTAGGAATCAAAGTAATACTGGCTTCATAGAATGAGTCTGGAAGTTTTCCTTTCCTTTCTATTTCTTGGAATAGCTTGAGAAGGATAGGTATTATCTCTGCTTTAAACGTCTGATAGAACTCCCCTGGGAAGCCATCTGGTCCTAAACTCTTATTTGTTGGGAGATTTTTGATAACTGATTCAATTTCTTCACTGGTTATGGGTCTGTTCAAGCTTTCTATTTCCTCCTGTTTGAGTTTTGGAAGTGCTTGGGTGCTTAGGAATTTGTCCATTTCTTCCAGGTTGTCCAGTTTGTTGGCATATAATTTTTCATAGTATTCCCCGATAATTGCTTGTATCTCTGAGGGATTGGTTGTAATAATTCCATTTTCATTCACGATTTTATCTATTTGGGTCATCTCCCTTTTCTTTTTGAGAAGCCTGGCTAGAGGCTTATCAATTTTGTTTATTTTTTCAAAAACCCAACTCTTGGTTTCATTGATCTGCTCTACAGTTTTTTTGGATTCTATATTGTTTATTTCTGCTCTGATCTTTATTATAATTTCTCTTCTTCTGCTTGGTTTAGGCTGTCTTTGCTGTTCTGCTTCTATTTCCTTTAGGTGTGCTGTTAGATTTTGTATTTGATTTTTCTTGTTTCTTAAGATAGGCCTGGATTGCAATGTATTTTCCTCTCAGGACTGCCTTCGCTGAATCACAAAGTATTTGGATTGTTGTATTTTCATTTTTTCCCATATATCTTTTAATTTCTTCTCTAATTGCCTGGTTGACCCTTTCATTCTTTAGTAGGGTGTTCTTTAACCTCCTTGCTTTTGGAGGTTTTCCAGACTTTTTCCTGTGGTTGATTTCAAGCTTCATAGCATTGTGGTCTGAAAGTATGCATGGTATGATCTCAATTCTTGTATACTTATGAAGGGCTGTTTTGTGACCCAATATGTGATCTATCGTGGAGAATGTTCCGTGTGCACTCAAGAAGAAAGTATATTCTGTTGCTTTGGGATGCAGCGTTCTAAATATATCTGTCAAGTCCATCTGATCCAATGTATCATCCAGGGCCCTTGTTTCTTTATTGATTCTCTGTCTAGATGATCTATCCATTGTTGTAAGTGGAGTATTAAAGTCCCCTGCAATTACCACATTCTTATCAATAAGGTTGCTTATGTTTGTGAGTAATTATTTTATATATTTGGGGTTCCTGTATTCGGCGCATAGACATTTATAATTGTTAGCTCTTCCTGCTGGATAGACCCTGTAATTATTATATAATGCCCTTCTTCATCTCTTGTTACAGCCTTTAATTGAAATTCTAGTTTGGTCTGATGTAAGTATGGCTACTCCAGCTTTCTTTTAACTTCCAGTAGCATGATAGATAGTTCTCCATCCCCTCACTGTCAATCTGAAGGTGTCCTCACATCTAAAATGAGTCTCTTAGGGCGCCTGGGTGGCTCAGTCGGTTGAGTGTCCAACTTCAGCTCAGGTCATGATCTCACAGTCCGTGAGTTCGAGCCCCGCGTCGGGCTCTGTGCTGACAGCTCGGAGCCCAGAGCCTGTTTCAGATTCTGTGTCTACTTCTCTCTCTGACTCTCCCCTGCTCATGCCTGTCTCTCTCTGTCTCAAAAATAAATAAACATTAAAAAAATTAAAAATAAAATAAAAAAGAGTCTCTTGTAGACAGCAAATAGATGGGTCTTGTTTTTTTTTTTATCCATTCTGATACCCTATGTCTTTTGGTTGGCGCATTTAGTCCATTTACGTTCAGTGTTATTATAGAAAGATACGGGTTTAGAGTCATTGTGATGTCTGTAGGTTTCATGCTTGTAGTGATATTTCTTGGTTCTTTGTCTCACAGGATCCCCCTTAGGATCTCTTGTAGAGCTGGTTTAGTGGTGACAAATTCCTTCAGTTTTTGTTTGTTTGGGAAGACCTTTATCTCTCCTATTCTAAATGACAGATTTGCTGGATAAAGGATTCTCGGCTGCATATTTTTTCTGTTCATCACATTGAAGATTTCCTGCCATTCCTTTCTGGCCTGCCAAGTTTCAGTAGAGAGATCCATCACAGGTCCTATCGGTCTTCCTTTATATGTTAGAGCACGTTTATCCCTAGCTGCTTTCAGGATTTTCTCTTTATCCTTGTATTTTGCCAGTTTCACTATGATATGTCGTGCAGAAGATCGATTCAAGTTACGTCTGAAGGGACTTCTCTGTGCCTCTTGGATTTCAGTGCGTTTTTCCTTCCCCAGATCAGGGAAGTTCTCAGCTATTATTTCTTCAAGTATACCTTCAGCACCTTTCCCTCTCTCTTCCTCCTCTGGAATACCAATTATGTGTAGATTATTTCTTTTTAGTGCATCACTTAGTTCTCTATTTTTCCCCTCATACTCCTGGATTTTTTTTATCTCTCTTTTTCTCAGCTTCTTTTTTTTCCATAATTTTATCTTCTAGTTCACCTATTCTCTCTTCTGCCTCTTCAATCCAAGCTGTGGTCACCTCCATTTTATTTTGCAGCTCATTTATAGCATTTTTAGCTCCTCCTAGCTGTTCCTTAGTCCCTTGATCTCTATAGCAATAGATTCTCTGCTGTCCTCTATACTGTTTTCAAGCCCAGCGATTTATTTTATGAGTATTATTTTAAATTCACTTTCCATTACATTGTTTAAATCGTTTTTGATCAGTGCGTTAGCTGTCGTTATTTCCTGGACGTTTTTTTTAGGGGAATTCTTCCATTTTGTCATTTTGGATTGTCCCTGGAGTGGTGCAGAACAGCAGGGCACTTCCCCTGTGCTGTCTTTAATAACTTGCATTGGTGGGCGGGGCCACAGGCAGACCTAATGTCTGCCCCCAGCCCACTGCTGGGGCCACAGTCAGACTGGTGTGTACCTTCTCTTCTGCTCTCCTAGGGGCGGGATTCACTGTGGGGTGGTGTGGCCCCTGTCGGGGCTACTTGTGGTAGCCACCACTGCCAGGCTTGTGGTGGTGGGGATCTGGCATATTAGCTGGAGTGGATCAGCAAGGTGCACAGGGGCGGGAGGGGCAGGCTCAGCTCGCTTTTCCTTTGGTGATCTGCTTCGGGAGGGGCCCTGCGGCACCAGGAGGAACTTAGAGCTGCGGCAGGATGGATATGGATCCGCAGAAGCACAGCGTTGGGTATTTGCGAGGAGCAAGCAAGTTCCCTGGCAGGAACTGGTTCCCTTCGGGATTTTGGCTGGGGGATGGGTGAGGGAGATGGCGCTGGCGAGCACCTGTGTTCCCTGCCAAGCTGAGCTCTGTCGTCCAGGGCTCAACAACTCTCCCTCCCGTTGTCCTCCAGCCTTCCTGCTCTCCAAGCAGAGCTGTTAACTTACAACCTTCCAGATGTTAAGTCCTGCTTGCTGTCAGAACACACCCATCCCACCCCTCCGCTTTTGCAAGCCAGACTCGGGGGCTCTGCTTGGCCAGTGGGCTGCCCCTCCGCCCCGGCTCCCTCCTGCCAGTCCGTGTAGCACGCACTGCCTCTCCGCCCTTCCTACCCTCTTCCGTGGGCCTCTCATCTGCGCTTGGCTCCAGAGACTCCATTCTGCTAGTCTTCTGGCGGTTTTCTGAGTTATTTAGGCAGGTGTGTGTGGAATCTAAGTGATCAGCAGGACGTGGTGAGCCCAGCGTCCTCCTATGCCACCATATTCTCTCCCAATCTCGAGTTTGATAAGTTCTTAATAGATTTTGTATACTAACTCTTTGTCTGATATGTCATTTGCAAATATCTTCTCCCCTTCCCTTGTTTGCCATTTAGTTTTGCTGATTGTTTCCTTTGCTGTGTGCGGAAGCTTTTTATCTTGATTAGGTCCCAATATTTCATTTTTGCTTTCTGGAGACATGTTGAATAAGAAATTGCTGCAGCTGAGGTCAAAGAGATTGTTGCCTGTTTTCTCCTCTAGGATTTCTATGGCTTCTTGTCTTACGTTTAGGTCTTTCATCCATTTTGAGTTTATTTCTGTGTAGTGTATAAGACAATGGCCCAGGTTCATTTTCTGCATGTCACTGTCCAGGTTTTCCAGCACAATTTGCTGAAGAGCTGTTTTTTTTTTTCTGCTGGATGTTCTTTCCTGCTTTGTCAAAGATTAGTTGACCATGTGTTTGTGGGTCCATTTCTTGGTTTTCTATTGTGTTCCATTGATCTGTCTGTTTTTGTGCCAGTACCATGCTGTCTTGATGATTACAGCTTTGTAATACAGCTTGAAGTCTGGGATTGTGGCGCCTCTGGCTTCGGTTTTCTTTTTCAGGATTGCTTTGGTTATTCAGGGTCTTTTCTGGCTCCATACAAATTTTAGGATTGTTTGTTCTAGCTCTGTGAAGAATGCTGGTGTTAGTTCAATAGGGACTTCACTGAATATGTAGATTTCTTTGGGTAATATCAGCAATAATCAACTCAAGGTTTAAAATTGACTAGGAGAGTGGTGTCCAGGTGGCTTAGTCAGTTAAGCATCCGACTTCTGCTCAGATCATGATCTTAAGGTACTTTAGTTCAAGCCCTGCATTGGGCTCTGTGCTGACAGCTCAGAACCTGGAGTCTGCTTCGGATTCTGTGTCTCCTGCTCTTTCTGCTCCTCCCCCACTTGTGCTCTGTCTCTCTCTGTCTCAAAAATAAATAAACATAAAACATATAATTGGCTAGGAGAATAGTACAATTAATAGAAATAAAAATTTGGGGAAGAGGAGGAAGTATCATTTCTTGTCATGTGTTTGAAGGGCCCCTGGAAGTAGGCACAAACGTCCAGTAGCTTTGATGGTCAGAAGAAAGAATGAAGCTAATAGTACATATGTGTGAGTCATTTGCATGCATATATGGAATTTTAAAAGTCAAGTGAGATTCCCAGAATAGAGATTGGAATAGCCTGACCTTACCTACCTGAGTCTACAAATTCAATTCACTTTTGCATTTACATCCTTGTCAGAGGGGTTTTTCTCTTCCTCTACTGCATAAGCAAGAACTTAACTGGGGATCACTATGCATAATTTCCAGAGGTTCCTAAGTGGGAAATCACATAGAACGCCATGTGTGCTCACCACAGAAGTTTAGGAGGAGTGGGGTCCTAATTCTGAAACATTAGACTCAATTCTTTATCAAACTTCTGCTCTGCTTTGTCATTTGGACCTTGATGCTCTTTTGTAGAGCACAGAGGTTGAAAGAATAGGAGTTCTTTTTGAGTCCTAAGGTGCAGCCTTAGAAAATACTCTTTAATTTTTGTTTCTGTGACCTGGTATTGGATTGATTTCCATTTCAACAGAAATTCTACCACTAAATCTGAAATCTTTGTTTCTTTAATTGAAAAATGGAGTTTATACAACTTTCATATAGCTCATTCACACTGAGTAATCATAGGTGTGTTTTATTTATTTTTTAAAATGTTTATTCACTTATTTTGAGAGAGACATAGCATGCAGACACATGAATTGTGGACAGTCAGAGAGAGGGAGAGAGAAAATGCCAAGCAGACTCCATGCTGTCAGCACAGAGCCCCATGAGAGGCTTGATCTCACACGTGTGAGATCATGACCTGAACCAAAATCAAGCATTGGTAGCTTAGCCTGCTGAGGTACCCAGGCACCCCCACATGTGTGTTTTAAATAACGTGAGACCAATCTTACTGCTAATGACCAACTAGAAACCATGATTCCAGCTCTGAAATGATTACATGGTCTTAATTATAAAACTGCATTTCTCTCTATAAATAAATATCAGCTTCATTCACCTTGAATTCAACTGAGCTACCTTTGGCTGCTAACACCTGTGAAAAAATGTGGCCTTTTGGTTTAGGATGTTTGGTTCATAGTAGGATCTATTATCTCAATTATCCAAACATAGAAAGTAGGCACAGCAATAATCCTTTTTCTAGGATTTTTATGTAATCACTGAGTATATCTGGCTTATACATGATTCTAATGAAGAGCTACTTGAGATTCATTGTGTTTTTTTTATATCTACATAGAGGAACGTTGCTCATATACTCATATACTTAGACTCTATGGATACCTCGCCCTCAAAATACCAAATACTGCAGCCAGTTTTACCAGAATTTGATTCTTTGGATAGAGATTGTTAGCCTTCCTTACCTGAGACTTCTATATCTCTGTTTAACATTTTGCAAGGAAAGTGTCTATACTTGGTAAACAAATGGACAAAGAATTTCAAATCCTTTCATTTGGCTTGAGACTGGTCTTGAATATGTTCTAGTGAAGCATGATTTTCTAACTGTGAATTAATTTTATGTCTTACAATAACAGTTGGAATTTAAAAATAATTATCTTAATAGCTGATAGCAGAATTCTCTTGGAGGGAATTACGTTTATTAGAAAAATTCCTCGATCAATGCCTATTGTAGAAGGCAGGTCCACAGGCCTGGACATGGCTGAGTCTCAAGCCTTCTGAGAAGAAAACTGATTCTCTCTGCCTAACAAAAGGAGAAGTTTTTGGAGCTCCTAGAACTGTTTAATAAGAAAGGATCATGAGGTAGACAATAAATGATAATGGCTTTATGGTCTGTAGGGTATTCAGTCTGTTGATGTCCATTTCTCCAGTAAGATCCACTAAACTCATGATCCTGTATGTATGGATTTAGTGTAAACCAGTGATGGGACCTTCATGTTTCGGGAGAGGTGGTATAAATAGAGACACCACCTCTGCTTTCAGGGATCCAGAATCCAAAAATCCCATAAACATGAATGCTCCAAGAGAATTTGCTGAAGTTCTGAATCTGTGCCAGCTAGGGAAATGGTGAAGGAGTATTTTGGGGCTTGAATTAAAATGACTTGGCTCAGGGGCACCTGGGTGGTTCAGTTGGTTAAGCGTCCGACTTCAGCTCAGGTCATGATCTCCTGGTTCGTGAGTTTGAGGCCCACATCAGGCTCTGTGCTAACATCTCAGAGCCTGGAGCCTGCTTTGAATTCTGTGTCTCCCTCTCTGTCTGCCCCTCCTCCACTCACTCTGTCTCTGTCTCTGTCTCTCTCTCTCTCTCTCTGTCAAAAATAAACAACATTAGAACAATTTTTAAAAATGACTTGGCTCAGAGTGGCAGGGAGGACTCTGACTCTATTTGGGATTCACTCATTACAAGTTAGGACTGTCTTGGCCACTCCTTCTACACAGTGTAATTGGGAAAAAAAGACAAAAAGAAGAAGGTAATAGAAAGTGCAACATAGATTTGCATCTGAATGAGCTTAGGTGTTCAAGGACTAATGTGGGCAAATGACGACAGAAAATCAATATGAGTCAAGATTGTGGTCACAGGATCTCTTCTGAATTCAAGTTTACTAGCCTTAATTTTCAACTTCTCATGCCTTTCACATTTCTCTGCATGCCTTTTCCCTATCACAAATCACTGGTTTGTTAATTGATGGCGTGTGTTTTTTGAAACTAATAATAACCATGTCAACACTAATACTTTATTTTGTACAGGTAACCCTTTACAATTTGCAAGACTTTTTATAATCATCTCATTTGATCTTTATAGTAACCTTGAAGAATATATAGGACTTTATCATTATTGTCATTTACAAATAAATTCCAGGAAGGTTAAGTATTCATTCTCAGTCACATAGTTAGCAAGGGTTGAAATTTCTTTTTTCTTTTGAATAGCTTTATTTGAGGTGTAATTAACATGTAATAAATTGCACATATTAAACATACAATCTGATAAATTTTAACATATGTATACACCACTGAAAAAAAATCACCTCAAATAGTGAATATATCCATTACCCCCCAAAATTTCCTTGTTCTACTTTATATAATCTCTCTCTTGACCCTCCCACACCACCCTAACACCCATTCCCAGGCAACCACTGATCTGATTTTTATCACTCTGTTAGTTTGAATTTTCCACAATTACATATAAATTGAATCATATAATATATATTCTTTTTTTTCTGTCTTTATCACTCAATATAATTGAGATTCAGGTTTAGCAAATAGCAGTAGTTGGTTTTTTTAATTGCTGAATTGTAATCCATTGTGTAGCTATACCACAATGTATCTGTCCACTCACCTGTGGGCGGACCTTTGGGTTGCTTCTAGTTGTTGGCTACTCCAAATAAATCTACTATGGATATTTGTGTACAAGTTTGCATAAAGACATATTCTTTCTTTTCTCTTAAATACATACCTAGTAGTGGAATGGCTGGATTATATGATGATGGGTCTATGTTTAAATTTCAAGAAACTCTAAAATTGTATTACAAAGTAGTTATACTCTTGTATATTTTCACTAGCAGTGTGCGAAATTGCCAGTTGTTACACATTCTTACCAAAACATGTTATGATCAATCTTTTTAATTTTAGCCACCCTGGTCTATGTATAGTTGTATCTCATTGTGATTCTAATTTGCATTTCCCTAATGACTAATGGTGTTGAAGATTTTTTCATGTGTGTATCTACATCCACGTATCCCTTTGTTGACATGTCTGTTGAAATCTCTTACTTGTATTTAAATTAGTTTTTCAGTCAATGTTATTACTGAATTGTAAAAGTTCTTTCTATATTCTACATAAAAGTTCTTTGATGTATGTTTATCTTGTAATTATTTTCTCCTAGTCTGTGGCTTCTATTTTCATTTTCTTAACAGTGATTTTTAAAACACAGAAGTTTTTTTTTTTTTTTTAATTTTGATTAAATCCAAGTTAGCAATTTCATTATTTGTGGATCATGCTTTTCATACTGCATCTAAGAAAGTTTTCCAACAGTTATGATATTTTGTCCTGAAAGTTTTATCATTCCAGGTATTGCATTTTGGTCTATCATCTATTTTTGAGTTAATAATGTTTTATATGGTGTGAGGAATGGATTGAAGTGTTTGTTTCCCCCCCCCCATTGGATTTTCAATGGTTCTAACATCACTTCCTGAAAAGACCATGCTTTCATCCTTTCTACACTAAATTGCCTTTGCTGCATAGCCAGCTTAACAGTTCTTAGACCGACAGTAAGAAATGAAAGCTTGAAAATCTATGATTCAAGACTCTTGGGTTGAAGGCTTTTAAATGATTTCCCCATTCCATAAGTCTCTTTAGTCAAAGACCAGAGTTCTCCTGTCAACGTTTATTATAGTCATCAACTTTGGGGTACAGTGTCCAAGGCACTTGTAAGTAACTGTGCTAATTAAAGTGTCTATTTCCTCTTAAGCACATGCCAAATGTTCATCTGTCAGTCAGACTGATCCAGGAGACATTGTAACCTCAACTGAGGAAGCCCTATTATTATATACTGAAAGGACTTATTGAGATAATCACTGTCAAAGAAGTCAAAGGAGAACATATAAATGGGAGAATGTAATGCTTGATCTGATCCAAAGCAATTAATATAATTTTCTGTTTCATTTAAATTTGCTGATATGACAGTTGTGCAGAGTTTGATTCATGAGGATTTGATTTAAATCCTAATTTTTTTAAGAGGAAATTAATCCAGAAAAGAATAAAATTTAAAAATAATCTTACAATAAATTTCCTTAACATTTTTAATTATTATTAATATAACAAGGTTAATTATATAGCTGATAATACAATGTTCATTAATATGCTAAGATCCATCATATGTCAACTTTTTATTTGAAAAGGGTTCGTAGACTGAGACCTTGGTTATTGGTCATTTATTATTTCTCATTTGTAATTGAGGAATGGCTCATTTTAGTTTTACCTACATAATCAAAAAACTTTGATTTAGTACTTACATAGTGAATAAGAGTAATGTCTTCTCAGTATTTTATGACATGTTGTTTTGATGTCTCTGTGGGGAGGAAGACATTTCTTTTGAAAACTAGAAATAAATCCTCCTGAAGTAACTTGAAAACCTCTGCACAGTGAAATCTCCAAGGACATAAAAAAAAAAAAATCAGAGACTTGTTACCCAGGTATATCTTCTCCCTCATCCCTTAGGGCATTTGCGTCTGCCCTTCCTAGAGAGGGACAATTCTGTAATCATGACCAAGGGTTGATTCAAAATTTTATTGAAGTTACCTACATATTCTTCATTTGGAAAGTAGCTATCTGTCCCTGATGGGCAGAGGCCCAATGTAACTTATGTTGATGTCTCCAATGGCTATGTTGCCTGGCAGAACAGGTGCTTACTCAAAATTTATTGGAAGATGTGGACAGATATCATAGATACCTTTAACCAACTATGACTAAATTAGTCTTAATATAAGATGACACAGAAAATCATTATATTTAAATAATTTGTGTCTCTTTATACATTTGAATTTCAGAAGGGGGAATTCCATATTATTATTTGGTAGAATCCTACTTTCAAAGGTATTAACTAAAAATTCATCATCTAGAACATGTACTTTGACTAGTTGGTTTACATAAATGCATGAATATTATTAAATAAATCTGACTACCTCTGAGGCAGCTCTTCTCCCTTTACACTTGCAGTGCTTTCAATCAAATTAATAGAATGCTTGACTAAAACTAGGCTAAAATAATAGGGGTACTTTCATTATGTAATAAGAAATTCAATTGCTGGCAATGGTGTGGCTCAAAAATGTCATGGCTCTGGGTTGGCTTCCCTGTGAGTCTCTGGCCTTCTTAGGGCTGCTGTTTGTGTCATACCTTCACAAAACTATGTTCAATGCAGGAACCAGGGAGTGGTAAGAGGTGAAGCTTCTTCCCCATTTACTTCTTATCCAGGAAGGGAAAATATTCCTAAGAGTTCTTTTTTTCACACTCTTTCTAGGCTTGTTTCATATCACATTGATTAGAACCAGATTGTAAACTTCCTCCCTTCTGAAATTAATTCAGGGGCTGTTCTCACCACCTTGGGGTGTTCTCTCTTACTTAACAAAATGGTGCCTTATTAGTAAGGAATAGGTGGTATTATATGGCTTGTAAATAATTAGCTGTGTCTCTGCCCTCCTTACTTACCACTGAATGCTGTTTGTTAACACTGGAGAGGCTAGCAGATTTGGGAAAGAACACCTAACTCATCATCTCTAAGTTCTGTGACTCTTTGAAGTACCTTGCCATAAGGTAGCCAATAAACTGTTACCAAGATTTTCATAGTCATTCCATCACCCATCACCATCTGAGGATTTTGTTCTTTTCCACTATATCCTAACCCCTATCACATATATGTACTTTCCATCTTTCTCCCTACAGTTTAGGTATATTTTAATTTTCATTTTATCAATTTGATGTTTCTATTATGACTATTTTTAGTATTTACAACTGAGCCATTTAGTATGCTCTGAATCATTTTCCTTTCCAGTATAATGTTTTTCTTACTTATGTATTTTATCAATTTCATTTCATGAAGATATATTGTCCAAAACCTTTGGAGCTTTTCCAACTATATTGGTTGCTTTCTGGTCTTGTGCATAGCTATTGTCTTACAGTCTCCTTTCACCATTATTCTGGAGTGTCAGTTTACCACATTTGAGTTCAAACACTGTTTAAGAATTTCATGTTTTCCTCTTTCTTGGTTTACTCCCTTGCTTAGATGGTTCATATCTTTGAAGAGATTTTCAAGATTAGGCCACATAGGAAATCAAGTTTTTTGAGACTTCAAATGCTTAAAGAAAAATTTTTTCTATCTTCACAGATAACTGATGATTTAGATAGGTGAAGACTTTTTCTTCAGAATTTTAAGAATTTGCTTTACTGTTTTTTTTGTTTTGTTTTGTTTTCCATCATTGCTTTTGAAAGATTTAATGTCATTCTTATTTTTGATCTTTTGTATGAGTATATATATTTCATAGATACCCAGCTCCCTAGAAACTTGTAGGAACTTTTTCACTTGTGTCTAGAATTCAGAAATTTTACATTGATATGCATGGGAGAAGGCTTATTTATATTTATTTTTAGTAGTAATTTTATTGAGATAGTTGTAGAATCAGACTACTTGTAAGAAATGATAGAGATTCTGAATAGTCTTTATGTATAACCTTTACTCATTTCAAGTGTTAATAATTTACAAAATAATGGTACAATATCACAACCAGAATATTGATAATGATACAATCCATTGCTAAAATTAAATTTTCCTAGTCTTCCTTATATTTCATTTGTGGGTATATGTGTGTATTTAGCTCTATAAATATATATTTAGCTCTATAAATATATGCATATATAGGTAAGGATATTTGCATATCCACGATCACAGTAAAGATATTGAGTATATCATCTATCTTTGGAGAAATGTCTATTCAGATTCTTTACTCATTTCTAATATTGTGTTGTCTTTTTATTATTGAGTTCTAAGTGTTCTTTGTATATTAACCCACAAGTCCCTTATCAAATACATGATTTTCAAATATTTTCAGTGGGTTAAAATTTCACCTTCTTTTTACTTTCTTGACAGTTCCCTCTGAAACATAAAAGTTTTTAAGCTTGATGAAATCCATTTTTTTCTTTTTTTATATAAATTTTTTTTAATGTTTATTTATATTTGAGAGAGAGAGCGAGAGAGAGAGAGCTGGAGTAGCAGAGAGAGAGGGAGACATAGAATCCAAAGCAGGGTCTGAACTGTCAGCACAGAGCCCGTCGCCGAGCTCGAACCCACAAACTGTGAGATCATGACCTGAGCCGAAGTCAGAAGCTTAACCAGCTGAACCACCCAGACACCCCAAATCTATTTTTTTTCTATTTTTTCTCTGGTTGCTGTGCTTTTGGTGTCCTATCGAAGAAACCATTGCCTAATCCAAGGTCAAGAAAATGTATACTTACATTTTCTTCTAAGACTTTGGTAGTTTTAGCTTTTACGTCCAGGAGTTTGATTTATTTTGAATTAATTTTTTATGTGGTATAAGGTGGAAATCCAAATTCATTCTTTTGCAGGTAGAAATCCAGTTTTACCAGCACCATTGGTTTAAAAGATGATCCTTTCTCCAATGGATGATCTTGGCACTCATTGAAATCAATTGACCGAAGGTGTATGGGTTTGTTTCTACACTCTTAATTCTATTTTATATCTATAAATGCAATAGCATCAAGAATCCAGAAATACATGTCTGTATATGTATGTCCACCTTTTGCCAATAGCACACTGTTTTTGATTAATGTTGCTTTGTGGTAAGTTTCAAAATTGGGAAGTGTGAGTCCGCCAACTTGGTTCTTTTTCAAAATTGTTTTAGCTATTTATGGAGTCCTTTGCAATTATTTATGACTTTTAGGATGAGGTTTTTTTTGTTGTTGTTGGATATAGAAACTTGGACTTAATCCCTGTTTTCAATATAGTCCCCTACCCCATCTGTGCCAAAGATTCTCTGTCTACTCTCCAGGAAATAGGTCTCCACTCCTCTTCTGGATAGGTAAATAGTAGTGGCTAGCGGCACAGAATCTGGAAGAATCTCTAGGTATCTAACTGCTTCTACTTCTTTTTTTAAAATACACACATTTAAGCTTTTATTCGAAGAAATATGAAAGGAAGAAAATGAATTCTCAGAGAAATCCTTGAGTCCAGAGAGCTTCAGGTTTGGCCCCTGATTGCTTTCCTTTTTTGCCTTGTCATTAAAAAACTTTGCAATAATTGCCTATAAATTCAACTTTCAATTAATCTTCATATGTTTAGTACCTCCTTTAAACCAATTCCAAAAGTACCTTATGCCATCAACTTTTGAGCCTTTCATGGGTTCTAGGACCAAATGAAAATCAAGTTGCTTATTGGTTCTCCACATTGTTGACTTAGGGCTCAGCTTTCTGGGATCTGCTGTCATTGATGACATGTCTATCTGCTTTCCAGAATCTGAAATGTTGTAATTATTGTTTCCTCTATTCTTTGTCTCTGTGGGTTTATTGATATTAAAATACCTCTTTATTGTCATTTTTAGAGTTTCAGGAAGGAGTGGGCTTAAATATATGTGTTCAATCTTCAATTGCCATTTTTGCTGGAAGTCTTCTTAGCAATAGTTTTTTTTTTTTTATAGTATTATTGAGAACTTCTTTCAATATGATTAAATTCTTTTACTGCACAACTTTTAATAGTTGCATCATGTTCTAATATGGAAATATATGATCATTTATTAAATAACTTTCTTTGGGGGACATTACCATTTTTTTTTTTTTATTTTGAAAGCAAAGCTGTGATGAACCTCCATGTGGAAAATTTTTCACATTTCCATAAGTATTTCCCTAGAATACATTCCCATATCTGGTATTATTCAATCAAAAGGTACATAAATGTATTAAAACTTTTGATATTTATTGCTCAATAACCCAACAGGGAGGTTTTATTGATTTCCTGTCTACCAGCTATTTATGAGAGTCTTCTCTTCCCCATATACTCATTAATGTTGGCCATTATCATTTAAAAAAATTCTCCTATACTTTTTTTTTCAGACCAGAAGTGTACACAACACAGTTGAATTTGCTATAATGTAATTATTAGGAAGAATGGCTTAAAACCCATTATCCTAAAACTGAATATATTATATTTGGCATTATCTCTAAATTTTAACCAATTTATACTAAAAAATAAAACCCCCCATTTAGCAGGTCATGTGGTTTGCTTATTTAGAAGTATGTATATTTCCTAATTCTTCCCAGCTATTTCAGTAGAAAACTCTCTTGCTCAATTAACTATTCACTAAGGAAAATGTGAGCCTTATTCACAATGGAATTGGTAGAAAATTTATAAATCCTACTTAGATAATTTTCTGTGCCACTCACTATAGAACAGAATTTTGGAAGTCTTGATCAATTATTTATTCATGGCTGAGCAGGTTTGGGACTTTTTTCTTCTGTATTTGTTAATTTGGGGAGAATAACCAGGTCTTGCCATAGTTAACTGCTCCAAAATTTCATTCAGTAATGTTAGTCTTACCTGTTTATTTGGTCTTTAAAGAATATGAAACTGTTCTTAATAGCCTTAGATAATGTCTATGCACAAAGTTAATTTTTCCTGTTCACATTTATTAAAATCTTAGAGACAACTAGTAATTATGAAAGATTGTTTGAATGATAGGCTATCCATCTATCCCTCATGAACTGTGACTTCCGAATACCTTTTAACTGCTGAACCCTTCTTTAACATGAAATTTTAAGTCCTATTTCTTGACTTCCCCTTACTCCTGATAAGGTGAGCAATTTCCATTAGATGGAAATGCCAAGAATACTTTGCTAGCTCTCTGAAAGAGTCATGTAACTGAGTGTCTCATTTTTACAACTGCCAAAATGGAGCCAGATTTTGTAACTATGTGTCTCCTCCTCATTTTTTCCTATGGTGTAATCCGTTTATTTACTTTCTCTCTGGCTATAATAAACTTATATTTGTATTTTCTTTTATTAAATATTGCTGGAAGCCGAGCTATCCCACTCAGGCTAGCCTGAGTGGCAGAGCCCGGGCTGTGGACGGATTGGTGACTGCAAGGTGGCCCGCCAACAGTGAAGCTTCTTGTCCTCCCGCTTTTACGTAATTTGGCCTTAAAACTACCTGGGGTATTGTCTGTTGGGGAATTGCCCTCGGCAGGCCCGCTGGGAAAAGAACCATTAGGGAAGAAAATAAGGTTCTGCAAGAAATTGTGCAGCCTTACGTTTAGCCCTTGCCATTCCCTATGGAGACTCCTCTACTTGCAGGAAGGATAGCCTCGTGCATTTGCCAGCAAAGGCGGCCAACGAAGGAGAGACATACGGATCCAAAAGCCCCACTCCGGTAACTAAGGAGTGTATCTGTGGACACAGGTCACTCTGACCCCTAGGCCCACCTGGCCCCCCGGAGACATTCCAGATGATGATTGAACCTAGTGGGTTCAAGTACAGAATGGTTCATTGGCTCCTAGGTGCATTGTCTCTCTGAGAATGTATAAGGCGTGGGTTTCTAAGGCCCTCTTGGCCCCCTTCCTGGCACCTCGGACCCAGGTGAACACTTTTGTTCTTCAAAACCACGAATGGTTCAGGGAAACAACTAAGAGGTCATGTCCCTGTAACTGTTCCACTTGAGGTGTTGAGAGATAAATGGCCTTTCGTGAAAACAGCAAAGCAAATGCTTTATAAATTATAAACATAGATACATAATAAAAACAATAAAAGAAATTAATAAACAAAGGGCAGGAGGGAACGTTATGACAAAACAATCATGTTATTCCTTTTTGGGTGATTATACAAAGGAACAATTTTAAAATTGGGTAATGTTAGAGAAACATAGATGACGTATGTTACAAGGAAACCACTAGCAAATATAATGCCACGTTTACTGCAATAAATTGGCCAGTTCAACACACTGCTGTTGTCTGTGTCCATTTTTATTTTAGTTTTAGTTTTTTATTTTAGGTTTTTATTTTCCAGTTTTTTATTTTAGTTTTATTTTATTTTCACCGACGCCGTTCTTCCTTCGGGAACCCCTGGACCTGCTGGAGCTGGACTCCGGCAAAATATAAAGGACCCAAATATAAATATAAAACATAAGTTTGTATGTATTTATATAAAATACAAATATATTTTGTCAGTTTCTAATTCATTATAAAAACACATTAAGAAACAAAGGCAAAGGAAATTTTTTAAAATGGCATGGACAGTGGGGAGTCTTTAAAGTTTCCCAAAAAGGATGATGAATTGATTATATTTGTAATTTAGAAAGCTAATGCATGTAGCTCTGTCAAGATAGATTAGAGGAAATTCAGACTGGAGGCAGAATGGCAGATTAAGGACATTATAAAAGTTCTTGGCCTGCAGAATTTCACAGCCACAAAGGAGAATACAACCGTGCATATCAGACAGAATACAGTCTGTTCTGTTCTGTTACAGTTCTGTTCTGTAAAAGAGAAACTACTCTAGGTTTTTCAGAGGAAATTTAATGATGAAAATTGTTTACCATGAGTGTTGGAAGATCTGGGAAGCCAAACTTGAAATTGTGAGGCAGTCTGGAGTTTAGCAACAAGCACCACCACTACTCTGAAGGGAAAGCGAGACGGGGGTGATAGACAAAGCCCACAACTGGGGCAGTCATGCTAGAGCTGCACGCATGGCAAGGGCAGGGCGCTAGGTCATGGAAGAGGGGAGGAGCTGTTTAAAGTTACTAACAGGGGGCGCCTGGGTGGCTCAGTCGGTTGAGCGGCCGACTTTGGCTCGGGTCATGATCTCGCGGTCCGTGAGTTCGAGCCCCGTGTCAGGCTCTGGGCTGACAGCTCAGAGCCTGGAGCCTGTTTCAGATTCTGTGTCTCCCTCACTCTGACCCTCCCCCATTCATGCTCTGTCTGTCTCTGTCTCAAAAATAAATAAAACGTTAAAAAAAATTAAAAAAAATGTTTTTAAAAAAAATAAAAAATAAAAAAATAAAGTTACTAACAGAAGATGCAACTGCTGCTTATGGTATCATCACCCTACCTCCGGTAGGTGAGGGAGGAAGAAATATTCTCGCTTCTCACCTTCTCACAAGTTCCAGTCAATTCACTATCTCCCACTGGCTGAACCTACCTGGATGCCAGTGGACAAGAGAAGGAGGGTAATGTAGTTGTCCTACTGGGCGGGATAGGGCAGGAAAAGGACAGTATGGGTCTGAGCCTAAAGCAGGTCAAAGACTTGTACTGCATATAAAGAGATGTGGTTTGTGCCATAAAATAAGGGTGAACAGTTTATGAGAGAACCAGTGTGAAAGATCAATTTCTACTGGAATGAGAGTACAGCTGATGACGACCCACAGACAACAATGTTTTGGTAGAGGAATGAAGGCTGATTTGGGAAGAAAGAGAGCAAATTTTATTATAAATATAGCTGCCACTAAATTTTAAGGGGTTTGATTGACTTACCAGAAGTGTAAAGGAGAATGAGAGCTTAAATACTTAGATTTTCAAAAACATGATCTTGCAGTCTATTTATGGGTGTAGAAAAATGTATGGAAGTTATTTTTTTTTAGTGGATGATTTGCAAATATTTTTTTAAATGGCTTTTGGAAATGAATTTTGAGGATTCCAAAGAGAAGGACAATGAACTTTCCTGCCTGACATTCAGCTCAATTTCAGAAGTTGTGTTTCCTCTGTTCTGAAAGTTTGGGCAAGGGCTCTCAGCCCTATTGTTGCTGGAAAAACTACTGAGCAATTATGGCTGCAGCAGTGCCCAGCACTGCCACAAATAGCATGAGACTAAGTTCACTGTTTATGCCAGACCTCACACTATATACCATTATTCCAGCTCTGAAGCTATTATATGTTCCTAATACCTTAGCCATATTTGTCCCCATACATAAATAACAACTTACTTCCCCTTGAATTTGACCAAGCTGACTTTAGCTGCTAATGTATGCTTCTTTGGATTTTTACTTAGGTATAATTTTCCTTTTGCTTTTTAGTCCTAGGATATAGTTATCTCATCTTCTAAATATATAGAATGTGCACATAATTATTCTTTTTTGAACATTTATAGTGAGTAAACCCATCATGTTTATGACTAGTGAAGACCTGTTTATAATTCTTTATGTGTTTCTATACCTATAAATAAGACAATTACCCTGACATTTTTGGGTCTTAAAATACATGTCATTCCCTTCTTTTTCTTCTATTTTACCCTACATGACCCTTGTCTATACAAGAGTTCAACATTGAATTTTACAGTCCAAATCTTTTAGCATTAAGAATTACATCTGCTTATGAGCTTTTTAAACATTTATTCATAATATTTCTAGGCATTAGATCTTGGCAAAGATATTACCATCATCCTAATATTAAGTAAAATTCTAGAATTTTCAGATCTGGTTGACAAAGGAATGTTCCAGAAGACTCATTTGGTGAAACCTATTCTAGCTCCACTTTGGGTTAGTGACCATGGGAAACCACTGACCCTCAGTTAAATATGTCATTATGTGCAGAGTAAAGCCCTAGACCTTTTAGATCTGGAAGGAAACTTCTAACTAGGTTACTTCTATCTTTATATATGAGGAAAGAAGATACAATTTGTTTTTCTGATATTTTATTGGGAGATTTCAACAATGTTACAGACTATTCTTCCTCTCTCTTGTTTTCTTGTCACGATTTATGTAGAATGTCCTGGAATATAGCCTGGTTCCATGCATTAGCCACTCTAAAAAATATGTCTATTCCTTATATCTCAAAATCACAGTTGAAATAAAATTATTACGTGCTGAGGACTATTTAGTCTTTTGTCTTGAAGCCAGAAGACAGAACTTTTTATAGTTTATATATTTGGATTGTAAATACCAGCTGGTTTGAATTCTCAACTCTTCAATTAGAAATTTGATTAGTATGAATTACAGGGGTGATGGTGGGATAGAAGGCACCTGACCTCATCAAGCTGCTCGGATCTCTCACCAGGTGGATCTAATTTACCACACGAGATCTAGATGAGCAGAATCGGTAGCTCAGCTTTTCCTGGTGATCAATGATATCAAAGAATTGTTCTTGAGTGTATTGCATGCTTTTGATGGGCTCCAACTTCTCTCTCTCTCACTGTTTTTCTCTTTCCTTTCTCTCTCAATCTTTTTGCTTCCCTCCCTCCCTTTCTGATGAAAAGCATATATAAATACAGGCTAATATTGACTTTTTGTAGGTCTTTGAAATTTCACAAAACCTTGTGAAAAGTTCTAGGTGTGATATGGTGACCCTGTTCTTTGCTGGGTACAAGCAAACACCTTAAAGACCTCAGAGTGTTAAGGCAGCTTTCAAAACAGAATGGCAGAATCAGGCCTGAGGCATTGTTGCCCTGAATACTCGGAGGAAACCCAGTCTGGGATCTCATGAGTTTTCTCAAGGACAGCTGGGGAGTCCTAGAATGAGAAACACCTGAGTGCCCAGTGGGGCAGGAGGCCACACCTCCCAGGCTAGTCTATAAAGAGTCTGACGCACACTGCCTATGAGTCAACCCCAGTCTTCCTGGAGGAATCTCTCTTATCTCCACTCTGAGGCATAGTGATGCAACAGGGACTTCTGGAGACAAATTCTGGAACCCCAATATGGCATTTTCTAAGGTCTGAATGATGTGGTTTTGGAGGGTGGGAGGGCAGTCTAGAAATGATGGCCAAGAAAGAATTCTTCAGGTATCTTTGTTGCAAATAGGTGATTTTATTAAAGCACAGGGACAGGACTTGTGGGCAGAAGGAGCTACCTCAGGATTATGAGGAATGACTGTTTATATACTTGGGAGTTAGGGGAGGTAAAGGCATGGCAAAGTTTCCAAAAGGATTTCCATATGCTAAAGAAAACTCACAGGATACTGGTGGTCTAGGTATTGTCAAGCTATGGTGGTTTTTCTCTCTAGGCAAAGCATTAGCCTTAAGACAGTAGGGAGTTCCTGGAGAAATGTTACACTCTGCCTGCCTTGAGTATTTGTCAATTGGCTGCAGGTTATAAGGAAATTTAATTTTATCTACCATTTCCTTCTGCCTTTGTTTCCCACATCATGAATAGCATTCCCCCCCATCTCCCATCTCTGTAAACTTTGAGATTTATTACGGTTTGCCTGATACCATGGTAATGGATTTACCATTCAGAATTTCCATTTGAGATACCTTCTAAAAAAGCTGAGAAATATCCTTTCTTAAAGAGTATTGTATGTACTCCTCTTGCGGTTCTTCCCCCCCATTTGTGTATTATCATATCTTTGGTATGTTTCAATCCCCCAAGCACTGCATAGGCTGAGGTCTGATAAAGTAATTTGCTTAAACCTGCAGGCTCTTATCATTTACTGCCTCTGTGTTCTGTTTCCTTTTTAAGAAACTTGTAGGTATTTTCTGCCTATGGCTCTTAATATTTTTGTTTATACTGGCTTCTTTCACTACTGAATTTTTGTTATTAGATCATTTAGCAGAATTTCTTTTGCTTGTTCTCATGTTTTGTATTGCCTTTTCAAAAATTGGGGTGGGGGTCACCTGGGTGGCTCAGTCGGTTAAGCATCCAACTTCAGCTCAGGTCATGATCTCACAGTCCGTGAGTTTAGGCCCCCTGTTGGGCTCTGTGCTGACATTTCAGAGCCTGTGTGGTAGAACCCCTCGCTAAGCAATGTGGTGGAGGCCTCTTCAGAACAAAGGAAGGCAATGTGGCCCAATCAACTCCCATACACATATGCATAACTCTGACATGACTCTAACTTGAACTGTGTCCAATCAGACTATATGTATCACCATACATAAGAGACAAAGAAGTAGAAATTACATAAAAGGCTATGCCCCACTTTGCTTGGGGCTCAGTTTTTTTTAGGTACGAACCCACTGAGCCCATGCTGGCATGACGAATAAAGTTGATTCTTGGACAAAGAAAGCCTCAGTATCCCGTCCCTCTGTGCAAGAATCCTGCTACACCTGGTGCCTGCTTTGGACTCTGTGTCTCCTTCTCTCTCTGCCCCTCCCTTGCTCATGCTCTCTCTCTCTCTCAAAAATGAAAACATTTAAAAAATAAAAATTATGGTAAAGCAACATAAAATTTACAATCTTAACTATTTTAAGTGTGTAGTCCACTGGCATTAAGTACATTTGTGTAACCACTACCCCATCCCATAATTCTTTGCATCTTATAAAACCAAAACTCTGAATATTTTCAACAGTTCCCCTTTCTCCCCTTCCCTCAGTCCCTGGCACCTACCATTGCACTTTCTGCCTTTATGATTTTGACCATTCTAAGTACCTCATATAAGTGGACTCACACAACATTTGTCCTTTAGTAACTGGCTTATTTCACTTAGCATAATGCCCTTGAGGTGTGGCCACATTGTAGCATATTGTAACAGATATTGTATCAACAGATATTCTTTAAGCTCTGTTTTTTCCTGGGTGGAGAGGACAAGTGGCTGTGAAGTACCCAGGGGCCAGAGTAAGGGTGGTGGAAATGCCACTCTTTTTGGTTTAGGTTTTTGACTTTTTGATACATTTTTTAAGTCTTGGTGGTTTCATTGTAGGTTTGTTTTTTGTTTTGTTCCCCCCAACCCCATCCCCTGCCAGCAACACTGTTGGATCTTGTTTTTCTGGGAAGTCCTTAACCATCCTATACTCATCACTCTCTTTTCTACTCCATTCATTCTCTGTACTTACCCATTGTTTTGCATTTTATAATGTATCCTTCACACTTATTTCTTCATCTCATCACCCCCTAAATAGGTCTGGTGAGAGACCTTGTGGGGAGAGGCAGAGGAGGAAGAATAGGATGTCACCTCTTCTGCTTCTTAAAAAAAAAAAAAAAAACTGTTTAGCACCAATCTCTTTGTCCTTGTCATTATTAGAGGCGTAATTTTATATATAAAAGTCAGCCAAACTTGGATGTACCATGTTGAAATTGTCAAAGATTAAATACATATATTCTCTATGACTACAATAAAGGGACTTGGGTTGGGGAGGTAAAAAGGAGAGTTTGGTTATTTGTCTTTTAGTCAAAAGACTTCTTGAAGCTGTACCTTGTAGAACCAGACATCTGGTATCGGACTCAGTGTACTTGTTGCTGTGGCAGCTAAGCAGAGTCCAAAGACTACTTTATAGAAATGGTCCTTCTCTGGGACATTTTGCAATGGATGGTCTGTCTACATTAAAATAGAGAAGCTAATTTGCTCATATTGGGCTTGAGCCTTTACACTTACCATTCATGCCATGAAAGGACATGATGGTAACCCAAGGATGGGGGGGAAAAAAGAGGACTCTGAAAAACGTTAAAATTAATCTTCAAAATTCATTCTGTGACTAAGAAACATTTTAGTCTTGGAATCAGTACTAAATGCAAAACTTAAGCTCGATGAGCCATAATAGGGCTAATCATAAAATTCTTAACTGTAATAGCCTTTAATTATTGCAATCTGTAGCAATGCTTTGTAATGCTAACAGCAATGAGATGTTACTACACTATTTTTTCAAACAGCAGAACTATTTCAAGCACACTAGAAAATTATCATACTTCAAAGTGCTCTCTAGGCTTGGGACCAAAAGCAAAAACAAAAAAAAGAGAGAGAGAGAGAAAGTAAAACCATGCAAAGAAAGAAATCCTTCACCTTCTGTAGGTTTTTAATCTCAATTTATTGATATGATATAATTGTAATTGAAATTATAACTGAATTCCATTATTTCAGATCTGGGGAACTAAAATTCATAACCTTACTCATGTTAAAATGGAGAGTAATTTGATCAAAATAGCCTGGTGAGAAGAAAATTGCCTTATGTCTTTGAGGGGTCATAATAGTTTTCACAGTGTCTACAGTAAACCCATTGCAGGACATAACAGATAATTGAAAACAAAAGCTGAATATATTAAGTCTGTTGGTACCAAGGTTAAAGTAGTGAAATGACTTATTCAGGTTAAGTGATGCTATTAATGTGGTGCCTTCACATGCACATATAGCACATTAATACTTAATATGGTGCTTGCTTATTTTTTTCATATAAAGCTTTTACTCTCAGTTGTAATTTGAGCATTTCTTTAGAAGATTAGAATATTTTTTCCACAATGAACATTTTTTTCTCTAGAAGCCTTTTATCAGTAGATTAAACAAGCAGCTGTATTGAGATCAAAGAGAACCAAACCTAACCTAAGGGATGAATCCTCACTGCCAGATCCAGGCCTATTTATTGTCCTATCTGGTAAATTGAAAACATACTTATAATATCAATATCAGTAATATGTAATGATGGAGTTTTGTAGTGGTGATGGAGGTTTGGAGCTGATGGCCAAGAAAGAATTCTTGAGATGTCTTTGGTGCAAAAAGGTGATTTTATTAAAGCACAGGGATAGGATCTGTGGGCAAAAAGAGCTGCAGTGGGGTTGTGAAGGGTGATACACTGTGGAGTTGGGGGAGATAAAGTCAAGAGGACGTTTTTTAAAGGGATTTCCATATGCTAAAGAGGACTCACAGATTACTGGAGGCCTAGAGATTATCAAATTAAGGTTGTATTTCCCTCTAGCAAAGCATTAACTTTAAGACTGTAGAGAGTTCCCAGAGATTAGGCTATTGATAAGATTGCCTTTTTCTTGTAAATGTACTAACATTTTTATAAACTGATGGATCTTCTATCAACTTAACCTTTTGTTTTCTGTCCTTTACTTTGTTTTTGGGCAGCCAGGAGTACCTGAGGAATGTTGCACATATCCCACCTGGGGGAGAGGTGTTGGTAGCTTGTGTTTTGCCCTCAGCTTGCCTTATGCTCCCACATCACAGAGGCTCATGAAAGCACTTACACTGAACTCATGAATGGTGTCAAGGCATACTTTTTCTCCAAAAACTTGAGGAAAAGAAGGTTTTTTTCCCCAGCCATCTAAAAAAGAATACACTCCTGTTTTCCTCCCTTTCCATCTTTTCCCTCCTGGCATTTCATGTTTACCAACAGTAGTTTTTTATTCACTTGCTTCTCTCTTACTCATTCTTTCCTCCCGCTGTTTGACTTTCCAACATTTTTTTTTTTTCTACAGCTATCTTGTAAAGGATAAAAAGAAGCATCAAATTATATAATGTTTATTGAAAGTATTGATCTCAGGGTCATTAGTATTTACATAAAATTGGAGCCAATGAGAAGACACCATTCTTACACTCAGAGTAGGAATGAGGAAACTTGGAGTATCTCCAGTGGTGCTCAAATACTGCCGAATAAGTTAATATTATTTGATCAGACTTAGCTTCCTAACTGGACTCTCTCACTCTGGTCTTTATTCCCTCTAATCCAATCTGTTTGCTGCCAGGAAAAATTTTCAGGCACACAAATTGGACTGTCTTCTCAGATATTTAATGGGTCCCCATCAACCACCATAACACCATTAGGTAAACTGGGCTCATCCATGTATGTATGACCTCTGCCAGCTGATCAACTAACACCTTCTTCCTCTCACCTCCTCCTCACCTTCCTCTCCCTGACATTAATTACTCCTGTGTTTCTCTCATTCTTCCTCCACTTCCCCAACTCTTTAGCAGCTTTCGTATTCATTGCAGATTCTACCTTCTCACAGTAAGCTTTCCCTGATACCTTCCCCTTCAGGCAGACTAAGGCACAATCTTTCTTGGGCTCCCACTTCATTTTGTGAGTACCTACACAGTAGGATGTGTGCTTGTGTGCTTTGTTTCACAGAGACACAGGATTCTAAACTTGTTGAGAGCAGGACTAGAATTGAGATTCAGGTCCTTCTCACTTGAAAGCAACTGTTTTTGTCCTATTGAATGTGAGAGATTGATAGCAATGGAGAAGTCGAAAGTGCCACTGAGATTTCAAACTTGTGTGATTTGGCACATAGTGATACCCTGAGTCAAGGGAAAATTAATCAAGAAAGAATAAACTCCCATAATGAAGGATAGCTCCTTGAGAAAGGCCAATATGTAAGGCGTGAGGACTAGATCTCAGAAGGGGTCATGGAGGGAAGAGACAAATATAAAGGCCAAGATGGACAGATTTTTAATAAAATGCCTTAAAAGTATGAAAGTTTTTAGAATGAAAATAGACCATTAACAGGAAATCATTTCCAGGAAATTTCAGTATCTAGGGTAGATTAAGTTGTAGTAAAACCTGGAGTGAGATGAGGTTGAGAAAATATAGACATACAATGTAGATTACTACATTTGGACTTGAAAGTGGGTACAGATGGGGGTTGTGTGGTTGGTGCAGGATGTTACCTTTAAGTGAGAAATGTATATATGGAGGTATTTTTAATGTACTTGTAGGTTGAAGGGAGGGAGATAGTTGGGGTGGAGGGTTGAATGTACAGAAAAAAATAAAATTAAAGCAACTAGTGTGCAAAGGTAAAAGAGGGGACCGATGTAGGGCACAGATGGAGAGTTGGCCTGGGGTTAAAGGAACTTTTCTGTCCATCTGGAGGGATGGATGGGATACTAGCTAAAGATTTAGATATGTTTGACAAGGAAGGGGGAAGATTGTATAACTTGATATAACTTAATAACTCCTAATCCTGGTTTTTCTTTTGTTAACTGGAACAAACACTTTATTTTATTTTTTAATGTTTTATTTATTTTTGGTAGAGAGAGTGCACACATGCAAGTGGAGGAGGGGGAGGGTGAGAGGGAGAAAGGGAGAGAGAAACTGAAGCAGGCTCCAGGCCCCAAGCTGTTAGCACAGAGCCTGTCAAAGAGCTCAAATCCATGAACCATGAGATCGTGACCTGAGCTGAAGTCAGATGCTTAACCGACTGAGCCATGCAGGCGTCCTGGAACAAACCCCTTTAAATTCAAATGATATTGTAGATGCTTGCTTGTGTCTTTAATTTGCCTTTTTGGCATTGTGAGATCCAGGTGGGTACCACCTTGCCTTACTCCAACTTCTGAACCTATCAGTTGCGATTCCTATCCAACTCAGGTGAGCAATTATGTTCTGCAGCTTAATACAGGAAGGCAATTAAGAAGTACTAAGGGACCATGCCAGCATTTACCTCTAATTGTGCTATCTAAAGGTTTTTAAAGATTCTCATGCAAAAAATAAATTTCTCTTTTGCTAAGATGTATGAATAGTTATTAATCCAATTAAAGCAAACAAGTTTTGCACTTTGTTGCTCTGCTTACCTGGAGACTTTTATTGCACAGTGAGGTTGGCAACGTGCGTTTAATGTTTAGCAAGAGTTGAAGAGTTGTGAAAGATCCATTTTGGTAAAAACTAAATTGTACGTTATATCCACAGACTCCAGTGCAGCCTTGGGATCTCCATGAGGAGGACCACATTTTTTTCTCTTCTCTCAAATCTTTGGGCAATGTAACTTTGTGTAGACCTATTTCAGTTCATTCATATCTTAAGAAATAAACACTCTTAATTCTATATGAGTACATGGAGCATGGTTACCAATATTCCCTCAATCTCTACTATGTTTAATTCATGAAATCCTTGCCTTCATGAGCTCATATGCCTTCAACCTTTAAGTATAGCCTACTTTAAATATTTGATAGGTTAATGAAAAGCTTTGAGTAATTTTTGTATATGGATTTTTTTGTGAACATCTTTTAGAACACTGAACATAAATAAGGCCTTGGGATTAACTTTTTTGGCAAAATCATAACAGCTACTATCTATAGAGTCCCTACCACATGCTAATAGCTTGGCATTCATTTTATTTATTTGAGTGGTCCCTGTCCAATCTGTTTTCAGTTTGGACTTCTGTATGTTGAGTCTTCAGCTCTTCTGTAACGAGCGTATTAGCATTGTGGGATGTTCTAAAATTCCTCCCAACCTATCCCATGGTTAAGCCAAAACCAGGAACTAAATAATTGCTTCTAAATAAAGCAACACATGAAATGAAACAAAGTTTTTCTTTACAGGAACTGGTTTAGAAAGTGATTAATGCAAGCTTGTTTAAAAGGACTAAGTAGCCATAAATAAAATGTTTGAATGAATTAATTCAACACTGAATAGTACACTTGTGTTTTTAAATGTTGCACATAGACTGGAATTACTTGGCTCATTTTTCATACTGCTTAGGAGGTTCTGAGTTCCTGGAGTTGTTTGACAGAATAGTGTAAATTCGTAGTTCGCATGTTTTCTTTTTTAACAGGGCAGTGTACAATTCACACAGTATTTGTTGAGCTCTTCTGATGTGTATGGAAGGTTCTGTGATAGGCCTCAGAAGCAAAGAAGCTGGGGTTACAGTCAGCGATGGGCTAGGAAGGATGCAAAAATCAGCTCTAAGTGTTTGCTGCCAGTACAGTTCACACGCTGTTGTTGGAAAGAAAGGGATAATATAAATTACTATGACACATTTAACAAATGCAAAGTAATTAATAATGAATGAAGGTACTGAAAACCCTCCCATTTTAATAAGATTTTATGTTTAAAAAGGTTAAAATTGATTTTTATATTTTACTTTTAAGGGATGATATGAAGCATGAGAAAAAAACAGCAATTTATTTCCTGCTCCATTTCTCTTCTGCTGTTCACCACCCAAAAAGTGCCATTTTCCAGGATGAAGTCTCTTCAGCAAAGGGGTCTGTTAGCACCAGAGCTCGTGTACAAACTGACCTCCTGCTTTCTATTACAGCTGGCATTTGCTAAGTGTTTCACAAACTGAATAACAAGCCAATTAGCAATTAGGCATTATGACTCACGGTGGCAACTTTTAGAGAAAATATATTTACAAATTTATAGGAGCTTTCTTTAATCAAAAGATTGGCTGGTGGTGCTAATTAGTGTCCACATGGCAAATCTGTGGGGAAATATTTTGGGGATAGACTGGGTTTTGAGTGCTCTTTGTCAAGAACTGTGTTCTGGATTTTATTGTTCTTTCCAGGGAATAATTTAGCCCACCATGGTTTGGCAGAAAACCTGAGCCTCCTGGGGGTAGACACAAAGGACGAGGTTATATGATAGGCCTTTTAGCAGTCTACTCCCAGAAATAGCAGTGACCAGAGTCTCCTTGTTTTTCCTGCCACTTCCACAGGGTGATGCAGCAAGCCCCTAGTGATGCCTGCACACTCAGTGGGTCGTGTGAACGGAGAGGTATCTGGAGCTCCAGGAATGCACATCTTTTATAATGGATTCAGACCTGCCAGACCTTTGTCCCACAAGGATACCTTGTCCTTAGGATACACAATAGTAACCAAACCTGCTTTATGCTCTGGAGGGAGATATTATCTCCATCTTCCAAGCTGTTGACTATGTAAACATCCTTGAAGGGTAGTCCAGAAAAGAAGGGCAATAGTGCCTCCGCATAACACCCATGGAAGATAGTCTCTTGACAGTCCAAATTAAGAGAAGCTTTTCCACAAGTAGTTGCTATTAAATGCCAAGCAGTGCTCTAGGTACTTGGGAGCAAACTTACAAACACCTTCATGAATGCCCCCAAATGATTTCCACAACAGACACGTATATTCCTGTCTCACAGATGAGGAGCCTGAGTCTTAGAGAAAGTTAATTGCTTAGTTATAAACAATGAGGGCCACTGACGGGATCTAACCACAGGCTTCTCTGACTCCCATACCCAGACTTTGAATTAACTGCAGTCTGCCATTCTGAAGATCAACCCATTTTACTTTGCTACAGGGATTTTGTTGACAACTTAAAGGACTCCATAGGAGCATGAATCTTAAAGGTTGCTCTGCAGAAGGGGATTATACATAGCAATTTGGTTAACATACAATACCCCTCCTGATGTATATACTTGATTGACTAAATTGAAAAATGAGTGTCTGTGTGTGTGTGTGTGTGTGTGTGTGTGTGTGTAAAATCAGGCTCAGTTAAAGAACCTCTAAGTAGTTCTCTGGCAAATACTTTATTATTTTCATTTGGTTCATTACTTACTTTGGGACAGTTTATTACTATTAAGTGGGTAATATGAATAGTCATAACTTGCAACTAGATATGGTCTTGTTTTGACCACCCAGGAGTGTTGAAAATCACTTAGCAAAGGCCTGTCTAGTCCCACCATTTGTGAGCATATATTCTTATGGACCGTTCCTAGGATCTGTTGTGTTTCTTCTCCTCCTGTGGCAACAGTTAAGCTGTTCTTTCTGCTTCAAGTGCTGTCCTTCCAGGGTATTTCATGATCTTCGCATCGTCTCCCACAGAGATCTGGCTGTTAGCTCCCACAGATGAGAATCTTTTTTCCTCAGGTGAACTTCTTTAGATCTGATTTTCTTTTCATGGATCACCTTGATTGTGTATCAGTTTTATCTACACAGTCCTAATATAAATTTTGCTTCTGGCAATAATGCATGTGTTATTTATCTTTGAACATTGTTATGTTGCATAAACTATACTTGACACAAGGTAGCCTTGAGGAGGTCTAAGAGTTTACCCTTCAGGTTAACCCACAAGGAGGACACAGGGAGTGCAATGTGAAGAAGACTGATATTTTCTTCCTGTGTGTAGAAAGGGTGTATGCTCTCCACTTCCTGTCTTGGCCTGGTGCACCCAGGTTTTTGTGTCTTCCTGCATTAGATAGTTCCTGCTGAGACCTTGAGGGGGAATGCCTTCTTTAGTTTGTTACTGAAAACATTCTGGATCTTTCTGAGCATTGCTTGTTCTAAAGTCTCACTATATAGTGTAGCAGGCAAAAAAAAAAAAAAAAAAAAGCTGTTCCCAGTGCCGTCACCCTTTTTGTAAAAAACAAAAAAAAAAATGATATTTTCTTAATAATTAGCACTAATTAGTGTTGTGAGCAGATGGCTTTCCATTTTATTCCTACTCAAAGCAGAATATAGGTTATACTTCATTTTCCCAGATGCTACGATTTCTATGTGATACCACTCTGAAATGAGTAAAACGTAAATGAAATGTTCATGTTCACATAAATGTAAATATAAAACTTTCCCAGGACTTTTTTTTTTTGATGCTTGTGTTATGTGTCTTAAGTATATTTATGTACATATAATTGTAGGTTTATGTATATTTGTGACATAATCTAGCTATATATACATACCTCAGTTCTAAGATGCGTATTTTTATACATTCAAATTTTTTGATATCAGCATGCTTCTTACATTGATTTGTATATTTAATGTAGTGTTTCTTCCTCTGAAAGGCTATTAGCTTGTAGCACATTTATTGCTAAATTCTTGGGGCGCCTGGGTGGCTCAGTCAGTTAAACGTCTAACTTCAGCTCAGGTCATGATCTCACTGTGAGTTCAGGCTCTCTGTCAGGCTCTGTACTGACAGCTCAGAGCCTGGATTCTATGTCTCCCTCTCTCTCTGCCCCTCCACCACTTGTGCTCTGTCTCTGTCTCTCAAAAATAAATAAATATAAAAAAATTAATTGCTAAATACTTGTGAACAACTAAATAAATGATTTAAGGGAGAGGCCCACTGATAGAAAATCACCACAGTTTATAATGGGAAATAAGCCTTTTTCCAGGGTTAAGTACTCAAATATGATTGTTCTCCCAACCAAGGTTTGAGTGGAATGAGAGGTAGAGTCCATGTTAGGCTTTAATATGGCATTAACGAGAAATGGCAAGTATTCCTGGGGCTACTGTAATTCCAACAACACAATCTTCTCCTGCCTAACATCACAGTAATCTTTGTTGGCATTAAAGCTATTTCATCTCAGGCAGAGTAACATTTAGTGGATGGATTAGGAGCCTTATCTTGCTAAGACCAGCAACATCAGGAATCAATAGATGAGTGATTTCTGCAAATAGTACCTAAGGGAGGAGTACACTTTTTTTTCTTTTTTCTTTTTCCCTGAAGTTTCCACAGATGATGCTAACACCGCGGTTGGCACACATGGTGAGGTGAAGGAATTTGATACATATTTTTTTCTGAATAATCTTCAAATTCAGATTAGGTCCTAGGGGATGAACAATTTAGTTTAAACTGAGCTGTTTTGATTTTTGGTCTTTTAAGCAACAGCAGGAAAACAATGTAAAACTTTGTACCTTTTCTAGGTGTGGCAATTGATGCAGAATATCAACTTTGTTGAAAACATGAAAGTGAAAGGGCCTCAGGGTGGCTCAGTCAGTTAAGTATCTGACTTCAGCTCAAGTCATGGTCTCATGGTTTGTGGGTTCAAGCCACACATCGGGCTCTGTGCTGACAGCTCAGAGCCTAGAGCCTGCTTCCAATTCCGTGGCTCCCTCTCCCTCTGCCCCTATCCTGCTTGTGCTCTTTCTCTTTCTCTCTCAAAAATAAACATTAAAAAAAAAAAACTAAGTGAAAACTGCCATACTACTTGTAAAACCCCGTTTTATTTTTCATGAGCAGTTTTATTCACCTCTGAAATATTTCATTCCCATAGGCAAAGATAAAATGTTTTCTTCTGGAATAATATTCTTTTCTCTTTAAAAATGATTACTTAGCAAGGAAAGACTTTCTAGGTCTCAATTTCCCCATCTGGTAAATGGTGAAAATAATAGTTTCTCTAGCAAACAGTTTTTATGGGGAGTGAATTATATAATGCAAGTAAGGTTCTTGGCCTGGTGCCATTGCAGGATTCTTTACCTCAATACCCAGAATTCATTGTCTTGCTGCTTTAAAGAATGAAGAGGTGGACACAAAGCAAGCAACAGGCAAAAGTTTATTAGAGTATAAGATAAGGTCAGAAAGTAAGAATAGTGTGAAAGCTCTCTTGATAGAGAAGGGGCATCTGAAAGTGAACTCCTATGACTATAGGCAAGGGACTTTGTTTTATGAGGTTCTGGTAAGCCCCACCCCCACCCCATCCCTTCCCCCTTGTTACTTCTCAGGTTCTACCCTTACTAACTGGGTAACTCTAAGTGCTGGTTTATCCATTCCTGATGGACTCAATTGCATTGTATGAGAGGTGGTCTATGGCCATAACATTCTTTGTGGGTCAAAAGTTTTATGGTCTACTACTTATTTTTGGTTAGGTCTTTTGTCAAATTCCTGAGAGGAATTTGGGTAGGTGGTGTCTGTTACACTCTTAGGAGGAACCTTAGACTTAAGGGGATTCGCTGTGATCAGATGTTCCCGGCATTGTTCCAAACCATATGCTTTCCCCAACCCAGGGACCTCAAGTCCTAAACTTTCCCTCTGTGCCTACTGAATCCTGTCTTTTCCTGTCTTAGTGCCTGACTGTAGTAGATTATTTGGCAAATAATAATGACATGGAACCCTTTCACATGCATTGTTTTAGATGCATTTGCAACTTGTAAGTCTACCCTTCCCCTGTCAGCAAAATGTGTAGCTGGGTGACAGTGAAAGCCGGGCTTTGTTTTCCAGTCCATGTGTCCCTACTTTTGGCAGACATCTGCCCTGAGTCTGTCTCTAAGAAGCTTATTTCTCCGTGTCCAGCGACTACAAAATGACCATGTGTGGCTCTGTGGAGGGCGGGTTTCCTCACAGTGCCACAGGCCACTGTAGGCAGAGCTGGGCCCGCAAAAACCACTTTCACCTTCCATCTCTAATCACAGCCTTTTTTAATCTTGTGGTGAAAAGCACCTGCCACCACTGCCATCTCATCTGCTTCTCCCTCTTTTTTTTTTTTTTTAATTTTAAAATGTTTTTTTTAATTTAGTTTTGAGCAAGAGTGTGTGAGCACGAATGGGAGAGGGGCAAAGAGAGGGGGATAGAGGATCTGAAGCAAGCTCTGTGCTGACAGCAGAGAACCTGTTGTGGGGCTCAAACTCATGAACTGTGAGGTCATGAGCTGAGCCAAAGTCAGATGTTTAACTGACTGAGCACCCAGGCACCCCTAGTCCTTTTGCATCTTGAAATACAGTGAGGCTTCCCTTCTTTGATCTCCCTACATTGAAGCAGATTAATCTAGCTCTTGTTGCTGGTAAAAAGTGACTTAAATTGAAGTCTGGAGTGCAGCCACCTGTAGATGTAATTCTGTTTTTTGGGGGTTTTTTTTGTTTTTTTTTTTTTGTTTGTTTGTTTTGTTTTGTTTTGTTTTGTTTTGTTTGCTAAGAGATGTCATCAGCCAACAGCTAACGTTCTTCTTGGTTGTGCTTATTTGTAATTGGCCTCCACGTGGCATTAATGAGTAAGCACCTAGAAAAAAAGTACAGAGGCCGACCATAAGAAACTGATCATAGATCTACCTAGTGCAAGCCCCTTTCTTATCTGTCTGTTTCTACAAATGAAATGAGAACACAACTGTGTAGCAGCAAACAGTTGTACCTTGGCCAGACGATAGGGAGGCAAGTCTCAATGCAGGCTTTTGGGGTGAACAGAGGGAACATACTCAAGATACAGACCAATTCCTTGGGCAGTATCTTCCCTTCCATAGCATGGATGCCATTGTCATGAATGGAAAGGGTAGCCAGGGACCTAACATGTATTGACTACCATTGATGTTCTTGGAATTGTATTAGATGTTTATATTCTTTAAAAAACAATTGGCTATGAGTGATTACTTCAGACCTCTGGAACAGCTATGGGAAATGTGTAGGAAAAACTACCCTGGCAGTTACTCTAAGACCTTCACTAATGCTTGTTGAACCACCAAAAACCTGGGCTGGGTTTATGAATTTTATACTGAAGATCATGAGGTGGACACACTCTGAAGCCATTGTAACTCCAACTTAAGAGCTGAATGTGTTCATATCTGTCATATTTTCATCTTCAATTAATGAGATTGATTAGCCAGTTGATGAAGTTTGGGGATTTCTGATTACTTTCTTTTCTCCTCACTTTTGAGCCATTTCAGCACCTACTTATTTTATATATGTCTACATACTTCTATACACACACACTCACCTACCCCAGGCTAGGGAAATAATAAGTACAGGAACTGAAAGAAGGTTCTTCGAAGTCTTTAGGAATAAGTCTGATAAAAAGACTTCAGGGAGAAAGGCTGAGACGTTTTGATTACCATGAAATTGAGGAATTTATTTTGAGAAGGTTTGAGAATATATTTTCCAGTTTGTGTGTTGTAACTGATAAGCAGACAATGGCTATAATAAAAAAAAAAAAAAAAAAAGTTCATTTAGAGGTAAGAGAAGTACAGTCCTTACAACATTGAGAAACTTTGTGCATAATCTTGACTTCCAGACTTATTTGATATAGAACTAAAAACTAATTACCATTCATGAAGTGCCAGCAGAGCTTCTGGCTTATGATCATAGATGGAGTGTATTCTATATCAACATGGACAGGACATTTTCTGGAATCTTAGAGTAGTCAAGGCTTTCCCCGTAATTAAAGAAACATTATCATTATTGTTATCCTAATTAGCTACATTGTGTACTTGTACAGCACACACAAACACCCCATCTGGGGGAAGGAAAAGGCTTAACACTTCTACTATGTGTCTGGCACTTAGCCTAGCTCATTATATACTTTATTGCATTAAATTCTCAAAATAAAACAAAACAAAACCCAGTAACATCCATGGTGCCAAAACGTACTGAATTCCTTGAATGCCAGTGGGAAGGCCATTGTTCTCTACCAAGCTTACTTATTTTTTTCCTTTATTCATTTGCCTTTATCTCTTCTTCCTGCTTTCTGTGTTCCTTTCTTCATTCTCCTCTCCTGGACTCCTTGGCCCTGGTTGCTGATACTTGTTCCTTTTCCTTCCCCTTCCCTGTGCTTTCCTCTCTGCATTCTGAAGTCTGCCAAAGTCTCCTTTAGCTCCACTGGTAACTTTTGTAGCTAAAACTGTTTCAGGCTTCTGGCATAAGTAAAACCACATTTGGCAAAATGTGTGTTTGGTATCTGGAAACTGGGTTATACTCATTCTGGAGCAATTAACTAGATAATTGCTCTGGCATAAAGACAGCCTTGTACTATTCTTGTAATGAAATAGATAATTTTAACTGTAGCTCCACCTAATACTTCTAGGGAGTGCTAAAAAACATGGCCCATTCTAGTTTTAGATCAATTAAATGTCTCTGAAGCTTTTTTAATATGCTCTTTTACAGGAAGTTTACTGACCTTAATTACTGTGTTGTTTTTTGAGCCGGGAGTCCTTGGTCTCTCCTGAAATAAAAACCAAATGCTCTTTGAATTAAGTGTACATTGGAGGGGCAAAACCCATTCCTTTTCTTCCTTTAATTTTCTTTGGCCTGGATGTTTGATTGGTTTGTTCAGCACTTCAGATTAGTTGTGACATTGGAAAGAATTTTGGAAAGGAGGACGATGATGTTCCTGGTCTAATGCTGGTATTTATATCATTGACTGGTCACTCCAGCTGATGTACAATCAACTGCATAGTTACAGAGAACCCATCCTATGTTCTCAGCTTTGTACTGTTCTACAAATGAAAACAACTGTTCTACAAATTTCCCGAGAAATTTATCATGTAATTGGGGGATTTAGTGGATCCCACACACATAACGAGAACAAACTGTGCAAGAGAACTGGGGGTAACTTTTTTTTTTTTTTTTAACATTAAAGGCTGCTGGTATTCACAAGAAACAAGAGCTGTGTGACTAAGGAAAGTTTCTTGAAGGATTTGGGTTGGAAATGAGGCCTAAAGAATGTAGCAAGTGAGTGAGAAAGAGGGTGTCCCAAGCAAAGAGTATGTTCCCTTGTGTCTTCTCCCACCTCCCACCTTTGTGATAAAACTAGGCAAACAAACCAATGAGGCAAAATAGATAAACCTTCAGGTTTTGGAATCAGATAATGTTGGTTTGGACTATTGTTACTACCTGGCTCTGTGACCTTTACCAAGTCTTAGGTCTATCATCTATAAAATAAAAGTGAAGATAGCACTTACATATGGGTCTCTACAAGGATTTCTTGAGGTTCTTTTCATTCACTCTGTTTTTTGTTGTTGATGTTGTTTTTGTTAATTTGTTTAGCACTTAGTTCTAGATCCTCTGCTGGGCTTGGGGGATATAGAGGTAAATATATTGGATACATCTTTTTTCTCTGAAAACTTACAGTAGAGAAGACCAATGGAATTGAATAAAATAATTTGCACAGTTCCTGACTCATAGCAAATTTTATAGCAGTCTATATTGGTGCATTATCAGCTGCTCTTTTCAATAATCATAGTATCCCAAGTGGGGAATTATAAAATAGAAGAAATAATTCCAAGTCTTTCTGCCAACACAGCCAGTGGTACTATGCAAATTGAATATTCTGTACTGAGTCATTAAACCTCTTTAAAAGTGTCCCGTTATAGAGGATAATAATACGCTGTATATATAATGCACACACACACACACACAAACACACACAAACATATACAGTAATATTTTAGGTTGGACAACATTTCCTTGAGAATAGGAGTTTTGTCTTTACCTCTGCATAAGGACTAGAAAACTGTATAGCATAGAGAGGCTCCTCATCTTTTGAACGGTGATTAACTGCTACTTTCTTGACCTTCATGGCAAATAAAACTGATAAAGTTACCAATTTAGCCCCACTGGTAACAATCTTTGGCACTCAGGCAATGACACCTGGGGACATACCTCAATTTAGTATCTACTTAGTCTTAAACAATTTTGTTGTCTTCTTTGCACGTATTTTGTCTCCTCACCCCAGAAGTTATCAATGACTACTGACCCAGATTCCCAAAAAGCAGGAATCTGAATCCGATTCAGAGATGAGCATGCAGGAAGTATATTAGAAAGTGTGCTTGGGATCACACCTAAGGTAGAGAATGGAAGAAGGAAAGCAGAATTGGCCAGAAGGAAAAGTTGGGCTGAGGTATGGTCTCCCTGAAGTCCTTGACCAGCTCATGGGGAGCTGTGAACCTGGGAGATCCTTGGTTGTCCCAAGCTGGGGCAATGGCACCAGGCATTTATATGCCTGGGGCAATGCTGCCAGATATTTATATATCTCAAGGAAAGCTGTCCCAGGACTAGGGCCCCGCCTTGGATGAGTTGGCTCTCTTTAGCCAAGGTAACTCCCTGAGAAAACTGGCAGAACAAGTCCCTTATTCCTCAAGGATATGGGTGGGGTGTCACAGCCTCCCCTACATACACACCCTTCTCTAAAAAGTGAAGTTAAGGTGGAATCTTTATACTCTACAATGATATTGCCAATGTCTGCATACAATAATCATGGAATTGGTATTCAGATACTCTTAGGTTCTCTGGAAGCCCCCATTACAACACAAACTTGACCTCATAGTGGGTCTCATTCTCTGAGATGTGTAGTTGTTGGGGTTACAGTCTGGGTGTTATCCGGATAATCCATTAGAAGACAATTCTTTTTCTCTGTATTTAGTTATATATACAGCTGAAACTTCAGCTCTCTTTTAAGAGATCTTTCTCTGGTCCTGAGTCAGCATTTGTTCATGAAAATGTTAGAGTTAAATTAGATAGTTGCCTGTCATTTACTATCTTCCCTATTACATGTATATTCTTCCTAATGTTGTTTACATTAGCAATAAAGAGCTCCTGGAAAGCAAAATGATGCTTTCGTGTCCATCGAGGACTGTTATCACTAGTTCAGTCATATTATAATACATTGCTGTACGGAGCTAAGCTAACGACTCCTCGAAACACTGTAATAAACTCAAAAATGATAGGTTATTCAGTTTTCAGTAACTATGAATTAAATCTCTCAGGAATGCATAAAATACAGGGCTTTCTAAGCTTACACTTAATTTGTTGCCATTTATCTGACATTTTAATTCCAATTCAGATGTTAATCTTATATTGTTTAAAAATTTGTTCTTTAATGTTTTTATGCTTTTTAAAGGTAATAGAACTATAAGGTATGTGTGTGGGGGGGTGGTAACTGAGACATAAAAAACCCATTGCTATGCTAATTAAGTGTGTTATGTGAAACTTCATGCTTTTAGAGAGAAAACAAACAATACTGAAATTTGTTTTCTTGGATAAAGGGTGTTTGTTAAAAATATATACCATGAGCTTTCTAGTTAGGTAAATTTTTGTCTTAATGTCTTGAAGGAAGTGTTTATTTGAAATTACTGGGGTGGGGGGACCCCACACAAAACAAAACATGATTGGCTGGTTACAGATTTAAGACTTATCATTTCTTATTTTCCATAGTTAAAAATAGGGCTGTTTTCAAACTTTGAGAATGAGTTTTACTCAAGTACAGTAATACAAGTTAAAGATTGATTTTTATTTTAATGAGCAAGGATTCTTACTCCCCTTCTCCCCACTTCCCATCCCCAACTAGTGTGTTATTTTCAATCTCCTCTGTACTTAAACAAAAAAACTCATGGAAAATTTCAAATCAATATAAAAGTATGAAGGTTAAGATAAAACCTGTCAAATAGAAAAGTATGAAGGATAAGATAAAACCTCTCAACTCTATATGAAAGTATGAAGAATAAAACTTCCATGTGTCCATTACACAATTTCATTAATTATTAATTCCTGTCCAATCTTGTTTTATTTTTACCTCACCCATTTTCCTCTGTCTTCACCAGATTATTTTAATGTTACATTATTTCATCTGTAAATCAATGAAATTTACAAGTAAGGATTCTTTAAAACAGATAACCACAGACCTATTACACTGTAAAATTAACTAACTTCCTAAGAACATCAGATACCCAGTAAGTGTTCAAGTTGTCTAAGTATGACACATTGTTATTTTACTTATTTCAAATCACCATTCAAATAAGACTCATGTTACAACTGGTTGCTATAGCTCTGAAGTCTCTTGCTAGGTACATTTCCTCTTTAATTTTGTTTCTTACAGTTTGTTTGAAGAACCCAGGTCATTCTGTATAATTTGCTACAGTCTGGATTTTGCTGATTGCTTTCCCATGTGTCAATTAATGTGTTGTGCTTTCCCCTCTATTTCCTACAATTTGGTAATGAGATCTTGAGAACTGATCAGATTTAGCTTTGTTTTTCACAAGAATACTTCAGCTAACATGTTTTACTTCCACCCAGAAGCATATAAAATCCAGTTAACTTTTTTTTAATGATGCTAACAGCCATTAATGATTATTGCCTAGATCTATTTTTTATGGTGTTATTTACTAAAATTCTGTCATTTCACTTCCTTTATTTTTATTAGCTGGAATACTTCAATAAAGAAATACTTCTCCATGTCAACTGTTGAGGTATCCTAATGTACAGTTTGTATACAGATTTCATTTTGCTTGATTCTTCTTATTTATTGGCTTTCAAAATAACAGATTGGTTCCTAATATCTTCTAGATACAATCAGTGAATTTATGATCTACCACATTTTGTACATTTATGTGTCAGCCTATTGTAATTGTTAAATGTGTTTGTGTTCAGCTGTCCTTCCTCAGCCAATGGGAAAGTCTTCAAACTAGTTTATGTATATGTTCTTTTGATGCTTCTATAATACTTGTTGGCAACTTCCTAATTTTTTGGTATGACAACAAACCCTAGGTTCATTTCATACACTTCATATACAGACCTGGAATCAGCAGTTTCTCCAGAATTCTGAGAAATGATATTAAAAATAACAATTTGGATTTTAGGGATTATTTGCTTCTTGCTAAAGTTCGTTGTTGCTATTGGTTCGGTCATTGTATTTAGGCTTTTTCAGTGAACAGCTTTGTTTGTCTTTGTAAATTAAATCATGAGTTCTTACTGATAGTCTCACTTTTAAGACCATAGGGTTTTTTTATTTAACTGCACTCATCTTGTATACCTTCTTTGTCTCATGCTGAAAATCTCTGTTCTCAAAGAAATCCATATAATTATTTATTTGCTTTATCCCATGATACACGGACATTTGACTCAGAATAAAATACAAACACTGCCACTGGCAATATGATTAATACACTTTAAGACTTTTTTGTGGTTCTTTTTATACTCCAGTTACATCTTTCCTGGAATATATAGTAAAAGTTACTGTATTTCAAAGTCATTTAAAATAGTTCCCTATTTTGCTACCAACTCAGTACACAGTTGGGTTTATTTGCTATGCTTTAGCTTTTTGGAATTTGCCTTTTAAAAACTATTAAAATTATGTACAGTATCTTCATTGTTTCAATGTCCAATCTATAAACAGCGTATGTTCAGAGAGGTCGAGCTTCTCTTCTTGACCCCTTCTTTTCCTTCTCTTCCCTGAGGGGAATACTGTGAGAAATCCTTGAACCTTCAATCAAAATTTTTTTTTTCCTTTGGTACTTACGAAGGTTTTAGTCTAATGATTTTATATTAATATCCTTCTACACTAACCATTACTCTTTTCTTTCTGGATGTTGTCTTTTGGTTCCCTACCAGCACAACTGGAAGTAGATAATGACCTATATCCTTCTCCTCATTGTCTCTTGGCCTTTATTTTAAACCATTATGCTTCCAGTTAATAATCATAAGGTAATGATTAATTTTGATCTACTTTTCATTTATTCCTCATTTATTCCTTTTTTTTTTTTTAGATATATGTATATAAGAATGTAGAGCTATTACACACTAAGATTTCTATATAAACACCAGTTAGCTTTAGTTGTTCAGGCACACATTTGGTGTCCATCACTAGTCCTAAGTCATTGCCCCTCTATTTTTCTTACCAGTCCATTCTGAAGAAGAGTTATAGGCATAATATTCTTGGAATTCCTGAAATCGAACAAAATTTTATTATGGCTTTTATACCTGAAGGCATTTGTGCTAAATATTAAGTCATTCTCTCACATTTCCTTCCATGTTTCCTAGTTATTAGGTAGTCTTCTGTCATGAAATGTTTCTGAAGACAAATTGATGACCATCTCCTCCTTTTCTATTAGTAACTTGGTCTTCCTGCCTGGCTGCCTCATGGATTCTGTTTTTGTTTGTTTTTCTTAAGATTCATCAATTAGTGTATTTTTCTGTGTTGGTGGTTCTGGTTGTAATTCAAACTTCGTGTGTGTGGTTTTTTTAATATTTTTGAGAGAGAGGAGAAAGGAGAGAGAGAATGAACAAGTGGTGGAGGGGGAGAAGGGGAGACAGAATCTGAAGCAGGCTCCAGGCTCTGAGCTGTCAGTACAGAACCTGACATGGGGCTTGAACCCACAGACTGTGAGATCATGACCTGAGCTGAAGTCAGACGCTTAACCAACTGAGCCGCCCAGGTGCCCTATCCAAGTTTTTTATTTCAAAGTTGATTGAATTAAAATTTAAATTTCAATATGTTGTGTTATTATTGAATATGTTGCAACTTCTTTACTTTGGTTTTCCCTATTTCTGTCTTTATCCCTTGAATCTTTTATACATCTTCATTTCTTTTAATTTTTAGGATTTTTTTCCTTTTCTGTGCTATTTATCTTAATATATTATCCCCAGTATTCATTTACTTTTGTGTTTCATCTATTTCTGAAATATGTTTCATAATTTTCTTGTTTTTTTGAACTGTCTTTCAAGTCTTTTTTTTTCCTATTCTAAATTGGGAGGGTTTTCTGTATCAGATTTGTCTTTTTATTTTCTTAATTTCTTTGCTTATTTTCTTTGCTTAATTCCTTTGCTTATTATATTATCATTTTTATCTCTTCAGGTTTTTTCTTTATCATGTGCATTCATTTGTTTATAGGATCATTATTCCAGACCTTGATATATTAAACAGAAATTTTGCAAGGGGTTTTATCATAATCCTTTTCGGTTATTCATGTTCAAATGTGACCATTTTTCCTGTTAGTGTGAGATGATGAATCAGGATAACTTTCCTCAGAGCTTCAGAATTAGCTACTTGCACAAAGTGTTGAAGCTTATGACCTTGTATTTAGTGTAGTACAGAAGCCATCTTTCTCATCTTCACGTTTATATGGACCTTCCTTTTTTTCCTCTGTTCCTTTCTGGTTCAGTTTGGATTCTATTGCCAATAGTTTTTCCTCAGTGTAGACTTTTGTTCTAGAAGCAAGCTTCAGCTGGTTTCCGGAGTTAAAAGGCCCAGAATCATTCTACCAACATCTGACCTTATTATTTCTTCTATTACCCTATGAATTAGAGCCCATAAACTTTGCTGCCATTTTTGGCTACTGTCCTTTGTGTGGTCTTACGGAGTATTCTGGTTTGTACAGGGTTTTCTGCATCTTAAGATCATCCAATGGCCTCCTGCTTTTTGTTTTCTCAAAGTTGGAGATCCTATAAGGTCACATTGCCATTGGTGTCTTCTCTCTACCAGTTTGTGCTTTCAGACTTTGGGGACTCCTCACAGCTACGCTGTTTCAGAAGTATTTTGCGAGATTGGGGTTTTGCTATTCCTAGTTGCTCTGTCAGTTATAGAAGGTGGTGTGATTCAGACACCCAAAAACCTTCCGTCAATCACTTTCTCAAGCCAGTGTTTCAAATCTACGTTCATTTCAACATTTCCAAGCTAGAAAAACTATACAGAAACTTGACATCAGAGACTGTATAACTCAGTGTTTTATTAGATAAATTGATATTACATTTCGATTTCCATTTTCTAGAAAAAAACTTCCGTAAGTCTAGTGTTCTAGGAAGAAATAATGTATGATGATTGTGCATTTTAGCAGTGGTGAATGGGAAACATGGACAATAAAGTTAGACTTAGATTTGGCACTCATCAGTATCACTGAGTAGTTTACCATTCATTACCTTTCTGAGCCTCTATTTCAGTGCTGAGCTCCTAGTTAGTAACCAACTAATAAACTTTATGAATGAATAATATTGAATTTATTTGAGCCCTGGTAGCTTCCTTGAATTATTTCGTGAGTTAATTTGAGAATAACAAACACTATGTGTACAAATGCCTTACACATCCTTCTTACCTTCTTTTTCTCCTGAAGACTCCTAATGACAAATGAGGATGTTCTTATATGAAGGCATGCATGTGTTTGTATAAAGGGCACATGTGTGCATGATGCCATGGGTTTGTGTGAGGGCTTGTGTGAGGGCATGTGCATATATGTACAACACTCCACTCCCTAGTACTAAAGATCTACATTCATCATAGCTTTTACATGGTAATATTTAAGTGAATTCTAGAGTTAAAAGGGGCTAGAAATAACCTTTGGTGACTGACTTAGTTATATTTAAAATTGCTGATGATCCCAGTTCTGTTATGGGGGATCGTGGTTTGATTCCTGGTAGATTATCATTTGACCTGAGAAAAATCTCAGACAAAATCAACAAGGCTTGGAAATAGCAAAGACACTTCATGAGGCTTTTGGTGCAGGCTTAGGTGGAGCAATGATAAGACTGGTGATTAGGAACAAGCAGAAGGAAAAAAAAATTCCAATTTTTAGAAAAGATCAACACTCACAACAATCTAAAAAATGAAAGCTGACAGGCAATTGATGGCTGCACTTTACTTCCACTAACCATAAAGGCAATAAAACTGGATGGAGAAAAACAACTGATGAATGCCCAGGCTTTGCCTCCTAAAGAGAGCAATCCACTTAATAGAAGCCAGAAATGTCCTTTCACTTTCTCAGTATTAGTTTCTAGATTCATAGACCAGGTTTGGATCAAGCAAAACCTGGGCAAACTGTTGATGGTAAAAATGGTGCTTCTTAAAGTAACGGATCACTGTCCTTAGCTCTGTGTCTCGGCCTTTCTTACATCCCTTTGGAGATTAATTTCAGTAAATGAATGGGACAGAGAAGTAGGGGCGATTGGTGATTGCTTGAGCATTGTGGCAGCTATAAACAACTCAGCTACAGTGCTATAGGTGGGGCTAAAGTAAGAAGAATTTTCAGTTTCAAGGTTTTAGAGATCCAGAAAATAGACATGGAGAAGATTATACATAGCATAGCAGAAATAGAAATACATAGATAAATTCTTGATGAATACTGGAAATTGAAAAACAGTGTGGGTCCATAAGCTTGCCTCTGACTTTAAGTCCGAGAAATAAGCTACAAACACCTAAGTAGGAATTGATCACCGTCATGGTAAATTGTCTATCTTTTGGCAAATGTTGAGTGTCAATAGAGTTCTTTTCATGTAGAGGTAAGTAAATACAGAGCAACTTGTGCATATAAAAATAGTAACAACAAAACTGCAGAATAAGAGAATGGTAATATCCTCTCGACTACTTACAAGAAGAACACACAACTGAAAATGATTTACAGAATCTGTGCAAGAACTAGAAATACAACATCAAAATGTTGTTCTGCTTCTTCAAGAGTGTATTGGAAGGAGAGAAGACATTTTGGTGAAAAGTTAGAATGTAAACCTACATTGGAAATAGTACATACTGGAATGACACTGTAGAGAATAAAATCAGTAATAACAAATGTAAAGTTCTCTATGAATACAAAGTACAAGCAGATTAATGTCATGACAATAATAGTCTAGAACTTACAGGTGTTTGTGAATTAGACATTAAAATATTTAAAAAATACAATTAGATACTGTCAGCTAAACAAAATATTTGAGAAAGTAGATTTGAAAAACTTCCCATATTGATGTAAAAAGAAAGATTCACATCTAAGCCTTTTCCACTAAAAGCTTTTAAGAAGGATAAAGAGAAAAGAAAATTTAATCACTCATGAAGTCAGGGTAAAGAATTATTGCTTACAAAGAAACAAATCAGGTGGACCTGAGACTGCTCTTCTATAGCATAAAATACATAGTAATAAGTAGGTCAGGATTTGGGGTGGGTGGGGACATCTTTGTGGGAGGTGTGGCCTAACCTGTAGTGATTGTCGTTTATATGGAAAGCAAAAGAGTCTATAAGGTATGGAATGACTCAGAAGAGAAGACACGTTATCTAATGTTCTTCTTGATGAAGACTACTGAACATGATTACTCAAATTAATAACTTGAGTATGAGGATATCAAGCTCAAGTGATTGTTTACTTTTTACAGAATTAACATACCTAAAGTGTTGTCAGATTACTTCTGTAATCTAGATCCAAACCTGAGGCCCATAATATTTTGCTAAATCCTTCCTCTCTTATTGTACACTTTTCCCTATAGTAGAAAAAAAGTCTTTCAAGTTAAGCACTAAATCAGATCAGTTATTCCACAGTTAAGGTGTAATCTCCTATGTTTGAAGACCATCTAAAATAACCTAGATCTTAACTATATACAGAAATATATAAATTGGTAAGTATGTGCACAAATTCTTAAATATCTATACACTGATATAGGCATCATTATAACTAGGGCTCCTACATGGAGTTAAATGGTTGTGCCCTACACAAATGTGATGAAATGCGTAGGAATGGACAGAAATTTGGCCGTGGTCTTCCTCAAGGAACACCCTAGCCCAAAGCTATGTCTATTTAAGGGCAAACAGCTCTTTTCTTGATGGGCATTCCAGGTCTTGTGCCTACAGTGCTGCACAACTTTCTAGGCTCAAGAAGGCACCATATAGACTACAAGTGTAATCTGTAGCGAGATTTACTAAAACATCTGCTTCTCTCCCCCATACAGAAGTTGTGTGGAATATAAAAGGCCATTTTAATTACCAAAGACCTTGAGTAATGACTTTCTAATCTTTATACTGAATGACCTGGGTCCTACTTTTTAATTAAAACTAGTAAACCAGTGGCAGACTCTTATCTACAGCAAAACTGTCATCATGTCCTAGTCCATCTAAGCCCAATAAGTATTTGTGAGATAATGATACTTAAAAATTACTACTACTGGTACCAGCACACGTGGTGCAAATAAGCTCTTGCTTAGGTAAGGAATTCTGTGAGATTTAAACCCTCCAATCTTACTTGACAGATAAAAGAGAAATTTAAAGAAATGGAAGGAGATGGGGCTATAACCACAAGAGCAATGCTGACCTAGAGGGAAGATCTGTAAGGAAGTCAAAGTATCACTGGTTCTTACTTCTATCAGATAAAGTTCTCGAATCACTTTGCTCAAATTTTACATAAAAGTCAATCTGTATAATTTTATGGTACATCAATATAAAATCACATGCCATAAGATTAGAACTCACATATTTTCAGAACAAAAAGGTTAGCAGTAATTTCATCAATGTGTTAATTTCCAAGGGGTGAGACTATTGGTGATTTTATTTTTCCTCTGCACTTGTAACATGCTATAGATTTATAGACAATTTCAAACAATATGAACTAATTACTTAAGTTAAAATTGTTTTAAAAAAATTTGTGGCAAGACTGTAGAAATAGAGAAAATCCCATTATGTATAGCAGATTTCAATATTCTAGGACCAAGACTGGTCTATTGTTATTTATACAGCAGTTAGCTTATTACAATTCTAATTGTTCAATTGTACAATTGTAATTATGATGGCTCATAACCACAGAGAAATCCTACAGGAAATGAAGCCCTTGTGCAGATGCTGTCTTTATAAAAAAAATAGCGAAGGTAGTTTTTGAGGTTTAATTTAGTTTGCCACTTTACACACTAGATCACATTGTCATCTGAATTTCTTGGAATCCTACTTTGTCTTTAATGTTTTTTTTTCCCCTACATCTAAACAGAAAAGTTTTCTAAACATTGCCTATTAATCCTTGAATTTTGCAATAAAAATTAACAATTTTTATCTCCAGTGTAGGTGAGCCAACTGATAGTTTAAAAGCTTTGCCTCAGTCAATGGAAATGCGGAGGAGGGGCTTTTTATTCTCCAGCCAATAACCATGTCAATAATGTGCCTGAAGAGGGGAAACCTGGCTCAGTTGGTTAAGCATCTAACTCTTGGTTTGGGCTCAGGTCATGATCTCACAGTTGGTCAGTTTGGGCCCTGTGCTGACAGTGTGGAGCCTGCTTAGGATTCTCTCCCTCTGCTCCTCTCTTTCTCTCTCAAAATAAATAAACTTAAAAAAATAATAGTGTGCCTGAAGAGACAATCTGGAAAAAGTTTTTTCTTAAATTCGTTTTTTAGATCCCCAGGGACAGACTTACTCAAGTCTTAAGAGGCTATCACTAGTGAGGCTTTATGCCTGCCTGAGAGGTCCTTAACATTCCTGTTAGCTTGACTACACTTCAGCAGTCTGCTTCTTGACTTCCATTAGGTCCCTGACTTCGATTTTATTAAAGCATTGACTTTGGAAAACTTGTAAATTCTTTCTCTGTTTCTTTGAGATGTAAATACTCTCCCAGAGCAGGAATGTCATTCTCAAAGACCTGAGAGCTATCCCTCTGAAATGCAGTCATCAAGAAAGAAAGACTGTGCTCCTATTTCTCAGTCTGTGTGGGAAGGAAAGAGCCTAACTTCACCAGGTACCAATTAGGAAACACAGATGGCCTGATCACATTGACCAAGCCTCCCTTTCACTTCCTTCAGTACTTTTTCCACCAACCCATTTTCTCCTTCCTTTTACTTCAGCATTGAGTTCAATCTCTTTATCTGTGGCAATGGTATTGAATAAAGTTATCCTTGCCTGTTTTAACTCTGCAGTGCAATTTTCCTTATACATACTGTATAATGATATTTGTTGAGTTAGATTATTACATCAGAAAATACCAAATCTGGGGCACCTGGATGGCTCAGTCAGTAAAGTGTCTGACATCAACTCAGATCATGATCTTTGTAGTTTGAGTTCAAGCCCCATGTAGGGCTCTGTGTTGACAGCTCAGAGCCTGGAGCTGCTTCAGATTCAGTGTCTCCCTCACTCTCTTTCTGCCCCTCCCCTGCTCGCTCTCTATCTTTCAAAATAAAAACAAAACATTAAAGAAAGAAAGAAAATATCTAAGACTCCAACTACTCTCTGGTTTAGATAGCCTTGAAAAACCATATGCCTCCAAGAAGCCAGGAGGGAAGGGGGTAAGAGTTGATGTGACACCAGTACCTTCCATTTCTTCCTTCAATGTTAATATCATATTTCTGTTGAGAAGAGTTTAATTATGGTTTTTTCAAACATTAAAATGAGAAGTTTAGTTAAACACATTTAAAATTTTTTTATATGTTTGAGAGAGTGAAAGCCTGAGGAGGAGAGGGTTAGAGAGAGAGAAAGAGAGAGAGAAAGAGAGAGAGAGAGAGAGAGAGAGAATCCCAAGCAGGCTCTTCACTGTCAGTGCAGAGCCCAGTGTGGGGCTCTATCCCAGGAACTGTGAGAAATCAAGAGTCAGACACCTAACTGAGCCATGGAGGTGCCCCTACTCACAGTTTCATGTGTCTACTGCATGTGCGGTATTGAAGAAAGTTACTTCAGGACATTTACGAATCAAGCCCTTTCAACCTAAATGTCACCTGGCAGGGCTCTTACAGTATAGTTTGGGCTACAATTTCCTCTGTTTCAAGTTTCAGCATCCTCTCTCTTGAGATTTTTCTTTTTGCCACTTTTAATCTTTTGGTAAATCTCAGCAGTGATGGGAGGTAAAGTGTGAGCTCAGTAGTCCATTTTGAATGGAAACCTGAGCACTTTATTTGGATTCATCCCTTTGATGGCCTTGTTTTTTTGGCTCTTGGTCATTTCTTATTCATAAGTGCTATATGGTTTATTGCTCTACCCATGTTTTTATAGCTTTAAGTTTAGTAACTTTCCCCAAGTTTTTATGTGGGGTCTTGAACTTATTCCTAAAGGACTATCACTTTATTTTTAAATGGTGATACCTATTCTTTGAAAAATAGAAGTGGGCAGAACATGGGGAAGGGAGATTCAACTAGAGGCTTTTTGCAGTGTTGGGTAATTATGTGTTGTACTTGTCACTAAATCTGTTTCCTTTAACTGGGGATACACTTCTTAATTTTCCCTTGTGGGTTCCAGTGGAGCCTTATAAATTATGAGGTCTCTAAATTACATTTGTGACAACCTAGAACCTGTTCCATCTCCTTCTGTTACTGCACTTGCCCCCTTGTGGTCTCCTTCCACTGGAAGGCAGGGTTGTAGATAAAAATGTCTTTTCAGTGGGTTTTCTTTTATCTTCTTCTCCCTTGCTATTCAGTGATGTCAGACCTATTCTCCAAAATGACATACTCACTTCCAAATGACCACTGTATACATACCTACTAGGAGTGACACATAAGGAATTCAAGGAGGTATGTGTTGGTAATTAACCTGGCCTTTTACTTCTCCCCAGATTTTGCTTTCTAGGACTAGTGAGTTCCATAAATTGTAGTTTAGAATTATGGTAGGCCTTCTGATTCATTTGAGAAGTTTTTCTATTTTTCATTCTGTGGTGCTTTTTGGTTGAGCATTGAGAGGAAAATGGGAAATAAAATAGATTATGCCTATGTTACCAAAATTTGCAATTGTGATTTTTAGTTTTGAAATTGTCCATCTCCCCTTCTAGACTCGAAGTAAGCCGTAAGAGAACAAGGACCTGTGTGTCTTCGCATATTTGACTCCGGCAATGCTTCTTCTAGGCTCCGTATTTGATTAGTTATCAATCCTAGCTTATGAGATTCTGGTGGATCTATTCTCTGTGATGGTTTCTATGCCCCTTTATAGGTCCTTTTATAAGGTCTAACTTTGGTCCAAGACAACCATGAACATTTGTGCCGTGGGTGGCTAAGTCAGCATATTCTCAGTGCTTCTACAGCCACACTTCCCCTTTAGAGTCTCCCAGGGTGGAATTAAACAGCAAACACTCCATTTCAGTCTATCTCTGTGGTTCTCCTGAAGCTCCCTAATTTGACTTAAGTGAGTGGGAGGGAATCTCTTTTTGAAGTAGCAGGAATGGCTTGACCATGCACTGCTAGTTCTTTAAAATCTATACACACACACACACACACACACACACACACACACACACAGTCTATATGTTTCTAGACAAATTAATCTAATATATAAAGCTCTAATATATTTCTTTATAATTTCTCTCTATACATATGAAGTATACCATTTTATATAACAAAATATACATTTATATATAATCTCTGTGCATATATATACTTAGATACATTTTAACTGAGGTTTATGAGGTAACACATAAATTTACATAATGTATAATCTAACTCTATATTGTATGCTATGTATTACATGCTACATCCTTCCTATATTCTACTTATATAGTATATTATATATTTAGCATACTATTATGTAGTATATTTCAAACTGTACATGTATACTAATACTTAACATGTGTTAGGTATATCATATAATCTATATTATACATATAAATTATATAGCCTTTCTACATAGATTATATTATCTTTGTTAAATTATTTATCATCTACCTGTATTTTTATCTTGTTGAACTACTTGAGATTAATGTACAGACATCATGACACTTTATCCTAAATACTTGATGTATATCTCCTATCTACAGGATGCTCTCCTACATCATCAGAAAACAATATTCACACATGAAATTTAACATTTATATGGTATTGTTATATAAATTAACATTTTAAAATACCCAATAACATTCTTCACAGCTGTGCTTTAAAAAAAAATCAGGATATGATAAAAAAGAAAAAAACACCTGTTGAATTTAGTTGTCAGATCACTTTTCATCCTTAATTTAGAACTGTTTGCCTCCCTCCCTGCTCCTTACCCTTTTTAATTCTTTTAAGACTTTGACATTTCTGAAGGCCAGTTGTCTGGATTTGCCTTAGCATTTTCTAATGTTACGCTTCAAGTAAACCTTTTGAAATGAGCTGTACATAGATAACTGGGTGTGCCATCTGTAACATCACCCTAGGAGAAATGTGATATTATTAAATATGCTCCATTAGATGATTTGTTAAGGTGGCACCTACTAGATCTCTCTATTGTGCAATTATGTTTCCCTTTATAAATAAGTAGTAATCTGATAGTTTATACTTCAGACTGGTAATATCCTGATCTCTAATCAGCTTTCACCTAAATGTTTTAACATCCACCAATCATTCTGGCCTGCATTAATTATTAGAGTGGTGGTTGCAGAATGAAGTCCATTCTTTTTCTTTTTTTTTTTTTTTTTTTTCCATGAGTAATTTAGCCTTTGGATGGTGGGCATTTTAGCACCTTTTTCTAGGTTTTAGCTTTTGGTACATTAGCTGAAACTGATACATATAGAGTTCAGAATAGCATCCTGATATGAATTATTGTTAATATTTTGTCAGAGCAGAGATTTCTGCTGTTCTTATTATAAACACTTCAGGGCTTAGTACATTTCCTTCAGAATGGTAATTGCCCCCTAAACTGTATTAATTAGTTTGATTAAATGTGAGAAATGTTGTGTATGTATGAATATATATCTTTGCATTAGAATTTTGGACTGAGCCTATATGATCAAAAACGCTAGATTAAAATAATACATACATTGGGGCACTTGAGTGGCTCAGTTGGCTAAGTGTCTGACTCTTGATTTCAGCTCAAGAGATCAAGCCCTACATCAGGCTCAGGCTGACAGCACAGAGCCTGCTCAGGATTCTCATTCTCTCTCCACCCCTCCCTCTGCTCTCACTCTTGCTCTTTCAAAAATAAATATTAAAAAAAAAAAAAAAAAAAACATAGAAATTCGGAATTTTAAAGAGCTTACTGGGTTGTGTCTAAAATATTTGACACTTGGGAGGTTGTATACTATACTGGTTAAATGTAGGTTTTAGACTTAAACATTTGTCTGACCTTAAGCATAATCCTTAAAATTTCTATATCTAGTTTCTATAATATTTTCCTTCTTTCTTTTTTTTTAAGTAGGCTGTATGCCCAGTGTGAGGCTTGAACTCATGACCCTCAGATCAAGAGTTGCATGCTCCACTGACTGAGCCAGCCAGGAACCCTAAATTTCTATACTCTTTGAAATGGGACTAATAGTGCCTACATTTCTGATAAGTCTTAAGGTAAAATGACATAAAGAAGAAATCTTTTGGCATAATGCCTGACGCAAAGCCATGCCTTGAAACACGACACGTGATAAATGTTAGCTAGTACTATTTTTGCTCCTGAATTATAATAACAAAAATGGCACTGTTGAACATATTATGTATGCTTTGAGTGCATACACCTGCTATATCCAATAAACAAGTGAAATAAATACTAAATGCCAAAATTTGACATTATCTGTTGGTTCTTCTGTGATGTGGATATTTGTAAATATTCTTTATGAGCTTTGTTTATAGCAGATATTTATAAATTTAAAAAAAACTTGGTAGATTTCAAAAAACACAGTTTATACTTTCTCAAGTCATGACATGGAATTTTTTCAAACACCTTTCTAGAGAGACAAATGCGGTTGTTTGGGGCTTATTTTCCCAAACACTGTGTCTAGTTTTGTTTGGTAACTTCATATCTCATGATGCCTTCTTTAGTTTCCAGACAAGATTGCCCCAGTAAGGTCTGTTCCTTGACTGTCCTTATTTATCTGTTTCTTTTTTTTCTAATTTTTTTAACATTTATTTATTTTTGAGAAACAGAGTGAGACAAAGCGTGAGTGGGTGAGGGGCAGAGAGAGAAGGAGACACAGAATCTGAACCAGGTTCCAGGCTCTGAGCAAACAGTCAGCACAAAGCCTAATGCAGGGCTCGAACCCACAAACTGGGAGATAATGACCTGAGCTGAAGTCGGACGCTCAACCAACTGAGCCATCCAGATGCCCCTCTTTTTGTTTCTTACGAAGACATCTAGATTCACTTTATCTTTCTTCCAGGAACCCAGCACTCACAATTTTCTATGGTTCTTTTTTTTCTATCTTGTCAAGCTGTGGATACTGTTCTCTGAAAAGTTAACACAAAGTCCATCTGGTATCTCATAACAGCATGCCTTTGGTCCATTTTCATTTTATCATAAATTATCTTATCATGATGCACAGAGTCCTTGTAGTGTTAAATTGAAACAAACTTTCTGAAGCCCATCCTTGGTTGTCTGCTCTTAATGGTTTTGCCTTTACTTTGAACAGGTTAAGTGCACCGTAGAGCAAAATGAGCTGTGAAGCCATGGAATTTTTAATGGCTCCTAATGTAATAAAAAGACTTCACTATGAAAGACTTAAATGGTAATATTTATACAAATCTTATCTAATTTAGGCTGGCTTCTCAGGCTAGAGAAACTTCACAAATCATCCTCACCTCCCTGTTTTTCATTCAGGATGAAAAAAAAAGTCTTCAGAGACTAGGGTGGCCATGGAAAATGAACACTGATGATCCACCTAGAAATCAAAAAAAAATAGGAAGAAGGAGGTACTGAAGGCAAATGACATTTAATTGGCTTTCTCTATTCATATTGATTTTTGGGGAAACCATGACTCTATGTGGATAATGTAAACAAACATTTTGGAAAGGAGTATGGTGGTACATGTGCATGGTATGTTTGTGGGCACAACAGGATATTAATATATAGATAATTCTGTGCCCCAACACATTTTTTATTTTTTTCTGTGATTCATAGACACCTGAACTAAATTATATGTATTACAGAATTTATATTATCAACTGTACATCTTCTTAAGCTTGTTCTTGAGAGTACACAACATTCTAACTTTAGCATTTCTAACATGACGCTGGCTGTCTGCTGTATAAACCCAAGGTAAGGCTGCCTATGAATGGGTCAATGAACGGGTAATATTGGATCATGCTGAAGATCTTGGTTCTACTATATTTGAAGTATTTCTTATCCTAAGGCAATAAAATTCTACTAGAGGAGTCTGTATGTGATTTGTGAACTTGGGAGCTTGAAGTCCTCTCTTCCATTAAGTTGTTTTGATAGCAAGTCTCAGTGTTGGGTGGAAAACTGTGTAGATTTTTTTGCCAAACTATTTCTGACAGAAGTATGGTTGTCCATCCTGAGACTGTGGTTTTGCTTAAGTTTTCTATGCTAAAATGCCTCCATGTGAACAGTGATCCGAGAACAATTATCAATCACCTTATGTGTAGGAGCACCTGAGTGGTCAGACAGGGATAGTCATCTTGGCTAGGCTTTTCAAACTGCCTTGATTTGAGCCTTGGGGAAGAAGAGAAAGGAGGGTGATTAAAGGCTAGAGTTAGGGAGAGTTTGGACCCAGCATGGGAGCAGAAACATTAGGTGGGTAGCACATTGGTGGCAGTGTTATTATCTTTATACATAAACCCAACCCTGAAGGCAAGCAAAGATTTGCTGTTCAGAGTGGCAGATAGGAACCTAATAAATTGCTCATGCCCTCACTCTATTGAGTCTCTCTAGCTCAGATGTTTGGGTCTCTTGAACTGATCTGGTACTAGTTTATTTCTCTCCTTCCAGCCAGTTTTCATGTATGACTTGTTCTATACTTACTGTGCTTGTCACTCCAGCCTCAAAATTTCGTCCTCTTGCTCTTCCTTCTCTTGCCATTCTGTATATCCCAATCTCAGTCCACTGTAAACCCCACGTCAGTGCCCAGCTAGGCCACTCTCTGTTGTTCCCCTATAAGGATGTGTGATAGTGGGTGGTAAAAGTTGGGACAGATGTCCATTCAGTCATACACCTTATTTTCCTGTACAGCCAGAAATTGGCACTACTTGCATTTACATTTTCAGAACTATGAAGAAGACTCGTGCCACTTGTTGCCTTAATTTGGAGAGCAAGATGGAGGGACATCTTGAACATGAGCAATGAGTTTTCTAAAAATAGTGGTAATCCCTGCCTGTCTTGAGTAATTTTTGGTAGGGTCTAGTGATAGTATTTATGCTATGTTACATTAAAACTTATGAATTAATTTATAATATTGCCAAAGCTAATGGGCTCTCTTTGGCTCATTTCTTGGTTAACATCACATTCCATTCCTGAGAGTTTTCTCTTGGCTTTTGTGATCATACTTCCATATTTTCTCCTATTGTACCTCCTTTGTTAGTCTCTTTGCTAGCTTCTTTCCTCCTGAAACTTAAAGTATTGTAGGGGCTTTGGGTATGGTCCTAGCCTCTCTTCTATGTATTCTTTCTCCATATATCATCACATCCTTTCTATATGCTCCTGGCTCACAAATTTATGTCTCCAGATCACATTGCACCCTTCAGGCTTAGCTTAAAACCAGAGTCTACCAATTTTTCTCTTTCCCATCCACATCTTGTCCATGAGAAAGTCTCACCATTTGTCTGCATGTTTCCTCCTCTTCTATCCCAAACCCCATCATCTTTCCCCTAAATTGCTGTAAGTTTAGCATATCTTCTTCATTTTATGCTTCATGACGTTTAAGGGGCACCTGGGTGTCTCAGTTGGTTGAGCATCCAACTCTTGATTTCAGCTAAGGTCATGATCTTGAGGTCATGGAATCGAGCCCTGCATCAGGCTTTGCACTGAGTGTGGAGCCTGCTTAAGATTCTCTCTCTCTGTCCCTCTACCGCTCTCCCCTGCTCACACACACACTCTTCCTAAAAAATAAAAATAAATAAAAACAATTAATGAAAAAATTATGCTTTGTGACCTTTAGTAATCCAATATCCACAAGAAAATCAGTGATGCAAAAAATGCATTTAGATAGATAAGTGCTTCTCAAATCGTTTAACTGGCTTATTGTACTTAGAACAAAATAGATGGTCTATAAGGCTATGATCTGACTCCTGCCTACCTCATTAGTCACATGTTTATAATATTTGCTGTTTTGTAAACTGGCCCCTTTATACAGAAAATAAGGACAGACCAAAGGAAGAGGCAGACCACTTCAGGCTGGTTCATGACAGGTTTAATAAGCAAGGGAACTTGTGAGGCTTGTTCTTGGGCAACTGCAAGAAAAATAGATCTCTGCACCTGCCTGCTAGAATATTAAAGTTCATATAGGGACCTTAATTGGGTTTAGTCACCTATATCACACACATGGTCTTAACACCACCTTACTCTCTCAAAGCTGTGTCCTTGGAACAGCTCCCACTGTGAGAACAGTAGGCAGAGTGTACATCCCAAGGACAGGGAAGAGGGTGAAGAGCCTCTCATTGCCTAGTCCAGCTCTCACGTCAACCAACCGTCAGGTCTTCTCAATGACCTCCAATAACTAATTTAACTCACTACTATCTAGGTGTACTGCCCTCCTTTCCAACTTTTAATTCCACTAAGCTCTTTTATGCTTCATTCTTTGCATATTTACAATTCCTTCTCTTTTAAATTTCTTTAAATTTTTTAAATATTTATTTATTTTTGAGAGAGACAGAGTGTGAGCGGGGTAGGAGCAGAGAGAGAGGAAGACAGAGAATCTGAAGCAAGCTCTAGGCTCTGAGTTGTCAGCACAGAGCCTGACCCGAGTCTCAAATTCAAGAGCCACGAGATTATGACATGAGCCAAAGTCAGACGCTTAACCAACTGAGCTACCCAGGCACCCTATCAATTCCTTCTCTTTGGAAGGCATGACTTTTGGCTTGGTACCCTGTTGTTTCTCATTCATCCTTCAGATGTGTCCACTTTACCTGAAGTCTACCTCTAACCAGATATTGTCTACCTCTATCACCAGCCTTTTTATAGCTTTCATATTTATCATGATCTGTAATTACCTAATTATTGTTTATTTTCCTTTCCTTCCTCTCCACTGCCCCCACCTCTCCAGAATGTAAACTCTGTGGGCACAGGTTGTTTGTCTGCCTAGCTCTCATCAGTATCCCTAGAGATCAGCACTTCCTGGCACATAAAAAATGCTCAATAAAATTTTGGTAAATGAATGCACAGAAGGATATGTATAGCCACATCTGGCATCTAAAGGATAACAGTACATTCTTTTATTCATTCAAGTAAAGCTTGTCTTTCTTTTTTTAGGAGTGGGTATTAAGAGAGTATTAGAAAACAGAGGGTCCATGGAGCTCTTTGTCATGCTGAAATAGATGATAGTCTAAATATATTTGGAAGCCTCTGTATAAGGGTTTTCTTAATCATCTGTATGGCAGGTTTAACCATGAAAATAAAATTCTTGGCTTAGTAGAACCTAAAACAAAGCTAGTTTTTCATGTACTGCTTCCAGATCAGGATTCAGCTGCAAGAAAATAATGAACAGAGTTAATGAGTTAACAGTTAAGCCAAACTGTGTGAACGCCAAGCATAAACACCTAGCCCAGGTTGTCTGTAAATCTGAAATCAAAAACACCCTGAAAAGTAAAGTTGTGTTGAAAGTCTATAGCAAACTCTTTTTTTTGCAGCAAACCCTGATTTGAACGTAAATGGGGCAATTTCAAGTCTTTAGCTCCAAATTGATATTTCCCTGGAGAAATTGTAATGTTTTCAGTTAATGTGGTATTTGCAGCTCATGTGCATGAAGATCCACATCTCTGGGGTGCTTTGAGTAGCTTTCAGAATGATAGTCCATGCATTCTGGGCTGGACTTAGAGTGGTTCTTTTGTGGTGTTCCAGAATTATGTCAATGGATTCAAAATACATCCAACTTCTTTTCATCACTTATTATATAGGTAAGCACCTGTTAAGGTGTGGGGACATGTTTTTATCCAGGAAATTAAAACCTAGAAGCTTCTGATTATAATTTATTTGGAGGAGGAAAACAAGTTTGTTTTTTAGTAAGTGATAGTCAATATTATAGAAGAGATTGCAGCAGATAGAGAGGTGGTAGCACCCAGAATAAACAAATATAGGCAGTAATAAAGCAGGTCTTACAGTCTTAATGACTTTTCAAATGAATGACAAGTGGTGACAATGTTTATAGTGTGATCCAAGTTGAACTGGCCATCGCTAATTACCAGGTCTTTTGTTTGTGCTTGGCTTTCATACAGACTGACTTGCAATATGCCAGATTCAGTCAACTGCAAACTTAAACTGAACATTTTCTAGCACTGACAACTCTTCATTAACTCTGACCATCATTTTACTGCAGCTGAAGCCTCATCTGTCTGGAGGGGATACATGAGGAACCTGCCTTGTTTCAGGTTCTACTGAGAGATATTTATGTCCTCGGGTGCTGCCACTGCAATTAGTCAATCCCATGTTTGATAAATCTTATTTCCAAGAGCTCAGGACTGCATGTTTGATAGCTCGTAGATTGTTTGACATCCAGTACTATTGCAAGCAGTGTTAGTTCTAAGGAAAAAATAATAGACTGCTAGTGCATTTTATTTTCTTTCCTATACCTGGTGCTTTATTCTCTTTCTGTTTCTTCAATCTGTCTCCAATGGACCCTGGTGAACTTAGAAACCAGCAGTTAAAAATAGAAGCTTCCAAGGACAAAGAAGTGAAATGACTCTAGGTTGGTAAATATTCTCTGTCCTAAAGATGTGAGAATAAAGCACTGGATAAAAAACGTGTAAATAGTGTGTGAGTTTCAGTGTATTCAAAATGATGATCTCTTAGATGGGATCTCTTAGTTGCCTTCTGAATGAAATACAAAGAAAAGTTTCTTCTTCCTTACTCTTGTATACTTTGCAAGAGCAAAGAAAGTAATTTCTGCCATTAATTAATAGTACTTTTCTGAGGTAAAATCCATGTGCAGTAATATGTATGTATCTAAGTGAACACTTCATTGAGTTTTTGATAAATGTTATACCCATGTAACCTACACCCCATCAAGATGTAGAATATTTCCATTAACCCAGAAAATATGTCGCTTTCTCATATCCCACTCTCAAGATACAAATACTTCTCTGATTTCTGTTCGCATAATTAAGTTTTGTCTGTTGATGAACTTTATGTAAATGGAACCGTTATTTGTTATATAGTGACTTAGATCTTCACTGAAAATAATGTTTTTTAGACTCATCCGTGCTGTTTTGTTTTTCTGTGTTTTGTTCATTTTTATTTTTGAGTAGCATTTTGTGTAAATATAGCACAGATTTATTTTAAAAAATCTGATGGATGTGTGGGTTATTCCTACACTTGGCTTTTCTAGATAAAGCTGCTTGAATGTTTTTGTATAAGTCTATATATCTATATTTTTATTTTGTCTGGATAAATACCTAGACTGGTGATTATTCTGTCGTAGAGTATATGTATGCTTGACTTTGTAAGAAACTGCCGATTTTCCAAAGTGATTGTACCATTTTACTTTCCCATCAGTAGTGTATGAGGGTTCTAGCTGATCCACAAATTCTTCACAATAGTGTGATTGGCCATTCCAGTTGTTTTTACATTCTGAAAGTTTTAATTTGCATTACTTAGGTGACCAATGAGTCTGGGACACGTATGTGCCCGCTCTGACTTTGGGTGAGGAAGGAAGGAAGGTTTGTTCACAGAGGTAGATAATACAGGAGGAGAAAAGGAGAGAGCTAAAGAATTTAGTTTTCAGTATATTGGAAATACAGCACTTAATTTCAGGAAAAGAGTTTGGGAGACACAAATTTAGAAATTTTTGACCTGTTAAACGCGAAAGCTTATGCCACTCTTAGTAAAAGAACAAAAGTTCAGTTTTGTAATTTCATGAATTGTCACAAAATAACTTTTTTCAGCCTTTTCTACCTCTCTGCCGCATTAGAATGAGAAACCATCTGATCACGAAAAGAGAAGGTTTTTGTTGTATTGAAGATACAGTTCTTTCTCTTCACTCCAAAATAGAAGAGGTTTGTTGTTACACTGAAAGAGAATTAGGAATATGTGTTTTCCAAAGAATGAAACCTTTCTAAATTCAAGTATGAGTATTAATAATTAGTCCTTTCCAGACCTTGTAACTCCCTCATAGGTAGGAAAAAAGACTGTTTAACAAGAAGTATGTGATTGTCTCTGTTCTGGGCTCTTTGAGAAGTTCTAGCTCTGTTCCTGCCACCTTTCTGCAAACTTAAACCTCACCCACAAAGAGTTCTTCCATATGAAGTGGGTAGATGAGAGATTGTCAAACTCTGCATCTCAACAGATCTCTTACAGCATTCGGGATTTCAAAAAAAACAATTCCTAGGCCTTCAGAGATACTGATTCACTAGCTATGGGATCCGTTCTTGGAATTAGAATTTTAAATTAAATACCACAGGTAATTCTGAGGCAGATGAGCTGCACACATATTTTAAGAAAAACTGGTATTGATAAACAGTAAAAACTTGTAGCTCTAGTTTCCACTTGTTGATCCTTTTTACACTTAGAGTGAAAGTCTGAAATCATAGGATTTCATACCCTGTTATCTTATTCATACACAATTCGTAAGGTGTTATCTTCCTTTTAAATTTACTAATAAACTAATTTACAATCCATTCCACCTATTACAATGCTCATCTGAAGCCATTCTACTTGAGCCCAAAGAACAAATTTTATTTTTCCAGTGCTTACCCTCTCAAACTACCAGTCTGTGACTTCAGGAAGGGCCCAATCCCTTTTCAAAATTTTGTGGTGATAAGAACATTTAACATGAGATGTACACTCTTAACAAATGTATAAGCACAAAGTTGTATAGCAGATCTCTAGAACTTCTCATCTTGCAAAACCAAAACCTTATACCCGTTGATTAGCAACTCCCCGTTTCCCCAAACTCCCTGGACCCTGGCAACCACTGATCTGCTCTCTGCTCCATAAATTTGACTATTTTAGATGCTTGTGTAGGTGGCATATGCTGTATTTTTTTTCGTGTGACTGGCTTATTTCACTTAGCATAATGTATTAGGTTTCATCCATCTTGCCTATAGCAAGATTTCCTTCTTTTTTAAAGGTTGAGTTAGTTTAGATTCACCCAGAATAATTTCCCTTTGATGAACTCAAAATCAACTGCTTTGGGATATTTATATCTTCAAAATCTCTTTAGACTTGACAATAATGTAACCTAATGATCTGAGTGAACTTCATATTTACAGTCCCACCCACACTCGAGGGGAGAGGATTATACCGAGTGTGTTACACCAAGTGGCAGGAATTTGGAGGACTGTCTGAGAATTCTGCCAATGACATTTCCTCCTGATGGATGGTTAATGACTTTTTTGGTGTTTAATGGATATACTTGATCATTGTTGCTAGGTGATAAGTACTCAACAGACAAGTGACCAACTCTATTGACCTGTATCACACAGTGTAGATACAGTCCATTTCTCAACAAATAAAAATGACTTCTTCAAAATGAAAAAGTAGATTCATCAACTGTTTTTATCTTCTATATAAACCATACAAGCTATAATTGATTTACTTTAAAAGCAACAAAAATTTAATGCTAGAAATATGAAGAGCTATTTGGTGTTTCTTGCTAGTATTTGTAGGAAACTCTTTCTTTGTAACTAATTCCTACCCAGATTCTTATAGAAATCTGGTAGTTAAATCCTACAAGTTCTCACTGAAAGGACCATCTTCAGGATAGAAATCAGAAAATACCCCTAATTATGGATGCCTATTTAAATTTATAAAGAAAACTAGATACTTACTTTGTCGAAGGGGGGGGAAAGGAGCATTTTAAAACCCCCACTGATAGTTCCTTAAGCAACTTAATATTTACTTTTAAAATGCTCAAGTACTTTAGAAATGCACATTTTATAAATAGTTACGCAGAATTGAACATACTTTAAAATAGAGGGGAAGGGAAACAGATCAGTGGTGTAGAAGAATCTTTTATACTTCATTCTTAAATCATAATTAAATACATGCCATGCTGATTATCACGTTACACTCATTTTTTGGTGATGCATAGGCTTTATGCATGGCAGCACCCAACAGCTGCTCTTAAAATTTCGCTCTTCATGTGATTTATCTTTAAGCCAAACTTTAAGTTAGGAGAAGGAGCAAAGAGCACAGACATGTACAATAAGTAACCCTCATGAAGTTTTAATTTTTTTAAGCTTATTTATTTTAAGAGAGAGAGAGTGAGTGAGTAGGGGACGGGCAGAGAGGCAGTGTGGAGAGAGAGAATCCCAAGCAGGCTCCACACTGTCAGCCTTGAGTCAGAAGCAGGGCTAGATCTCTTAAAGTATGAGATCATGACCCAAGCTGAAATCAAGAGTTAGTTGCTTAACCAACTGAGCCACCCAGTCGCCCCACCTGGAGAAAGTTTTTAAAGTCTCCTACATAACACTTTGACAGGTTCAAGAAAGAAAATAAAGGTATCCAAAGCAATGTTCACTCTTTGTTGTCCCTTTGCCATGGCAAGTTGCATCACTTATGAAACATGATAGTTGTGAAGCTTCTTTGGCCTGTAGTATGTGTGTATGGGGAGGGGGGGCAGTGGGGGGGTCACTAAATATGTGAACTGCGAACCATCATTAAGAAGTGTGCCACAGTGTTTGCTGGTGGCTTCCTCTAACAGTGAAGGTCTTTTTATTTAACATCTTTTTCTGCAAGAAAAAAATATACAAGAAGAAAAAGTTGGAAGACTAAAGGAAAAGAAATGAAAACTTGAACGTTTTTTCTTTACTAAGTTGTGGGTATTCAGTGGGAGTCATCGTCACGGAGAACCAGGGCAGGTCCAAACTGGTAAAGGTGAGTATAGCTCTTGGGGCTGGAAGCTGAACAGAACACATGTACAGAAGCCCAGAGATTGCTCAGAGAGCCTAGGCCTGCGTAGGGTGGGGCTTCCCCTGAGTGTCAAAGGGTCTGGCAGAATAATTCCTCTGGCTGATCTAAATAAAGATGGTGAAGTTGGGGGTATGCAGTGTCCAGCTGCTGCTTAAGGAATTTCTACTTGATAACATCACAGTTCATACAGTCTAGTCGATAATCTGTTCTTCATTATTAGTATTTGGAAGGAGTTAAGAGTGGGGAAGGAGTTGGAGATTGTTAATTTTCACAGGCTATGGTATATCTATTTTTCTTGTAATTTGTGGCAGCATGATGGACTTATCCCATAGTGTTCTATAGTTCTTTGCAACAAGTTACTATTTCTGTAGCACACTAAAACCCTGAAGTTGATTTTCTTTGGGAGTTAAATTTTCAAAGTAGGTTTAATTATAAAACATACTCATTGTAATAGATTTAATGTAAAAAGTTCTCCTGTAGAAACTATAGATGGTGATGCACTATGCTAAACAGTTTCCAAAGTGCTTGTCCTACCTTGTTAATACCAAATACTAGTTGAGCCCTGGAAATATTTGATTTGAGAGGAGAAAAAAAAAGTCCTTTCATCAAATATTGACCCTTACTCTGGGCACTGTTTTGAGTTGTTGAGCATAAAAGAATGAAAAAGAAATGGTTATTGCCTCAAGAAGTTTACAGTCTAGTAAAAAAAATCTATATCCTATGTTCTCTTATAATTAAAAAGAAAAATTCTATCCTCATGTAATGATTTGTTTAAAACATAACTATGAAGATAAAGGGGAAGGAGAGTATAATGATATCTAATCTCTATAGAAAACTTGCATAGTTGAGCCACTGGTCTAGGTACTTTTATAAATACTGTATTCTGTGTTGCTGTGTAAAATACAGTAACAAAATCTTAGAGGTATAAAAAGTAGGCATTTATTTAACTCATACATCTGAGGAGAAGCTGGAGTTGGCTGATCTAGGCTGGTTCACCTGGACAGCTCTGCATTGTGCCTCTCATCTTCCCCCTGGGACCAGGGGCTACCCTAGGCATCTTCTTTCCATGGCAATGGCAGAGTAGAAGCACATCGACTGGTACACCATCACTTTTACCCAATTTTATTGGCCAAAGCAGGCCTATGGCCCAACCCAAGTGATAGGGTAGAAAAATGACCCTTTTAGAGGAAGGAATTAAAAAGTTACATGGTAAGGACCATGAAGATAAGAAAAGCTGAAGAATTAGAACCAGTGATGCAATCTAATACGTGCATTAACTTATTTCTGGCAACAACTTCATGAGATAGATATTCCTTCATACTGTGAAAATTAAAGAGCAGTGTGATGGAAAACATCTGAAGGCAGACTGTACTGAGACTTTTGCTGGATCTAGTAAGTAGCTGTGGCTTTTAGCACTTAACCCTTTTATGTCTCTCTTTACATGTAAAATGAAGAATATAATTTTACTTGCCCTTTGGGGTATTACGAAAACACGTAACTCAGTGTCAACAATAATGAGTAGAACAGCTGATGTCTTAAATTGTACCTATTGTTCTTCATCTTAAACTCCAAGACACGGTTCTCTGGCTGTTGTTCACAACTAGCTTTTATTAAAATATTTTGAAGGCCTCCTTATAGGTATTGTTGCATTTTAAAATAAAACAAAAATATATACTTGTTAGTAAAAGCTATACATTAACTTAATAATAGTTACAAATTAATTTCCACTTACCATCAAACAGGTTTTTGGAAATGTCCGTTAGTTTTCATTAAAACCTCTATTTGCAGAAAATATGCTCTTCATCCAAATGTGAGATTTTTCTTTAACTCCTGTAGACTCATTATTCACAAATACAATCCATAATTTTCAAAGTTGGAGAAAGGTATAAAGATTTAAATCTGGGTATTTGTAATCTTACCTGAAGGGTTTGTGCTTGAGGTGAGATTATTTTATCTTGTGACAAACTACAGAAAGACATTATTTAATCACAAGATAGTTACAGAATGCTTTTTTTTTTAATCTTTAGAGAGAGAGAGAGAGAGAGAGAGAGAGAGAGAGTCAGTGAGGGAGAGGGGCAGCGGGGGATAGAGAAAATCTTAAGCAGTTTCCACAATTGGAGCAGAGTCCAGCATGAGCCTCAATCCCACAACCCTGGGATCATGGGCTAAAATCAATACTCAACCAACTGAGCCACCCACGTGCCCCTAGACCATCTTTTAGACAAAACTTGTAGTAGGCACAATGAACAAGGATGATGACGATGCTGTCTTCAAAGAGTTTGCAATCTAATGAATTTTTTTTTGAAGAATAACTGATTAACAATGTTAGTTCCAACTGTACAGCATAGTGATTTGACATTTGTATAAATTACACAATGATCACAAGTCCAATTACCATTTGTTACGATACAAAATTAGTACATTATTATTGAATATATTCCCCATTCTTTACTATATCCCATGACTTATTTTAAAACTGGAAGTTTTACTTCCTGATCCTCTTTTTCTGTTTGGCATCACCCCCCACCCCAAAACTGCCTCTGCTGTGGCAGCCACCAATCTTTTCTCTGTATCCATGAGTCTGGGTTTTGTGTTGGTTTTGTTTTGTTTTCACATTCCACATATTAATGAAATCATGCAGTTTTCATGTTGCTCTGTGTGACTTACTTCACTTAGCATAATATCCTTAAGGTCCATTCATGCTGTTGCAAATGGCAAGATTTCCTTCTTTTGTTGTGTGGCTGAATAGTATTTCATTATGTATGTATATACCACATCTTCTTTATCCATTTATCCATCAGTGGATATTTTCAGTTGTTGGTGTATCTTTGCTATTGTCAACGATACTGCAATGAACATGGGGGGGTCGGGGGAGGGGTGCATATATCTTTTCAAATTCATGTTTTGATTTTCTTTGAATAAATCCCTAGAAGTATAATTCCCAGATCATATGGTAGATCTATATTTTTATTTGAGAGAGAGGGCGTGTGTGTGAGACAGTGGCAGAGAGGTGCAGAGGGAGAGAGAAAGAATCTCAAGCAGGCTACATGCTCAACACAGAGCCTGAAGTGGGGCTCGGTCCCATGACCCAGGACCTTGACCTCAGCTGAAATCAAGAGTCAGACACTCAGTTGACTGGGCCACCTAGGTGTCTCTATTTTTAATGTTTTGAGGAACCTCCATGCTGTTTCCATAGTGGTTGCATCAACTTACATTCCAACCAATAGTGTACAAGTATTCCCTTTTCTCCACATTCCTACCAAACACCTATTTCTTGTTCTTTTTGATGATAGCCATTCTGACAGGTGTGAGGTCATATCACCTTTTGGTTATGATTTACATTTCCCTGATGATGAGTGGTACTGAACATTTTTTCAGGTGCCTGTTGGCCAATTGTATGTCTGGGAAAATGTCTATTCAGAGTCTCTGCCCACTTTTTAAATAATTTTTTTAGTGTTTATTTTTGAGAGAGAGAGAAAGCATGAACAGGGGAGGAGCAGAGAGATAGGGAGACAGAATCAGAAGCAGGCTCCGAGCTCTGAGCTGTCAGCACAGAGCTGGATGCGAGGCTTGAACTCAGAAACCGCAAGATCATAACCTGAGCTGATGTCAGACGCTTAACCTACTGAGTCACCCCCTCTCTGCCCATTTTTAATCAGATTAATTTTTGTATTAAGCTGTTTTAGTTCTTTATATATTTTTATGTTAACCCCTTATCACATATAAGATTTACAAATATATTCTCAGATTTAGTAGAATTGCATTTTGTTGATGGTTTCCTTTCCCATACAGAAGCTTTTTAATTTGATGTAGACTATTTATTTTTGTTTCCCTTGCCTTTGGAGTCAGATCTCCACCAGCAAAATTGTTAAGACCAATGTCAAGGAACGTACCATTTATGTTTTCTTTTAAGAGTTTTATGATTACAGGTCTTACCTTGCCTTTCATCCATTTTGAGTTAATTTTTACATATGGTATAAGATATTTGTCTAGTTTCATTGTTTTGCATGTAGCTGTTGAGTTTTTCCTGCACCATGTATTAAAGAGACTCTGCTTTCCCCATTGTATATTCTTTCCCTTTGTTGAAAACTTATTGATCATATATATGTGGATTTATTTCTGAGCACTTTATTCTGTTCCAATGATCTATGTTTTGTGCCAATACCATACAATTTAAATGACTGTAGCTTTGTACTATGGTTTGATAACAGAGTGTGTGATACCTCCAGCTTTGTCTTCTTTCTCCAGATTTTTTTGGCTTTTTGGGGTCTTCTTTGGTTCTACATAAATGTTGAAATCAGTTTTTCCAGTTCTGATTTTTAAAAATGCCAGTGAAATTTATATAGGAACTACATTTAATCTGTAGGTTGCTTTGGGTAGTATGAATTTTTTAACAATATAAATTCTTCTAATCCATGAGCATGGAATATCTTTGCATTTATTCGTGTCTTAAGTTTCCTTTATCAGTGTCTTACAGTTTTTAGGGTACATGTCTTTTACCTCCTTGGTTAAATTCATTCCTAGGTATTCTTTCTGCTGTGATTGTAAATTGGGTTACTTTCTTAATTTCTCTTTCTGATAATTTGTTATTAGTATATTAAACTGTAACATATTTTTGTGTATTTTGTATTGTGAAACTTTATTCTTAAAGGGTTTTTTTTGGAAGTCTTTAGGGTTTTATGTGTATAGTATTAGGTCATCTATAGATAGTGACTGTTTTACTTTCTTACTAACCTTTTGTATACATCTTATTTATTCTTGCCTAATTTCTGTGGCTAGGGCTTCCAATACAATGTTGGGGGGAAAAAAAAGTGACAGTAGGCTTCCTGGTCTTGTTTCTGATCTTTAACGGAAATTAGCTTTTCACTGTTGAGTATATTAGTTGTAAGTTTACCATATATGGCCTTTATTATGTTGAGGTACATTTCTTCTATACCTGCTCAATTGAGAGTAGTTATTATAAATGGATGTTGGATTTTGTTGACTGCTTCTTCTATTGAACTGATCATGACTTTTATCTCTAATTTTCTAATGTGATGTATCAGGTTGATTTTCTATTCATTGACCCATCGTAACATTCCTGTAATAAATCCCACTTGATCACGGTGTATGACCCTTAATTGTTGAATTTGGTTTACTAATATTTTGTTGAGGATTTTTCATTTATGTTTAGTGGAAATATTGGCCTTTTCTTTTTTGTGTGGTGTTATTATCTGGTTTTGGTATCAAGGTAATGCTGACCTTGTAAAATGAATTTGGAAGCATTCCCTCCTCTTGAATTATTGGAGTTTTAGAAGGATAGATATAAAATCTTTGAATTGGTAGAGTTCACCAATGAAATTGGCCCTGGATTTTTGTTTATTGAGACGTTTTTGATTACCAATTCAATCTCCTTGCTAGTAATTGGTCTATTTAGATTTTATATTTTCTTCATAAGTCAGTCTTAGAAGATTGTAAAGTTCTATGAATTATTCAATTTCTTCTGGGTTGTCCAATTTTTTGTTCATAACTTGTCTTATCCTTTGTACTTCAGTCTAGTCAGTTGTAACATCTCCTCTATGATTTTTGATTTTATTTATTTGAAACTTTTTCCTTTTTTTTTCCTTCTTGAGCCTAGATAAAGGCTTGTCAATTTTATCTTTTCCAAGAACCAGTTCTGTTTCACTAATCTTTTCTATTGTCTTTGTAGTGTCTATTTTCATTCTGATCTTTATTATTTCCTTCCTTCTAACTTTCAACTTTGTTTTCTTTTTCTGGTTCTTAGAAGTATATAGTTAAAATGTTTATTGGGAATTCCTTTCTTTCTTTTTTTTTTTTTTCTTTCTTTCCTTTTTTCTTTTCTTTCTTATAGGACCATATTGTTATGACCTTACCAATAAAATTGTTTATGTAGCATCCCATAGATTTTTTGGTATATCATTTGTCCCTAAGTATCTTTTTGATTTCTCCTTTGATTTCTTCTATGACCCAGTAGTTGTTAAGTAACATGTTGTTTAATCTCAACGTATTTGTAGTTTTTACAGTTTTCTTTTTGTAATAGATTTCTAGTTATGCACCATTGTGGTCAGAAAAAGATGATTGATAGGATTTGAATTTTATTGAATTTATTGAGATTTGTGAACTATCCTGGAGAATGTTTTATGTGCACTTTAAAAATGTGTATTCTGCTTTAGGATGGAATGTTTTGTATATACCTATTAGATTCATCTTGTTTAATATGTGTTTAAGTCTGATGTTTTGTTACTGAATTTGGATGCGATGTTAAAGTCCTCCATTGTTACTGTAATTTTGTTTTTCTCTTTGTTAATATTTGCTTTATATATTTTGGTGCCTCTGTGTTAGGTGCATATATATTTATGTGGTCTATCTTCTTGTTGGATTGATTCTTTTATCACTATGTAGTGTCCTTTGTCTTTTACTGACAAAGTATATATATATATAATATACATATGTAATATATTTATATTATATATTTTTTTTAAGTACATTTTGTCTGATAGGATATAGCTTCACCAGCTTTCTTTTTGTTCCCATTTGGATCAAATATTTGTTTTTCCCATTCCTTTACCATGTCTATCCTTACTTTTGAAATAAGTCCCTTGTAGGCAATATATAAATGTATCTTGTTTTATCCATTTAACCACTTTGTCTTTTGTACATTTTAGTACATTTACATTTAAAGTAATTAGTGACAGACATGTACTTACTGACATGCTGTTAATTGTTTCTTGGCTGTTTTTGTGCTTCTATGTTACTTACTCTATTCCCTTGTTGTTGGTTGACCTTATTTAGTGTTACGTATACATTCCTCATTTCTTTTGTGTGGTTACTACACATTTTTGCTTTATAGTTTCCATGAGGTTCACATATATCATGCAGTGTGTATAACAGTCTATTTTAAGTTGATGACAACTTAAATTTAAACATATTCCAAAAGTCGGTTTTTACTCTGCCCATTACATTTTGTTTTTATGTCACATTTTACAATTTATTTTATGTATCCCTCAACTAATTTTTATGGTTTTGGTTAATACGTTCATCTTGTAACTTTCATAGTAGCTTTATAAGTAATTGATCTACTACCTTTACTTTGTACTTACCTTTTCCAGTGACATTTTTACTTTCATATGTTTTCATGTTAATTGGTGCCATTTATCTTCAGCTTAATGAAGTCCCTTTAACATTTCTTGTAAGGCTGGTTTTGTAATGATGAACTCCTTTAGCTTTCACTTGTCTGGAAAACTATTTTTTTTCAATTCTAACGGTAATCTTGCCTGGTAGAGTATTCTTGGCTAGAAGGTTTGTTTTGTTTTTTTGTTTCCATCCCCCCTCCCAGCACTTTGAATATATGTTATGCCACTCCCTTCTTCCTCAAAGTTTCTGCTGAGAAATCTACATGCAGATAGCCTTATGAGGGTTCTCTTATGTGTAACAATTTGTTTTTCTCTTACTGCTTTTAAGATTCTCTTTAATTTTTTACATCTTAATTATAATGTGTTTTGGTGTGTATCTCTGTGCTCATCATATTTGGAACTCTCTGGGCTTCCTGAGCTGAATTCCTCTTTCTTTGCCTGTGTTAGGGAAGTTTTAAGCCATTCTTCCTTTGGGATACCTATAATGAGAACGTTGTTTGGCTTGATGTTGTTCTATAGGTCCCTTAAGTTATCTTGATGTTATAAATGTATTTGTCTTTCTGTTGCTCTGTCCATTGCCTTGGCTTCCAGCTCAATGATGTGTTATCCTGCTTCATCTAGTCTGCTGTTGAAATTCTCTAGTAAATTTTTCACTTGAGTTACTGTATTTTTCAGCTCTGTGACTTCTGTTTGATATATTCTTACACTTTCAATCCCTTTGTTGAAGTTCTCACTGTGTTCATTCTTCTCCCAGGTTTGTTGAACATTTTTATGAATATTACTTGGAATTCTTTATCAGGTAGATTACTTACCTCTGTATTATTGAGGTCTTTCTGATGTTTTCTCTTAATCTTTCATTTGGAACATATTTCTCTGTTTCCTTATTTTGCTTGACTCTGTTTATGTCTGTACATTAGGTGAGGTAGCTACCTCTCCATCTTGAAGGAGTGAACCTGTGTAGGTAATGAAGCTTTTTGTTGAAACTTTCCCTAACTCTTGGTTGTCTCTCAAACCTTTATGATGGTCTGAACTACCTGACTTATTTTTGATATGTCCCCATTATTGAGGTTGTGCTGAGATCTATCAGTGGAGCAATCTCATTTAGTACATACTTTCACTCTGGAAACAAGACATTCGGGGAGCATCTTTTAAAATATGCAAACAAATACAGTTCTTTGGGGCTGCAATCATAGTTCTGAAGATCTTGAGGTGTCGCCTCATTGACAATTGCAAAAACGAGAGTCCACATGAGTATATAAGCTTCTTTATGAGAGGTCTTATCAAGCTGTAACAAGACCAAGAGGTGTTCAAGAATGGTATCTCTGCTTATGTTTCCTGGGATTACCTCCTTAGTTTCTAGATATGTGGGAAACCTGAACTCTAACCATTAGGCTAAAGCTTCAGGCTAAGTAAATGACACTTTTGCACAGGAAAACCATGGTTATATTTGAGTTTGTGGGTGGTGGCCTGCCAAAAAAAGTCTTTCCAATTACATTTTCCCATTAGGCTCAGGAATGCAAGTGTACTTGGCCACCAGGGCCAGGTGATCAAGGGACATCCCTTATGTGGAATGTAAGTGCCAACTGCCTTTAGCTACACAGCTGGAAAGCGTGGGAGGTGGGGCATGCTCATGGCCTTCAGAGAGAAAATGTCTTGTTGCATGTGTCCCAGGGCTACAGGAATGCAACAGGAAAGTGCCTTGTCTGTGCATGGCTTTAGGCTGGGAGGGGGGAAATGCCATGACTTTTTGCACTTGCCAGGCCCAGCCAGGGAATCAGTGTCATAACAGCCTGTGATTTCTGACTTCAGCGAGATAATGCTGTGACCTCTCATGCCCATCTGTCTTAGCAAGGTGGTAAAATGGTGCCATGTTAGAGCTCACCCACTTGTGCTAGCAGGATAGGTGGAAAGTACAAATTTGGCATCTGCCAGAGCCTCTGTCACAGGGAAGAGTTTCAACTATCCTCTGCTCTTCTAGCAGATGTTTTTAGATTAGCAATTAAGTCTCTTTCACATATATAGTATAGGTACTCTTGAAACTGCTGCTTTCCACCCCCAGGTCTGGGGAAGAGTGAGACCATATGTGAGCCTGTTAAAAGGGTAAACTTAGTTTCTTATAGCATTTTGAGTCTCCTGTACATCTGCTCTATTGGTTTTCCAAGCCAGATGTTTTTGGGGTTTGTTTTCTGAGTGCAAATCCCAGGAGTTGGGGTGCATAATATAGGGTACCTCCCTACCTCTTCTGGGAGAAGTGCTGGACTGGTGAGATCCCTCCCACTTGTGTGTCCCTGCACTGGGGGCAGGGTTTTTGGTGAGACCTTATCTCTGCCTCTCTTAATTGTCTTGTGGTCTTTCTATGCTCTGCTGTGGAGAAACAGCTCATCTAGTCTTCAGATATTTTTCAGAGGGAAATAATCCATGTGTACTGTAGATGTGGAGTGTCCCTGGGAGGAGGGGAGGTCAGGATTTTCCTATGCTGCCATTTTTCAGATGTCTCTGAAGAAAATCTTTTTTTTTTTTTTTAAGTAATGATTATAATGTGAAGGGTCTAATAATTACCTTCACAGAGTTCTGAGCATGGGAAAGGGAAATAGAGAAGGCTAGGAGTGAACCAAGCAGAGAAGTATACAGACTGGAAAAAATAGGGACTATCAAGCAGGCAGAGAAAACAGTGAGTGCAAGTTGAGGGGCTCTAGCATAAACTCATTAAGGATGCATAGAGTATTGAATTGTTGATAGTAGGAGTAGTGATGACTGCTTTCCAGAGATGACTCTGGAAAAATAGGCAAGGATCAAATCTTTAAGGGCTTGTGGACTCTACTTGAAAGCATTGTGCAGCCATTGAAAATTTTTAACACAATCGCATTTATATATGCTGTAATCCCTTTAATACCTTGTGGGAGATGAGTTGTCCGAGACTGTAATACTAAATATAGGAAACTGTTACTTTCCAGTAAGAACTGCTGGGGCTAGACTTAAGACACGGGCAATGCAAGTGGGAAGAAAAAAAAAAAAAAACAAACAACAATTCCAGAGATATTAAGGATCTGGGCATGGAGTAGCAATGACCATCAACAAGACATTTCCTTTCAGGATTTGTTTTATTAAACACAAGGGTAATGCTTCAGTTTTCCTTATCTTTCAGCTTGGTAAAGTAAGTACATGCAAATACATCTCTCTCGATTACAGCTATCCATATCTTAGAATTGTTTTCCCTAGATCCACAGAGAATGTTTTAGGCATTACCAATAAGCACTTGTTACCATAAACCAAGGGTGGATACTTGGGCCATTAGAATTGTTTGGATGAAGAGCCAAATCTATCAGGTGATAAAACTGGTCCCTGAGGAAAAATTCCTTTCACGTAATTAAATATGGTCCATTGGAATCTTAGAACTTGAACATTTAAGTTAACCACATAAACCCATTGTATAGATAGGAAGAATACTGAAGTCAAGAGACATTAAGTTGTCAGTGATAAAGTGCTACTAAAATCCAAATAGTCTAACTGAGTTTGCAGCACTTTCCATCATACCACACTGCCACTACTGTTTTATTTGAAAATTATCTTTGCTTGGATTAAATTGTTTTTCTTGTAATCCTTGAATGGGTTTTTAATCATCTTTTATTTAATTTCAACATTTTATCCCTATTCATTTTTTTCATTTTGTGTTTTTAGTTCCAGTTGATGATTTCCCTTTAATGGAATAAAAATTTAGTTTTATTTGGTGTTGCACAAGAAGCAGATAGAAATAAAACTTTTTAAAAGAATAAGCCTCAAATGCATCCCCCAGTAATTTGATATTAGAGTACTTTTAAGTAAATTATAGTTAATTAAGCATGCAAATACACTAACTACTTTAAGTACCTAATTAGCTACATTAACTGAAATAATTGTCCTGAATAGCACATTTTTAAAAGGCATTTTTCAAGGTGCTACATAAATCTTTGTCTCTCATGTGAAAAATGTAATTACTCTTGGAAGAAAGAATATGGTAGCAGTTGATTGTTCAGGAATACAAATGTTGTAGCATGAAATACTAGCCTCTCTAGACCCCAGTGTCTTCATCTATTAAATCAAGTGCCTGACCTAGAAATTTACAAAGGTTCTCCACTTCTCTAAAGTCTTGCAATCATTCATCTATGAGCCATGATCTATAACTCATTTTGTTTATGAGATCCTATACATTCACCTAAGTCTGACTTCTTTTATACCATCTGTACCCATGGCACTATAATAGCCCTACTGCATTTCGTTAATACCTGTGTTCCATGAAGTGGCTTACCACTTGGAAATTCTATTTCATTACCTGGAAAAAAAAAAATATCTCCAATTCTGACCTATCCTCAGTATCTGCATGGACTCTCTATCTTTTGGTCTAATTTTTCGCTTTCATTCAAATAATCTAACAAAAGCTTTCTGGAGTTAATGTACTATCCCCATTTGAACAACTCAGTGCTCTCTATATCCCAAATAATTTCATGCTAGAGCCTCTAAATTTGCATCTGATCCCTTAGAACTGGGCATTGCTTACTAATATCTAAGTCTGTGGTAGATATTTTTAAAGTCACACCAAAGGAGGAATAAAGAACACACTGCTTACACCATGCCCCCCACTTTTTTTTTTTTTTTTTTAACATTACCTTTATATGTTCATCCATTATCACCTTGGTAAAATCTAAAGTTAACCATCACCCCCTACTCTCTTCTAAAACAATATTAATACCTTTGAATTCTTAAGTGGTCTTTATCTAACCTACTATTATGTAGCATTTTAGTTTCATTAGTTTTAAAAATCAACTTCTGAGCTTTAATTTACAAAAAATAAAATACACACATGTTAAGTGTGCCATTAGGTGAGTTGAGTTTGGACAATGAATACACCCATCTATTTGGTTTTTAACATCCCCAAGGTTGGTTACTTTTGTTAGGATGAATTACAAATAACCACCAATAGGGTTCAAGCTAATTGGTATTGTATTTGAATTTAGAATTATTTGCAAAGCTTTCAATTCCTTTGTTTCTTAATGCTTTTTTCATTCTACTGTTTCATTCTCTGTTCAATTTTACTTGTCCAGAATTGAAATCTTTAGTCTATTGCATATAGAATTCTAGTTTTGAGTAACTTGTGTTTCAGTAACATTAAAGATACTTCTTTTCTGCTCTCCTTTCCATTGTTGTTAAGACAGCTGTCAGTCTAATTGTTCCTCCTTTTAAGTAATTTATTCTTTCTCATTAGCTGCTTTTAGATTTCCTGAGGTTTCGCTTATAACTTTGCTGTTGTGAATTTATTTTTATTTACTCTGCTTGGGATCTGTGGAGCTTCCTGAACTGTAGAAATTTTCTATCAATTTTGGGAAATTCTTGTTCACTGTTGCTTCAAGTGATACCCTCCATTTTCTTTATTTTTTCCCTCTGTTCTATTCAGCTAAACATTAGACTTTATTATCTTTTGTGTCCTTTAATCATCAAATTATAATCTCTAGCTCTCTGCTGCATTCTGGGTATCCTCAGCTGCATTCTGGGTATCCTCAATTATATATTGATATCTGTTTGGTTGTTTCTGAAATGTTAACCTGCTCGTGCAGATTTTAATTGGTAATATCTGTATGTTTTCCTTTTAGAACATCTATTTTTCATAATGTCTTAGTCCTATGAGGTCTTTACCTTCTTATATTTCTTGAGTTATTTTGAGAATGCTTCATATCTCCATATTAGTTTCCTAGGACTGTTATAATAAAGTACCACAAACTGGATGGCTTAAACATGGGAATATACTGCCTTGCATCTCTGGAAGCTAGAAGTTCACTGTCAAGGTGTTAGCAGGGTTGGTTCCTCCTGAGAGCTGTGAGGGGAGGCTCTGTCATAGGCCCCTCCTTGCTCACAGTTTTCTGGTAATTTCTGGCACTGTTCACTCATAGACGCATAACCTTGATCTTTGCATTTCTGTTCACAAGGTGTTCTCTCTCTTGTGTGTGTGTGTATGTGTGTCTCTGTCCAAACCTCCCCTTTATTTAAGGAAACCAGTAGTCATAATGAATTGGGACCCCACCCTTTTCCATAAGGCCTATGTTACTTTCCAAATAAGGTCACATTCTGAGGTCCTGAGACTTAGGACTTTAAGGTAGGAATATTGAGGGGCAGGTGGTAGGGACACAGTTCTACCCATAACAGTCTCAAAAAAAAATGTGGATCTGAAATTTGAGAACTTTGAATGTTAATTGTTTGGTTTTCATGTCCGCTGAGTAATTGGTTCCTTTTGGGTTTTAAAATTGAATGTCTGGGGGTGCCTGGGTGGCTCAGTCGGTTAAGTGTCCGACTTCGGCTCAGGTCGTGATCTCGCGGTCCGTGAGTTCAAGCCCCGCGTCGGGCTCTGTGCTGACTGCTCAGAGCCTGGAGCCTGTTTCAGAATCTGTGTCTCCCTCTCTCTGGCCCTCCCCCATTCATGCTCTGTCTCTCTCTGTCTCAAAAATAAATAAATGTTAAAAAAAAAAATTAAAAAAATAAAAATAAATAAAATTGAATATCTATTTGAATTTTCAATGAGGGGAAAGTAGCTTTTATCTATGGGGATTCTACAAGGCCTGTGTGGGGAAAGAGAGTCCTTCATAAGCAGTTTTGCTTATACTTCTGCTACAGGCAGGCATGAGAAGGCACAACTTCGGGGATATTTTTGTTGTCACCATTATTTCCAGCCTTGGGGTTTTCTGCACCACATGTCCAGTATCCATTTGTACTCCAAACCCACAAGAAAAACTAGAGTTGAAAATTCTCTGTAAATGATATTTTCTATTGAAAGCCAGGTTAAAACACCACTTTCTTGACTGCCTCCTGGGCTGTAAACCTGAGATTATTTCAATCCTTCCTAAACTAAGACTGGAGCCCTCAAAGGGACTGGGATTTATACAAAATTTTCATGCCCACTGCCCTTAGTCAAGTGCCCAAGGCCTTCTAATGTGTCCCATGGAGAGTAAAATATCCCACCTCCAGGCCTAAGACTCCAGACCTGCTGCTTTGGCTCACAACTTGTTTTTCTCTCCTGCCATCTGGGCATTTTTCTTTTTCTCATTATTTTAAAAATCTCAGGCATAATTTGTGAATTATGTTTGACCCTCATCCATACACACCAGTAGAAGGAGAGTTTCTTCAGTGGCTTTTCCTTATTTGCTAGAACCAGAAGTTCTAGAAATTCCCTTTTATTTAAGAGTTGAAGGTAAATGCTCAAAAGGTTATAGTGCCTTAGCTAAGGTCACATTGTTTTTCAGAATTCTAGTCTTTTGACTACCTATTTGGTGATCTTTTATCTTCTCTTATTTTCTTCCTTACCCACTATTATCACCACACTTGATAAAACAACTCAGAGGTCTTTTGAGTTCATGTCATTTGTTCCCAGATTCTAGGCTACCTCCAAAGTCTTCTGAATCTTAGAAACCACAATAGTAAATGGCTTGAACATTTAGGCAATGAATAATTTCATTACTATTAGTGACGATTATAGGGAAAGATTCTCCTCTTCTCTAACCAAATACTGAGTGACACTATGATCTTGACATTGTCTAATTCTGCATAGGTCTTTCTAGGCCTTTAATATTAAAAGATCTCATGTGATTTTAAGGTATGAATTTGACATTTCTTCAACTTCAAATGTTACTTGAGCTGAAGGCAGGTTTAGGTGATTCCTTAATTGAAGTCTCCTTTAATTGTTCTGAGGACATCTGCATAGATTGAGCCACAAGCTGACTTCTGCCATGAGGCTAGCAGGAATGGGATTTTTTTAGAGAAAATCTTGTGGAAACCAGTATAATTGAGAATTGGGTTTATTGGGGTTTTTGTCTTAGTCTTCATTTAAGATAATCTGTATTAGTTTAAATTCCATTTCCCATAAGGTCAGACTGACTCTTGTTATATATCGATACTCCTGTCAATCTCTCAGCTATAATTCACACTTAAGACTCTTGGATTAAAGTTCATGGGCACCACATGCCAATCAATTAACATTTGAATTGGTGTGTGAAATTAATATTCAGACACTTTATAACACATTTATCCCTCCATTTTCAGCTTCATCCTCAAGTTAAAGGACTTTAGTGGTTTTTAGGATAAGCCTAAACATAATTTTGCTCTACAAACAAAGAGGGATTTAAGGAAAGGAGCATACAGAGAGACAGGAAGCTGGACCTTTGCTTAGATGAACTAGAATATACCAAAACATGAAATCTCACTGAATTTTGCAATGAATGAGTTAGGAATCAAAAAGTACCTGGAAGTTATCCTTGGTCATTTTTTGACTGTAAAGAGCTGGGGAGCTGGAGATGTGCACACAAGTTGATGCTCACATATAAACATACACCCCACAGCTACAATGTGCCTGATTGGCAAGCAAGTTAATTTACATTGCTGTTAGATGTAAAAAGAATCTTGCGGTGACATGTATCATATCAAGGAAAGCTAGCATTGATCTAGATGATATGGTTGGTAAACTATGCCCCCAAAGTTTTATCTTTGGTTGAAAAGAAAGATTTTCTTTGTAAATGGAACCCTAATCATTTCACTTCCTTGCAACTTTTGCTATATCTTACAAACCTACCAGAAAAACAGAAGTGACACTTATTAAAATAAACTACTTTCCATTAACCTGTGAAGCAATGGAAACCTTAGGAAAAAATGTATTCTTACATCCCAGTCCAATGCATAAAACACCATTGCTTTATTAATACATAGTGCAAGTATGAAATTGTATACTTGATCAGATTTCAGTTTGCTACTATTTTGAAAGGAAAATAGATAGAAAATTCCATGAAAAACCATACCATAGTTACCTGGGAGACCTGAGAAGGCTTTTGGGATATTGTGCAAGAAGGTTTCTTTCATGAAGGTTTCAAAAGAATGCTAGCGATTAAAAAGAACCAACAAATTCATAAGGGTATATAATTGCAAATGAGACTCTTGATAACTGTTCTTAATGAATAGAGACCTCCTGTGTGATAATGTTCATTATACTTACAATATTTCAAAACTTTAGCCATGTGAAATAATCCTAAGAAATATGTTTACCCCTAGGTTCTGCATTACATTCAGAATTCACTATTTTAATGGATATTTTCCTACTATTAAGCTTTATTTCATTATTTGATATTTAGCATGTTGCCTTTGCTGAATTGAGGAGTCTTCTCCAATTGCAAAGGAAATAAAGAGGCTTGATCATCAGAACAGGGAAAGAGAATCACTGCAACTCCTTTTGTATTACAGTTCCTGTTTTTTCCATCAAATTACCTTACATTTCCAAATAGGGTATCTAAAAGATATTTTGTAAGATACATATTTCTTTTAAACTGGTATTATTTTCCTGTATAAACTAGGTGATGGGAATACTTGATGAGTGATCAACAGTATTTTAGGCTTTTTGTTAGTTTATTCTTTTCCTCCTTTGATAACAATTTGGCTACATGATAGGTCAAATAATACTGAAACAAACTATATTACATCAGGAGAATATCATCTACCATAGTTCACCTAGTGAAGTGTGCAGAAAATACCCTGTCCTGGGAATTGAGAAACTCAGGCATCTCAGCTCATTCATATTGAAATGAACAGGATTTTTTTTCTATCCTTCTTTCCCTCTTTGATTTATAAACCAATTCAACATGAATTTATCATACTCTTGTTAGGAACAAAACAACAGCAGCAGCCTTGATATCTGCTTTCAAAGGGCATATAATTTAGTAGGAGATACAGAGTAGTGAAAATGCAGGCTTCGATAATAGATATAATGCATAGGACACTATTGATGTCCACAGGGGCAGTTACAAAATGGTGGTGGGATCAGTAGTCTTCAAATGGAGAAAGAAAGGCTCTGAGTTGAGTTTTAAAAGAGCTGGGGTGCTTGGGTGGCTCGGTTGGTTAAGTGTCGGACTCTTGATTTCAGCTCAGGTCATGATCTCACAGTTGTGGGTTCCAGCCCTGTGTTGGACTCTGTGCTGACAGCCCAGAGCCTACTTGGGATTCTTGCTCTCTCTTTCTCTCTGACCCTCCCATGCTTGTGCAGGAGGGCGCGCGTGTGTGTGTGTGTGCGCACGCACGCGTGTGCACTCTTTGCCAAAACAAAAAAACATTAAAAAAAAGTTAATGACAAGCAATGAAAGGGCATTCTGGTTGAGGAAAAGATAAGTATGAAGTCACAGAGGCATGAAACAGTGTGATTTGGAGAAGTTCAAACAACTTTATAGTTTGAACAAGGAATGTGGGTGGGGAAGAGAGTGACAAGATTAAACATTATTAAACCCATTTACTAGTGGAAGCTGGCAAGTAGCAAATAGTGAAAGGATTAGTGTGTAAGGAAGATGGCTCTGATAGCAACATGGGAAGGTTGTTAGGAGGAATCAGAAAACCAGTGGAGGAACAGGGAAGACCTGAACTAATATTGCAGCAGTGAGTTGACAAGGGGGTAGATTATTTAAGGGATATTGAGGAGGATTGGGCAGGTCCACGTGACTGGCAGAATTGAAACTGGGATAAGTGAGACGGTAGAGTCTGATGCCTTAAATTTCAACTGGGCCAGATGAAAGAATAATGGAGACATTCACAAAGAAAGACTATTAGTGTAAGTGTAACTTAGGAAAGTATTACAGTGAATTGGTCTTTAACTTGTAGAAGGCTGTGCCTATAGCACAAATAGAGATGCTGTGTAACTAACTGTTGAATACAGAGGTCTGGAGTTCAGCATTCTGAACTATAGTTACAGTTCCGGGAGTCTCCATCATATTCTATCTGCTCCATGTATCTGACAGATATGTTTTAAGAAACAAGCAATATAGTTTCAGGGAAAATACATTGCTTTTCACAATTCTATTGTAGCTACAATTTATTGCATGTACTAGGCATTTTACACAAATCCTTGCTACAATGCCATGGGATAGGTATTTCCTAAGGCTTTAAAGCCATTAAGAAATTTACCCAATATCCCACTGCTTGTAAATGCTGGAGTGAGGATTTGAACATGAATCTGCCTAAAAGCCTGTGGACCACCATGTCTTGACTTTTGATTTACCTCTTCAGATAATATAAACTATTTTTACTAGGCAGCTTGACATTTACATTTAATGGAATTAGTTCTTAAAAAGTTTTAAATAAGAAGATAGCAGTAAATATTAGGCAAAGTTCTGCGAAAATGTTTTTCTTTCTGTCCAAACCAAAAAAAAAAAAAAAAAAAGTAAAGATCTCTTTGAAAGTAGCAATTACACACACAAAACAAAAGCAAAGCAAAACAAACAAACAAAAAAAAAACCCTAATGTCTATAAGTCTAAATGTAATGAACTTCTATTTGTGTGGAACAGTTGACAAGGTGGGTTTCATTAATATTTTTTAGAACTCTGTATGTTACAAATGTTCTGATACATGATGCAATTCTTGCAACAGACAGCTGAAACAGATATTTTTCTCATTTTATAGTTGCACAGACTGAAGCACTTGAGCACATCAAACAGTTGCTTCCCCTCTTGGCATATTAACGAGACTCTGGTATTGAAAACTATAATGCCCTTATATTGATATGTTGGAACAGCCTATCAAAGAAATAATATCCAGTCAAATTGTGGCATAAGTTTTAATCTCCTAAACTCTCCCAAGTGATCAATATTTTTTCCTTATAAGAATGATGATTTTCCCTTCACAGAGACTGAAAACTTAATTAAACGTTAGTTGCTACTTAGCCAAACTACAACACAATTTCATTGATTAGAAATGATGAATCGTATTCATAAATTCAACAGCATTAGGAAATGAAAATATATAATGTAATACTTGAGGAAAAGTCATTTTTATGAAAGGAAAGCAGGCTTCCCAAGGATATTCCAAAAAGAAAAACTGTAACATTTATTTATTTGATCATCTTTTTTTTTTTTCTTACTAACAAGTCAATATCATCTTCACAACCCATTTACTAGTGGATGTTAGTAATAAGAAAGCTTGGTCACATGGACCATCGATCCATACAAATAGCTATAGCCTGCGAGCACAGTAACAGTTTGAACAGTCTGAATTTACCATAGTAGGTTCACATAAAGATGCTACCAGTGGAATGGTGTGTATGTTTATTGCTTACACAAGAACCAACTCACCTAAAAAAGTATCCTATAGAAGTATCCTTAAATTATACACTTAAATTTAGGGAAGTCACTGTTCTAGTCAAAGATTCACGGCAAAGTTTAGAAAAACATTTTAACATGTAACACACAGAAGAAGGGGATATTTTAATATACTTCACAAACTTAATTCAGAATTAGCTTATAAGTGATGCTAAATTGCATAGAGTCGGATTCAGTGGGTACTGGCTTACAACAGAGAGTAACTTAGTAAAAAATCATGGTGTCGTTTTTCATCAAAGCAAGAACAACCTAAAAGATAAGCAGTTTGAAAATGGGTTCCCTTTGATTTACTAATAACATTGGAAAGGAGCATGACATGAAATGGGAGAATGTGAGTTCAAGGTTATTTGGGGCTTTATGTAAAGGGACACTAGTACTTGGGAATAAAAGTGCCGATCCTTTACTCTGTGACTTGAGTAATCATTCCCTGATGAAAGGTCTTCTTGGATAAAATGAATACTGAAAAATAGTAGAATCCTAACTGAGATTTAAAGAGATTAGAGAATTACTTTATGAACTAAGGCTACATCAAAATCAGGAACCAGCCCCACTGCCCATTTGCTTCAGAATCCTAGAGTCCCTAGTATTTCATTCAATTGAACAGAATTTTCATTGGTGGTCTTGTATACAGTTGCAGGGGCTCTGGTACAAGTACTATGGGCAGCACCCTGATAGGTCAGGGTCAGTCCATGACCTCAACAATTTTACATTTTGGATGAAGGACAAGAGAAGTGCAGACATAAAACTGTATAAAGCACAAAAGGAGAAATTTTTCTTCAGTGTAATAAACCTAATTAATATTGCACAGAGTCAGAGAAGAAGTTGTACTTGAAGAACCAGGAAGTGTTTTCTAGAGGAGGGAACTTCTGAGATTGATCTTAAGAGTGGGTAGAATCCAAATAGAAGAGTTCTAGTGGGGAGAATCTAAACAGAGGTTATAGGCTGCAATGAATTTGGGGGTACTAGGCATGCTGAGCATGGAGTTTGATTGAACTGGAAGCCTTTTGGAGGAGAATAGGAAGCAACACGGCTGGGGAGGTGTGCTGGGACCTTTACTGATGGGGGCATCAAGTGCCAGATGAGGAAAGCAGACAGGAATTCTTGATGGCTTTTGATAGGCAGATGATTTGAAGCATGGGTATGGATGTCTGGTGGACCTTGATGTAAACCCAAAGTTTGTCTTTATGTGATGCATTTCCTTTAATAAAAGTAAATTTCTTAGAGCATTGATCACCCTTTCTGCAATAAAAATGTGGATTTTTTGTGTGTGTGCCTACTTTCAGGAGTTATGAGAGACTGTGATAAAATAATGTTGCTTATTGTACAAAGTACATCATTAAATATATTTTTTTAATTTTTTTAAACATTTATTCATTTTTGAGAGACAGAGAGCAAGCAGGGGTGGGGCAGAGAGAGAGAGGGAGACACCGAATCCGAAGCAGGCTCCATGCTCTGAGCTGTCAGCACAGAGCCCAACATAGGGCTTAAACTCACAGAATGTGAGATCAGACCTGAGCCAAAGTCAGATGATCAACTGAGTGAGCCACCCAGGTACCCCAATCATTAAATATTTATGATTGCCATTGTTATTGCTGCTGTGATGAAGAAAGATTTATCTAACGGCATTTCTCATGGTAAATTTGGATAGGGAGATACTGATAACGGAAAGATCTCTAAGGAAGTTAGGCAGAGAGAAACAATGAGAAAATAAATTTACAGGACTTAATAGGTTTTTACATATCATTAAAAGAGTCAAAGGTGACTCCAAAATCTGATCCTTGTTTAGAGAGAAATAATAGAAAGCCACGTAGGTTTAGGTTTTTTTAATGGAATAAATGAGTTAGATTTATAACATGCTGGTTTTGTGGTTTGGATTAGTCATTTAGGTATGTTCTAAAGGCAGCTAGAAATGGAGGTCTGAAGCTTAGGGAGGGTGAACTTAGTGAAGTGAACTTGGGAAGCAACTGCTGTGAGAGGTACTAGTTAAAGACCTAGTAGGGGATGAAATCAGCTAGGGCTACTATGTAGACACAGAAGGTAGTGGATGTAATCTGGAGGGTCATCTACATGTGGGGTCCAGGAGGAGGGATGGAGTATCATCAAGGAAGAAGGAGAACATAGCAGGGTAATCCTGATGGCACAGTCTCATGAGAACCAAACAATGAAATAGGAAGTTTTGAGAAGGAGATGGCCGCAAAAATAACAGAAATTTAAAGAGAATGAGGATTCTAAAACACTCCCCCTCTATTTGGTGAAAATGAGGCCTTTGAAACAATAGTGAGAAGAGTATTGGGAGTAGAGTTAAAATTGGAGTAACTAGGAAAGTGTAAATAGGAGTAAATAGGAAAGTGAATATAGACTATTAAGAAAGTGAAATAGCAAGGATAAAAAAAAATAGGGCTTGAGTATGAAAAGATAGCAAGAACAAGGGAAGATTTTCAGTTGTGGGGAGGTGGTGCTGGTATGGGATCTGTGTATGTTTGTAGGTAGAGAGACTAGAGACAACAGAGCTAAAGAAGAGAGAAGAGAAGTACTCTCCTTAGAGATACTCTGGAGTTGGAATTAAGACCCTAAGTAGAATTGTGAAGTCTGGTGGCTAGTCTTGAATGACTGCTCAGATTTTTTAACCAAGAACATGTTGCTCAGTCTCCTGCTACTAAAGGACCCAGTGATAATATGACTGAGTTGATATCCATGGTTTTTGGTAAGCATTTTGAGAACTGAGACTGAGGAAGAAACAGCAATATGTGTTGTCAAAACAGCAATGAGATGAGGATCCAGACAAGCACAGGTTAAAGTGCTCTCTCTACTATTTACTAGCTATGTGATCTTAAGGGAGTTTGGTGATCTTCAGAAGCTTCAGTTTCCTCATCCATAAAAGAAAAAGCATTTATGGACCCTTTCTGTTTTCTGCAATAGGCACATGCAGTTGCTAAATTTGGTGTGAGTTACTTCTATAATAAGGTATACCATCTACATTTTCATTAATGTTCTAGTTGTACTATTAATACTCTTACTGTATTTTTCCTGGCCATGAAGTTACTCCATCATCCACTGAAGTAATAAATTAATAAATGCTTTCCAGTTGAACAGAGAAAATCACTGTATGTTCCTAGAGGTAATTAATTGTCTTCCTTACCATAATCAGGAATTAATCTAAAATATTGATTTAGTATGGTCTAAATGTATATTCAATAAAATATAACATTAATTCAAAGTGGAAAAAACTGTCTTCTCATTACTGAGATCACATATATGATTATTACCTTTTAATGTCCTGTTCTATCATCTTAACTTTACATATGTGTGGTATCAGTGGCCTCCTCAGAGCCCAAACATCCTTCATAAGAGCCTCATGGAGAGTGGTTTCCCCCTATCTTGAAACAGATGATTGTTCTCAGAGCTTCCAGGAGACTTTACAGATAGTTAGCGTTCATAGGTAGTATTCGAGGGTATTTTTTAAGAATCTTTTTTTATCTTGAATTAGAAAAGAACATTCAAAGGCCTATTACGAATATTCACATAGTGCTAATTGTTAAACGACTGTCCTTTGCACTTTTTCCAATTGCACCTAGAAAAGCAGAGTTCTCAAGCTGATTCCCTGGATAGCAAAATGGGTCATAATTTTATAGAAGGATGTGAGTTAGGCACAGCCTAAAAACAATAGATTTCTAAGACTGAGGGCATCTGACAAGCTCTGGATAGGCCCACTTGAAAGCAGCAGTGGAATGATGAAAATGTATTTTATTTTCTGATATCTCTAAGATTTTATATTCCTCCTCTCTGATTCATCCACAGAGATGGCATATTACCCTGTAGTAGATACTAACAAGCTATTCTAAAAAGGCCCAATTTAGAGAAAATGGATTTAGTGTAAATTAAACAGGATTTTCATGAGACTTAATGCAAATCTTCCTAATATGAAACAATGATCTTTCTCCCCTGTTTTGTTTTTTGTTTTTTTTTTTTTAATATAATGGACAGAATCTATGATCTAAATGAAACCTTAACCCAAAGATAAATGTTTAAAACTGATGGAGGTGGTAGTGATCTGCCAAGGGTTAGGTTCCTTTGCCTGTTCTTTTACTCCATTAGGGCTGCTATAACAAAATACCACAGACTGAGTAATTTACCAACAACAGAAATTTACTTATCAAGTTCTGGAGCCTAGAAGTCCAAGACAAGTGTGCCAACAAGTTTGAGTTGAGGGTCTTCCTCTAGGTTATAGAACTTCCTGTATTCTCACATGGGAGAAGGGCACTCCAATGTGTTTTTTCAATATCACAAAGCAATTAACTTCATACTACCTACTGGGACATAGCATCAAATCCCACAGGCTAAGGGCTATTGCCACAAGACTGTCTCCACTTCAGCTGCCAATTGCAAGTTGGTTTTTGCACAGGTTGTTACCTGTGTTTCTGGCTATAAATTGGAGGTTCCCACAACCTCTGCTCATGTTCAAGTAATTTTCTAGAGCAACTCTTGGAACTCACCACTTACTTATATTTACTAGTTTATTATAAAGAATACTATAATGGACACAGATGAAAAATCAGATGAATTGGTACATGGGGTTGGGTCCAGAATAGTCCTGAGTGCGCTTCTGAGTGAACTTCTGCATCATGGAACTGGGGTGTGCCAACCTCTCAGCACATTGATGCATTCTGAGTTTTTATAGCACTTATGTAGAGCTTATGTAGCTTTTCCTTCTTACCTTCTTACCAGAGATTGGTGGGTATGCCTAAAAATTCCAACTCTCTAATCACTTGGTCTTTCTGGTGACCAGCCTCATCCTGAGACCATCTAGTGTCCCCACTCCAAGTCACCTCATTGGCAGAAACTTCAATGTGCTCAAAAGGGACTCCTTAGGAGTAACAAAAGACATTCCTATCAGGAAATTCTAAGGGTTTTAGGAGCTTTATGCCAGGAACTGGACACAAAGGCCAAATATGTCTTCCTATACCACATGTACCTACCCTACTCATGAAGGTTTTGCCCTCATGACATAATTGCCGTCCCAAGACCCTACATCCTAATACTACCATCTTGGCAATCAGGATTTCAACATGAATTTTGAGGGCAGACTATAGCACCTGATTTCTGGACTTTAAACTCTTTGAAGTTAAGGGTAATGTTTGGGAAGCCAGTAAAATGGAGTTTTTCCTCTATGAGCTTTGACTATGCAAATATCACACACCAGGAATAAGGTATATTTGCTTTTATACTAGTAAGCAGAAAAGAATAAGAGGTAATTTTGGAGTCTGCAGATCGAGGTGACAAAGTGAAAAGAGAAGATTTGAGCAGAAAACTTGAGTAAGAAGGCGGTTGGAAGCTCTCTTGTCCTTGAGATTACACTGAAGCAAGGCATAAGGAAGAGAAAATCATAATAAAATATACTGAAGTCATACAGGGTTCCAAGCATACTAGTTATATTTCATCTTCACAACATTGTTCTGAAATAGGTGTCCTGTCCATTTTACAGGCTAAGAAATTCAGGCTCGGAGAGTTTAAGTGACTTGCCCATTATTTTTAAGTGACAGACTTTGGATTTGAACCCAGGTCTGCTTAACTCTTAGCCTAAAATTTCCACTACAGGGTTCTAAATTGAAGTAGGGCAAAGGGTGGAGAAAAGGAGGGATTTGGTGACATTGATGGTCTCTGTTTACATTTCACTTTTGTTTGGGAGCTGTCTGGAGGGAATGCAGGTGTTACTCACGAAGTGCCAGGATAATACTAAGAGGCTACCTCCTTACTCCAGCCTGACAAGCCTGGGCTGGACCTGACCCTCTCATTGCCTAACCCTGCCCAGGTTGAGGATTGAAGAGCTCCCTGTGCTATTCTTAGTACTCATTTAACTGTCACTACATCTTGTTTTTTTAATACCCTTGCCTGACTCGATAGCAGCTAGAACTGTAAAAATAAATCTTTTTTTAAACATTAAAAAGACATATGCTTTATTAATATTTAGGGTCACAGGGTAGAATCTTAGATTTAGAAGTGCCCTCAGAGGTTAACTCATTACACCTTGGATCATAGCTCAGATTGCTGGGTTATCTGCTATGGACTAGGCAGTCTGGGGATGAAGGGAGTGGGGCAGGACTCTGATTTCATCTGCATTTTGTGGTGGCACAGGCAGCAAGCATACAGATCTTCTAGTAGTGTCCACAGACACTTGGTTGGGTTCAGGAGTTTAGTCCAAGGGAGAACCTAGCAAGAGGAAGGTGGGTCAAGGTTAGGACCCTATGATATTAGACAATTTACTGAGGACTTCAGGGACATGGAACAGGCCAGGGATCTAGGAAACAATTCTAGAATATAGATAGGGTCTAATCTAAGTCTTTTTGAAAGATTAATCTCGTTAAGAGTATTGAAGCCAAGTCTGGAAAAATAGAGTAAGTGTGGCTCTGTGCTGAATGTTGGGTTTGTTCCCTGAGTTCTTGGTCATTGGTTTTCAACCATGAAGCAGGGCAAGTAGGTGGTGGGCTCAGTTTCCTATTAGCTGAAACTGGCAGGACCTAACATGTCTTCTTAGGGGACAAATGAGCAGGGCTTTCATTCCAGGAAGAATGACCTTCAGATCCTACCTCTACCATTTAATATCCACTTGGAGAGTTACTCAACATCTCTATTCCTCAGTTTCCTATTTGCATGGAAGAGGGATAATAGCCCATATTTCAGAGGGCTGTTGGGAAAATTAAACTGGGTAAGTACAGTGCTTAGAGTACATAGTACTATGTATTAATATAATTAACGTTAACTATTGTTACCTAGATCAGCTTCTAGACTAAGACAACTAATAATATTTGTGCATAAGATATGTTGGTAAAGAATATCTGGTGAAGAAATGGTGAATAACATGTGTCCCACTCCTGGTCTTGGGCAGACTTTGCTAAGAGATCATGGCATTCTTCCCTAACAAACCTAGATGTTGCTTCATAAATATTCTCCATATAGAGGTCTAGGCAGTCCCTTCTAATTAGTTAGGGCTAGAAAGCTATTTAATATCTTTGTTTTAATGTGTGAATTTCCCTCATGGTCTTCCTAACAGATGAAGATCCAGCTTTTTAATAAACCTTTCACTATCAATGACCTTACTGCCTCCAAAAGTCATCCATTTAATTCTTAGATGCCTCTAATTATTACAATTGTTGTGGGGAATCTATTTATTTACTAAATAAAAATGCTTTAAAAATTTAGTTTATCTGAGAGAGATTGGATTTTACTGCCATATCCTATGCACAAATATATTATCACATAAGAATATCCATCAACTTTTAAGTTCATATTTACTGGTATTAAAAAAAAAATTGTCAGGGGGTGCCTGGGTGGCTCAGTTGGTTAAGCATCTGACTTTGGTTCAGGTCATGATCTCACGGTTTGTGGGTTTGAGCCCCACATCAGGATCTGTGCTGACAGCTCAGAGCCTGGAGACTGCTTGGGATTCTGTCTCCCGCTCTCTCTGCCCCTCCTCCACTTATGCTCTTTCTCTCTCTGAAAAATAAAATAAAAACATTAAAAAAATTTATAAAAAGAAATTAGCAGATATTTCTTTGTAGGTGTTAATTTGCATTTGGCAGCTGGCCTTCAATAAAAAGTTCAATGTTCTTGCAGATATAACTTTGACATTTATTTTTGGCAAGATAAATACTGTTCTAATACTTTTTTTTAAAAATAATATCACACACATAAAAGTAGCAGCAGTATAAAAATAAATAATCTGAACTTTATGAAATATTTTTGAATTTGTATATTCCATTGATTCTAAAACTGATATGTAATTTAATAATGAAATTCAATTACTTAAAAAAAAGAAAAACTGAAAACCAAAAGCCAAAACTTTAACAACGATAGACCTGAATATTTTGGTTGGAAATTTAAAGACAGACATATTCATTCTGGATTATCAGTTTGATTTATATAAGATTGTTCGTCACTTCAGGGGAATAAAAAACCAAAAGACACCAACAGACTTCTTGTTACTTTTCCTTGTTTTTCTCTCCTCTATATAGATATTAGTTCTGCTCTTCAAATAGTTTAAAGAGAGTATGAGTGAAAAGCTTTCTTTTTTTGTTGTTGTTTTACTTTATAACATCCTCATGCCCAGTGTAAGTTTCTACCATTCAGACCGCAGTCTAGTTTGTTTATCTTTTGACTGTTCCCTAGAGATGTCTGTGTCTACATGAAAGTAAAAAAGCCATCTGATTTGACCTTTTCAGAAGATGAATAGAATGGTTTTTTACTTGCCTATAGATGGAAGTAATTTGGAATATTTTACACAATGTTGTTTCCAAACTAATAGGAGATAAAATGATAAGCATTTATTAAACATCTGTGTTATGTCAGATGTTTAAATATTTATTTTAATGCCTCTAAAAGGTGATTTATGTAATATTCATTTTATGGAAGGGAAACTAAGGCTCAGAGTTGAAGTCACTTGCCCAATACTTCTCTAATAAGTGGTAGAGCTGAGATTTGAATCCAGATCTGCCTAGCACTGCCAAACTCCTTCCCCTTCCGCTGAACCACCCTGACTCCTACCCAGATTGAAAACTGTTTATTGAAAGTATGGAACTGGAAGAGGAAAGGTATATCTGTTCCTCAAAGGGTATGTTATATGGGAATCAAACATTCTGCACATCTTATGCCATATACATAAGGAAAAAAATTCTTAGAAGAAAATACTCTCAATTGGAAGGAATTTGTACAAAACCATGAAAGTCATGAGATTCATTATTTTCTCAAAGTCTAAGATCTAAAACAGAGCATAAGTAACCTTCAGTTTCCAGACTCCTCAGGAGGATTGTTATTCTTCTTCTTTTCATTTTATAGCTAGCTGTCTGTGGTTTTATTACAACTTTAATTGGCTAGAGCCTTTAATTATGGTTAGGTGAATCTATTTGTGTGAAATAACAAGCATAAACTTTCTTCCATTTGCAAAAGTGAACATTTGTGCAAATACAGATTTTTTTGCCACTGTATTTATCTTTTATTCTAGTCTCTCATTTCTATGTAATTTGTGTCTTTGAGATTTTATATTATTAGATGTGGAATGTGACAGGTAGAAAAAAGGCACAAGGTCATTTCATTATTCTCTGAATCTGTTTCAGGCACATCACTTTCTTAGTTTAAAAATCTGTATGATAACTTGCAATTTAATCTTCTGCTTTAAATGTCTTCTTTCCTGATGACACTCCTTCAGCTACTTGATTCATTGTAAATGCTGAAGCAGTTATCAAATTCCTCATTGAGTGTTCTATGTTTTACTTAAAAAATGTAGGTTAAAAAATAAAACCCTTACTTGATTCTGGGAGATGGTGTAAATGGCAGCCTAATTTTGGGATCTTCCTGAATCTTCACATAAAAAATAATTCGAAAGCAAAAACAAGAAGTACTACTAAACATTTTCAGTGATACTAGAGGTCACCACAGCTCCCAGAACCCCAAGGTACATTCAGGTGGGGATCAGCCACTTAGAGCCACCACACCTGTGTGCCATTGGCTTTGTACAATTGACAGTGAAGAGAAGTAATATGGTCAAACACAGAGATACACCCTTCCAACTCCTCTTTAAGTTGCCTTGCTGGAAGAGCATGGTTAGCTCTTAAATTTCTTCAGATCTACTTTACTTTGAACTTACAAGTTTTGGGGGATGACAGTCCAGCCATTTCTGCCAGAAAAGAGAACCTCAAATACAAATGCACACCACAGATCTGGACTGTGGCTTGATGTTCTTCTTGCCCAATCTTGCTTTCTTTTCATTCCTTTCAGAGTGTTACACTTGCATTTCTAGCTCAGTTGCAGTGTCTGTTTCTGGGATGATTCTACAGACCCAGCAAAGCCAGGATTGTTCTGCGAAATCAGGCAATAAGATGGGTGATTTGTGACAGTTTCTGGCACAAGGTGGTGGCTGAAGGTTTTTGGTGGAGGAGACTTACAGGTGCCACAATTTGGGCTTTGAACATGTATAAGGAGAGAAATGAACACAAAAACAATGGAATTGGCTTCTTGTTAGGTTTTATGGATTGTCTACAAAGGATTCATGAAAATCTGAGGATGATTAACAGATTGTTAAAAAAACTAAATATAATCCAGAAAGCTTCGTTGGTAGAACTTATAAAGAGGCCCATATTTCTTAAAATAGGAAAGCAGAAAACCAACTGGAAACCAAGCCTATTCCCTTAGGGAAAACATACTGTTCCCTAAGGTTACAAGAGTCCTCCTTGAGATCTCCTACTTCACCTTCCGGCTACCAGATTAATAACTAGGGTCAAGTTGCAGCTTAACCCACGTAAAGACATGTTGGGCCTGATAAGTGAGGTCCTAAAGGGGCTGCAAAGATTAGCTACCATGTACTAAAAGAAACTGACAGAGTACCCATACAACTGGATTTTGAGGGTACTAGACCCAAGGGAACTACACTGGGTAGTTCTGGATAAGGGAGATCTCTGGATAAGGGAGATGTAATTGACCTCAATAAACTATTTTGAGATATGAGATGAATCATCCTGGCAAGGACCTCAGAAGATGGGACAAACTCACTCGTTGGACATCTCCTAGATACCTGGAAAATGTGATTGCCCGTGCTGAGAGAAACTGAAATGCCTGAATTGTTTAAGCAGAGGGCAAAGAAAAAGGTTTAACATGTACATTAGAGTGGGTATCCTGGAGTTGCTACAATACAGCCAGGAGACCTGGTAGAGAACTCTTAGAGGATACACCATTCACCAAAACCATTAGAAATATAATAGTGGAAGGGAACCAGCTTCATGAAGAAATTTAATTGTGGCTCTACTTTGAAAGGAGGGCTGATGGTAGGAGACAGGGTTACAAAGATTGGCTTGTTGATAGCAGTGGGGACTATGGGTCCCTGAAGAGATAGGGGCCAGGTAGTGGTTCTTAACCTCTAGATATCATTAAGGAACAGCAAAGTGAGCTTGACCTGCAAAGAATTGTAAAGATGATTAATAGACCTAGTGTTTACAGGGGCAGAATGGTTGAAGAGCCAGTGAGGTTACTGCTGAATATACATAACAACAGATAAATAAATAGGCAGGGAGTGAAAATGGTTGGGCAGGGGACTGAGAGCAATTTCATGGATGAGACACTGTGATCTCTAATTTCCAGAACTGAGCCATTTTTCAGACCTAGAATTCATTTGCTGAGGTGGGAACTAGGTTGCCAAAAGGAAAGACTCTAACACCATGACAAGTATATGCTATAATAATTGTTCTAGCCCTTCCCCACAGGTCCAATGGGCCACTGGTTAGAGTCCAAAAATTGGAATTTGTGTTGGGGAAAAAAAACAACTCACTAGTGTTTAAAAAGCCATATTCCCCACATAGGTCAAACCTAAACCTTGAACATAACATAACTTCTGACTTACAGTGGTTGGTTTCATGACCAAAATGGCCTGGTTCATTAACTGAATGGACTGTTCTAGGACTCAGGTCTCTATTATATAAATGAAAAAAACATTTTTAGTATGCTACTTTTGATAAACTAGATAAAATTCGTAGTGACTAGTCATAATTTCTCTCATTGTGCTCCCCACCCCCCCGCCTTTATCTTCATATTGAATCTACAGAAGTCTCCATGAGCAGATCCAGACCCACTCAATTGATAGAGCAGCTAAGGATGGAGCAAAAACTGTTTGAAGTCTTCATCTCAAGCCAGTATCTGGTGGGCCAGAGATGGCCCTGAGATCTATGCAGCTTCTGAGTCTCTCAACATTCACCATGTTTTGTTTCTCTGTAGCCCAATCCTACAATAGAAATGCTTTTTTTATCTCATTCTGTTTCTGTCCAGTAAGCTTTTTCAGTTTGTTATACCCAGAATTTGTGATCCCCAAAGACCACCAGGGAGCCGAGTCCGATACAAAAGCAAAAGAGCCTTTATTCGAGCTAGCTCCAGCTCAATCCCCTACCTGCACTGACGCAAGGGTGAGATACCAGGGAGAGAGAGTGAGTTTCAAAAGAACAAAGGTTTTATTGGGGTCTAGGGACAGTTGGTGAGGTAATGGCTGTGGCCTCAGCCGATTGGCTGGGGAAGGGTCAGAGTCCTGTTCGGGAAGTTTGAACGGGTGAGCGGGAGGTTACTCAAGGGGAGGAGGTGTGGTCAAGGTGGAGGACACAGAACAAGATGGAGTCAGCCTGTGTAGGTCCGCCCTTTCAAGTTTTCCGGTCTCTCCGATGAAGAGTCCTAATTTGGATCCGTTCTAATAGGGTATAGTTTTTCATATTCCCACTTAATAGTTTCTTGCACCCAAACCTCTGTCTTACTTTACTCAACAGCAATATCTATTGCTTTGCCAGGAACCCATCTGTTCCTCTACTCTTCTAATAATCTGGATTCCTCCAGTCCTCTTAACCCTCCATAAAGCACTGTTCACTTGTTTATTGCTTCAGTCTAATACATCTTTAGGATATTGTGCCTTGAACTTCCAACTGGAATTTTTGGGTTCTAACCCAGAAACTGGTTATTTTCTTTACATTTGAGCCTGGCTTCAGTGTGTCTAATGCAGTAGACTGGTATTTTTGTGACATAGCAATAGAAAATAAAAATTGGTTGTTTATATTTTTTATTAGTATTTGCAAGAAGTAACTAGTCTCTTTATCTTCATAATATGGTGAGAGAAAAATCCAGCTTTTTTTTTTTCTACTGAATGAGCTATTTTCCTCATGTCAAGAGGAAAATAGAACTGTGTATGTTCTAAGATTTTACCCTACTTTCAAGCTAACATATTTGCTTGCTACAGTTTCATGATTACTCCAAGACCTGAATCTCTAGGATCAGAGATAGAGGACACTATTACAACAGCAAATGGAATGAGTATCGCAGGAGTCTGGGTGATAGATGAGGAATCATGAGCTAGGGAACCCAAGTCTTTTTTTTTTTTTTTTTTTTTTTTTTTTTAATGTTTATTTCTCAGAGAGAGTGCATGCACATGAGCAAAGCTGGGGACAGAGACAGAGAGAGGGAGACAGAGAATCCCAAGCAGACTCTTCACAGTGCTTGCAGAGCCTGAGCCAAGATCAAGAGTCAGAGGCTTAACTGGCTAAGTCACCCAGGCACCCTGGGAACCCTGGGTAGGGTTCCCTGAATCTTTTATAATGGGCAGTGTCTTTTGGCCTAGATAGAGACATTCTCTTTATTATATAGGACAATAAGAAACTTGACCTTTGCCCTAGAGGGAAATAGTGTCACTATGTTTAAGTCTGTTCTCTCTATAAATACCCTTTTAAAGATAGTTTGAAACAAAGGCAGTCCATGCTTCTCATAAAACCAGATAGCCATGGAGTATTGTCACCTAATAGCCCACACTTTGGAACAATTCAGTCTGTTATCTTGCCCCAAAACATTATTTTGAGATTGTTACTCTTTAGGTTTTGTTTCTTTTGTTTTTGAGAGTGCTACTCTGTAATCAATTAATCCTTTTATTCTTAAGACTCTGCTAACTTACTCTAGGCATTTTTCTTCTAAGATTATAAAGAGCAGAGCATCTAAGAGGAAATCCTAGAATTCCTCTTAGGGGCTCTGTCTGCAGGAAAGCCAGGGCCTTTGTGTGAATTAATAGGGCCAGGATGTATTAATGTAATGATACAGCCTGTGGCCAAACCAGAAAGACTATGTCCTTCAAACCTTGATTCATAGGGTGGTGTACTTTGGAACTTCAACCAAGATTTTCTGTATTATGATTTTGTTGGGACTGCAGGAACTCTTGTTTCTCTTTGGTTTCTCCTTTGAGATACAGTCCTTGCTCAGAGGCATACAATTACTTGAAAGTAAGAAAGGTGAGGAAGAAATGAATGTATAAAAGCAAGTACTACACCAATTGACACATCATTCTAGTTCAGGAGATTTGCAGTTCTGCTTTCCAAAGACCATTTCTTGTACTAGTTGCAAAAGAATCACCTGGAGAACTCAACTAAAAACTAAAATTAAAATTAAAAAAAAACTTTATGGGTTCATACTTACTGAATCTGAATCTCTGGAGTGGAGGCCAGAAAGTTTGTGTATTGACAAGGCTTCCCCAAGTGATTGTAAGATGCAGCCAGTGTTGGGAACCAGTGACTGCAGAAGTGTTTGAAAGGGGAAGAAACTTTTTTTTTGTGGACAAACTCTCCACCTTCATTGTAAAGCTACTCACTCTGGGTAGGTACTATGGCATGGAACATTTCAAGTTAAAGACAGTATTCATTTCTCTAGATAGCTGGTTTAAGAAGCTCAGGTGCTTAGATGGGCACAGGTCTGAATATGCTTATCAAATGATCTTGAAGCATTTAGCTTTAATTGGATGACTAAGATTTTGGAAACTGAAGATTGGCTAAGGATTGGCACAAGTGTGTTAAATGCCTGAGTAATAGTACTTGCTTTAATTGAATTTAGTTAATTCCCTTTCTGCTCTTAGTTTGCCTTTTTTTTTTCTTTTTTTATAAGTTTCTGGTTGGTCTGGTTGGGATTTGATTTTTAATAGGGTATATGCAGACTTGCACTGAAAAGTAGTTCCTATTCAGATTAAAAATGAACAGAATTCATTCTTTTAGTTTTCAGATGTCTGGGTCTATAAAGCACAACTAAATTAGGTGCAGGACCATAAAATTAGCTCCAGAAAATTCTCTAGAGGATATCCTGATGGCAGATAAATAGCAACCTATCCACTCCTTACCTCATAGCTTGACTGTGAGGCCATGTGGTAATTTGGACCCAATTTTGCCAGCTAGCCTGAGGATAGCATTCACATGGCATTAATAGCAACATCACCTTCCTTGGCACCTATGGCAGATGTGGATTATCAATCATGGTATCCTTTTTCACTAGGTCTTGATGTGACCTCCGAATCCCTCTGAAGAACGATCAAGGCAGCACTATCAATTGACTAGAACTGCTTCATTAAATTATCTGTAGTGTGGTGGAGTGAAAAAACTGGTGCGGGGTGGGGGGTGGTGGGGAAGGCTTATCTCTGACCTTGAACAAGCCATTTCCTCTCTCAGGGTTTCCTGTTCCTTTGCTTTCAGTGTTTCTTCTTTTCATTGAGTTTCTGTTAGTGTATGGCTTTGTTGCTTTGTTGTTGCAGTAGTTAGAGGCATCAGCTAATGGCTATAATTCAATAGTTTTTAAAAATATAAGCCAGCTCGTTTCATACTTGGTTATACTTCAGCTTAACACTAGATGATGTCTAAGATGTGTTTCAGTTTTAAAAGAGCAACACCTGTGGCCTTATGTATTAACTGTTGTCACAATGTAGTAGGCTTCTTTAGGGTAAAATAAATTTGGAGATGGGTAGAAATAAATTTATGTGAAACTCAGAATTGGATACTTAGATCAGATTCTCTTTGAGGTAAGGAATTCTTTTGCCCTGAACCTCCCTTTCTCTAAGACCTCTTCAATTTTCTAGGATCTGATATCTCTATTGTCCTACATTCTGATTGGATTGTCATGTTTTTTTTTTTTTGTTATATTTATCTCTTAGACTGTTGGCCAACTTCCATATAAAAACTTGTGAAGCTGGAAGTTGATAAAGTACACAAACGTATGTAAAACCAAAGATGGCCCTACAACTTACCCAGAATTCTTCCTGCCTTGATTAGCCATTGACCCACCCACTCCTCTCTATAGTGGCACTTTATCAGGTAGCTAGCTCCTGTGGGAGAGTGGCATAGTTGCATTGTCTACAGATTTGTTTTGGCAACAGAGTAGACAATAACCACTTACTGGGAGAGCAATGTCTTCCCACCCCTCCCCCCTCCTAGAAACCATCAGCTTAAAGGGAAAAACAAACCATCAGTATACTAAACTTCAGTTCCTACTCCAGGTGATAACCCTGATCTTTAACTGCTAAAACCTGAAAGTTCTCCTTTTGAATCTAAAGGAGCCACGAAGAATTTTTTTTTTTTTTTAAAGATGTAGTACATGAATAAAGTGCTGTGCTCTTGGAGGGTGTTATTCAAAATACAAAAGGTGTTATTCATAATACCTCTTGTACTGTAGAAAATGCATGCTTGCTAACTTGAGTTTCAGCTGTTGTTAAAAGAAAATCTGCAGATAGAGCAAAAGGGCAAAAGGGTGACATCTGGCATAACAGACTTTCTAAGATGGTTTTGGCATAAAGCCTGCATTAAACAGCAGAAGAAGGAAAAAAAATCTATTGGAATAAAAAGAAAAAATGAGGACAATGCAACACTGACTTTGAATTTTTCTCAAGCCTGTTTAAAACCAGTGCAACTGTTTTGTTGTTGTTATGACCTGAAATGGGCCATCACCTCTAATATTAGCTCTGAAAGACAAGAGAATATGACTACGTGATATTTTTTCAAGTGAAGGAGGTTGAATCATTTCACAAATTATCAGCCACTATACATCTTGACTTCACCTTTTCACCTGCATGAGTATTGCACCAAAATGTCCACATTGTTACGGGATCTCCGCCACTTGACTTGTTTGGATACTTGCTAAACATGATGCATCAAATGTTATTTGAAGTTGTAAGGAATATATTTCATATTCAAAACAACGGTGGCATGGAAATTATGATCTCTGTACCTTGAAAAGAATATACTACTGGATACAAACAAGGACAAGTTAGGATAAAGTTTTAAAATCAAATAATTACTTAAGACACTAAAAGATAAGAATCATAGAGAATAAACTTTGCAGGAAGCAGGTTTAAGACTAACAATTTTGTGGGCTCCCATTTTTCTTAAAATACATTATTAGGCCTGCATCATCTCAGCTTGAAATTGAATGGGTAAGTGAGAGAGAGGCAGGAGCATAACTATAGATTCTGGATGATCAATAGCCTGTTGTTTGACAGCTCCAAGGCAGTGATTCTGCTGAATTCTTAGTGACTGAGTCCTTGGGTTAGTTCTGATGTGAGCAGTTTCAGTTTGTGCCTCTTGCTTTGATATGCATGCACATCTGTGAGGTGACCAAGCCATGGCAACAATTGTGTTAAAAATCAGCCTTTGTGTTTGTCCTTGGACCCCATTCACTTACACTAGAGCTTGAACTTTACTGATGTAAAGGACTTACGCTGTCACCCTAGTTTCTCACATGAAGATGAAAGTGAGAATATTATCCATGGTATGACCTTGATCTGCACATGACTAGATCTCAGTAGGAGTTTGGCATGTGAATTGGGGACACAATATGGCCTTTGAGAGTTGTTTATAAATAGAACCTGTGTTGCCTTACATGATTTATAAAGCCATGATTCCAGAGATTCAGCAATATTTGTTGGTTGAGAGAGAGAGAGTAAACTGTAATGACAAATAACAGAATGCTACTTTATACAGCAGCTATATAGGGTATAGCTTTCTAGGGTAGAGTTCCTTGGCCCAGACATTGATTACATGAATTTTTGTTCTTAATTTCTCATTAATTCTAATACTAAATGTGTAAGCCTCCCCCCCCCCCATTTTTTTTTTTTTTTTTTAAGAAGAATTCTAAATAAAAAGAGACTGGGGAGAAAGTGTTAAACGAAGGAGAATGAGATGCTAAGAGCATTTAGAGTTGATCCATCTTGAGCATTAATGAGAAATTTCATCCTCCTGAGTATTCAGGGTGACCTGAAGATAAAAGACCATGAATTTAAGTGTTTTGTTTGTTTGTTTGCTTGTTTTTCCCCTCATAGTCCTTAATTGGTTACAGTGGTTATTCCTTTTAGGAGTTCTCTAGAGTTCCAGGGCCTACTCTCTATCAGATTGAGTTTGGATATACAAAGAATGGATCCCAAATGGAAAAGAATGAGAGTCACACAAAGATGGGTGTGAATATTTAGAGTTGAGGAAGTGGAGAAGAGTGAGGACATAGGCTCTGAAATCAAATTGGGTTTCTCATCCTACTTCTGCCACTTACTATCTTCATGAGTTACTATGTCCAAATATTCTTTTTTGTAGCATGGGAATAATATGGATGGATATGGTGGATTAGTACTTAAGTCATTCTACCTTCTTTGTAGTTTGCCTTCTCTGCAGTGTAGAAAAGTAAAAACTGTATTTCTGAACTGTATTTGCTTCCCTCCATGAAGGATAATCTTACATAGGAATTGTTCTTCTGACAGAAGCAACTGGAAAGATGGCAAAATACTACTTAAAAGTGTTTTCAAAAATTGAACAGCAGGCACTGCAATACTATGACCTCTGAGAGAGAGGAAACAAATGAAGAGAGCCCAACAATTTTCTCAGTTTACTGCCCAAGAACACTTCTGAGATTATAGTATAGGGAAGGGAAGCCAAGGGAAGCCAAAGAAAGTCTGGTAGCTTTGCTGAATCAAGGGAATAGAGATTAGAGCCTAGGGAAGCTAAGGTGGCTATAATTTGCAAGACCAAATGTTAGAAAGGAGGAAGCTGTAAAGAGAAAGAGCTCCAGAGATTTGCAGAGGGGTCCTATTTACTCTTTGAGTACTGATAGGTGTTAACATGAGGTGTAATTTCATGAAGCTGGGGAAAGAAAAAACATGGGAAGTCAGTAGGCCAAATAATTCCAGGAGCACAGAAGGCTGGGGATACATCACATTTCTTCCAGACAGAGTGACTAACCTTCATTACACATGAGTCACTGGATAAGAGTCCTCAGAAAGATCATGCTTTAGCAGTGAAGGTAAATTATCCCAGAAAGAAGACCATTCTGTGTATGCCAAAGTGGGTTGGGGAAGGGGTGGGCCAGGCTGTGAAAAAGAAACTTAAAACCCAAAAGAATCAAACTGAACTGAAAGTCATTTGATTGTGGGCCAGAATAAACTTGGATTAAAAAAAAATTTTTTAATGTTTATTTATTTTTGAGAGAGACAGAGACAGAGCACAAGCAGGAGAGGGCAGAAAGAAAGGGAGACACAGAATCAGCAGCAGGTTCCAGGCTCTGAGCTTTCAGCACAGAGCCTGATGAGGGGCTTGAACCCATGGACCATGAGATCATGACCTGAGCTGAAGTCGGACACTTAACCGACTGAGCCACCTAGGCACCGCAAACTTGGAGTTTTAAAAAGAATACGACTGAATCTAACACTTAATATCTTTAAATTCACAATGTCTGGCATTAGTTAAAATTCCCTGGCATGAATGCAGATCAGAAAACATTATCCAAGAGAAAAATTGATAGAAAAAGATACAGAATTGAGATGATTAAATTGACAGGAAATGACCCCAGAACAGATATTATATATTTTATAAATTTATCAAAGTACATAAAAGAGTGAATATTAAAAGATAAATGAAAAACATCCAAGTAGAATTTAAAGCAATTAAAATACAATATCTGAAATAAAAGGAATACACCAGAGAGAATTAATAACAAATTAGAGTAGAAAAAAATGATCATTGACCTTAAAGACCTAACACTAGAGATGATTAAAAAATAAAGCCTGGAGGGAGAAAAGAGTGGACAAAACTTAAAACGGTATCAGCAACCTGTGGGATGATATCAATATGTCTAACATATATTTGAGTCCTAGAAGCAAAGGAAAATGGTGGTGTAGGGAGAAAACAGATTACAAAAGTATTTGAAGAAAATGACACCACCTTTTCCAACTTGACAAAAGCTTAAACCTATGGATCTCGGAAGCTCAAAGAATCCCATGCCAAATATAAAAAGAGCTACACCAAGGTACAACATTATCAAACTGTTGAAAAAATGTGATACTGGTAAAATCTTAAAAGATGCCAAAGAAAAGACAAAAAATTGTCTTTCAAAAATGAAAGAAAAATATATTTTTGAAACAACTGGAAGCTAAGAGAATTGTTTAGCAGTAAAATTACACCACAATGAATGTTAAAGGAATTTCTTCATTCAGAAGAAATTTGGTATCAGAGAAAACTGTATTTTTTAAAATATTGATGGGTATAGGAAATATATGGGTAAATACAAAATATATTTTGATTTCCTTTAGAAAATCTCTTAAAAGATAAAAAGTTGATTGTTAAAAGCAAAATAATCTATTGTGGGACTTATAATGTGTAAAATGAATGAAAGCACAAGGGATAATTAAGGAGATACAGAAGTATACTGCTTCAGTGGTATAAACTATATTGAAAGAATTCTTTTTGAATATAGATTGTGATAACATGAAGATGTATTATAACCTATAGAACAATCCCTAAAGAATAAACAGAAATATATGGAGAAATATATGTAGCCATTAATGGAGATAAATAGAATCATAAATACTCAACCCAAAAGAATCAGGAAAAGAGAAGAAAAAGGAGCACTGAACAAATAACACAATTAGGTAAACAACAACAAAATGGAACATTTAAGGGGCGCCTGGGTGGCGCAGTCGGTTAAGCGTCCGACTTCAGCCAGGTCACGATCTCGCGGTCCGTGAGTTCGAGCCCCGCGTCAGGCTCTGGGCTGATGGCTCGGAGCCTGGAGCCTGTTTCCGATTCTGTGTCTCCCTCTCTCTCTGCCCCTCCCCCGTTCATGTTCTGTCTCTCTCTGTCCCAAAAAAAAATAAATAAAAAACGTTGAAAAAAAAAATTAAAAAAAAAAAACAAAATGGAACATTTAAAATGTTCGTATTTATAATCACAATAAAAGTAAATGGCCTAAGCACTCAAAAGTAGACAAAGGATTGTCAAATTACATAAAAAAGCAAGACAGTATATTCTGTCTAAAGAAACCTCTCAAGTATAAAGAGATAAAAAAGAAAAGGATAAGGCAAGATATATTATGCAAACCATAATCACAGGAAAGCTGGAGTGGCTATACTAATGTCAGAATAGACTTAAAAACAAGGAATTTTCCCAGAGATAAAAAGGAACATTCTATAATTAAAATGGGCCATTTAATAAAAAAGATAAGACAGTCCTAAATATATACACACTTTATAATAGAGATTCAAAATACATGACTCCAAATCTGATAAAACTGAAAGATTAGGAAGATATATACCTATCGTTGAAAACTTCAATACTTAACTCTCAGAAATTTATGTCGCAAGTTAACAAAAAATAAGGATATGGCTATGGACTGAATGCTTGTGTCTCTCTTAAATTCATATACTCAAGCCCTCATCTCCAAGTTGGCAGTATTTGGAAGTAGGGCCTTTGGGAGGTACCTGGGGTTACATTAGGTCTTGAGGGAGAGGAGCCCTCATGGTGGAAACACTACGATAGATATATATGCACGTGTGTGTGTGTGTATCTATATATCTATATATCTATATAATGTATGTATGTGTATATGCATATATATAATGGAATATTACTCAATCATAAAAATATGAAATCTACCTGTCTAATAAATAAATATATATATTTATTTAAAAGCAATACAAGAGCTCTGTCTCTCCATTGGCACTAACCAAGGAAAGGCTATGTGAGCAAATAGCAAGATGGTGGCCATCTGCAAGCCAGGAGAAGGGCCTGGACCAAGCACTAAGTCTGTTAGCAGACCCAAGACATTGATCTTGGATTTTTAAGCCTTTGAAACTGTGAGGAATAAGTGTTTTGTACAGGCATTGTTTTAAAGATCTTTATTTTTTCTTTTTTTTTTTATATTCAAATTAATTTTTTTTCTTTTTCTTTTTTATTTTTTTAATATATGAAATTTACTGTCAAATTGGTTTCCATACAACACCCAGTGCTCATCCCAAAAGGTGCCCTCCTCAATACCCATCACCCACCCTGCCCTCCCTCCCACCCCCCATCAACCCTCAGTTTGTACTCAGTTTTTAACAGTCTCTTATGCTTTGGCTCTCTCCCACTCTAACCTCTTTTTTTTTTTTTTTTTTCCTTTTCTCCCCCATGGGTTTCTGTTACGTTTCTCAGGATCCACATAAGAGTGAAACCATATGGTATCTGTCTTTCTCTGTATGGCTTATTTCACTTAGCATCACACTCTCCAGTTCCATCCACGTTACTACAAAAGGCCATATTTCATTCTATCTCATTGCCACGTAGTATTCCATTGTGTATATAAACCACAATTTCTTTATCCATTCATCAGTTGATGGACATTTAGGCTCTTTCCATAATTTGGCTATTGTTGAGAGTGCTGCTATAAACATTGGGGTACAAGTGCCCCTATGCATCAGTACTCCTGTATCCCTTGGATAAATTCCTAGCAGTGCTATTGCTGGGTCATAGGGTAGGTCTATTTTTAATTTTCTGAGGAACTCCCACACTGCTTTCCAGGGCGGCTGCACCACTTTGCATTCCCACCAACAGTGCAAGAGGGTTCCCGTTTCTCCACATCCTCTCCAGCATCTATAGTCTCCTGATTTGTTCATTTTGGCCACTCTGACTGGCGTGAGGTGATATCTGAGTGTGGTTTTGATTTGTATTTCCCTGATAAGGAGCGACGTTGAGCATCTTTTCATGTGCCTGTTGGCCATCCGGATGTCTTCTTTAGAGAAGTGTCTATTCATGTTTTCTGCCCATTTCTTCACTGGGTTATTTGTTTTCCAGGTGTGGAGCTTGGTGAGCTCTTTATAGATTTTGGATACTAGCCCTTTGTCCGATATGTCATTTGCAAATATCTTTTCCCATTCCGTTGGTTGCCTTTTAGTTTTGTTGGTTGTTTCCTTTGCTGTGCAGAAGCTTTTTATCTTCATAAGGTCCCAGTAGTTCATTTTTGCCTTTAATTCCCTTGCCTTTGGGGAGGAGTCAAGTAAGAAATTTCTGTGACTGAGTTCAGAGAGGTCTTTTCCTGCTTTCTCCTCTAGGGTTTTGATGGTCTCCTGTCTCACATTCAGGTCCTTCATCCATTTTGAGTTTATTTCTGTGAATGGTGTGAGAAAGTGGTCTAGTTTCAATCTTCTGCATGTTGCTCTCCAGTTCTCCCAGCACCATTTGTTAAAGAGACTGTCTTTTTTCCATTGGATGTTCTTTCCTGCTTTGTCAAAGATGAGTTGGCCATACGTTTGTGGGTCTAGTTCTGGGGTTGCTATTCTATTCCATTGGTCTATGTGTCTGTTTTTGTGCCAATACCAGGCTGTCTTGATGATGACAGCTTTGTAGTAGAGGCTAAAGTCTGGGATTGTGATGCCTCCTGCTTTGGTCGTCTTCTTCAAAATTACTTTGGCTATTCGGGGCCTTTTGTGGTTCCATATGAATTTTAGGATTGCTTGTTCTAGTTTCGAGAAGAATGCTGGTGCAATTTTCATTGGGATTGCATTGAATGTGTAGATAGCTTTGGGTAGTATTGACATTTTGACAATATTTATTCTTCCAATCCATGAGCAGGGAATGTCTTTCCATTTCTTTATATCTTCTTCAATTAGCTGCATAAGCTTTCTATAGTTTTCAGCATACAGATCTTTTACATCTTTGGTTAGATTTATTCCTAGGTATTTTATGCTTCTTGGTGCAATTGTGAATGGGATCAGTTTCTTCATTTGTCTTTCTGTTGCTTCATTGTTAGTGTATAAGAATGCAACTGATTTCTGTACATTGATTTTGTATCCTGCAACTTTGCTGAATTCATATATCAGTTCTAGCAGACTTTGGGTGGAGTCTATCGGATTTTCCATGTATAATATCATGTCATCTGCAAAAAGCGAAAGCTTGACTTCATCTTTGCCAATTTTGATGCCTTTGATTTCCTTTTGTTGTCTGATTGCTGATGCTAGAACTTCCAGCACTATGTTAAACAACAGCAGTGAGAGTGGGCATCCCTGTCGTGTTCCTGATCTCAGGGAAAAAGCTCTCAGTTTTTCCCCGTTGAGGATGATATTAGCTGTGGGCTTTTCATAAATGGCTTTTATGATCTTTAAGTATGTTCCTTCTATCGCCGACTTTCTCAAGGGTTTTTATTAAGAAAGGGTGCTGGATTTTGTCAAAGGCCTTTTCTGCATCGATTGACAGGATCATATGGTTCTTCTCTTTTTTTTTTTGTTAATGTGATGTATCACGTTGATCGATTTGCGAATATTGAACCAGCCCTGCATCCCAGGAATGAATCCCACTTGATCATGGTGAATAATTCTTTTTATATGCTGTTGAATTCGACTTGCTAGTATCTTATTGAGAATTTTTGCATCCATATTCATCAGGGATATTGGCCTGTAGTTCTCTTTTTTTTTACTGGGTCTCTGGTTTAGGAATCAAAGTAATACTGGCTTCATAGAATGAGTCTGGAAGTTTTCCTTCCCTTTCTATTTCTTGGAATAGCTTGAGAAGGATAGGTATTATATCTGCTTTAAACGTCTGGTAGAACTCCCCTGGGAAGCCATCTGGTCCTGGACTCTTATTTGTTGGGAGATTTTTGATAACCGATTCAATTTCTGTGCTGGTTATGGGTCTGTTCAAGCTTTCTATTTCCTCCTGATTGAGCTTTGGAAGCGTGTGGGTGTTTAGGAATTTGTCCATTTCTTCCAGGTTGTCCAATTTGTTGGCATATAATTTTTCATAGTATTCCCTGATAATTGTTTGTATCTCTGAGGGATTGGTTGTAATAATTCCATTTTCATTCATGATTGTATCTATTTGGGTCATCTCCCTTTTCTTTTTGAGAAGCATGGCTAGAGGTTTGTCAATTTTGTTTATTTTTTCAAAAAACCAACTCTTGGTTTTGTTGATCTGCTCTACCGTTTTTTTAGATTCTATATTGTTTATTTCTGCTCTGATCTTTATTATTTCTCTTCTTCTGCTGGGTTTAGGCTGCCTTTGCTGTTCTGCTTCTATTTCCTTTAGCTGTGCTGTTAGATTTTGCATTTGGGATTTTTCTTGTTCCTTGAGATAGGCCTGGATTGCAATGTATTTTCCTCTCAGGACTGCCTTCGCTGCGTCCCAAAGCGTTTGGATTGTTGTATTTTCATTTTCGTTTGTTTCCATATATTTTTTAATTTCTTCTCTAATTGCCTGGTTGACCCACTCATTCGTTAGTAGGGTGTTCTTTAACCTCCATGCTTTTGGAGGTTTTCCAGACTTTTTCCTGTGGTTGATTTCAAGCTTCATAGCATTGTGGTCTGAAAGTATGCATGGTATAATTTCAATTCTTGTAAACTTATGAAGGGCTGTTTTGTGACCCAGTATATGATCTATCTTGGAGAATGTTCCATGTGCACTCGAGACGAAAGTATATTCTGTTGCCTGGGATGCAGAGTTCTAAATATATCTGTCAAGTCCATCTGATCCAATGTATCATTCAGGGCCCTTGTTTCTTTATTGACTGTGTGTCTAGATGATCTATCCATTTCTGTAAGTGGGGTATTAAAGTCCCCTGCAATGACCACATTCTTATCAATAAGGTTGCTTATGTTTATGAGTAATTGTTTTATATATCTGGCGCATAGACATTTATAATTGTTAGCTCTTCCTGATGGATAGACCCTGTAATTATTATATAATGCCCTTGTTTGTCTCTTGTTACAGCCTTTAATTTAAAGTCTAGTTTGTCTGATATAAGTATGGCTACTCCAGCTTTCTTTTGGCTTCCAGTAGCATGATAAATAGTTCTCCATCCCCTCACTCTCAATCTAAAGGTGTCCTCAGATCTAAAATGAGTCTCTTGTAGACAGCAAATAGATGGGTCTTGTTTTTTTATCCATTCTGATACCCTATGTCTTTTGGTTGGCGCATTTAATCCATTTACATTCAGTGTTATTATAGAAAGATACGGGTTTAGAGTCATTGTGATGTCTGTATGTTTTATGCTTGTAGTGATGTCTCTGGTACTTTGTCTCACAGGATCCCCCTTAGGATCTCTTGTAGGGCTGGTTTAGTGGTGACGAATTCCTTCAGTTTTTGTTTGTTTGGGAAGACCTTTATCTCTCCTTCTATTCTAAATGACAGACTTGCTGGATAAAGGATTCTCGGCTGCATATTTTTTCTGTTTAGCACACTGAGGATATCGTGCCAAGCCTTTCTGGCCTGCCAAGTTTCAAAGGAGAGATCAGTCACGAGTCTTATAGGTCTCCCTTTATATGTGAGGGCACGTTTATCCCTTGCTGCTTTCAGAATTTTCTCTTTATCCTTGTATTTTGCCAGTTTCACTCTGATATGTCGTGCAGAAGATCGATTCAAGTTACGTCTGAAGGGAGTTCTCTGTGCCTCTTGGATTTCAATGCCTTTTTCTTTCCCCAGTTCAGGGAAGTTCTCAGCTATAATTTCTTCAAGTACCCCTTCAGCACCTTTGCCTCTCTCTTCCTCCTCTGGGATACCAATTATGCGTATATTATTTCTTTTTAGTGTATCACTTAGTTCTCTAATTTTCCCCTCATACTCCTGGATTTTTTTATCTCTCTTTCTCTCAGCTTCCTCTTTTTCTATAACTTTATCTTCTAGTTCACCTATTCTCTCCTCTTCTCTTCAATCCGAGCCATTGTCGTTTCCATTTTGTTTTGCATTTCGTTTAAAGCGCTTTTCAGCTCCTTGTGACTGTTCCTTAGTCCCTTAATCTCTGTGGCAAGAGATTCTCTGCTGTCCTGTATACTGTTTTGAAGCCCAGCGATTAATTTTATGACTGTTATTCTAAATTCACTTTCTGTTATATTATTTAAATCCTTTTTGATCAGTTCGTTAGCTGTTGTTATTTCCTGGAGATTCTTCTGAGGGGAATTCTTCCGTTTGGTCATTTTGGATAGTCCCTGGAGTGGTGAGGACCTGCAGGGCACTTCCCCTGTGCTGTGGTGTATAACTGGAGTTGGTGGGCGGGGCCACAGTCTGACCTGATGTCTGCCCCCAGCCCACCGCTGGGGCCACAGTCAGACTGGTGTGTGCCTTCTCTTCCCCTCTCCTAGGGGCGGGATTCACTGTGGGGTGGCATGGCCCGTCTGGGCTACTTGCATACTGCCAGGCTTGTGGTGCTGGGGATCTGGCGTATTAGCTGGGGTGGGTAGGCAAGGTGCACGGGGGCAGGAGGGGCAGGCTTAGCTCGCTTCTCCTTAGATGATCCACTTCAGGAGGGGCCCTGTGGCAGCGGGAGGGAGTCAGATCCGCTGCCAGAGGTTTGGCTCCGCAGAAGCACAGAGTTGGGTGTTTGCAAGTTCCCTGGCAGTTCCCTTGCAAGTTCCCTGGCAGGAACTGGTTCTCTTTGGGATTTTGGCTGGGGGATGGGCGGGGGAGATGGCGCTGGCGAGCGCATTTGTTCCCCACCAAATGGAGCTCTGTCGTCCGGGGGCTCAGCAGCTCTCCCTCCCTTTGTCCTCCAGCCTTCCCGCTTTCTGAGCAGAGCTGTTAACTTATGACCTCCCAGATGCTAAGTCGCGCTTGCTGTCAGAACACAGTCCGTCAGGCCCCTCCGCTTTTGCCAGCCAGACTCGGGGGCTCTGCTTGGCCGGCGAGCCGCCCCTCCGCCCCGGCTCCCTCCCGCCAGTCCGTGGAGTGCGCACCGCCTCGCAGCCCTTCCTACCCTCTTCCGTGGGCCTCTCGTCTGCGCTTGGCTCCGGAGACTCCGTTCTGCTAATCCTCTGGCGGTTTTCTGGGTTCTTTAGGCAGGTGTAGGTGGAATCTAAGTGATCAGCAGGACGCGCGGTGAGCCCAGCGTCCTCCTACGCCGCCATCTTCCCTCCAACCCGATCTTTATTTTTTTCTAAGAGATTTTTATAGTTTTATTTTAAAGGACACACAGGTTTTGTAAATATTTTATAAAATTTTTCCTAAGTATTTCATATATTTAGACCAATACAAATGCTGTTAAAAAATGTTTATTGCCAAGATCTCTATAAAATGATTTTTTGTATATTTGTCCTATAACTTACTAAACTTGTTCTAGTAACTTCTTTGGTAAATTCATTAGATTTTATGGTTAGTCAATCATTTATCTGCTACTAAAGTCAATTTTATTTGTTTCTTACCAATTTCTATGTCCTTTATTGCTTTTTATTGGCTTATTGATCTGTCTATACCTCAAGTACAGTATTGAAGAGAAATGGTCAGCAAACATCTTTGCCTTGTTTTCAATCTTAGAGTTTTAGGAGAAAATCATTCAATATTTTATATTAGTATGATTTCAGGAATAAGTTTTCATAATTTGCATTATATTGAGAAAATTCTCTTCCATTCTTAGTTTGCTAAGTGCTTATTATTTTTTTTATCATGTAACTGTTGAATTTGTGAAATGTTTTTTCCACATTTGCAGAGATGCTCCTATAGTTTTTCTTTTACGGTCAGTTGTTATGGTGGTTTATACAGATTTTTTAAATTCTTTTAATTTTTAATTTTTAAAAAATTTTTAATGTTTTTATTTCTTTGTGAGAGAGAGAGACATACAGAGCATGAGCAGAGGAGGGGCAGAGAGGGAGACAAAGAATCCGAAGCAAACTCCAGGCTCTGAACCATCAGCACAGAACCTAATTCTGGGCTTGAACTCAGAAACTGCAAGATCATGACCTGAGCTGATGTTGGATGCTTAAGCACCTGAGCCACCCAGGTGCCCCTCCATACATTTTGTTTTTAAACCAATATTAGATTATGGAGATTATCCCAACTTGGTCATGTATACTCTCTCTATATTTTTATAAGCCACTAGATTGAATCTACTGATACTTTGTTGAGGACTTCTGCATCCGTGTTCATGAGGGATATTTGTTTCTTTGTCCTATTTTTATATGGCTTTTGTATCAGGATAATGGAAATCTTCATTGAATAATGTCCCTATGTTGGAGTGTATGCTGGTTTATAGTTTCTTCATTGAATCATTTCCTCTTCTTCATTTTTTTTTAATAGTTTGTGTAGGATTGGTATTATTTCTTCCTTAAATACAAAAAATCACTAGTGAACTAAACTAAGGTTAGAATTTTCTTCGCTTGAATATTCTTAACTAGCCCTCATCTGAAATCCAGCAAGGAGAAGGGTCCTACAACCACAAGAATTAAATGATTCCAGCCACCTGCCAGCAGGAAATTATTTCTCTATAAGAAAATGTAGCCATGTGGGCACATTGATTTTAGCCCAGTGAGACTTAGGTCAGATTTATGATCTATAGAACTGTAAGATAATAAATTTGTGTTTTGTTAAGCCACTTGATATAGGAGCAACTAATACACCAATATTCTAAAAGAAAAACATATTTGGGAGACTCATAGTATCTGATTTTGAGTCTTAGTATGAAACTATAGTAATCAATATAGTCTGGTATTGTCATAGGGATAATACCTAGATCACTAGTTCTCAGCAGTTTTGGTGTCAGGACCTGACCTCTTTTCATTTTTAAATATTGAGGATCTCAAAGTGCTTTTCACTCATAGGAATTATATGGGTTTTAGCTCTTGATATCTACCATATATTTTAAATCTATTTAACATAAAAAGCTTAAATTGAGTTTTAAAAAAGATGTGTTTGAACTACTTTAACTTAATTACTGAACAAATTTGAAAAATAATCAGGTTCCCAAGCCCCTCAAAAATTAGAAGAGTGGCATTATTTTTCATTTTTGAGATTTAAAAAAAATGTCTGACTTATTAAAATACAGGTAGATTTCATATTTTTATGATTGAGTAATATTCCATTATATATGTATATACACATACATATATATACACATATACATACACACACACACACACACACCACTTCTTTATCCATTCATCAGTCATTGGACAGTTGGGCTGCTTCCATAATTTGGCTATTGTAGATAATGCACCTATAAACACTGGGGTGCATGTATCCCTTTGAATCAGTATTTTTGTATCCTTTAGGTAAGTATCTAATAGTGTAACTGCTGGATCATAGGGTAGTTCAATTTTTAACTTTTTGAAGAATCTCCATACTATTTTCCAGAGTGGCTGTACCAGTTTGCATTCTCACTAACAGTGCAACAGGGTTCCCCTTTTCAGATCCTTTCCAACATCTGTTGTTTCTTGAATTGTTGATTTGGATGGAGCTGGAGAATATTATGCGAAGTGAAATAAGTCAGAGAAAGACAAATACCGTATGCTTTCACTCATATGTGGAATTTAAGAAACAAAACAAATGAACAAAAGGGGGGAAAAAACAGAGGGAGGCAAATCAAGAAAGAGACTCTTAACTGTAGAAAACAAACTGATGGTTACCAGGGAAGAGGTAGGTGAGGGAATGGGTGAAATAGGTGATGGGCGTTAAGGAGTGCACTTGTAATGAACAGCTGGTATTGTATGGAAGTTTTAAATCACTATATTGTACACCTGAAACTAATATTGCACTGCATGTTAATTAACTGGAATTTTGAAACTAAAAGAAAAACAGGTTTTGATAAACTTCTAAGTAGAAGAAAAAAAAGATTCTTATTTCTGTTTCTGCATTTAATCTGTTGTAATATCACATTTAATTGAACCTCTAGAAAACTGTATTGAAATTTTATGAGGGAATGAAAGTGAAAAGGTAAGTGACTAGTATTATTATGAAGCTAATTTTAACTCCAAGGATCCCTGAAAGAATGTCTGAGATCTTCATCACTATTTGAGAACAATTTATATAAATAAATGGAACCAAATAAAGTTCAGAAATAGACTAGCAGTATATATTCAGTGGATTTTGAGCAGAAGTACAATGGTAATTCAATGGAAAAAGGATAATCTTTTCAACAAATGGTGTGTAGCAACTGGGCAGGCATATTTGGAAAAATGAATTTCAATCCTTTCCTCACACCACATAGAAAAGGAACCCAAAATGGATCATAGACTTAACCACATGAGCTAAAACTATAAATCTGGGGGCGCCTGGGTGGCTCAGTCTGTTAAGCGTCTGACTTCGCTCAGGTCATGATCTCACGGTCCGTGGGTTCGAGCCCCGCGTCGGGCTCTGTGCTGACAGCTCAGAGCCTGGAGCCTGCTTCAGATTCTGTGTCTCCCTCTCTGTCTGACCCTCCCCCGTTCATGCTCTGTCTTTCTCTGTCTCAAAATAAATAAACATTAAAAAAATTTTTTTTAAAAAATAAAACTATAAATCTGCTACATAAAAACATAGGCAAAATCCTTGTGTTAGGCTCAGATCTTTAAAAAAATTTTTTTTTATGTTTTATTTATTTTTGAGAGAGAGAGAGAGAGAGAGCGCATGGGAGGGACAGAGAGAGAGAGACACAGAATCCAAAGACAGCCTCCATATTCTGAGCTAGCTGTCAGCACAGAGCCAGACGCGGGGCTCGAACCCATGAACCAGGAGATGATGACCTGTGCTGAAGTCGATGCTTAACCGACTGAGCCACCCAGGCGCCCCAGGCTTACATCTTTTAGATACGCTTCAGAAGATAGCATGAACCATAAAAGAAAAAAAAAAAAATGAATCAGACATCATCAAAACTTTTGCTCTTTTAAAGAAAACTAAAAGACAAGCCACAGACATAAAAGAAAAATATTTGTCAATAATTTTTACAAGAGGCTTCATCCATAATATATAATTAACTCTTGCAGCCTAATACTAAGAAGACAAAGAATAGGATTTTAAAAATGAAAACAGGTGCCCCTGGGTGGCTCAGTCAGTTAAGCCTCTGACTTGGGCCCAGGGCATGATCTTGTGGTCCACAAGTTCGAGTCCCACATCCGGCTCTGGGCTGACAGCTCAGAGCCTGGAGCCTACTTCAGATTCTATGTCTCCCCCCCTCTCTGCCCCTCCCCTACTCATTCATTCTCTCTCTCTCTCTCTCTCTCTCTCAAAAGTAAATGAACATTAAAAAAATGAAAACATTTGGACAAATACTTTACACAAAAAGATAGGTGAAAGATGTGAAAAATACCATGAAACTGTTCATCATCATTAGTTACTAAGGCACTGCTACACTTGCACAGCATACCTGCTAGAATGGATAGGGAAGAATTACATATCAGGGGTTATCATTAGGACAATACTAATTTTCCCACAATACACTCACTAGAATAGATGGGAAAATAATTGCAATATAAGGTGCTGGTGAGGATATAGAGCATCTATATCTCCCGTTCACAGAGTAAGTGGAATTCCAAAGTATGATTGCTTTGGAAAATGGCTTGAAATTTTCTTACAAAGTTGAACATACATATCCCGTATGACTCCAAAAATTCTCTTTTTGGAATTTACTCCTGTGAAAGGGAAACTGACTTGGAAATGAATATTCTTGGTACTTAATCCATAGTAGCCTCAAACTGGAAATAATCTAAATGTCCGTTTTGGTTCATGGACAAATTATGTTCTATCTATACTATGGAATATTAATCAGCAATATAAAGAAACCACTAATGATAGGTGCAGCAACATAAAAACTCAAAAGTCCTTCTACTAAATGGAAAGGTCAGATGCAAAAGACAATATAATGTATGATTCCATTTATATGAAATTTTTAAAAAGGCAAAATTGTAATAATAGAAAGTAGATCCATGGTTGCTTGGGGCCTAGGTAGCAGGTGACGCTTGACTAGGAAAGCATACCTGTGAACATCTTTGGGTAGTGAAAATGTTCTATATCTTGATTGTGATGGTAAGTGACATAACTGTATAATTTCTCAAAACTCATTGACCTCTACCCTTATAACAGGAGAAGGTAATTTGCAAGCCAATAAAGCCAATTAAAAAAGAAAGCACTTTTCCCAGCCTCACTTGCAGCTAGGGCTCTGGGTATAAATTAACCAGTAAGGTACAGTTCTTGATATTTGGAAGGCTGAAGTAAGGTAGATGATGTGCTTCTGCAGCTTCTGCTTTTTCTGCTGGCAGAGGGGTAGTGGAGGCATTTAATTTGTCCTGTGGCAGCTTTAGGTAGAGTTCACTATGTCCGGCTATTTGCTGCGTAGGTGCCAAGAGTCAGGCCTGGGACATCTATTCTGCTAGTGCAGATTGTAGCTGGCAGGGAATGATTCCTAGGCTTGCAGCTATGGCAACTACTGATTTATGGCAGTTCTCTGTGGCAGCCACCTGGCTATTATGGCTTCCTATTCTGGGGCCAGTGGTTTTCTGATCTAAAAGAGGCCGCACTGATTTTGCGGTGTGGCTTTTGGAAATTTTCTCCTTAAACTCAACACAGAATCTGCTTCTTCAGCGTTTTCAATGATTCTATAAGCTACACAATCTCCTGTAATAAAAATTTTTCATTTAATCTGTCTATAATGGAGTTGATTTTTAATTAAATATTAATATATGGACTTGAAGGCATATTGTGAGAAATAAGTGAAATTATGTAGGTAAAAAACTTAATAGTAGCTGCTACTTAGTAAAGAACTCAAATATTTATTGTTATTATTGCTATATGTTGCTAGATAAACATATGGTAAGCAAACCAGTATGGGAGTATAAAATAGAAAGCCGACTTTTTGCTTATTGTCTTAGTTGAAGCTTCCATAACAAATTATTTTGGATTGGGTAGCTTGAACAACAAACAGGTGTCATGGTTTTAAAAGGTGGAAGTCCAAGATCAAGGTGCCAGCAGATCCAGTGCCTGTTGAGGGCCCCTTTCCTTGTTAATAGTTGCTGTCTTTTCATGGTATCCTCACATGGAAGAGAGAAGAGAGCAGCAAGTTCTCTCATGATTCTTTTCAGGGCACTAACCCTATTCTTGAGAGCCCTGCCTTCATAACCTCATCAAAACCTATTACCTCCCAAAGGTCCCACCTTTTAATATAATCACACTGGGGGGGAAAGGTTTCAACACATGAACCTGGGAAAGATGTAAGCATTCAGTTTTTAACACTCATCTATTCAGAGAGAACTGAAATCATGTAAAATTAGACTGGGAATACTGTGCAGTGACAGTCCTGATGTAAATATCTAGCAAAATATTTAATGGATGTTTTAAATGGGTTTGGGAGGTTGGAAAAAAATAATAGGGAGAAGCAGCTTCAGTTTACAGAGAACAAGTTCAGCCAATTGAAATGTGCTGTTTCTTTTTAACTGGCAGATTAAGGGGGATGCTATAGACATAATTCAGCAAGGAATTGGACCAAGTTGTAATATCTTTAGGAATAAGATGGAGAAATGTAAGCTTCCTCATCACACAATACAGTGACCTATCTGATTCAGTACATCTAATGTGGGACCAATTAGTGAGTGCCTACTGGCAGGCTCAACCCCACCTGAGGCTCTGAGACCATTTCTGACCCAGGTCAAGATTTAGGTCAGGAACTCAGTGTCCAAGCATGCAAGTCAGCATCATACCTTGTTCTCCCAGACATATTGCTTGAAATACTGATTTGAGATCTGAGTCATTTTTTGACATCCATCTCACTTCTTAACATTCATTGTCTGTTAAATATTGATGAAATTTGTCTTATCCCAATCATCCTTACTGTCATTTGTTTCTGTGCCAATCTTATCTTCTTTCAGCTACTGTAACAGTCTTCTAACTAGTCTTTCTGTCACAACTGCTCTGCTTCTCCTAACTGGACCTCCCTATTGTTTTCACTCATCTTCCAGAAAATCAAGTAGGATCGTGTCACTCTCCTAACTAAATATCCCAAACAAAATAAAGCTAAATATCTTTCATAATCTGACCCAGGTCTATATTTCTAGATTCATTTTTTTGTGTCTCTTGACTTGTATGTACAATTTTTATGTTCACAACACTTCCAAGTTCTCTCACTCTGTGTTTTAGGCCTGCTCTTTCCATGCTTATTCTCTTACACATGCTCGCTATCAGATGATCCTTCCTCTTTAAAGGCCACTGAAATTAAAAAAAAAAAAATACATATATACATTACACCACTGATAGCCAAGTTGCATAACTGTAGGAGGTCCACTCACATTGTAGTTTATGTGAAAGATACACTCCACAGCCCATGTGGGCAAACTCCTCACTTATCCTTTAGTGTGAATGACAATCCCTGGAGTTCTGAAACTGAACTGTCATGAACATGCAAAGTTACATGCTGAAAAAAAATTCAAATTGTGTGTAAGTCAAGTCTCAATTTATTGCCCTACACTCCTCTCCCTGTTGCATCCACACGACTCCTGAAGCAGAATGCTATGGGCACCAGTGACAGTCACAACAAAATTTATTGCAATGAGAGACAAGGCTGACCGATCGGGACCAACACTCTTGAACAGAGTGCGGTCTCGAACAGCTGGGGTACAGAGTTTTTATAGCCAACCCCATCATCTTATTACCTGGGAATAGAACAAAGGAATAGTTCCCAGATGGGGGTGGAAACAGTTCAGACATGCCCTTGCCCCAATCCAATCAAACACTAATCCAGTTGATTTTCCTTGAACTTTTCTTCCCTTGATGGATAGGGTAAGGCTGTTATCTCTTAACCTATAGTGTTAAAACAAAGCTGTTATTTCTTAAGGCTACAGGTTAGCCCCGCACTACAATCTAACCTTTACACCCCCTTTCCAGAAGTAACAAATAATATCTGTTGGGTAATGTTATGTTACATCCTATTGTATGTATTTACCAATGTATGTGTGTACACAAAATAATGATTATTTCTTACGTGAGTAGGATCATGATACACTTTTTATGCTGTAACTTTTTATGCTCTTCAATATGCCTTACAAAATGTTGCTGGTCAATATATAGACCTACCTCATTCCTTTTTTAAGCTGAATTCCTTTGTCAGAATTCAGTTCAAATAGTGTCTGTTTTTGTCAAACTCCTCTTGGAAGGTCAGTTACCATTTGTGTATAATCTCTTAACATTCTAGTGTACTATCTTTTATTAGAATAAATTATAATTATGTCTCCACAGTATATTTTCTCCCTAAATATTATCTGATATCCTCAGAGATTGGGTCTTTGTAACATTTTAATGACTCAAAAATAGTTTCTGTAACTTGATAATGTCGGAGTTTTCCTTAACTAGATAGTTAAGGTAAACACAAGTGCCATATTCCTTAGACATCTCTTTGGATTAGAATGTATCTTGTAAATCTCTGAACATGGTTGCCTTATTTTCTGGGCATTTTTAAGGCTCTCCTTGGTAATATTTATGGAGAATTCTTTGATTTGTTGTGAAATATGAAATCTCACAGTGAAATGCAAAATGTGGGTAGAAATTCCTATTCTTCCAGGTTGTCAGTGCCTCCAGGCCTAAAGTCATTTTAAACTGGGACTCAATTGAACCATTGGTTTCCTAGCTTATCTTTTCCTCTTATAGATAAATTAAAATTCATTTTAAAAGCCTGTCTTTCTCTGACTTAATTCACTTAGCATAGTGCCCTCAACTTCCATCTGTGTTGTTGCAAATGGCAAATTTTCCTTCTTATTTCTGGCAGAATACTACTCAGCCGTGTATATACCACATTAAAAACTAATTTATTTTGAAAGAGAGAGAGAAAGAGCAGGGGAGAAGCAGAGAGAGAGAGAAAGAGAGAGAATCCCAAGCAAGCTCCATGCTCATACTGTTGTCCATAGTGACTGCACTAATATACATTCTCACCAACAGTACACAGGGGTTCTCTTTCTCTATGTCATTGCCAACACTTGTCATTTCTTGTCTTCTGAATGATAGCCATTCTAACAGTGATGAGATAAAACAGAATTGTAGCTTTGATTTGCACTTTCCTGGTGATTAGTGATGTTGAGCACCTTTTTTTCATGTACCTATTGGCCATCTCTATATCTTCTTTGGAAATGAGAGATACGGGAGGTATATTGGAGCAAACTTTTTGTGTATTATTAAATTTAAGTTGTTATCAGTCTAAACTAGATTAAGATGCTGATTATAATAAGTAGTGAAATAACAAAATAGCTAAAAAATTCAGTAAAATAAATGGGAACTAAAATGGTATACTAGGAAATAATCCTTTAGAACCGGAGAAGGCCATAATAGGGGAACAGAAACAAAAAAGACTAAAGATCCATAGAAGACCAGTGTGCAAAGCTATGAGCACAATGGCAGAGATAAATCCTACCTTATAATACTTACATTAAATGTGGATGGACTAAACACTTCAACAAAAAGGCAAAGATTAGAGAATGGATTTAAAAACATAATTGAACTAGATTCTGTATATGAGACCTATTGAGAACTAAAGACAAAATAGGTTGAAAATAAAATGATAGAAAAAGATATGCCATGCACACAGTAACCAAAAGTGGAAAAGCAAATACTAGACAAAATATCAGACCAAAATGTTACTAGAGACAAAAAAGGATATTTTATGTTTTATACATCTTATATCCCTAGCACATCACAAAATATGTTAAGCAAAAATTGACATGAAGCAAAAACTGACAAGTATACGAAGCAAAAACTGATAAATGGATGATTCAACAATTAGTAGCTGGGAGTTTTATTTACCTGCTTTCAATAATGAAGACAAAAAGTAGACATGATGAACAAAATAGAAGACTTGAACAATATTATAAGCCAAGTAAACCTAATAGATCTACAGAACACTCAACCCCGAAATAATAGAACACACATTGCTCTCAAGTGCACATGAAAGTTTGTACAGGATAGAGCATATGCTATAAATTGTTCTAAATAAATTTAAAAGGGTTGTAACCACATAAGGTGTTTTCTTCACTGATAGTTGAATGAAATTAGAAATCAGTAAATGCAAATTTGTAGTCTCTAGCCTTGGATGGGCCTTAGCTTCAGTTATATGTTCTGTATATGGCCTGGGATACCGTTCTTTATTTCACATGACAACTTAAAATCTTCACCAGTCTTGAATACTTCTATTTTGTTTCTGACTTTATTGAGAAGGTGGAGGCCATCAAGCAGGAATGCTTGAGCCTCTTCCATTTTGTCATATTTACACGCTTTGTTGCATCTACCATCCTCTTCCTCACTTTTTTCTTCTGCTTTCAGAAAAAGACTCTTTTCTACTGATCAAGGCCAATCACTCCACCTGCTCTCTGTATCCCACCCCTCCAAGTTTCCATAAGAACCTGCTATAACAACTATTTTCTCTTTTTCTATATCAATAGTATCTTCCCAATGTGGGCTCTTCATCCTTAGCTGTAAATATGTTTAGCTCTCCCCTACATTAAAAATATTTAACTCATCCTCAATCTATGTTGTTGACCAATAGCTTGCTTTTCTTTAACTATCTAAAATTTTTAAAAGTGCTGTTGGGGTTATCCTGGCTAAGACACTAGGCCCTAAGAGTTTTAAAAACCTAAATGATAGAGACTAGAAACTCATTTATTTTAAAACTTTTAAGATTTTTCTTTTTTGCAGAGGCAAAATAAAATGTTCTTTTGTTCTGGAAAAAATATTTAATTGGACCCTTTTATTAGATAAATATAAAGCAAGCATTATTTACCTATTGTTCTTGTGATGAACAGAACACCATTAGTCCTAATCTGATACATTTTTTAGAATGAGAAATTAGGTGTTCTCTTGGTAATATATATTGTTCTGTATCCCAGGAGATGAACATCTCTGAGATGTTCTTTGTGTGTGGTGAGAGCAGAGGGAACTAGTTTTTGGCTCTGAATAAATTGAGAAAGCCTGGTACTGCAAAGTGTTATTTGTTCTTGTGGGTTGAGTTGTGGGCATTCTTATTCAAGAGGTTAAGGAATGAGATACATAATTAATACAGATGCTTGAAGAAGTAATATGAAATCATTATCAGGTGCATTACCTGCACCTGACATTGAAAAGTAGTCAATATAAGGAACCAGACTTGTTCCAATACCCCGTGTTAGACAAGTCTGATTGATGCAGAAAGTACTGATGCTGAATAAATTGTAACAGGAATGGCTATGTTCCTGTGGATGGGAAGAATGTTTTCTCTGAAGTTGCTAAATATTTCTCTATTAATTGTTAAAGAATAAGGTATAACCTGGAAATGGGGGAAATGAGGATTTAAGGGCCTGGGCAGCAATACTCCAATGGAAGGGGTGTCATAATCTGTTTCTAGCTACCATTCGCTAAAAAGAACTTTTTCTTGGGAAAAAGTCTGTTTTCAGGAGTGAACAGAGAAAGTACAAAAGGATCCTTGGAGTTGTGTTTTGTTGAAAGAAAGTCTGCGCTGAAAGGAGATAAAACAAAGGGCATAAAATCCAGGAAGTTCTGACCAGTGGTTTTTAATGGTCAAATAATGGCATAATTTGAGTATCAAAATAATGGTAGGATAGATCATAACCATTTAAATAAAATAATAATCCATGAATTCAAATTGATATAAATGAATAAATCATTTTATCATGAATGTGATATTTATATAGCCTCAAAATATCTCCCCATAAAATACTAATTACAAAGAGGTAAAGAATAACTTGTGCAATTGCTATCCTGGCAGACATTACCTTAATAAGCGATCAAATTTAACATTGTCAGTTATGGGAACAAACGAAGTGATGTGTACCACCTGATAGATGCAGAAAGACTTTGTGTCACTTCTGTCATGTTCCCACCCAAGATGTATAACCCAAATATAATCATGAGTAAACACCAGATAAACTCAAATTGAGGAACATTCTACAAAATAATTAGCCTGTAATCTTCAAAATTACTCAGCCCTTGAAAATCAAGGAGAGACAAATTGTTATTCCTCTTTAGTTTCCTTCAATAGAAAACAGCTAAGTATGTATCATCCTTGACTGGAGGTCTTTTGCTACAAATGATGTGGGGACATTTGTTAAACCTTGAATGGGGCATAATCATTAGATGGAAATAACTTATCAATGCCACTTGCTGGATTTTGATGGTGGTTTTGTCATTAAATAGGACTCAACAAATAAAAGAGGTTAATGTCATCTCATTTTATTGTCAATGGCTAGTAAGACTTAGGTTCTTATGTTAGAAAACAGTAATCTACACCCATTGCTTCTAGTTTCTTCTTAATCATGGTTTAACATACTGTAATTTTTCCTTTTTTCTTTCTTCCACCCCATTTTAACTGCTTACCAAGGATTCCAGAAGAATCTTTGTTGACAGTCATTTAGTGTCTGTGTGACCTTAGAAATTTGTGCCTCAGTTCATTTTAATCAATTAGATGGGAAAATAACATAGTTGTGGTCAAGATGTAGATGTATACAAAATGTGTAGAATCACTCTTGACCCTTATTAAGTGCCTGAAAATGTGAGTTATTTATTAATATCATGATTTCCATCCCAGAGTTCTTGCCTGTGATATATAAAATCTGTATCTCCTCATTGCACAATCAACTCCAGAGAGCTTTGCCTGATCCCTACAATAGGCTATATGCTCTCTCATTTTGTGCTTCGTTCACAGCACTCATCACATGGATTCATAATTGCTTATTTATATTCTTTATTCCTACATTAAACCGAAAACAACTGGAAGACAGGGACTCTGGATGTGTGTGGATACATGAGTCCATTCATTTCTTGTACTGTATTCTTAGCACCTAGTACATTGTCTGGATATATATTTAAGTGCCTGGACATTTCCTACAGATACTTAGAACACAAAATGCCAAAAGCTGAGTTCTCTATAGTCCAGGACTTATTCCTGTCCTGTATTCCTTATTCTGATGATTGCCTAAGTCAGAAAGCTGAATACCATCCTTATTCCTTAAAAAAAAAAAAAAAAAAGTCCTAATCAGTTGATGGCGAAGTAATGGTAATTTCTTTAGTATCTTTTTATTCATTTTCTTCCTCTTTCCTGTTGTCATTCCCTCAGTTCATCATCACATTGTCTCTCCAGTTAATGACTGCGGTTGACCTAGTTTTCCTATTTATTCTTAACTCTCCAATCATCTTTATATCCTACCTCAAAAGTGATCTTACTAAAAGCATGAACAAGTCCATCCTCCCCGCTTTAATGAATTCACATTGTCTTTAGGATAAAATACACTACCTAATATGGCTTACAAAGACTATTCTCACCGGCTTTACCCTTTGCACCTTCTCCTTCACCTTCTTTTTTAATTATATGGTTTCTAAATAGGTACCTACAAGTGCTCTCTTTCCTAGATCTTTTCACAAATGCTGTTCTCTCTGTCTGGGATGCTACTGACTATATTCTTTGCTTAGCTAACTCCTCACTTTTAAGAACTCAGCTCATGCACAATCAACTCCATTTTTTTTCTTTAAATGCACACTTTTGAATGTATGCTTTTTTAAATGTACACTCTTCTGTCAGGCAGATTTCTCTGCCTGTTAGGTCTGAACTTTCTAGAGTTCTAACTCTAATTCTTTTGAACTTTAAGATCCTGGCTAATTTGTAATGTTTACTGACTCATTAAGGATGAAAATGATTATTTTATTATAATTTTTCAGAGGTGTGGTCCATTTCTACCATGTATGGAGGTGGCATTGGAGCAGTTCCCCCACTCTAGCTAAGACCAATGGGTTATTTTCTATAAATTTTGTATAGTTTTATAATGATCCAAACCTCATGTGGTACCAAAGAGCAGCTAGGGCACTTTATACCACAAGAGTTAAGAGTTCATAAAACAACAAACATAAAAACAATCAATAAATCCTGAAAATGAGTCTCCTAAAAGTCTTAGACAAAAGCTCTGAGGAATACCTCCAGGAAAATGCACACATAGCTTTTATACAGTTCTAGATTTCCAGAACTTCCTTGGGTGTGAATGAAGCCAAGTAGCTTTAGTTCATATGATTGAATCAGATATTACTAACAAGATTTGTTTATTTCATATATTTTCATGACCCTGGATTGGTATTTTAAGTAACCAAGTTGCAGGAGGAATAAAAGAAACGGAATCACCAAGTACTTCAGCAATGGGCATTTGGGGCATTTCTCCCCAATGAAATACAAATATTTGCCTGGTGAAAGTACCTTCATCTCCACTATATTTTGAGCATTGTTAAAACGATTTGACCCCATGAGTTGACTCTCTGCTGCCACTGTAACACAGCTTACATCCCCAGAATGCTTTTCACCAAAAAATGATTGGGATGTAGTAGGACAGGCCTTCAATGAGCTCCATGCTTTCTCCAATTTAGAGATGATGCCTCCATCATCTTATATACATATTGAAGACTAATGTTTAGTTTGGGCCCTGGTTATCTGGGACACCAGAGGTCATTGAAAGAATCAAGAGGTCATTATGAAAGCGGAGCTTATAGAAGAATAAAAGGTCACTACCATTGTATCTAATGATCTTCATTAGCACATCAAGATCCCCCCAAATTGGAAAGCTTACCATGCTCCACAAGCAAATGACAAGGCTTAGAGAAGCTGCAAGTCCACTGACTAGAGGAGTCTATAGTCAGAAGTCCCCAAATTGGAGCCTGTTTATATGGTCACTAGCCTGCAAATATGACTACAAGTCCTGAATATTACTATATTACTATCTGATGATTAAACCATCAGAACCACCAGGAAGCGAAAGAGCTCATGATTCTATCACAGGAGTCAGGAAAAAGAATCTGTAAATTGTAATAAATGGATAGGTTACATCTCTAAGGTTTCTTCCTCACTTAATGCACTAGGACAGCACAAAGTGCCCATGTCACCTTCCTAAGAATTTCTGTATTTACATAGAAAGCATTACATAGAGCATAAAGCATTTGTGACTTCAGGTCACTTAACTCCGAGACTCAAAAGGAAAGTGGGACTTACCAGTAAAGTGGAGCTCTTAATATGTATCTCACAGGGTCTGATTATATAATAAGCACCCAGTGAATGGCAGCCTTCATTATTCTATATATTTGTGTATGTATTCCTTGAAATCTTAGGTAATTCTTTTTTAAATTTTATTTATTTTTAATTTAAATTCAAGTAGTTAACATTGTGTTATAATATCGTGTAATAATGATTTCAGGAATAGAATTTAGTGGTTTATCACTTACATATAACACCCAATGCTCATCCCTACAAGTGCCTTCCTTAATGCCCATCACCCATTTAGCCTATCTCCCCATCCAACACCCACCAGCAACCCTCAGTTTGTTCTCTGTATTTCAGAGTCTCTTACGGTTTTTCTCCCTCTCTGTTTTTATCTTTATTTTGTTTACATTTCCTTGTGTTCATCTCTTTTGTATCTTAAAGTCCACATACGAGTGAAATCATATGATACTTTTCTTTCTCTGACTGAATTATTACATTGGCATAGCATAATACACTCTCATTCTATCCACGTTTTTGCAAAGGACAAGATTTCATTCTTTTTGATTGCCAAAAAATGATCCAGTGTTTGTGTGTGTGTGTGTGTGTGTGTGTGTGTGTGTGTGTGTGTGTGTGATATATACCACATCTTCTTTATCCATTCATCCATCAATGGGCATTTGGGCTCTTTCCAAACTTTGGCTGTTGTCAATAGTGCTTCTATAAACATTGGAGTGCATGTGCCCCTTTGAAACAGCATACTTGTATCCCTTGGATAAATACCTTGTAGTGCAATTGCTGAGTCATAGGGTAGTTCTGGTTTTAATTTTTTGAGGAACCTCCATACTGTTTTCCAGAGTGACTGCACCAGTTTGCATTCCCACTAGCAGTGCAAAAAAGATCTTTCTCCACATCCTCGCCGATATCTGTCGTTGCCTGAGTTGTTAATGTTTGCCATTCTGACTGGTGTGAGGTATATCTTTTGTGGTTTTGATTTGTATTTCCCTGATGATGAGTGATGTTGAATATTTTTTCATGTGTCTGTTGTCCATCTGGATGTCTTCTTTGGAGAAGTGTCTATTCATGTCTCTTGCCCATTTCTTCACTGGATTATTTGTTTTTTGGGTGTTTTTGATAAGTTCTCTATAGATTTTAGATACTATCCCTTTATCTTATATGTCATTTGCAAATGCCTCTCTCATTCTGTCAGTTGCATTTTCGTTTTGCTGACAATTTCCTTCGCTGTGCAGAAGCTTTTTATCTTGATGAGGTCCCAGTACGTCATTTTTGCTTTTGTCTCCTGTGCCTCCAGACATACGTCAAGGAAGAAGTTGCTGCAGCCCAGGTCAAAGAGGTTGTTGCCTGTTTTCTCCTCCAGGATTTTGATGGCTTCCTGCCTTATGTTTAGGTCTTTCATCCACTTTGAGTTTATTTTTTGTGTATGGTGTAAGAAAGTGGTCCAGGTCAACTCTTCTACATGTTGCTGTCCAGTTTTCACAACACCATTTGCTGAAGAGACTGTCTTTTTTTTTTCCATTGGATATTTTCCCCTGCTTTGTAAAAGATTAGTTGGCCATACATTCGTGGGTACATTTCTGGGTTCTCTATTCTGTTCCATTGATCTATGTGTTCTTGGGCGAGTACGATACTTTCTTGATGATTACAGCTTTGTAATACAGCTTGAAGTCTGGAATTGTGATGCCTCCTGCTCTGGTTTTCTTTTTCAGAATGGCTTTGCTTATTCGGGGTCCTTTGTGATTCCATACAAATTTTAGGATCTGTGAAGGATTGGTGAAGATCTGTGAGAATGCTGGTGTTGGCATTTTAAACAATGTTTGTTCTTCCAATCCAAGAGCATGGAATGTTTTTCCATTTTTTTGTGTGTGTGTTGTCTTCAGTTTCTTTCATAAACTTTCTATAGTTTTCACTGTATAGATTTTTCACCTCTTTGGTTAGGCTTATTCCTAGGTAATTGATGGTTTTGGGTGCTATTGTAAATAGGATTGATTCTTTGATTTCTCTTTCCGTTGCTTCATTACTGGTGTATAGAAATGCAACCAATTTCTGTGCATTGATTTTATATCCTATGACTTTGTTCACTTCATGGATCAGTCCTAGTAGTTTTTGGTGCAGTCTTGAATTTTCCAAATGTCATCTGTGAAGAATGATAGTTTGACTTCCTCCTTGCCGATTTGGTTGCCTTTTATGTCTTTGTTTTGTCTCATTGCTGAAGGTAGGATTTTTAATAATATGCTGAATAACAGTGGTGAGAGTGGACGTCCTTGTCGTGTTTCTGACCATAGGGGGAAAGCTCTCAGTTTTTCCCCATTAAGGATTATATTAGCGGTGGGTCTTTCATATGTGGCCTTCATGATCTTGAGGTATGATCCTTCTGTCACTACTTTCTTGAAGGTTTTTATCAAGAAAGGATGCTAACCTTAGTCAAATGCTTTTTCAGCATCTATTGAGAGGATCATGTGGTTCTTATCCTTTCTTTTATTAATGCAGTATCACATTGATTGAATTGTGAATATTGAACCAGCCATGCATCCTAAGAATAAATCCCACTTGATTGTGGTGAATAATTCTTTTAATGAATGTTTGAATCCGGCTTGCTAGTATCTTATTCAGAATTTTTGCATCCATGTTTATCAGGGAAATTTGTCTGTAGTTCTCCTTTGTAGTGGGGTCTTTGTCTGGTTTTGGAATCAAGGTAATGCTGGCATTGTGGAATGAGTTTGGAAGTGTTCTTTCCATTTCCTTCCATTTTCCTTCCAAAAATCTAATTTTTGGAACACTTTCAAAACAATGGGTGTTAACTCCTCTTTAAATGTTTGGTAGAATTCCCCTGGGAAGCCATCCAGCTCTGGACTCTTGTTTGTTGGGAGATTTTTGATTACTGATTTAATTTATTTACTGGTTATGGGTTTGTTCAAATTTTCTGTTTCTTCCTGTATCCATTTTGGTAGCTTATATGTTTCTAGGACTTTGTCCATTTCTTCCAGATTGCCCAATTTAGTGGCATATAATTGCTCATAATATTATCTTATTATTTGTATTTCTGCAGTGTTTGTTGACATCTCCCCTCTTTCATTTGTGATTTTATTTATCTGTGTCATTCCCTTTTTCTTTTTGATCAGTCTGGCTAGGGGTGTATCAATTTTGTTAATTCTTTCAAAGAACCATCTCCTGGGTTCATTGATCTTTCCTACTATTTGTTTTATCTTGATATCATTGTTTTCTGCTCTAATCTTTAATATTTCCCATATTCTGCTGGCTTTAGGCTTTATTTGCTGTTCTTTTTAACAGTTTTTTAAGGTGTAAGGTTAGGTTGTGTATCTGAGACTTTCCTTCCTTCTTTAGGAAGACCTAGATTGCTATATGCTTCTGTCTTATGACTGCCTTTGCTGCATCCCAGAAGTTTTGGACTGTCTTGTTTTCATTTTCATTGGCTTCCATGTACTATTTAATTTCTTCTTTAATTTTTTGGTTAACCCATTCATTCTTTAGTACGATGTTCTTTCATCTCCAAGTATTCATGGTCTTCCAAGTTTTTTCTTATGGTTGGTTTAGAGTTTCATAGCATTGTGGTCTGAAAATATGTACAGTATGATCTTGATCTTTTTGTACTTGTTAAGGGCTGATTTGTGACTCGGTATGTGATCTACTCTGGAGAATGTTCCATGTGCACTCGAGAAGATTGTGTATTCAGCTGCTTTAGGATTAAAAGTTCTGAATACATTTGCTAGGTCGAGTCTGTCATTCAAAGCCATTTTTTCTTTCTTGAGGTTCTGCTTAGATAATCTGTCCATTGTTGTAAGTGGGGTGTTGAAATCCTCTACTATTATGGTATTAGTATCAATGAATTTATTTATATTTGTGATTAATTGATTTATATATTGGGTGTTCCAAGTTGGGGACATAAATATTTAGAGTTGTTGCATCTTCTTGGTGGATAGACCCCTTAAGTGAGATATAATGCCTTTCTTCATATCTTGTTACAGTCTTTATTTTATTTTTTTCCTCAAAATATGAAATTTATTGTCAAATTGGTTTCCATACAACACCCAGCGCTCATCCCAGAAGGTGCCCTCCTCAATACCCATCACCCACCCTCCCCTCCCTCCCACCCCCCATCAACCCTCAGTTTGTTCTCAGTTTTTAAGAGTCTTTTATGCTTTGGCTCTTTCCCACTCTAACCTCTTTTTTTTTTTTTCCTTCCCCTGCCCCATGGGTTTCTGTTAAGTTTCTCAAGATCCACATAAGAGTGAAAACATATGGTATCTGTCTTTCTCTGTATGGCTTATTTCACATAGCATCACACTCTCCAGTTCCATCCACGTTGCTACAAAGGGCCATATTTCATTCTTTCTCATTGCCACATAGTACTCCATTGTGTATATAAACCACAATTTCTTTATGTATTCATCAGTTGATGGACATTTAGGCTCTTTCCATAATTTGGCTATTGTTGAGAGTGCTGCTATAAACATTGGGGTACAAGTGCCCCTATGCATCAGTACACCTGTATCCCTTGGATAAATTCCTAGCAGTGCTATTGCTGGGTCATAGGGTAGGTCTATTTTTAATTTTTTGAGGAACCTCCACACTGTTCTCCAGAGCGGCTGCACCACTTTGCATTCCCACAACAGTGCAAGAGGGTTCCCGTTTCTCCACATCCTCTCCAGCATCTATAGTCTCCTGATTTGTTCATTTTGGCCACTCTGACTGGCGTGAGGTGATATCTGAGTGTGGTTTTGATTTGTATTTCCCTGATGAGGAGCGACATTGAGCATCTTTTCATGTGCCTGTTGGCCATCCAGATGTCTTCTTTAGAGAAGTGTCTATTCATGTTTTCTGCCCATTTCTTCACTGGGTTATTTGTTTTCCAGGTGTAGAGTTTGGTGAGCTCTTTATAGATTTTGGATACTAGCCCTTTGTCCGATATGTCATTTGCAAATATCTTTTCCCATTCCGTTGGTTGCCTTTTAGTTTTGTTGGTTGTTTCCTTTGCTGTGCAGAAGCTTTTTATCTTCATAAGGTCCCAGTAGTTCATTTTTGCCTTTAATTCCCTTGCCTTTGGGGAGGAGTCAAGTAAGAAATTTCTGTGACTGAGTTCAGAGAGGTCTTTTCCTGCTTTCTCCTCTAGGGTTTTGATGGTCTCCTGTCTCACATTCAGGTCCTTCATCCATTTTGAGTTTATTTCTGTGAATGGTGTGAGAAAGTGGTCTAGTTTCAATCTTCTGCATGTTGCTCTCCAGTTCTCCCAGCACCATTTGTTAAAGAGACTGTCTTTTTTCCATTGGATGTTCTTTCCTGCTTTGTCAAAGATGAGTTGGCCATACGTTTGTGGGTCTAGTTCTGGGGTTGCTATTCTATTCCATTGGTCTATGTGTCTGTTTTTGTGCCAATACCATGCTGTCTTGATGATGACAGCTTTGTAGTAGAGGCTAAAGTCTGGGATTGTGATGCCTCCTGCTTTGGTCTTCTTCTTGAAAATTACTTTGGCTATTCGGGGCCTTTTGTGGTTCCATATGAATTTTAGGATTGCTTATTCTAGTTTCAAGAAGAATGCTGGTGCAATTTTGATTGGGATTGCATTGAATGTGTAGATAGCTTTGGGTAGTATTGACATTTTGACAATATTTATTCTTCCAATCCATGAGCAGGGAATGTCTTTCCATTTCTTTATATCTTCTTCAATTACCTTCATAAGCTTTCTATAGTTTTCAGCATACAGATCTTTTACGTCTTTGGTTAGATTTATTCCTAGGTATTTTATGCTTCTTGGTGCAATTGTGAATGGGATCAGTTTCTTTATTTGTCTTTCTGTTGCTTCATTGTTAGTGTATAAGAATGCAACTGATTTCTGTACATTGATTTTGTATCCTGCAACTTTGCTGAATTCATGTATCAGTTCTAGCAGACTTTTGGTGGAGTCTATCAGATTTTCCATGTATAGTATCATGTCATCTACAAAAAGTGAAAGCTTGACTTCACCTTTGCCAATTTTGATGCCTTTGATTTCCTTTTGTTGTCTGATTGTGATGCTAGAACTTCCAACACAATGTTAAACAACAGCGGTGAGAGTGGACATCCCTGTCGTGTTCCTGACTCTGGGGAAAAGCTCTAAGTTTTTCCCCGTTGAGGATGATGTTAGCTGTGGGCTTTTCATAAATGGCTTTTATGATGTTTAAGTGTGTTTCTTCTATCCTGACTTTCTGAAGGGTTTTTATTAAGAAACGTTGCTGAATTTTGTCAAATGCCTTTTCTGCATCGATTGACAGGATCATATGGTTCTTATCTTCTCTTTTATTAATGTGATGTATCACGTTGATTGATTTGTGAATGTTGAACCAGCCCTGATTCCCAGGAATGAATCCCACTTGATCATGGTGAATAATTCTTTTTATATGTTGTTGAATTCGATTTGCTAGTATCTTATTGAGAATTTTTGCATCCATATTCATCAGGGATATTGGCCTGTAGTTCTCTTTTTTTTTTACTGGGTCTCTGTCTGGTTTAGGAATCAAAGTAATACTGGCATCATAGAATGAGTCTGGAAATTTTCCTTCCCTTTCTATTTCTTGGAATAGCTTGAGAAGGATAGGTATTATCTCTGCTTTAAACATCTGGTAGAACTCCCCTGGGAAGCCATCTGGTCCTGGACTCTTCTTTGTTGGGAGATTTTTGATAACTGATTCCATTTCTTCGCTGGTTATGGGTCTGTTCAAGCTTTCTATTTCCTCCTGATTGAGTTTTGGAGCGTGTGGGTGTTTAGGAATTTGTCCATTTCTTCCAGGTTGTCCAGTTTGTTGGCATATAATTTTTCATAGTATTCCCTGATAATTGCTTGTATCTCTGAGGGATTGGTTGTAATAATTCCATTTTCATTCATGATTGTATCTATTTGGGTCATCTCCCTTTTCTTTTTGAGAAGCCTGGCTAGAGGGTTATCAATTTTGTTTATTTTTTCAAAAAACCAACTCTTGGTTTTGTTGATCTGCTCTACAGTTTTTTTTGATTCTATATTGTTTATTTCTGCTCTGATCTTTATTATTTCTCTTCTTCTGCTGGGTTTAGGCTGCCTTTGCTTTTCTGCTTCTATTTCCTTTAGCTGTGCTGTTAGATTTTGTATTTGGGATTTTTCTTGTTTCTTGAGATAGGCCTGGATTGCAATGTATTTTCCTCTCAGGACTGCCTTCACTGCATCCCAAAGCATTTGGATTGTTGTATTTTCATTTTCGTTTGTTTCCATATATTTTTTAATTTCTTCTCTAATTGCCTGGTTGACCCACTCATTCGTTAGTAGGGTGTTCTTTAACCTCCATGCTTTTGGAGGTTTTCCAGACTTTTTCCTGTGGTTGATTTCAAGCTTCATGGCATTGTGGTCTGAAAGTATGCATGGTATAATTTCAATTCTTGTAAACTTATGAAGGGCTGTTTTGTGACCCAGCATATGATCTGTCTTGGAGAATGTTCCATGTGCACTCGAGAAGAAAGTATATTCTGTTGCTCTGGGATGCAGAGTTCTAAATATATCTGTCAAGTCCATCTGATCCAATGTATCATTCAGGACCCTTGTTCCTTTATTGACTGTGTGTCTAGATGATCTATCCATTTCTGTAAGTGGGGTGTTAAAGTCCCCTGCAATGACCACATTCTTATCAATAAGGTTGCTTATGTTTATGAGTAATTGTTTTATATATCTGGGGGCTCCGGTATTCGGCGCATAGACATTTATAATTGTTAGCTCTTCCTGATGGATAGACCCTGTAATTATTATATAATGCCCTTGTTCATCTCTTGTTACAGCCTTTAATTTAAAGTCTAGTTTGTCTGATATAAGTATGGCTACTCCAGCTTTCTTTTGGCTTCCAGTAGCATGATAAATATTCTCCATCCCCTCACTCTCAATCTAAAGGTGTCCTCAGATCTAAAATGAGTCTCTTGTAGACAGCAAATAGATGGGTCTTGTTTTTTCATCCATTCTGATACCCTATGTCTTTTGGTTGGCGCATTTAATCCATTTACATTCAGTGTTATTATAGAAAGATACGGGTTTAGAGTCATTGTGATGTCTGTATGTTTTATGCTTGTAGTGATGTCTCTGGTACTTTGTCTCACAGGATCCCCCTTAGGATCTCTTGTAGGGCTGGTTTAGTGGTGACGAATTCCTTCAGTTTTTGTTTGTTTGGGAAGACCTTTATCTCTCCTTCTATTCTAAATGACAGACTTGCTGGATAAAGGATTCTCGGCTGCATATTTTTTCTGTTTAGCACACTGAGGATATCGTGCCAAGCCTTTCTGGCCTGCCAAGTTTCAAAGGAGAGATCAGTCACGAGTCTTATAGGTCTCCCTTTATATGTGAGGGCACGTTTATCCCTTGCTGCTTTCAGAATTTTCTCTTTATCCTTGTATTTTGCCAGTTTCGCTATGATATGTCGTGCAGAAGATCGATTCAAGTTACGTCTGAAGGGAGTTCTCTGTGCCTCTTGGATTTCAATGCCTTTTTCCTTCCCCAGTTCAGGGAAGTTCTCAGCTATAATTTCTTCAAGTACCCCTTCAGCACCTTTCCCTCTCTCTTCCTCCTCTGGGATACCAATTATGCGTGTATTATTTTTTTTTAGTGTATCACTTAGTTCTCTAATTTTCCCCTCATACTCCTGGATTTGTTTATCTCTCTTTTTCTCAGCTTCCTCTTTTTCCATAACTTTATCTTCTAGTTCACCTATTCTCTCCTCTGCCTCTTCAATCCAAGCCGTCGTCGTTTCCATTTTGTTTTGCATTTTGTTTAAAGCGTTTTTTAGCTCCTCCTGACTATTCCTTAGTCTCATGATCTCTGTAGCAATAGATTCTCTGCTGTCCTCTATACTGTTTTCAAGCTCAGCGATTAATTTTATGACTATTATTCTAAATTCACTTTCCGTTATGTTGTTTAAATCTTTTTTGATCAATTCGTTAGCTATTGTTATTTCCTGGAGATTCTTTTGAGGGGAATTCTTCTGTTTGGTCATTTTGGATAGTCTCTGGAGTGGTGCGGACCTGCAGGGCACTTCCCCTGTGCTGTCTTGAATAACTGGAGTTGGTGGGCAGGGCTGAAGTCAGACCTGATGTCTGCCCCCTGCCCACCACTGGGGCCACAGTCAGACTGGTGTGTACCTTCTCTTCTCCTCTCCTAGGGGCAGGATTCCCTGTGGGGTGGCGTGGCCCATCTGGGTTACTTGCACACTGCCAGGCTTGTGGTGCTGGGGATCTGACGTATTAGCTGGGGTGGATAGGCAAGGTGCGTGGGGGCAGGAGGGGCAGGTTCAGCTCCCTTCTCCTTCGGTGAAACGCTTCGGGAGGGGCCCTGCGGCAGCGGGAGGGAGTCAAACCCTCCACCGGAGAGGTGGCTCCACGGAAGCACAGCGTTGGGTGTTTGCTCGGTGCAAGCAAGTTCCCTGGGAGGAGCTGGTTCCCTTTGGGATTTTGGCGGGGGGATGGGCGAGGGAGATGGCACTGAAGAGTGCCTTTGTTCCCTGCCAAACTGAGCTCTGCGTCCAGGGGCTCAGCAACTCTCCCTCCCTTTGTCCTCTAGCCTTCCCGCTTTCTGAGCAGAGCTGTTAACTTATGACCTCCCAGATGCTAAGTCGCGCTTGCTGTCAGAACACACTCCGTCTGGCCCCTCCGCTTTTCAAGCCAGACTCGGGGGCTCTGCTTGGCTGCCCCTCCGCCGCAGCTCCCTCCCGCCAATCCGTGTAGCATGCACCACCTCGCCACCCTCACTACCCTCTTCTGTGGGCCTCTCGTCTGCGCTTGGCTCTGGAGACTCCATTCTGCTAGTCTTCTGGCGGTTTTCTGGGTTATGTAGGCAGGTGTAGGTGGAATCTAAGTGATCAGCAGGACGTGGTGAGCCCGGCGTCCTCCCTAGAATCCCTCCAGTCTTTATTTTAAAATTTAGTTTGTCTGATGTAAGTATGGCTACTCTAGCTTTTTTTTGATGACCATTAGCATGATAAAGTTTCTCCATCCCCTTACTTTCAACCTGAAGGTATATTTAGGTCTAAAATGAGTCTCTTGTAATCAGCATATAGATGTGTCTTATTTTCTTATCTGTTCTGATACCCTTTGTCTTTTGATTTGTCTTTAATTTCTTGCAAGGCTGGTTTAGGGGTCATGAAGTCCTTTAATTTTTGTTTGGGAACCTCTTTATCTCTCTTCTTACTTTGAATTGCAGCCTTGTTGGATAAAGAATTCTTTGCTGCATATTTTTCTGATTCAGTACGTTGAATACGTCCTGCCATTCTTTTCTGGCCTGCCAAGTTTGTTTGGATAGGTTTGCTGCAAACCTCATCTATCTTCTGTTATAAGTTAAGGCCTTTTTTTCCCCTTGCTCCTTTCATAATTGTTTCCTTGTCTGTGTATTTTGTGAATTTGACTATGATATGACTTACTGATGGTTGGTTTTTGTTGAATCTAATGGCAGTTTTCCATTGCTTTTTGGATATTGATGACTGTGTCTTTCCCCAGATGAGGAAAGTTTTCCTCTATAATTTGATCACATAAACCTTCGGCCTCTCTCTCTCTCTTCATCCTCTGGGACTCCTATGATATAGATGTTATTCCTTTTTAATAAGTCACTGAGTTCTCCAAGTCTCGTATCATGATCTTTTGTCTTTGTTTCCCTCTTTTTTTTTTCTGCTTTATTATTCTCCATAATATTATGGTCTGTATCACTGATATACTGCTCTGCCTTGTCTATCCTTGTCATTGTGGTACCCATTCAGAATTGCATCTCAGTTATAGTATTTTTAATTTTATTAGATTTTATTTCTTTTATCTCCACGGAAAGGGATTCTGTGTTTTTTTCAATTCTAGCTACTATTCTTATAATCATGGTTTTAGATTCTAGTTTAGACATCTTGCTTATATATGTGTTGATTAAGTCCCCACTGTCATTTCTTCCTGTTATTTCTTTTGGGGTGAATAGAATAAAATTTTAAACTAGAAATAAAACAGAAAATCAATTAAAGGAAGCTAGATCCTAGGTTTGTTTTGGTCTACTTATTGAAAGAAGCTTGATAGAATAAAGGGGAAAAAGAAAAGGAAAATAAAGGTAAGAAAAAATTTAAAAATTAAAAAAAATATGTAAAATAGAATAAAATGATATAAAGAAAATGAAATAGAATAAAAAAATTATACATAAGAAAATAAAAATAATTTTTTCTCTTTCTGTATCCAAGAGAGAGACAGAAAAGAAAGGGAGAAAAAATAAAAAAAGAGAACAATTCAAGCAAAAACAAAGCAAAGACAATGAACAAATAAATGAACAAGCAAACAGAATGAAACCCAAATGAGGTTACATCAGTTTTCCTTAGAACTGAAACTATGAAGCCCTCTATAGTCTGCACACTAAGCAGGTAGAGTGACTTGTGCTGTTCTAGGGAATGTTCTTGGAAGGCACAGTTGTGTGGGGCTTGGTGTAATGGCTCCATTCTTCATTAGGTGGCCCTGCTTAGTTTTCTGGGGTAGATCAGTGTGGTACACAAGTGTGTGCTTACAATCCCGTGTGCTGGAGAGGTGGAAATGGCTTCACCCAGCTCCCTAGTCTCTGACACAGAGTGTCACTGACTGACAGTCAAGCACCTTCCTTTGTCTCAGGCCTCTGTTCACTCCCTGCCTCTACCCTGTCCGTGTCCAAGCTGTCCACCTGACAGGTTGTTCTTCCCTCCAGTATCTTAGATGAGGTTGTGTTTCAAATCCCCACACTTCAGATACCCTTGTAGCTTGGACCTGCCTCCACTCTCTGGGGGAGGGTCTCACTGTGTAATGGCTGGGTACCAGCTTGTCCCAGAAAACGTTCATGCGATCTCACAGTGGCCGTGATTCAGAGTGGCAAATCAGAACACACAGCTGGCGTCAGGTTTCACCACACCTGTGTCTTTGTCTCAACACCAGCAAATATGGCTGTTCTCCAGGGTCCACTGGGACGTTTACCTGTGGGAAGGCCATATGGCCTCTACCAAATGCATGCCAAGTAGGGGAACCACTTGTCCCCATGTGGCACACAGATCACTCAGACCCTACTGCCTGCTTCTGGGGATTCACCCTCCTTCCTTACCAGACCACTGCCAGGCACTGAGTTCCAGAACTTCAAACTCCGTGCTCCACTCTTTATAGAATCTTGGTGATGCTGGAACCCTCTCCTTTCTTCTCATCAATGGTTTTAGGGAACAGATTTCTTGTTCGGTCCCCTGTTAGTGTTTTCACTCTTCTCTTTTTCTCCAGATACTTTTGGGGGGAGTGTTTTTCTTGCAGGATCCCAATGTGCCCCATTCTCCCCCTTTGTCTTTGTCTGTCCTCTCTCTGAAATAACAGCTCCCTATCCTCTGTGTCTTTTCTCTCCCTGTACCACATACCTGCCAAGTTCTATGCCCCTCAAGTTAGGCAGATTGTTGTGTTAATCCTCAGATCAATTTCCTAGGTGTTCAAAATGGTTTAGTGCTGATCTAGCTGTGTTTCAGGGATGTCTCCATGATGCCCCACCATCTTAACTCCTCCTCTGTTTGGTAATTGTTAACCCCCCTTGGACAATAGGGAATATTTAATATCTGTTTAATAAATAAGATTGTTGAGTAATTATTTCCACTATATTTGTTGTAAAGCTTTGCTATTTAGTACCGATGAAAGCTGGTTGAATAAATAAATAAATGGTCAAAATAACTGCAGAAGGAAAACCATATTCCACATATACCCAGAGTAAAACAGATATGAAAATATAAAAACATGCAACATAAAAATCCTTTCATTCATTTTAAACTATTTATTGAAATCTGTCTCTATGCAGAGACAGATGTCTATATGTTGTGGTTAATGTCTGTAAAGAAGAGCAGGTGCTCTCTGTATAAGTTTCCAATCTAGTAAGAAAGACATTACTGAGATATGTGGACTAATACAAGACTTAATAACACTACTTTTTTCTTGTGTGTTTATGTCACAAACCTTCTTCTACAATATCACCAAAGTTGACTGTGGAACAAGTTTAGTTTGCTTTATGCATTTTGCTGTTTAAAAAAAAATTCTAGCAGAAAGGGTGACTTTAATTATTAAAGGATCATTGTGGGAAATTTGGTACACAGTAACGACAGCATGAAGTCTGAATCTGGTACTACAATAAGGCAGAATGCATGATTTTTTGGTTGAAGGCCCTTATGCAGCTTATTTATTAGCTTCCAGTTTTCTCATTTGCAAAATGCAAAAGATAGTGAGAACTGTGTCACTATGTGACATTTTCACAGAGATCTGTGGGATTAAAGAGATAAAAAAGGTAAAGAAAGACAATACTTTGTAACATAGATATTGTTAACATATCAGGAGATGCAGATTTAGGAAGATTAAGTACCTTGTAAAAGGTTATACCAGGGAGTGACTGAGTTGTGCCAAGGTTCATAAACTGTTATTACCATTTTCATATTGGAAATGTACAGTAAAGATCAGTCTTGTATTTGTTACTTGACTCTGCACAGTTTTATATAACAGCTACCATTTAATCCCTGGGTACAACAATTCCACAATGGTTCTGACTTTATTGTATATAAGAATTTTCAGGTAAGGTTGTTTAAAATGGAGATTTTGCAGGGTGCCTGGGTGGTTCAGTTAGTTGAGTGTCTCACTTTAGCTCAGGTCATGATCTTGCACTTCACGAGTTCGAGCCCTGCATTAGGCTTTCTGCTATCAGCAAGGAGCCAGCCCTCTTTGGATTCCCTGTCCTCCTCTGTCTCTGCCTGTCCCCTGCTCACTCTCTCTCTGTCTCTCTTAAATAAGTAAACTTCAAAAAAAAATGGAGATTTTGCGATGTCCTTAGCCTCTCATACTGATTCACTGTATCTGGTGTGGACGCAGAAATCTGCATTTAAAAATTTTTTTCTAATGTTTATTCATTTTTGAGAGATGGAGAGAGACAGAGTGTGAGTGGGGGGAGGGGCAGAGAGAGGGAGACACAGAATCCAAAGTAGGCTCCAAGGTCTGAGCTGACAGCACAGAGCTGGATGCTGGGCTTGAACCCACGGACCATGAGATCATGGCCTGAGATGCTTAACCAACTGAGCCACCCAAGTGTCCCCAGAAATCTGCATTTTAAACAATCTTTCCCCAGGTGATTTCATCACAGGTGATCCTCAGATCACATTCTGAGAAACCTCTACCTCAATCAGATGAGGGATTTTAACAGAAAGCAACACATCATTAACTTTTACTAGAACCTAACATACGATGGCATCTAGACCCTATCAGAATACCTAGTTAAATATGTTGCATTAAGCTGAAATGACCTAAAACTTTTGTCTCATTCAATTTGTCTTCATTTGAATGGGTGTGAATAGAGTCCAAAAAAAAAAAAAAAGATTTAATACATATAATTATATGTTTATATGCAAGGTAGATGCTTGCTTTCTATGATAGAAGAAAACAGGAAACTATCACTGATCAAAGAGTATTATAATGCATGAATTTTCAACTAGGTTTTGTATTAAAATCCTTAAGGGAAATCTGTTATATTAATTTAGTAGATCAAAAAGAAACAGTGATAGCTCTGGATTGAGGGGTGGTGGTGGGAAAGTCTAAATTTAATTCAACGAAAAACAAAACAAAGAACTTTAAGACCATGAAGTAATCTTTCCACAAATCTTTGCATAATCCATTCTTTACAAATTATAGGAGGTGTTCTATTGATGTTTTTGTAAATCTTCTATTCTGTCTTCTTATTAAATTGACTTCAGCTTTAAATTGATTTGCTTAGCATACAGCCATTGACTTTATACCTGAAGGCATCTAACCACCCTCTGTCTAATCCAGAACTAGTATTAAATCAATGGACAGGAGTGATTCATGGCTTCCTTCAGGTTATTAAAACTCCTTGCAGTCCTTTCCAGTATAAACATCACAGGGCTAGCACGTTTTTTGTTTGCTTGTTTTTAATGCTACAAAATTTTAATGACAAAATATTTGTGATATTCTGGTAATGTGTAAGAAGAATATTAAGTTCAAAGGCAAGTAAGAGACCAGACCACGAGCTTTTCTACCTGCATCAGAGGTTTTGAGATGCAGCCTCTGTGTATGGTCAGAA